>NC_140664.1:96594661-97282161 GCF_054131305.1 Coturnix japonica
TGGGTTGAATTCTTGTTGTTACTTGGCCCTGTGAACTTCATTTCCTCTGCTGCTTTCACACTATATGGTTATGTCCCACTATCCATCCACCCTCCTTGTTCTACTCTTCTTATAAACAGAAGCATTAAAGGGACAGTTAGTAATTGAGAACAAAAGGTGACCTTTTGAGCCATATGTACTGTAGTGAGTATTATTTAAAAATTGGCAGGTTAGACGTTACTTTTTTTACCAAGTGTTATTTTTATTTTTTTGCAATTTACAGCAGTTTCTAGACTTGAAACAAAGCAGGCATTGATGTTAGTTTTCTCTTTGAAGTTAGGCTGCCTGAGAAGATGTGTTTCATTTACCCCATAAGTATACACTAACATTTCATTGCATAGCAGGTAAAGAGCATGCAGCTGGACCCATTTTTGATAGTGGTAGAAAAATAAGTGAGCAGGTTTGCCTGCAGTGCTTTGTATGGGCAGACAAGCCATAGCAAAAAGTTGTGGCGGGGTCAGGGGTGAGATAAATTCCAAGTGAATCTGAGGTTATCTCAGATGTGAACTTATTCCCTCTGTCAGCCAGACAGTGGCCAAGAGGGCTCAGTCATGGGCTTTCCCATCAAGTTTCAGGATTGCTCAGCATTGTCATCATCTGAGGTGTCTTGGCTGCATACATTTGAAATCTCCCATGTGGGGATTTTAAAGAAATCTTTGGAAGAGACAGCCACGTGACACAGATGTTCGCTCATTTTTTCTTCTGTACTTATACAGATTCTACTGCAGTGGGGCTCTTCAGCTTGTAAAAGCCCAGGACAAAGGATAATAAAGAAATCCTACCTCAACTGCATTCCACACATAAAAATCTGCACCGGTGGAGGTGACCTACTGTTGCTACTGCCAAAACACATCATCCACTGACTCACTGCACTTACATCCACTGTTTGTTCTCCAGAAATGTTCAGCGAGTGTCCTTGAATGTCAGTGGTCACATTTTTTTCTGCATGGAGTAATTTCATTACACATAATTGCTTCATATGCACTTCCATGTCAGACTCCATTTTGTCACACTGTCTCTCTGTTGCTATCTGTCGCATGGCAACGAAACAGAATACATGTCAGTCTCTACTGTCATGCCACCAACATCTGCCTCTGACTTAGCAGGCCAACATATTACAATGGGAGGCATTACTTTCAGAGCAGCACTTGTATGTAATATAGTTAATGTAGATAAGCAACAAAACTTACTTTTTATTTTTATTGAAATGTAAAGAAAGCAACAAAGACATGAAACTAATGGGCTATTTGATCTTATTTTTGTCAGCCTGATGTGTCAATGTCTGGTTCTATGGAAGTGGTTGCAATTTCTAGTGACTTCTCAAGGTGTTCCTTAGAGATTTTTAATGAAATTTTCCTCTTCCTGTACTTCAACCTTGAAAACAGTTGTTCATAAATGTAGGTACCTACAAAAGCAATGACATGAATAAGACATGATGGTGAATTAAGGGATGTTTTTCTCTGGTAAGCTAGGTCTAATGAAAATTTTTGGGTTGAATATCTGATTGCAACTCAATACATTTCATTTAAAAATTCGCAGAAAATGTATTTATGTTAACTAAAATGGAGCAGCAAATACACAAAAAGCCAAGATTTTTCCATCAATCTTGAAAGCTATTCTCAAATTTCTGTATAAAAATACACAAGGCTGCACATTCTTCTTTGTTCACTGGTCTGTGTTTAGTCAGTGCAATCAAAATGATTGCCATAACTTGAGTTAACTGCACGGCACCCTCTCCAATGTCCTGGTTTCAGCCTATACAGTGCCAGTCACACACTGATGTTGGGTGGTTACTGAGTCATTCATATGTGCCCAGATCCAGTGCTGATACCACTCAGTGGGGAAGAACTGCCACTGTAATTGTGCAGAGCAGGAGGTGGGCCGCAGTGGGAATGCAAGAACTATCTACGTGAAATTACTCATTTCATTTCTGATGCAAAGTTAATGCTATAAAGATTTGCCAGCACTTTTATTTATTTATTTATTTATTTTTCAGTAGGAGGGCAGGATTAACTAAAGCCACATCCCTCTTAGTAAAATCCAAAATGTGACTAGAGCTGTGCTAACACTTTGGGTTCTTGTTAATTTCATCCACCTGGTTGTATACCAGATTGCTGATGAGAAGACTCCTTCTGTTGGCATATTTCTGTTTGGATGCTTATCTGTATAAGAAAGTTACGAATTTTCAACTTGTGTTTTTTCAAAATGTGTGGTGAACAGTGGTATCTGAAACATAGGATTACATTTCCAAATGAATAGAGAACTCATTATTTATGATTCTGTGCTTTCTTAATTTTAGTAGCAAAAGGATTTTTTTTTCTTTGCACTTTAGAATGTGCAGTAGATCTGCATTTCAAGTGGATGTGTTAACTCTCCAGTGCTTTTATGTCAGCACTTTAAAGAAGCTAAAAAAATTTTTTTAAAATTGCTATCCTCACTCTTTCCTGTAGTTTCCATCTTAAAGGAGTACTATAGGCAGACCTGTGGTAAAACTGTATGGCTTACCCATTTAAAGGATAGAAAAAAAGCAATTTAAAACATAACATTCTCCAGATTTTCCTTTTCAATATTTTTCTTTCAGATGTATTCTTATATTGTGTTCAAATGAACATTTTGAATACTCTGTTGAGTCAAGAATTATACTTAAGTCTGCTTATGTCTGCACTAAATCTTGTATATGATAGAATGAAGATATCTAACTCATCTTTCTCTTTTTTCGTCCCACTAGTTAACGCTCTAATGATGCTTGGATTAGCAGGTGAGCTTTACTTCTAAAATTCAGACTCACAAATTTCTGTTTTGTTAACGCCAGCCATTTGAGAAGCCCTTTCATTCTACCTCATTTCAACATTTCAAAATTATCTAACTTTCCTGCTTTTTTTTTTTTTTTAAGTTTTAGTATTTTGTAAATTTGAATCTCAATAGAAATGGTAAAACTGTAGAACTGTGCATAATTTTGAACTCATTTAGCCAGGGATTTGAATAGTAACAATATGATGACACACTAGTCTCTATCAGATGTCTCTATCAGAATTTCTTTCACAACCTATAAAATACTGAAGTTCTAACAAGAAACAACCAAATACACCAAGGCAGTAGGAAATCCATTTTAAACACCTCACTGAGAAACAGCTGGAACAAATTTTCAGTGCAAATTATGTAATGAAAAAACTTGTATTCCATTGGATTATGAATCAAGTGGTAGTTTAGATTACCCTTCCAGAGAAGTCAAATTTGCCTAATTTTTGTCTAAACATCAGTATGAGACTTACATTGATGGGTCTACAACTTGTATATCCAGTTTTGGATTCTGCCCAGATTTAATATTCATTTACACATCTAATTTTGGAAAGTATAACTGCTGCAGCTACCAGATGAATTAAATAGAAAGATTCATAGTATCGTGCTAAGTTTTGGAGGACAAAATTACTGTGCCCTTATTTAATAATTTTCACCGTATTTTTCAGTGGTGATTAATGAGCACTGCCATCGAGTATAATGTAGAAGGTGGTCAGATGTGAGGGGTTTATTCTGTTGGTCTCGATTAGCTGTACACATGGAGAAGTTTGCAGCCAATATGAGACAGTAGGGTTAAATGTAGCATAGACTATCCAGTTATGGGCCTGTTGCTGTTTGAATGCATCTTTTCATGCTTCCAATGGTTGTAATAGCTGTCTCTCACTTGACACATGGTGTTAGTGAGCCAGTGATGAAGCCCTAGCTGAAGTAATTTGCCCGAACATATGGAAGTCAGAAGGCAACAAATCCATAATATATAGAGAGTGTGGTAAGGTAAGCCAGTCAAGACCAACAATGTACTCCACAGTCTTCAAACTGTGATGGCACCAAATGTTATTGTGTTGCACGAGAAAGGTTGTCTTCTTCACTGGCTTGATCCCGGAACTACAAATCTCTAGCTTAGTCAGCATTGTGATGTAGCAGTCAGAGTTGGCCTGGTTTGTCTGTGTTCCAGTATATTCAGAAGGATCATCCCTTTCCTATCCCACATGACAGCATGCATCACTTTACCGCTGGGAGCTGTGTCTTGAACTTTTATTTGATGGGGTGTTCACATCATCACTCCATGTATTGCTGTTTTGGCTCTGGCTTGTAGTGGCTTATCTTTCATTTTGCTGTTGTCACTGTGGAAGTGTACCACTCACCACCTCACTGTGCTAACGTTCATTGTTTGGTCAACAAAGATATGCAGCAAGTGTCAAAGAATGTCAATGGGCTGAATTTTTTCAGCATGGAGGTATTCAATTCTACACCTTTGCTTCAGACACAACTTAGCCAGACTACTGCTCTGCTTCTGTCTGTTACATGGCAAAAGAATATAATTTAATATTGGAGAGAAGGTTCAACCTCTATTGCCATACCACCAATATCTGCATCTGCTGTTATAGGCAAACAGAATAAAACAGGAAGCATTATTTTCAGAGCAGCATTCATTCAATGGCTATACTAAGGGAAAATCTTAGTGACAATGAGATTCCAATCAGAGGTGATCAGATGTTTCTTGCAAATATTTCTAGCTCAGTGGGACACATCTGTATAAGCTTAGAAAGTACTTTCTACCCTACAAATAAACTGCAGTTAGCTTTAAATTACAAGTGCAGATGGGTTTAGTACGTTAGTAAAAAGAGAAGTTAAGATGTCATGAGTACCTAGGCAGATTTCTCTGTATTAGATCTAATGGATAACACTTTAGATAGTCATGTACTGAGTGACATTTCATATACATTTAAGTAAGTTTTATCTAAAATCGTTCAGAAACTTGAATGTTATGTCTACAACATTAATTGTCAAACAGGAGGAGTTTGCAAATCATGCATTCATGCTTCTCCCATTTCAATACTTGATTTTATGTAGGTGTGCATCAACAGATTAATCTCTGCAATGAATCTCTCATGCTAGAAAAGTTGCCTGCCTGTGGAAAGTTCTTTGAAGAGAAGATGAAAAAAGTGGACTCCAAAAAATGGTGCAACCTGACAGAATTTATCATGTAAGTTTTAGTTTTGGCTTAATACCTTTCACTGTACAGTGATGTTTGTTCTTAAAAAAACAACAACAACAACAACAACAAAAAACCACACAAACCTGCTGACCTCAAATATCTTGAAAACACCTACTAAAAATGTGCATGTTCATTAAAATAGAATAGGTTGGACATCTCTATTTTATGCCTCAAATATCACTGGCTAGGTTTGATAACATAGGAACATAGGAATTTCCCTACGATTATGAGGAAAAAACTTATTTACTTTACTTTGAGGGTAACAATGCTAAAATAAGCTGCTTAGAGAATCTATGGAGTGTCCTTCTTCAGAGATATTCAAACCCACCTGGACATTTTCCTGTGTAACTTACTCTAAAAGAATTCTTTAGCAGGGGGGTTGGACTGGGTGATCTCCAAAGGTCCTTTCCAACCTTTATGATTCTGTGATATGGTGACATTTTGGCAATATTGAGGAAAAAATTCTGATTTATTTTATTTAAAATATCTTGAAATCAGTGGAGGATTTTGCTTTAGCCTTGCACCTGCCTTTGTATTATCATTCAATTATGACAGCAGTGAAAATTCATGATAGTACTTCACGAAAGAATAATTCCACTAACACTAGTTTCTTCTGTTTTGTTTTTCCCATTTCACAAAACTTTTGTTTGCTGCTGGCTCTCTTTTTCACCACATGGAATCATCTGTGTTCCAAATATATTGAAATCTTCCTGTATTTGTTTTGAAGTTGCAAAGTGCAAAGCTGTAGCTCTTAAGTCTCCACAATATGGTCACATACATACAGATCAACCAATTTTATGAGTGCATATTAGAGAAATCAATGAATACTAACCAGAATGTTAATCAGCACTGGAATTGTTTATACCCTAGACAGTTGTTCTTATATATAACTTGAATTTCAGTACATTTTAGACAAAGGTTACTTCCCATTTTTCTTGAAATCACTAAAGCAAGAATCATCCTGGTCTGTACTCTCTGTTGGCAGTTGTGCAGTCCTCTCAGTTTCAGAAATCCACCTCTTCCATGAAATCATCCTGTCCAAATGTGAAACCATGTGTTGTGTTGAAACTGCTGCTGTTTGTTTCTGTGCCTGCCAGATAGTGTGGGGAGAGTGGGCACAACCTGTTTTGTTTGAATGACTGCAGTACTGCAAGAGTGGCAGCAGTGAGAGTAAAATTAGTGCTTTCTTATCTCTATTTCTGTTTCGTATTTGCTGGAGGTATTTAAACATATCTCTACAAAGCTCCATACTTCAAAATCTGCTCTAGGAGAAACCCACAGGACTTGTATAATTTGTGGTACTTTTGGCTTTATGCATCATCAACCTCTTCAGAGCATGTATACTCATGAGGAACGCATAGTTTCTGAAAGCACTGAGTACCATTCACAGCAGTTGAAATCAGGAGAAACTGCAGATGTTCAGCATGTTGGAAAACTAGACTCAAGTGAATTAGCTTTCTTGTGATATGAGCCAGCCTGAATCAGAATATCTTCCTGGAAAAGAAACTTTTTTGCATATTACTCTTGGGGTGGAGTGGTCACAAGCTAGTTATCACCATATCCATTACAGCAGCTTAATTTAACCCCAACTATGTTCTTTTCTCATATAATCTATGATCTTCTCTCCTATTTAGTATTACCTCATGTGCATTATGCAAGATTTTAACCAATTTGTCCCCAGTACATATAGTAATGAAATGTTGCACTGATTTGCTTTGTGCAGTTCCCTGTGTTTCTCTATTGCTGACAACCATGTTGACATGTCCCTCCTACTGATAACATTTCATAATTTTATCTGGTCAGTTTAGATGCTATTCCCTCTTACCACATTTATTTGCGTACCCTAGATGACTTTACAAATCTACAGCCTTTTAAAACATACAGTCATTAAGCTCTTGCATTGGAGTGAAATATGCATTCACAAATTTCTTTTCCAACTGTAGGAAAGAGCAAGACGAGGTAAACCCTTCTTACCCAGCTGGATTAACTGCTCTAAAAACAGACAAAAAAATGTTTATTCAAAGTCTTGCAATTCAGATACTGCTAGATTTATAAATCTCCAGTTAATTAATGCTCTAGTTATGGAGCAGTAATTTTCATTTTACAACTCATAGTGTCATAGAATGATTAGCATTGTACTCATCTAAGTAGTTCGACATTTTCAGAGCATCACTGTAGCTTTGCCTCAGTTAATCTACATGCAATTATATTACAATTGTGTTATATCAAATAACTGTATTTTTTGTTATCTTTTCCATAATAACTACCCTCAGCTAACAGGATTATCTGCAGTAGGAAAGGGTACCTAATGGAGCAAAGTGTTAGAATGTTTTGTTGTTAATGCAGGTGAAAAAGCATAACCTTTTTTGCAAAACTTATGCTAAAATTTACTAAAGAGTTTAAGTGTTCTAGCACAAGATTTTTCCAAGGTTTGGGGGTAACCAGAGTGTGCAAATTCTCCTAACTGTCATTTAGAGTTGAGAATTCTCTGATAGAGTTAAGAATGCTGTTGTCCTTTCTGACTGTGCTTCTCTTTTCATACTGTCTTCATTCCTTATACAAGAAAATTCCTGCCTATTTATGGAGAGTTCTTTGTATGAAGATGTCCATCATTCCTAGAATCATAGAACCATAGAATGGCCTGGATTGAAAAGGTCCATAATGATAATCTAATTTCAACCCCCCTGCCATATGCAGGGCTGCCAACCACTAGACCAGGCTGCCCAGAGCCACATCCAGCCTGGCCCTGAATGGTCCAGGGATGGGGCATCCATGACCTCCCTGGGCAACCTGTTCGTGTGCCACCACCCTCTGTGTGAAAAACATTCTCCTAATCTCTTACCTAAAACCCCCTTGTCATAGTTTAAAACCATTTCCCCTTGACCTATCACTATCCAACCTCATAAATGGGCATTTCCTCTTCTGTTTAAATGCTCCCTTCAAGTACCAAAAGACCGCAATGAGGTCTCCCCAGAGCCTTCTCTTCTGGAAGCTAAACAAGCCCAGGTCCCACAACCTTTCCTCATAGGAGAGGTGCTCCAGCCCTCTGATCATCGTAGTGGCCCCTCCTCTGAACCCACTCCAAGAGCTCCATGTCCTTCCTGTATATAATGCCCCAGGCCCAGACACAGTATTCCAGATGGGGCCTCACAAGAGCTGAGTAGAGGGGGATGATCACCTCCCTCTCTCTGCTGGTCACCCCTTTTTTAAGGCAGCCCATAACACAGTTGGTCTTCTGGGCTGCAAGCACACACTGCCAGCTCATATCCAGCTTCTCATCCAGGTCCCTCTCCGCAGGGCTGCTCTCAAGGAGATCTTCCCACAGTTTGTATAAATACCTGGGGTTGCCCCAACGCAAGTGCAGCACCCTGCACTTGGTCTTATTGAACTTCATTAGGTTAACATGGGCTGTATGGGAAATCACAGCTTGAACCTCACATTAATCAGCTGAGGCAAGCGTTGGGTCAGCTGCGGGAGCACAGGTGAGAGTAATCTAGCTGTGCTCCCAGAAGGGGTAGACCTCGACTCCACCTCCTCTGAGACCTCATTTAAGGGCTGACCACCACTGAGGCAGCATCTCTTGGAGACTGCTCCCCAGTGGAGACTGCCTCAGCTTTCTGGTCAAGGCATTGACATTGGTAAGTTTTCCTTTGCTAATAACCTTTGACTATTTACCACCATCTTGGTTAACATCTTTATAATAGCCACCCTTACATTTGGCGAGGCAGGCAGGAGCCTGTGGACACAGGAAAAGAGATGTCTTTCTTGTGGAATATGTTTAGCTGGTTCAAGGGGGAGAAGGTCACTCCTTTAGGAAAGATCCTTCCTGGACAAATCCCAGGATTCATGGCATCCCCATATTTCCAACTCGCAACCATTATTGAACAATAGAGTCCCTTATGGGTGGTGGACAATATGACCCCATTCAGTTTAACTGAATGTTTTCAAGGATTACATAAGGACATACTTATTACTAAAGAAAGACAAATGGCTGCGTCTATAGTAGCCTGGCCGTTACTAACCACTTTAAATCAGGCTGAAATGAGATCAAATGATATTGAGCATGAAAATCAATTATTAAAGGCTTGTACTGAAAAGCTACAAAGCAAGCTCAGTTCATTAACAGGGAGAAAATCCATCTTTTTTTCACCAAATCCCCAAATTAGATATATTACAATGAATGATGAATAAGATCCTAAAACAACAGAACAGGACAAAGTCACCAAAGCTGATCTGGAAGAACCACCTAAGACGAACCTATTAGAAGTCTGTCCTGTGGTGACCCAAAAGACAAAAAAGATCCAAGACTGGCCAACAGGGGTGCCTCCAGATCAATGGCCCCCTGCCGAGTCTTACCTACACGTAACAGCCCGCCCCCACACACCCACTGAACTCATGGATTTGGTTCAGCGATTTAGACAAAGGCCGTGAGAAAGCGTTTCAGCCTGGCTGTTGCATCTATGGGATTCAGGGGCAGAAAGTGAGTTAGTGGACCCAAAGTATCTAAACTAGTAACAATAACCATCCATCCTGCCTTTAGGCAAAGATTGTATGCAGGGACCCAGGTCCCTGATGAAAATCATTCAGTCATAGATTGGTTGATGGCTGCATGCCGCATGGTATGGTCAAATAAATCTGACGTACTGGTAAACGTGGGCATGTGGTCTTCCATGGATAACCTTCAAAATTATATATGGGAATTGGGCATGCGAGAAGCCATTTATGAAGATACATTTGATAGCCCTGATATGGTAACATTTTCTGCAGGGATGAGGGACTTAATATTGCAACAAGCTCCCTCAAATATGTATGGAACATTAGTTTCCATATTAAATCCATTGGTGGCTTTGGAAGCAGCAGTTCAACAAGCTGCTCAATTAGTAGCAGATCTGGGGGAGACAGAGCGTTTACGAACTAAGTGCAATATTAGGGTAATAGAAAATCCTGAGGTCTTTCCAATAATTTGAACTAGGAAACCAGCCCCACGAATTCCTCAGTCAGGACCCATAAGAGTGTCCCGAAAACAAATGTTTAGTGATCTTCTTTGGGCAGGCGTTCGATTTACAAAAAATGATGGTCAGCCCAACCATATCCTCCTTCAGCTGTGGAAGCAGCTGAAGGATGAACAAAATTTCCAAAACCGTCCTAAAAGACCAAGGATAAGAATTATAGAACAACAGCCAACAGTAACTTGGAACTTAGAAGATTCCATTGTCCTTAGTAGAAAAAAGAAACTGCCTCAAGTGTCTCGGGCTACAATACCTGAGACTTCAGAGGTAAAAGATTTGAATCTAGCCCAATTCATGGCATGACGAGGGACATCAGTCCCCCTAGGGCCTCCAGACGGGACCGGAGGCCCTGTGTAGAATTAACAATATATTGGTCCCGGAAAAATGTACAAAAGGTTATGGCCCTAGTGGATACTGGGGCAGAAACATCTATAATAATATGGAGACCCAACGAAATTCAAAGGCAATAGAGTGATGATTGGAGGTTTTGGGGGACAGACCATTCCAGTCACCCAGACCTGGGTAAAATTGGGGATTGGGTGCCTCCCACCACGGGAGTATAAGGTATCCATTGCCCCAATTCCAGAGTATATATTGGGAATTGACATCTTGTGGGGCCTGGCTCTCCACACAACAGCGGGGGAGTTCCGGCTCCGACAGAGATGCATTAGTATCCAAGCAATACAAACAATATTGAGAGGCCATGCAAAACATGAGTCTATTTCTCTGCCGAAGCCACGACGGATTACTAATGTCAAACAATGCAGACTCCCAAGTGGGCAGGACAAAAAAACAAAAATGGTGCAGGACTTACAGAGAGTGGGTATTATAAGGCCTGCACATAGCCCATACAACTCTCCAACATGGCCAGTGCAAAAGCCGGATAGAACATGGAGGATGACAGTAGATTATAGAGAATTGAATAAGGTCACGCCGCCCATTCATGCAGCTGTACCCAATATTGCCTCCCTAATGGACACACTAAGCAGAGAAATTAAAACATACCACTGTGTTCTAGATTTAGCAAATTCATTCTTCAGTATTCCAGTCAGTGAAGAATCAGAAGACCAGTTTGCATTTACATGGGAGAGCAGGAAGTGGACTTTCCAGGTCCTACCGCAAGGGTACGTGCACTCTCCCACCTGTTGTCATAATTTAGTGGCGTGTGACCTGGCTAATTGGGAGAAGCCGGATAATGTCAATTTATATCATTATATTGACGACCTCCTGTTAACATCTGACTCATTAGAGGTGGTAGGACAAGCAGCAGATTTGTTGACAACTTATCTGCAGAAAAGAGGGTGGGCTGTGAAAGGTCCAGGATTATCTGTGAAATTCCTAGGAGTAGTTTTCCCTGACCAAACCAAAGTACAGGCATTTCCAGTCCCTACGACATCTAAGCAGCTGCAAGAATTCTTAGGTATATTGGGGTATTGGCGCTCCTTTATACCTCATTTGGCGCAGCTATTGAGGCCATTGTACAAACTCACTAAGAAGGGTCAATCAGGGGATTGGGGGAAGGTAGAACAGGATGCTTATCAACAGGTAGAACTGGCAGTTAAACACACTCAGACATTGGGTATATTTGATCCTACCCTCCCGGCCGAATTAGATGTTCATGTTACCCAGGATGGTTTTGTCTGGGGCCTATGGCAATGCCAGAGTTCTGTTCGAACCCCCGTTGGATTCTGGTCTCAGGTTAGGCATGGAGCAGAGGAAAGATATAGCATGATTGAGAAACAGTTATTGGATGCCTATTTGGTGAACCGATGGTCGCTCCACCAGAGAATAGTCCAATTCAGGAAGGAAGATATCCTATTCCTGAAGATGCCTGGTATACGGATGGATCAAGCAAAGGCAACCTGAGTAAGTGGCAAGCGATAGCATACCATCCCTCTACTGAGACAATCTGATTTGATGAGGGGGATGGTCAGAGCAGCCAATGGGCAGAATTGCGAGCTGTGTGGATGGTTGTAACTAAAGAACCTGGTGATGGTGTCCTGAACATCTGTACAGATAGTTGGGCTGTGTATCAGGGGCTCACTCTTTGGATTACGCAGTGGGCTACCCAGGAATGGACTATCCACGCTCGACCGATTTGGGGTAAAGACATGTGGGTAGACATATGGAATGCAGTCAAATGCCGGACAGTATGTGTCTCTGGTCATCAACCCCTGCAGTCACCAGGAAACGATGAAGCTGACACACTGGCCTGAATCCAATGGATTGAGAACTCACAATCCAAAAATATTGCCCGTTGGTTACATCAGAAACTACGACATACTGGACAAAAGATAATGTGGGCAGCTGCTAAAGCATGGGGGCTGCCTGTACAACTATCTGATATTGTCCAAACATGTCAGGATTCCGACGCTTGCTCAAAGATGAGACCAAGATCATTGCCCGAAACAACATCCCACATTGCTAGAGGATATAGTCGTCTTCAAAGATGGCAGGTTGATTACATTGGGCCCCTCCCTCGATCTGAGGGGGTGAGATATGCCCTGACCTGCGTCAACACCATAAGTGGACTGCTGCAAGCCTATCCAGTGCCAAAAGCAAATCAGGCATATACCATCAAGGCACTTACTAAATTGATGCCTACCTATGGGACACCTCAAGTTATCAAGAGTGACCAAGGGACTCATTTTACTGGTGCAATGATACAGCGCTGGGCAGAAGAAAACAACACTGAATGGCGATTCCACCTACCATATAATCCAACAGGGGCAGGCCTTACTGAACATTACAATGGTATCCTCAGGACTGCCCTGAAGACAGACTCCCAGTCCCTGCAGAGGTGGACAAAAAGACTATATGAAACCCTGCAGGACCTGAATGAAAGACCTCGAGATGGCAGACCCAGTGCCCTGAAAAGGCTGCAAACTATATGGGCCTCCCCTCTTAGGATCCAAATTACGAGTACTGATAATCAAATAAAACCACAGGTTGGTAATGAAAATGATCTTCTGCTCCCTGCCCCTGAGAATTTAGAACCAGGAATCCATAAGATAAATTGGCCCTGGAAGGTGCAGGTAGGACCCAAGTGGTGTGGCCTACTTGCACCTTGGTGGAGATTATTGGAGGTGGGAGGTTCAGTAACCCCCTTGGTGATAGGTACGTGGCCTACTGACATCATGGTCAATACTCCGATCTTCATTGCTAAAGGGACACCTATCACGTCCTTATGGCAAATGAAGACTCCTCCTCTGGTGCCAGATATAGTTATACAGCCTCTGGCCAGAGGGTATGGTATTGGCGGCCAAGGTATAATCCAGTACAAGCAGAAGTATTGACCCAAGATAAGAATACAGCCTGTATCTTGCCTTGGAGGGCAGACCTTCCCCTCCTAGTACCCTTGAAACATTTGTATTACTCTCCCTAAGACTCTAAGCCTCTAGGACCATCACAGGACAATTTGTTTGGACTGATGAAACGCAGATAGACTTGCACCTTAAGATGGCTTGTCTCCAGTAACATCTATCAAGCACTGGCCCACAGAAGATTATGAACACCCATCAAATCATCACTCAAATTATATCAACATTTATGGTGATGGGAAAATTGTACCAGCGTCGCGTTGGGTCTCTGTAATAGGGCAAACTCACCTAATCATTGGTTCACACTGTGAATGGGTGGAGTTTATGGGAAATCACAGCTTGAATCTCTGATTAATCAGCTGAGGCAAGTGTTGGGTCAGCTGCGGGAGCACAGGTGAGAGTAATCTAGCTGTGCTCCCAGAAGGGGTAGACCTCGACTCCATCTCCTCTGAGACCTCATTTAAGGGCTGACCACCACTGAGGCAGCATCTCTTGGAGATCGCTCCCCAGTGGAGACTGCCTCAGCTTTCTGGTCAAGGCATTGACATTGGTGAGTTTTCCTTTGCTAATAACCTTTGACTATTTACCACCATCTCGGTTAACATCTTTATATTAGCCACCCTTACAACAGGCCCACTTCTCCAGCCTGTCTATGTTCCTCCAAATGGCTTCCCTTCCTTCCAATGTATAAATGGCACCACTCAACTTGGTATCATCTGCAAACTTGCTGAAGGTGCACTCGATGCCATTGTCTGTGTCACTGATGAAGATGTTGAAGAGCACTGGTCCCAAGACTGACCCCTGAGTGACCCTACTTGTGACCAGCTTCCACCCTGATACAGAATCATTAATCACAACTCTTTGGCTGTGTCCAGCCTGCCAATTCCTAATCCATCAAACAGTCCATCCTTCAAATCCACTACTCTCCAATTTAGAGAGAAGGATGTAGTGAGGGATCATATCAAAGGCTTTGCAGAAGTTCAGGTAGATGACATCCATCATCCTTCCCCCATCCACCAAAACCATCACTCCATCATAGAAGTCCACCAGACTGGTCAGGCAAGATCTGCCCTTGGTGCAGCCATGCTGGCTGTCTCGAATCACCTTTTTGTCTTGTATGTGCCTTAGTGTAGCTTCTAGCAGGATCTGCTCCATGATCTTCTCAGGCACAGAGGTGATGCCCACCAGCCTGTAGTTCCCCGGGTCTTCCTTTCTCCCTTTCTTAAAAAACGGAGTAGTATTTCCCTTTTTCCAGTCTCTGGGGACTTCACCAGACAGCCACAATTTTTCAGATATGATGGAGAGCGGCTTGGCAACCACATCAGCCATCTCTTTCAGAACCCTAGGATGGATATCATCCAGTCCCATGGACTTATACACATTCAATTTCATGAGGAGGACTTGGACTTGTTCTGCAATTACAGTGGGACAGAAGCCTGACCACTGGTGAAGACTGAGACAAAACACTCAGTGTGCACCTCAGCTTTTTCTATGTCTGATGAAGCCAGCTCTCCACTGCTTTTTAACAGAGGGGGAACACTCTCCTTGGCCTGTCTCCTCCTGCCTATGTACCTGTAGAACCCCTTCTTGTTATCTTTCACATCCCTCACCAAGTTCAGCTCCATTTGTGCCTTGGCTTTCCTATTCTCATCTCTGCACACACAGACAACAGCACTGTATTCCTCCCAGGCCACACAACCCTGCTTCCACTTCCGGTATATTTCCCTCTTTTCCCTCAGTTTAAGCTGCAGGTTCTTGCACAGCCACAATGGTTGTCTGCCACCCCAGCTCAACTTCTTTTGCTGGGGGATGGAAAGCCATTGCTCTCTCAAAAGGGTGTCCTTAAAGAGCTGCCAGCTCTGTTAGTGGGGGTCAGCCCTTAAATGAGGTCTAGAGGAGGTGGAGTCGAGCTCCACCCCTTCCGGGAGCACAGCTAAATTACTCTCACCTGTGCTCCCACAGCTGACCCAACACTTGCCTCAGCCAATTAATCAGAAGTTCAGGCTGTGATTACCAATTTCCCATACACCTACTTCATCCCTTTGTACTCCGCCCTCTTTGCCATCAAGTTTGGTACAAGGCCTTGAACTACCTGTTCAACCACAGAGGCCCTCATTTTGTCCCCTTCCCCATTCATACCTAGTTTAAAGACCTGTCAATGAGTCCTGCCAGTTCCTTGGCTAGGATCCTCTTACCCCTTGGAGACAGGCTACTTCTATCTGCAGCCATTATGCCAGGTGCAGACTGAATTGCCCCACTGTCAGAAAAAAAAAAAACAAAATTCCTGTGTTTGCACCAGCCTTTAAGCCATTTATTTACAAGGTGGGCTTTTTTGATCCTCTCAATGTCCTTCCCTGCCAATGAAGATATAGAAGAAAAAACAACCCGTACGCCTGTTCCATCAACTACCCGTGCCAGTTCTCTGAAGTCTTTCTTGATAGTCTTCAGGCTTTTCTCAGCAACTTCAGTACTGCCAGTCTGAACTATCAATAGGGGGTAATAATCATAAGGGTGAATTAGTCCAGGAAGTATCCTAGAAATGTCCCTGACCCATGCCCCAGAGAGGCAGCACACCTCCCTACAGTAGGGTTAGGCCAACATATAGGGCCTTCTGTTCCCCACAGAAGGGAGTCACCCATGACAACCACCCTTCTGTTCTTCTGGGTGGAGGCAGTATTGAGGTGTGGGGCCAGGGGCTTCACCTGAGGCAACCTAACAGGTGGGCCTCCCTCCACACCTCCACTCACTTCTCCCTTGAGTTTCAGGGCCTCAAACCTATTTTGCAGAGGCACCTGGGGAACCGAGGATGATCAGGATGGGGAATGCCCACTTTGCACGGTACCCATTTCCACTCCTCCTCATCTCTCAAATTGCCTTGCTCTGCTCAGTGACAGCAGGGCAGGGGGTCCACTACTGTCCAGTGAATATCATCTTGATGCCTTTCAGAGAGAGAGTTAGACTGGTTTTGCCACTGCCCCACACCCCGCAACCCCCCCACTACTGTTGCTAGGGGGAAGTTCCTGTATGACTGTGACTGGGCAGATGGTCTTTTCTGGGGGTACCCCCCAGGCATTCTTCCCTTCAGCACACCAGCCAGTCACCAATCAATCTCCCTTTCACACTCCCTGATGGCCCTTAGCCTTCCCACTTCCTCCTTGAGCTCCACCACCAGGCTGTGCAGCTCATCCACCTGCTCATACATCACACAGGTGGAATCCATTCTGAGGCTTTTCTCATTTTTTTCCCCTTATTCAGTACTGGAAGAAGAATTCCAGCCTCTTCTAAATGTAACAAGAAAAGAATTTCAAAGTAGACATTGTGATCTGACATTATGTATAATAAGCTTATAGGCTGATTTCTTCCAGCTCACCAAAGGAACTGAAGGAACTGAGGTACCTCTTTATTTAGTATTCTTCTGGTAAACTAATGAAAAATGGTGTTTTCAGCCATAGTTATATAAAATTCAGGTTTTAAAATCTTGTATTACTGGTTTACCCTGATATTTTGTCTAGCATCCAACAGTAAATATTACTCTACCTGGATCAGATAGTGGGTTAAAACTTTGAGTTTTGTGTAGAGGAATTTATTTTGTTATGCAGTAATTCCTGCATGGCACTTTTCACTTACAAGTATCTTAAAAATTTCACTAAGTCTAGTGGGAAATTTGGCAATGTTTTTGTGAAAATAACACAGCAGTCTGGTTTGATAGAAGTAGCTGAAATTTTTAGTGAGCTCTCATGATATTCATTAGAGATTTTTGATGAAATTTTACTCTTCTTGTACTGTATCTTTGACAATAATGGTAAAAGGTGTTGTGACAGAAGCTTAATTAACAGGGATTTCACAAAGTAAGAGCTGTTTTCAGTGCTTCAGTTACTGTTACCAGAGAAGAATTCAAGTTCAGTTTTCATTAAACAGTCATCAGAAATCTTAACCATCTGGGGCTTCACAGTTTCCTTGTGTACCTTTTAAAAGTGGCAGTAAATAAGTGACAGTAAATAACAGCATCTTCATGAGTGTTGTCTCTCATATTAGTAACATCAAACAGCATGAGGTAGGCTGAATGTCATGGTATCTGGGGTTACTTCTGAGAGTGCTCTGCAAAATTATCTGTACTTTGCCGTAGCTCTGAAGTCTTTTATGCTTGCTCTTCTGCAGTCTTAACTGCTTCCATGTATTTTGGGCATGTAGAAAACCTATTCTGATGTTGAAATCTGAGAATGGGCTTCAAAATTGAGTGGAAGATGATGATGCTATATTCCTTTCACCCCCCACCCCCCCTCCCCTTATTGAACTAGACACGGATTAGTCTGGGAGAATACAGTTTTTAGTCCTTCAGACATGCATGGTTTGTGTTCTTGCGCTTGTGAGAAATGCTTGTGTTTAATAATCTAGGCTCAGGCAGAATTTGTGATGAATCACAGTTTATTTAACACTTTTGTAAAGTGAGTGTCTTTCTGGATGTAGGCACCAGCACGCTGGAGAGATACAGCAGTTTATATTCCCTGTGACCTGACTACAAGTGAGCCCTTTCCCCATTGGCTATGGTATTTGGGGTTCACATTCTTCCTGTTCCATCTATCTTGGCTCATCCCCCCACAGTAGCTTCCCTTGGTTTCCTTTGTTTATACATTCTTTTTAACCAAGATTCAGAGTTTGTTGCTTTGACCAACTAGAGTTATCTTTGTGTCTTGTTTGACAGAGTCCATCCCCCACTGTCCTGTCAAGTGGGAAATATTCTGCCTATTTCTGTCTTGCCAAGGCAGCAAGATTTGTGAGTAGTTGCCAAGCTGGTTTGTTTAACCAATTCTTCTCAGTTTTTATTTTGCAAGGACAACTTATTCTTTCCTTTTTTAATCTCAATTTCCCATTTTCCTTTTTGCCATCTAATTGTTAACACACATAATCTTTGGGCCTAAGCGCAAGCAGAAACTAGTTTGAGGCATATCCCTTTGGTTTCACAACACTCTATTGCTATGCAAAACCATTTATTCCCCTACATACCATGTGGGAAGTCCTTGCTTCATCCTTGCCTGTTTCAGAGTGTGACTCCCTGTGAAGAATTAACCAGTAACAGAAGCAGTTTCACTAGTTTAAGTAGATATAGCCTCTGTTAATTACACAGTTACTGAGTTGTGTTTGTGCACTTTATGCTCTTTGGATTTTTTGAGTCTTCATAAGTTTCATGGGTTGTATCTAGACAAGTTATGTGCCATAATCTGGTGGCATGTGACTTGGCAAATTGGAACAAACTTAGTGTCAAAATGTGCCACCATATAAACTATCTGACTTAATGAAGGTATTAGAGAAGGCAGTAACTTCACTAACTGCCTATTTAGAGGAGAAAGAGCGGGTTATAAATCCACAGGATGTACTAGGATCAGGGCTATCATTCCTGGTCCCCACAACACTGAAGCAGCTGCAGGAGCTTTTGAGTGTATTAGGATACTGGCAATCTTTTATTCTTCAGTTAGCCCAACTGCTAAAACCTCTATATTGACTAATAAAAAATGTCAAGGTGTGGGATTGGGGTAGAACAGAAAAAGAACCCTTCCAACAGGCAAAAATAGGTGTTAAACAGACCCAGGCACTGAGTATATTTGATCCAAACTTTCAGCTGAATTAGATGCACATGTAACTCAAGAAGGGTTTGGCTGGGGGTTGTGGCAGAGCAAGAGTTCCATTTGAAACCCAGCTGAGTTCTGATCGCAGGTTTGGAGCAGAAGAAAGGTACATTAAGTTTGAGAAACAGTTATTGGCTACTTGTCCTGCACTGCAGGCAGTAGAACCAATAACTCAGACTGCAGAAGTTATTGTTAAAATAACTTTGCCAGTCCAGGGATTGGTAAAAGATGTAACCCACATTACTAAAATGGGGTGGCCCAATCACAAATAGTGGCATGCTGGCTTGCTTACCTTAATCAGAGAAGCTGCCTGTCACCATGGGAACCAGTACTTGAAGGGAACATATAAACAGCAGGGGGAATGGCTGTTTATGAGGGTGGATAGTGATAGGACAAGGGGAAATAGTTTTAAACTATGATGGGAGATTTAGACTAGATATTAGGAGGAAGTTTTTCAATCAGAGGGTGGTAAAGCACTGGAACAGGTTGCCCAAGGAGGTTGTGGAAGCCCCATCCCTGGAGGCATTCAGGACCAGGCTGGATGTGTCTCTGGACAGCCGGATCTAGTGGTTGGCAGTACTGGAAGGCCACAAGGTCTCCCCAGAGCCTTCTCTTCTCTAAGCTAAACAAGCCCAGTTCCTTCTACCTTTCTTCATAGGAGAGGTACTCCTATTTCAAAAAATTCTGCTTTTAAAACTAAGCAGTAGTTTAAAAGCAATGAGCCAGAAATGACCTTGTCTTTACGGTGAAAAAAAGTTCAATCATAAGACTTAAATCCAGTGTCCAATGTGCATGTGAATTAATTGAGCAGATTAGTATACATTGTGTCAAACTTGTGAAAAGATTTGCCTCAACTTGGCAAATTCCAATTCTATGTTTACTACAGTGATCACTGCCATTAATATTTACAAAAATCAAGAAGTGCTTTTCCTACAATATGTGGTGGAATACTGTTTAGTTTTCCATGACCCCTGAGGATCAGCTATATGCACACATGTATTTATGCATTCAGAAAAACTCACTGCCAGCAGTATTTTATTGCAATGGACATGAAAATGATACATTTTTTGTTCCTTCTGTAAATATTGTGCACAAACATATTTTTCATTTAAAAGCTAGATAGCTTTTAAGCCTGCTTCGTTTTAGGCCTTGTCCTTGAGGAGTCTGTGGTTAAGTAATGTGTTCTGACATATCTCGTTCATGTGACAGCATAATAAATAAAGGTTTAGGCAAATTATGTTTAAGCTCTAGTTCAGGCACGTAAAACCTGCTGCCTGTGGACTGCATGCAAACCAGAGTGACTTGCAATACAGCCCACTCCCTTGCCATGACTTAAAGGTGGCAGTTCTTCCCATGGAGTGCCCCTGGGCACGCATCCATTACTCAGCAAGAACTAAATTGTTAGTGCGCTATCAACAGGGTCAGCTGAAACCAAGGGCATGGCAAAGGCAGTCATATCAAATAATTGTATGTATTTTGATACATTCGCTAAAAACAGGGCTCTGAACGGCAAAGAATACACATTAGTGCTTTACATTTTGATAAAGGAATCTGAAAATGAAATCAGAGAATCATAGAATCCTTAGAGTTGTAAAAGATCTTTAACAGTCATCTGGTCCAACTCCCCTGCAATGAACAGTGACATCCATTGCTTCAGCAGGAGCTCAGAGCTTCCTCCAGACAGGCCCTGAATGTCTCGAGAGATAGGGCATCCATCACATCTCAGGGCAGTTTGTTCCTGTGCCTCACCACCTACACTTTTCCTTATATCCAGCCTAAATCTCTACATCTGAAATCACTTCACCTTGTCCTTTCACTACTGACCAGGATAAAGAGTCTGTGCTCTCCTTTCTTATAGCCCCTCCTTAGATATTAAAAAAACACTACCAAGTCTCCATGGAGTCTTCTCCAATCTCAACAGCCCCAGCTCTCACAGCCTGTACTTGTAGGGTAGGTGTTTGGCAACACTGTGCTCAAACCTTTCCTCTCCCAGCTTGTGTTGGTAGTGGGGGTTGCCTCAACCCAAGTGCAATATCTTGATCAAAATGATGTAGCTATTTTCCTTTCACAGTGCCTGTAATCTGTAAGCATTTGTGTTGAAGTACTTCCAGGCAGAGGCCAGAATTTCTTTGTCATGGTTTCCTTTCAGTTTAAAAAATGAAAATGAGTCCTTGTTTTAGCTAGCCTTTACAATTTGAATTAAGGGAATTAAGCATAGGTGAGTTGATTTTGCATTATTTATTAATCTTCACCTCCCCTTAAAAAGCAATAACAAATTAAAAAAGAACTTTTGCAAAACAATCAAATACTGAATGCACATGCCATTGTAATTAGAACTCTGTTGTTCCCTTCTAAAGCAGTCATTATGCAGTACCATGCGGAGGACTTTTTTCTGTTGTTAAAATGTGAGATATTTGGTGCAGTGCATAAGCTGTGAGTTGTTAAACTGAGTCAGTATTTGAGTGAACTGAGCTTTCCTGTCAGACACATAGTTCTCATTTGAGTTTTTTCTCTTACCTTCTTACAGTTCCGTGGGAAAAGTAGCTAACTTCTTTGTTTTGATTGAAAGGATAGAGGGGAAAGTTATGGGAATTCAAACTCTTTGGATAACATACTGTATTTTGATTCAGTTTTCCAATACAATATAACTCTCTAATTTTCTTTATATCACCTTCTGGTACAATTTAACCAGATTTTTCTGGCTATGTTTGGATATGAAATGCAAAATTGGTGGGAAATATTTTGGTTATACCTTCTAACATTACGTAAAAAAACCTAACAACTCTTGAAGGAGTAGTGGTTACTGTAGGACCTTATAATTTGTACTCTGCACAAGCAGATAGGCAAACTGAGGTGGCAGCAAAGAGCTGAAGTAACATTAGTGGGACAGCTTGCTCACCAGAGTGTGGCACAGAGTAGGGCTGGAGCAGGGTCTGACTCACTCTGGAGCCCTATCTGGTGTCTGTTCTAGACAGAGCACTGACCTCTTTGGGCAGCTCAGTGCTACCTCTGGCACCTCAGCATTGTAGTCTGTTGACCTCGGTAAACATGCCCTCATATGTATTTTTCTTCTGATCCTCTGGGACTGTCTCTCCCACACCCAGCTAGACAGCTTTAGAATCTAATTTAGTCCAAGGACAAAGAGAATGAATGCTATGGGGTTACATGGAAGAATGGCACTATAACTACAGCAGACAGTTAGCATTCATGTATTATTTTAAGCTGATTTCCTGTTTTTGACTGGCCACTGACCTTGTCACAAAAACTTCCTTCCTCATTGCTTTGCTTAAAATATACACACATTGTTTGTGTATGCATCTGTGTGACAGAACATCTAAGAGTGGACTTGTGAGATCATTCTGGTATCAGCTCAAAACTCACTAAGAATGAGAAATGCAATAATGTTGCAGAAGGAACTTTCTGTGATGCCTTTTCATCTTCTGAGAACAAATCTCTAAGAATATTACGCAGCCTGTATTCCCAACCCATTCTCTCGTAGCATGGAGAAGCATGTTGCCTTGCAACACCAGGGCCCGGGGTTCGAATCCCCCCTGTGGCGCAAGTGGTAGAAGTGCTGCTCTGCAGCACAGAGGCTCGAATCCCGGGAGTTGGACTCGATGATCTCTAAGGTCCCTTCCAACCCGCACGGGACTATTACTATTACATTTCTCATGATAGGCGTGAGACAGACTTCAGACTTGACCCAGACACTGAATATCTCTCCTTTACTACTTCATAACAAGGAATTGAATCTGCATTTGTCCTCTGTGGTATATAGTGAAAAAAAAATGTCATTAATCAGAAGTTTATTTCCGTTTGAAGTGAGTTTCAATCACAGAGAACAGAAAGATATATATAAAATGCAAGAGAATAATCATCTTCCTATTTCTTCCCCTATTCGTGAACTGACCAGAAACTTTGCTGTCTCAATTTCCGATCTCCTCCCTGGTAATTCATTTACTTCCTGAGTTTGCCTTTTCTGATCCCTGGACAAATGAATTTCATTACAAGCTATATTGAAAAAAGGTTTTCATCATTATTGGGGCTCCCAGTTTTCAATGACTATTGAGAACATTTGTAGATAGGAAAGGCTTTCTTTCCTTTTCTGCATTTACTGGAATTGAGAAGGTTAACAAAGATTAAGGTTGTCAAAAGTGGACTTCTTGGACATCATTACTGTTGCCAAAAACCTCGTGTTCAGTGGTGGATGTGGTATTAATTATCCATATTTTCCTCAAAATATCTCATTCATGCTCCATTTGTGTTCACGTCTTTATATGATACCCTAGAGGTCCACTGTGGGAGTCCTCATTCCGCAAAACTTAAATAGTGTTGGGAGGCCCTGGTATCATGGTTTTGTAATTTTGCTATCAGTATTCCACATCATAACATCATGTAAAGCATGGATACTTTTATCAAATGTGCTGTCCGCAGAAGAAGACTACATATCCCAGAGAACATCACGGTCAGGGATAAGTCACGGGATCAGGACGCTATATAATCGTTCTCAGGCTGGAGTGCTCTCTCTCTCGGACTTCTCGGAGAGTGGGAAGCGTTCCAGCCGCGTCGCCTAGAGTTCACAGTAGGCCTCTCGGTTTTCGGGGACTCTCTCTCTCTCTGTTCAATTTATTAGCCTCAATTATATTATATTGTGTTATCTTGTATTCTGATATCATATTTAGTAAAATAAGTTTTTCCTCCTTAGATTGCCGCTGTTTTTATCCCTTTTCTCTTTTCCCCCTCCTTTCCGGGCCCTGGGGGCCCTACAGGGTGGCTCCCCCCTGTCACGGGCATAGGTAAATCTAAGTAACCCATGACACCTGGTCATAGCAATAGTATTCAAGAGACAAAGTTTTGACTGCTGTCTGTCCCGGTTCTCTGGATTTCAGATGAAATTTCTTGGTTATATAAATACAAATCAGTTCTCCATCTGACTTACTATGTTTGATACCTCCAGCTTCTGTTGAAGTTTCTTCATCAGTACATTAAATTTTATAGATTACATATTGTTATGTATTATAATTACAAAGATTGGCACAGATGGGATTGTGCTACAATCAGAAAGATTAACGCAAATAAGCTGACATTACAAAAGGAAAGGTGCTTACCCATCTCCAAAGATCTAGGCTCACAGGAAGGACTCCTCAAAGGAGGGATCTCCAACCAGAGATTCTTCCATAGTAGCAGTCAACCCTTAAATGGGGTCTAATATTGGTAGAACCAGGCTCCACCCCTTTCAGTCACACCTGTGTTCTCAGGGCTGACCTGGTTCTTTCCCCAGGTGATCAATCAGTGATTCAGGCTGTGACTCAACATTTCTCATATGTTATGGTTTTATGATTTTTTGTTATTGGTATTCCACTTCAGAACATCATGTAGTGCTCTGAGAGTTAAAGAGTTAAATCTCCAGTTCTGTGAGCTATTGATATTTCCGATTATTTCCGATTATTTGCTTCTGAGAAGAGAAGAACTACATACCCCAGGGCACTTTGTGTTTCTGTTTTCCATTCAAAGGGAAAGATAAAAACTGCTTGCAGTTCATGAGACATCACTTTTTCCCTTTCTGGTCATCCCAGCACTGCCTGTGATCATCTTGCTTTTGGCACTAGAGTTAGACCTTTGGTTTTTGGACATTTTCCCTCATTTTATTTGATTTATTAGCTTCAATTCCAATTAAATTACTGTAGTGGAATCCCAGGTTCACAGCCTGAACCAATGGATGAGCTGGGGGTGTGGGGGGATACGTAAGTGCCTGGAGCAGCGGGGGGTCTGGAGCCACCCTACTTCCATGCAAGGAAGGGTTCTCCCCTTCCGACCTCCCTTTTCTCCTGCGGCGCGACTGTACAAATAGGGGAGGGTCACATTCCTCAGCTCATCCCTTTCTCCAAGCTGCTACCAGGAGGGGTGAATTAATTCCTTCTGATATCTTTTCTTATACTCCCTTTTTCTCAAACAAAGGCTCTATCATTGCAGTTATTTGCCCTACAATTGCATTATATTGTATAATATTGTGTTATCTTCCATTTACGTATATTTTCTAGTAAATTAGCTTTCCTCCTCAGATTGTTGCCACTGTTTTGTTTTTAGGCCCGTCTCTCTACCCTTTCCCTTTTTCCCCTTTTTCCTTTTCTCAAAGCATGGGTTCCCCTGCCCCATTAGTCACAGAACTGGGCTGAACCAGCCTGTAAAACATTGACATATATAGCACTCATTTTTTATTTCTTTGTATGTAACATAAATACGTGTTCAATTGAAACTTCATTTTCTTCTTCTCCTAGGTATTATAATAATTTCACCCAGTGCACAGAACGTGAAGCCAACAATGCAAGTTGCTTCTGGCCAAACCCTCTTGCAGAGAGCTTTATCACTGGAATTCATAAACAGTTCTTTTCAAACTGTACTTTGGACAACGTTCACTGGGAAGATCCGCCAAATGAAATTCTCATAACTCTGATCTTTGTTCCAGTCATGTTAACATGTGCCATGATAATGCTGGTAGTATGGTGCAGTAAAAGAAGTGATATCCTAGTGTAAGTTGTTTCCAGTGTCTTTGTTTTTAGTCTCTACTTATTCAAGAAAAAAAACAAAACCAACCAACCAACCAACCAACCAAACAAACAAAACCAACAAGCAAAGAAAGAAGGATAAAAAAAGAAACTTCATGTGAAAATGTCGTATCTGCAGAAATGGAACCTATGAGATGCTGTGACAGAGATGATGCTTCTGTGAACAAACAGCTGCTTGCTTCTGCCAAAAGTCAGTGCTTCTGAGGTTGGTCATCGGTGTTCCTGGTGCAAAGCTTTCACTGTCGTTGGGTCTCATAGTCACAGAATTCACAGGCATTTCTCAGAATTAAGGTAGTCCTGAGACAAGTGGGCCCCTCGGCTGCAAGAGAGGTGAAGTTACTTTCCCATAGGTAAAGTTGGTTGGTAAACCCAGTTTTGGAAAACTGCATGTAAGTGTATATATGCACAGTGCAGCATTAACTGTGAGAAAGGTGTTATCACTTGAGTTTCTGTGCAGCACTCATGTGGTTTTCATCTGTGAACCTTGTTAACACAGATGTAAGACCATCAGCAAAGAAACTGAACATGGATGTGCAACCAAGTGACCACTTCTTATGAAAGTTAGAGCAAAACATCATTATCAAGAACTTGGCAAAAGGAACAATTAATGTGTCCAGTACAACATGGGAAAAGATCCTGCTGCATTATAAAATAGGTTAGGAAATACCTTTGAGCATAGTTGGGATTGTATGGCTTACAAACAAACTCTGGAAGGAATACAGACCTTACTTTACAGAAAATCCGTGAGAGGAAAAGGATTGATTATAAGGGAAGAAACTTTCATATACCAGACTATTTATTTTTGTCTTTTGTAATTATTATACTTGATGACTTGAGTTCACTGTATACTCTCTGCTCTCACTTCAATTTGTGCAAGTGACATCCTTCAAATAAATATAAAGATGTGATGTTGATTGAGGTGCCTTTTAGAGAGTAATTTTGTACATAATTTGTTTTTCATCCTTTGAAGAATGTGGGAAATAAGATATCAAGGAGGTATGAACATAGCTTGGAACAGACATAGGAGGAAAGTGAAAAAAAATCTACTCAGAAGTCTTTTTCTATAAAGCTATCCTAATGTTACAATTTAAATAAACTTCATATGTCCAAAATAAAACAAATTCCTTGTTTGTATTATAAATATATGTATTTGTTTTTCATTTCACAAAATACATAATCAAAAGCCCTTCCATTATAAGCAAATAAAGTCTGTTTACAGTAATTGTTCATTTTACTATAAAGTATACAGACTTGAATGTCAAATAGCTTGAATGTCAAAGTAATGATTTTACATATCTATTCTAGTTAGATACTCTCTTTTAAGATTCTAGGCTGTTGTTTAATGACCAGGACTGAAACAAATTGGAAGCACTCCCTAAATTAAAAATGTTTATGTGTAGATACATAAACAACAAGTGTAGACACACTGTTTGCGTTCACATCCTTTCACAACAGGTAGAAACATTGGCTTTTTTAAAAATTACATTATTTGTTATAATTATTAATTTTATTAGTTTCTATATGTTTTTCCAAAGATATTCTTTCATTCTCTGGATGCTAATGGAAAATCACTCTTTGAAAAAGAAGTGTGAAATTTGTTCTAAGGATTTCTATATTAAAATGTTTTGACCCTCAAAAACCTGTGATAAACAAAACCAATCAAAAATAGAAGAGCTTTAATTTGAACAAAGAGATATATCAGATTCATCAACCCATTTTGTGTGGCCCAAATAAAATAATTTTCCAACTATTAATATTATACATAAAGTTTTCTCCTTGTTTTATTTCAAATGTAAAAGCAAAACATTTATTTGAAAACTTCATTAAAAAAAAAAAAAAGTCCTGCTTTTTCACAAACATATTCTTTAACTGCTATTGCTGGATTTTCTGAAAGTTTTTGACACTTGTTTGAACTGAAGTTCAACTGATCAACTAGCCACCTTAAAGGAACAAGCCATCCAAAGGCTGGCTTCGGAAATAAATGGAGAAGAAACTTTCACACCAATTACTTCATACTACTAGTTGTGCACTTTGAGTTTTTTTAAAAAAATGTTATATTTAAATGGATTCTGTTCAACCTGAAAATAAAATCTAGTGTGAACTTTTCAAAGAGCATAAGAAATGTAAGACTCTAAGATTAGTGGATTTTCTTGCATGACTTTGGGGTAGGTTGTAGATTAATCTCTTTGTGCATTTGTGCGTCTTATCCCTGTGGAGTGGGATACTGCATTTTTTAAAAAATACATTTGATAAAAGGCAGATAGTTTGAAACTGTGTGTGCAAAAAGATTTCACAAATTTAATGCATTTAACTGTATGTCTTCAGAAACACTTCTAGCATTCATAATGAAAACAGAAGCCACAGTGCCCAGCTTTTATCTGCTCTTTGCTTTAACAGGGAGTCAGAATGGTACCTGTTGGATCTTTGACATCACCTGTACTTTATGTTAGTGGAATTTAGTAGTTATTTAATACTGTATGAATCTACTTTTTCCCAATAGTTTGCTTTGCCAAGAAAATCATACCTAGGACTAAGAATCTAGCTTATTTTGTATTTGTTGTTTAATTTTCTATTATGATACAGTTTCAAAGGAAAACAGGCAGAGATAAAGATAGAAAGAAAATAACTGGTCCATATCCTTCCTAGAATTAGAATACTGATTGAAAACTGGTGATATGATTCTATGATACTTAGGTTGGAAGAGAATTGATGACCTTCCTAAGCATCGAGCAAAGTCTTCAGTAGTATGTGGGATTTTTTTGCATTCAGGAAGAATTGCAAAAACACGTAGTTCCATGGGACATAAGAGTATGACCAAGGAGTTTCACCAGACTGTATCCGACAGCCCCATTCTTGGAGACAAAAGACTGGGGTTTGAATCCGTGATCCTTCTAAGACTAAAAAGATATTTGAAAATACTTTTCATTTAGCCTTCACATAGCTTTCCCATTTGAATTGAGCAGACTCTCTATGTTTCAGGCTGGCCTGGCTTACAGATTTCAATATGTTGATCACAGCAGAGATCTCCGTAGGATTTCCTGAGAAATCCTGGAACGTGTCCAGAGATGGGCAATGAAACTGGTGAGGGGTCTGGAGCACAAGTCTTATGAGGAGCAGCTCAGGGAACTGGGATTGTTTAGCTTGGAGAAGAGGAGGCTCAGGGGACACCTCATCACACTCTACAACTTCCTGAAGGGAGGTTGTGATGAGGAAGGGCTTGACCTCTTCTCCCAAGCAACAAACAGGACCCGAGGAAATGGTCGCAAGTTGTACCAGAAGAGGTTTAGATTGGACATAAGAAAGAACTTTTTCTCTCAGAGAGTGATCAGGCACTGGAATGGCTGCCCAGGGAGGTGGTGGAGTTGCTGTTCCTGGCAGTGTTCAAGAGGTGTCTGGATGAGGAACTCTGAGATATGATTTAGTGGTTTGCTGTAGCTACAGTAATGGGAGGACAGTTGGACTAGATGATCTTGTAGGTCCTTTCCAACCCCATGATTCTATGCTTCTATGTATATAAATACAAGACTACTGGGCACATGACTATGTTGTTTGGGAAGCTCAAAGTCCAGCAGGGATGTAACTGGAATTATTCCACATTAGATTTGCCATTCAGAGGTATCTTAATTCTAAACGAATCCTGTTCCAAGTACCAAGGACCTGTTCCAAGAGCTCTGCATCTTTCTTGTACTGGAGGCCCCAGGCTTGAACACAGTACTCCAGATGGGGCCTCACAAGGGCTGAGTAGAGGAGGAAAACCACTCCCCTCTCCCTGGCCACTCCTGTTTTAATGCAGCCCAGGATATAGTTGGCCTTCTGGGTTGCAAGAGCATGCTGCTGGCTCATATCCAGCTTCTCATCCACCAAGTCTTTATCCAGAAGGCTGCTCTCAAGGAGATCTTCCCTCAGTTTGTTTGAATACCTGGGACTGCCATTTTCATCTCAGTCTAAAGGAGATACCTCGTTAGGCTAGATTAATAGTTAGAAATTCTCTCTAGAATCCATCAATTGGATCTTAGTAGTAGTCACACTACTCAGCCTCAGATACAAAGTAAAGGAAATTAATGCTCACAAGTGACGTGAACTTTTTATTGGAAAGCTCACTAAAGGGACTGAATACTGCATATAAATACAGACAGTGAGTAGGATTTCACAGATAATTCCACTGGCACAATTTCTAAATTGTTCACTTCGTGAAACTGCAATACATTAAATGCTCACCTCATATAAACATATTACCTTAATCATTCAAAAACAAGCAAAGAAAACCTAATGATCTCCATCATGTACTTAGGAGACTCTTGTTTCTTCCTTCCATTTAACAAGACTGTAATAGAGCTGCATATTGATATTGTCCAGCTGGGCTAATAGTTTATGCATATTCAATGGAGACTCCATTGTGCAATCATTTGTATGTGATAGTGTCACGGTTTGAACGAAAAATCCACCTGCGTCCGTGACAAGGGCCGTGGGCCCCGCAGGGGCCCTAGGCCGAAAGGAAAAAGTTAATTAGGAAAAGAAAATAGCGGCAACGATCTAAGGAGGCACACTTATTTACTAAATACTATATCGAAATACCGGATAACACAATATAATACAATATAATTGAAAATTGAGCTAACGAATCAAGCAAAATAGGAGAGAGAATGAGTCCCGTAACCGAGAGGCCTACTGTGAATCTAGGCGAGACGGCTGAAGGCTCCCACACACTCCCCTGAACGCCAGAACTCGAAAGACGTCAGTCTGTTCTGCGACCAAGTTAATATAGAGTCCAGGTCCCGTGACCTATCGTGTTGTTCTCTGGGAGATGTAGTCTTCTTCTGTAAGTTGCAGATTCAGTAAAATTATTCATGCTTTATATGATGTTATGATGTGGAATACTGATAGCAAAATTACAAAATTATTAAACCATGATAGATAGTGTGTGAATGGTATATCTACTCAATATTTGATGCACAAGTACACAAATTTATCCAGATCATAAACCCATTGGAGGCTCATATTTTACTTCAGCAAGTTTCAGCTATCTTCAAGAACACAGCATCTGAATCAAAATACTGTTGGTTCAGTGATTAATAATAGTGATTAAAAATGTTTGTCTGGTCATACTTTTGTAATGATACTGTATACAGATCTAGTCAGATAGGGTTGGAGAGGGCTTTCAGGTATTTTATATTTGGTTAACTGCTGTGAAAATAAATTTGTATACTACCTCAGAATTGAACAAACTAGTATTTTTTCTATTTTGCATGGGAATTTAATGTGAACTAGTTTTAAAAAGATATACAATGTGTAAAGGACTGAACTGTTTTTCTTTTATTGTCTCAAAGCTTGCTTCGTGAGGCCTTTCTGATGATAAGACTCTGACTGGCGACTGCTAACTATCTAGGAGGGTGAATGGTGGGTGTTGTTGTGCCACAGTAACTCTGCTTATGATTGCAAAGATAAGCAGAAGCAGGACAAGCAGTCTTCTTCAGGGGTGCTGCTCGAAGGAGCTGACCACTGCAGAAGGCGATAATGCTTGTGTCTGGCAACAGAGCCCCCCCCCCCCTCCTTGCTGGCTTATCTGTGGGCCAGGAATGTCACAAAAGCTGGTTTAAAACCCTATTACAAAGTGTGTTTACCTGCTTGTTTGGAAGTTCAGTGTTTGCTCGAGATACGTTCCTGAAAATGCTGAGTCAAACTTCAAAGAAGAAGAAGAACCCCCACCGAAATGGGGGATAAAAGGCCCTCGCTAAACTGGGGACTTTGGAGACGAACTCCCAAAGACACCTTTGACGGAGAATTCCCTGAGGGGAAAACTTTGTCGGAAGATCCCCCGGGACCGGCTTGCTGCGAAGCTCCCTGGCTGTCTCCCATCCCCTGCGGTGGATGTTCCTGAGATCAACGGACCTATTGTGTACCTCGCTGGACCCACGGTGGTGACTATTTCTTTCGCTCTCTGCAAAGACTCCTTGCTTATATTTCCTACTTTCCCTATCGCCTACCTTCCCTTCCCCATCTCCCTAAAAACGGCTAGGACTTTAATAATAAACTGGTTGGACCAACATTTGAACCGTTGTTTCTTAATCTCACGCCGGGTATACACATATCAAAGAACCTTGCCTCCCTCCTACAAATTGGAGCGAGACACAATGTCACATGAAATTATTCCAAATGAATAGAGATAGGCTTCGATTTCAGACAGCTGTAGCCATTTAGTTCAAGTAAATATCCACATTTGAATGAAATGATACATGTCAAGTTTCATTATAATTTTTAAGTGAATCATTCACTATTTGAGTAAATGTTAACCTCAATTAAGAGAGAAAAGAAGAATGAGAAAAATACGACAACTTATTTATTTGCTTATTTAGGCTTTGGTTTGCTCCATAATGTAGACTTGGTATAAAACTACACCACTTTCTGCAGGATCAAGCATGTGTTCTTTCTCTAAATCATGAAGCTGTTAACCCAGACAACTTTACATGTATGTAGATGCCTTGCTTTCTCTTTCCTTAAACAGAGAGATATTACTATTTGTTGATTATTAGACTTATAGGACATATCTAGAACAAAATGTTGGAGATGGTTGTAACAGGGTCACAGTCTCTAAGCCAGCAGAACTGAAGGAACAGCTGGGACAAATTTTAAAGGGAATCATTACTTGTAATGGGTCTCTAATATAAGAATGTTTTATTTAGTTCAGGGCTACCTGGAATCAGCCTGCAGGTTTTAAAGTCACACTTGGGAAGACTTGAGTTTGATTTTGACAACCATTTCTAAAGGTAACTATTAATAATAAGAGTCATAGTTTTCTGAGATCTTATAGAATCTGCATCAAACAGAACCTATGTAACTTTGCAGGACTGAGACTGAGTGACTTTCTATGTGATTAAAACTCTGAAGAAGAAAGATTTGTTTTGAGTACAATATTTATGAGGTAATTGCAATTAATTTTCTGTCAGAGGTGAATGAATCTCAATTTTTCTGGACTCCCTAATGTTTCCCATGTTATTTTAAAGTGAAAAACATTGTCAGTAATTTTTATTCTTTTTAGGAACTGATCTGAGCAACGAAGCTACTTTATAAAGCCTTTGGTTAAATACCAGAACTTTACAGTCATGCTGACAGTATATTTGCTGAATTTCTTCACCCTCTTCCCCCCCCCCCCCCATCTTTCAACAATTTATTTATTTGTTCATTTATTGCTAGCTAAAAATAGATTGTAAAATAGTTACTCTTCTTTAGCAGAGTAGAAGTACTGGCAGTAAAATCTTGAAAACACATTGAAATAACTATAATACTTTAAGCAAATGCTCTGATAACTCTACTTCATAAATAATTATTATCACTAGCTAAACATAAGAATGTCAAAATTATTCACATAATTTTTCATGCTTCTATTATTGTCATTAATTAGTAGTTCTTCTCCATCTGCATGAACCTGAAATAATGAATAATTTTGGTTTAATAGCACAAGGAGGGAAAATGTCTCTGGATATATACAGTGTATTCAATAGATTATGAGACTGAACAATCCAGTTATATAGCTCACGATATTGTCAGTTTATGCTGCAGTTTAGAAATCAAGGACAGTAATAGGTAACAAATATTTCTGATACTAGAAAAGTACTAGTAAAACTGCGGGGTTTTCATTAGGGGGAAAAAAATAAAGTATGCGACAATGTTTTACAAAGGATAAAATATGCAAATTAAGACTTTAAAAAAAAAACACAAAAAAACAAAACCCTAAAATAATAAAGAAATCTCTAGCAATGAGCAAGAAAACACTTATGTGAATATTTGTAAGAGTACAGTTGTAGATCTGTATTAGCTTCTAACACGTCTATTCGATTCTGACAAAAGTTTTTGGCATACTATGTCTTTAATAGTCCTGGTAACCAGAAATTTTAGGAACATTAAACATGAGAGAGCAAATAAAGCCAATTAAGTAAAATCAAAATAAAACAAAAGGAGTGCAGCTTAGTCACTTTGTTTCCAGAATCCACATGCAATTAATTCTGCATTTTAAAAAGCCATGCTGCACTTTTTTTCCCTTCCCAATATTCCCACTCACAGTTTCCTAATTAGCTTCTGAATGTCTGTTGATTTGGATGTGTGATATGAAAACCAAATAATCTGATTCTAGCTTGAAATAATTCATAAAGGGACAAAATTATGACAGACTATGTGCAGCAACTGCTCTGAAAGTAATGCATCCAATTTTATTACATTGGCCCACTACATCAGAGGTGGATGTTAGTGGTATGACAGTAAAGGTTGAACCTTCCAAAAACAATCCACTACATTTTGTTGCTGTGCAACAGATGGCAGCAGATGGACAATCTGACCAAATTACATCTAATGTGGAAGTGCACATGAAGCATTTGTTTCAGAATTCAAGGATGCTGCCAGTGAAATAAACGTCTAACCGGGTTTTGTGGAGTTTACAAGCGGCCAGCCACACAGTATGGTGAGCTTCCACCGTGGCATTATTTTACCATTTAACAATACATTTTATTGACATGGAGAATGAATTTGTAACTTATGGTAGATTATTATCATTTTCAATTAATAAGTTGGGATTTCCAAGTCATTTTTTATAGATGGCTTCTATTCATTGAGACAATGAAAAATTGATTCATCACTAACTTGCTCCAGTTTTATGCTGCTCAATTCTACTGACTCAACAGAGTAACTCTGAAGCTTGATAGTAACATAATATAGTTTTGTTATTTATTATAGATATTTTACACAAGTATAAGAGAATAATACCATTTACTCCCCACTGTATAGATGTAATTATACAAATGTACAGTTCAATTACAAAGTAAATGGATAGCCAAAGGATATATAAGGAAGAGGCTCACAATCAAGATTGATACTAACCAACATTAAGGCTTGCCACAAAACTCCACACAGGAGCAATCTCCAGAAAAAGATACTACCTTAGTGGTGGTCAGCCCTTAAATGTGATCTAGGAGAGGTGGAGTCAGGCTCCACCCCTTCTGGGAGCACAGCTGAATTACCTTCACCTGTGCTCCCACAGCTGACCCATCACTTGCCTCAGATGGTTAATCAGAGGTTCAGGCTGTGATTAATAGTTTCCCATACACCCACAGTTTCTTGAATAATCAAAATTGGCAGCAGTTAAAAGTATTAAGGTGTTGAGAGTTAAACTGGGTAGACAGGTTAGAGAATTATTTTCTTTACAGTACTGTTGTTGACATTCTTGCTTCACTCAAAACCTCTTCGGAAATTTCATTTGGAAAAAGGCACAGAAAGAGGTAGGGAAGTGCCTTATAGTTAAATGAACTCAGAGCTGTAACTTGAGTGCATTTCATTCCGATAGACAAAGAAGGATCCTCCAAAATCTAACACTATGGTCATTGATTTTCTATTACCCTAAATTGTCCTGCTTCTTAGACTTTGAATGTTTGTTGCTTCCTAAAACTATGGTCCCTTAAGGGTAATGGTGGAGTCAAGCCCCCAAGCCTTATTCCGTTGCTATATTCTCCAAACCACCTTCCACACAGTGCTTATTGTGTTTTCCAACAAATCTTTTAACTTCGTTAATTTTCCCCTCTTCTTCTTTTAGTGCATTCCTTCTTGCCTGAATATGGACAGGTTCTTTATGTTTTAATTCAGCTTCCTCCTGATAATTAGTTTTTAATTTTGCAAGCAGACTTCAGGCCATTTAGTCTCACTATGATTATGTTTCTAATAACTGCTACACTCTTTTGGCTTCTACTTTACTTACCCAAAAACCACACTGTGATTTTGTATGCTTGTCTACTGAGGTGGTTCACTAAGTGAGAACAGTTTTATTTACTAAGTGGACATATGGATTTGTGCACTTATGAAAGGTTCACAAAACTTCTCTTAGACTGTCCACAACCAGTGCCATAAACTTCAACATTATAAAAAACATATGTAATGTTAACGACAAAGTTATGACAACTGAACTCAAACTAGTAGTGCTAGATAGAATAGTCATGCACAGCCTGAAAGCTTATGAGTGACAGTTAGACACCAAGGCAGCAAAGGGAGCCTTGTGGTTGCCACTGCAGGCCACTTGATCAAGCAGAGGCTGTCAATGCCTTCTACCTCTAGCTACAGGAAGTATTGTGACCGCAAGTACTTGTCCTGCTGGGGAACTTCAACCACCCAGACATCTGATGGAAAAATAGCAGGGCGAGGTGTAAGCAATCCAAGAGGCTCCTGCCATGCATTGAGGATAACTTCCTGAGTGAAGTAATAAATGGCCCCACCAGGGTAGATGTAATACTAGACCTGTTGCTCACCAGTGCAAATTAACTGATTGGTGACATCAGTATTGGAGGCTACTTGGGCTGCATGTTATGTTACCATGCCATGTTTGAGTTCATGTTCTAGAAGGATATGAGACAGGAAAGAACAAAATTAGGATGCTAAATTTAAGGAAAGCTAACTTCCACCTCTTCAGGGAGTTCATCAACAAAACACCCTGGGAAACTGTTGCCATGGACAAGGATGCAGAGCAGAGCTAGCAGTTCTTTAAGGAAGCTCTCCTTAGTACTCAAGAGCTCTCCATCCCTAAGTGTGGCAAATCAGGAAAGTAAAGCAAGAGATCAGAATGGCTGAACCAGGACCTGCTGGTTAAACAGAAAAGTGAGAAGAAAATGCACAGGCAGTGGAAACAGGAGCAGGCATTGTGGGAAGATTACAGTGAAGCTGCTAGGCAGCAGCAGGTCAGGAAAACCATGGCCCAGCTTGAACTAAACTTGGAAAGGGATGTCAAGAAGAGCAATAAAAGCTTCTACAGGTGCCTCAACTAGGAAAGGAAAGTCCAGGAGAGTGTAGCCTCACTAGCGAGTGACACAGCCAAGTTGTTAACAACAGACAAGGAGAAGGCTGAGATACTTGCCTCTATATTCCCTGATAGCTGCTCATCGCACAGCTTTCAAATGTTTAGTCTGGTAGGACACTTTGATAGAGAAAAATCCCAGTTGCAAAACACCATTTTTCAACATAGTCACCACATTAAATTTGCATTTCCACCAATGATAAGAGCTGGCATGTTCCATGCTCATAAAATTCTGCAGCAGTAGAGGTGAAACACTGTTGCTGTTACCACTGTAGAAACACACCTTCCAAAGTCTAACATCCACTGTTTGGTCTCCATAAACGTCCGATAAGAGGCAATGACTATCAGCGGTTGCATTTTTTATTTTTTCCACATGGAGGAATTCAGTTCCTCAGATTTGCTTCATATGCACTTCCTTATCAGATGCAATTTTGCCAGGCTGCTCCTCTGCTGCCATCTGTTATATGGCAACAAAACATAATGGCATATTGGTGGTAATGTTCAACCTCTACTGCTGTACCACCAGCATATGCCTCTATCACAGTACAACAAAATAAAACAGAAGGCATTACTTTCAGAGCAGCCCTTGAATGATAAGCACATGACATAAATTTTTCACTGTTATTCCATTGTGTTCCACCACAGAGGTATTATGGGTCTCCAAACACATATTGGAGAGTTCAGGGTACAAATCAGAAGTATTAGTATCCAGGCAGTACAGTTAATTTTGCAGGGGTATGTGAAACATGAACCAAGTAGATCGCCCCAGCTGTGCTAGATCACTAATATGAAGTAATACAGACTCCCAGGAGAACAGGCAGAAATCACCAGAACAGTTCAAGAACTGGAAAAGGTGGGGATTATAAGACCTGTGCATGCCCTTACAACCCTCCTAGATTTTCTCCAGAAATCTGATGATACCTGGCAAATCACAGAATTGGGACTACGTATATATTGGCCATCATACCTGAGCCAGCTGAGGAAAAAGAACTTGTGACTGCACAGTTAGTTGCATGATAGGGGATGTCAACCATCCTGTATTGAGGGACCCCAAATGGGACTAGAGGCCCTGTGTTGAACTTCCTATTTTTAGGTCCCAGAAAAACATACAGCAGGTGATGACATTAGTAGACATGGGTGCAGAAATCTTGTTTATTTATGATGTTCCAACTAAATTCCATAGAGAAAGGGCAATGATTGGTGAGATCAAGGGACAGACTATGTCCGACATTTGGGGGCTGGGTGTTCCTCACCTGGAGTTTACAAGGTGTCTATTTGCCTCAGTCCCAGAGTATATATTGGGCATAAATATATAGGGGTCTGACTCTCCAGATGACCGTGGAAGAGTTCAGACTGAGTTAGGGATGTGTTAGTAGCTGGGTGGTGCAGGCAATATTAAGAGGCCCTTATGAAAACTGAGTCTATTTGCCTGCAAGAGCTGTGCTTGTTTACTAATACTAAACAGTATAGACTACTGAAGCAGCAAGTGGAAATCTCAGTAATTGTGCAGGAACTGGAAAAAGTAGGAATCATAAGATCTGCACATAACCTATTTAATTTCCCCACATGGCCAGTACAAAAGGTACAAAAGTCAAATGGCACAGGGAGAATGACAGAGAATTAAATAAGGTTAAATATGTCCATTCATGCAGCTGTACCCAATGTTGCCTCCCTGATGGACACACTGAGTAGGGAGATAGAAAACTACCATTGTGTTCTAGACTTGGCAAATGCATTCTTCAGTATTCCCATTTATGAAGAATTCCAATTCCTGCCTCAAGGATATTTGCAGTCACCTACATAACTAGTAACCTAGTGGTGCATGATGTAGAAGACTGGAATAACCCCAGAACATAAAAACTATACCATTATATTGATGCAGCATCTGATGCACAGACTCAAATGTGAACAATCCAAATTGTTTATTACAAGTTCTCACATCACTTATACACATCCATAAGTTTCCTTTTTCAGCTTTCCTATCCAACTTTACAACTTTACATGTCAGAGTATTCTACAAACATTCCTTAATCATGCACATGGACACTTATCCAATCAGAGCCATAAGCTGTTCTTTTTGCTTTTTCTCTTCTAGAGTTGTCCTTGGTTCTCATGCTGCTTATTTTGCTTCACAGCAGGCTGCTTTGAAGTTTTTCTTTTATTCCTATTATTCTATTATTTATATATATTTTATTATATAAATCATATTTTATATGATCTTATGCTGATATCTGACTCATTGGAAGCATTAGGAAAGGCAATATATTTATTGACTACCTAAAAGAGAAAGGATGGGCTATAAACCCACAGAAAGTGCAAGGACCTGTCAGTGAAATTCCTGACTGCAGTTTGGGCAGGAAAGACGAGACTACTAACCAGTGCAATAATAGACAATGTTCAGGTGTTCCCAGTCACTAACATGCCAAGGCAGCTGCAAGAATTTTTGAGTAAATTGGGATACAGGCATTCCTTTATATCCCACCTAGAGCGGCTTCTGAGGCCTTTAAACAAACTCACAAATAGAGGCCAAATATGGAACTCCAGGAGAACAGAACAAGAGATCTTCTAGCAGTCAAAACTAGCTGTTAAACAGGCCCAAGTGCTGGATACATTAGATCTCACACTTTCAGCTGTGTAACTCGGGATGGGTTTGGCTGAGGCCTATGGCAGTGCCAGAATTCTATTTGAACCACAGCTAGGTTCTAGTCTTAGGTCTGGCACAGAACAGAAAGGAAGTATAGTATGATTGGAAAACAGTTATTGCCTGCCTACTCTGCATTATAGGCAGTAGAGCCAATAACCCAAAGAGACAAGGTTATGGTTAAAATGACCATATCAGTTCATGACTGGGTAAAAGATCTGACCCACCTTCCTGAGACAGGAGTGGCCCAAGCACAGACAGTGACACAATGAGTTTCCTGTTTCAGCTAGAGGAATAGTCTGTCACCACTGAAAGAAGAGCATCAGAAGATCCTAGGCTCAGTGACATATTACAGTGATGCACCAGAAGAGACAGTGGTTGCTCTATCAGAGAAGAGTCCCATTCAGGAAGGGAAATATTCCATTCCTTTAGATGCCTGGTTTACGGATGAGTCCAGCAAGGGTAACCGGGTAGGTGGAGAGCAGTAGCACATCATTCCTCCACTGAAACAACCTGTTTTGAAGAGGGGGACGGTCAGACTAGCCAATGGGCAGAACTGCAAGCCATGTGGATGGTTATAACCAAGAAATTTGGTGATGGTATCCTGAATCAGAATGGCCTAGGATCATACTGAAAATGTAATTTGGCTGCTCTGAAAGTGCCTCCTATTTTATTTTGGTGGCCTACACCATCAGAGGCAGGTGTTGGCAATATGGCAGTAGAGGCTGAAGCTTCCAACTAATATTCCATTACATTTTGCTACCATGAGACAGATGGCAGCAGAGGAGCAGACTAACATGTCTGACATGGAAGTGCGTATGAAGCAAAGGTGTGTAACTCCTCCATGTGGAGAAAATTGCATTAGTTGATATTCATTAACACTTGCTGTATGCTTACGGAGATCAAACAGTGGATGTTATCATGGTGAGGCAGTGAGTAGTTAGTTTAAGATGTGGCAACAGCGAAGTGAAAGTCAAGCTTCTTTCCAGACAGCCATGCACATTTTTACAAGTGTGGCATGCAGGCTCTTGTTCATGACTGGAAACAATACATAGCTAATGGTGGTGACTATGCTGAAAAAAAAAAGTGTTTTGTAGCTAAAAATTCTATCTAGTATAGTTACTGTGCTCTTTTTCATCATTTCCATATAAATAAATAGGAGGAATTAGTTTTGGAGTGACTTAACTGTTAAGGTTTCCCTTCAGAAAAGTAAAAAAAAAAAAAAGCCTATCAACATTAGTTCTTCTTATTAAAAATGAATAGTGGTTTGACATGAAACCTGATATACTTATGAAGTGAATAATATCATTGTCTGGAGTACAGTCCACTACTGCCGTGCTACTGTAAACAGATCCATGAATCTTAGAACTCATGGGCATAAAACAGGTAATAAGTTACATGCATGGTAAGTAAATCACTGATATAAACGGGAAGATTTCCAGACTTTCCCAAATGTTCGTAAGCTGACTCCTGAAAAAATAGAAGAGACAAATGCTATATGGAATTTCACACAGATGAGTAGCCATTTGTAGTTGAATCCAACTCCTTTTGAGCCTTTTGAATTCAGTTCACTGATTCCTCTGAATTATTTATTTATTTATTTTGCACCTTTTTGCAGGCCTAGGAAGATGCTGTAGCTGTGCTTGATGTTCTCTCCTTAAAGCATGCATTGCCAAGACTTTTCTGTAGGATTTCTAGAGACCTACCCAGTTCTTACAACTCTTAAAAGTGGGCAAATCTGAAGAAAATGCTCCCACAGGCACTGATATATTTTAATCCAAATATATATTTTCCTATGCTGGCTAGGTTGTACAGTGAACATAATTCAGAGCTCCATGCATTTAGTAAGTGGATATATGTACAAATACACTAAGTGAATATATTACATCACACAACAGTATAAATGCAGAATAACCCCTGGTGTGTATGCTGCCTGTTGATATGGTGATTACATCTTAAGGGTCTCAGTGGATCTCAATTAAGACCATTTAGGTTCTGTAGCTCTCCTGTTTCATCTGCTTTGATTTTGTAGATTCTTTCTGGAACAAGGAGATTGTTTTCGTCAGCTGATTGTGTTTACATCAGAAATACAGAAAACTGGCTTTCAAATGGAGAAAGAGGGGAAGTATCTGTGTCTCTGTTTTCTACTAATGAACTAAACAGAATAAGAAAGACTTGTTCTTGTGGTACAGTCTTAATGTGGTACAGTTTTAATGTGATATTCTGTGAAATCAAGCTGTGAGAGTATTGCAGTTCCACAGCTTGTGACTTAGCTAGTGTAGTTGTATTTGCCTTCCCATTACCTATTCAAAATTCATCTGCACTTTAACAAGGAATTATAATTTAAATGTCTTCTTGCATCAATGCACAGCAGGTAATACTGAAACACTGATGAGGTAGAAGAGTAGAAACAAAATACATCCTTCACAATCTTTATATAACTCTTCTAACCAGAACAGTTTGTACTGTGCTGTCTGATTTCTTGAGCTGCTAGATTACCTCTGACATTTTGTACTTTTAGAAAAGAAAGGGTAGAACTGGGAAAAAAATCTATGAACTTCTCCATGCAGACTCACTTCAGATTTTTCCATCTCAAAAGCTGTACACCATCATCCTAAGAGTGGAAGTATGCTTCGTTCTCATATTTTCAAAATGAGTTTAGTGTGAGATTTTCATAAGTAGTCTTAAAAGAACACAAACTCCTATAAAACTAACTAAAGTTGTGCATGGTGCAGTTTATGTAACAGCATTTCTTTTCTTTAGGACCTTTTTATAGTTTCCCTAACAAAAATGGAGTCAAATCTGAATAGCAACTAAAAACAACTGTATATGCTCCTTGTACTCTTTCTTCCCTGAAATCAAGCAATTCACATCTACAGATATATCCATTTGTTGGTGATATACTGCTCTAGGCTGTTTGTGTTTTATACCTTCAATACTCTATGCAGTTTTCCTCATCATTTGCCTCTTTACTGCCCTCTGTTATTTTTTTGGTTTTGTTATCTTAGTGGATTGGTATAAAGGAAGAACAAGTACTGAAATAAATCGCTTGCACTTGTATATAATTTGTATTTGTTTGTTTGTTTTACATAAACAATTCTTCTGTAATCAGCCGCTAATCAAGATTAGAGATTAACCGTTGATGGAAGTTCAGTGTTCAATATTTTAAATTTCACTGACTATAAAATCTGTGGGTTTTTTTTTTGTTGTTGTTGTTGTTTTGTTTTGTTTTGCTAACTACCAAAGGTATAAACGTTACTAGATTAATAACTAAATTTAGCCATCATAAATCCTTAAAAATGATTGGGCCATATGCATAAGCTACTATAAGTAGCCAATAATTTTTTAAAAGTTAATTTTGTTTTACTGGAGGAAAGAGTAGATGGCAACCTTAGTGCTCCTGCACTTCTCATTGCCAAGAGATAATGGTACCCTTTTTTAACACAGCTGAGCAGGATTGTTATTAAGTATGTAGATAGTACTAAATACAGCTCCATGTTTATCAGGCACATCTATTAATCATGGTATTCTGTTGTATGGGAAATACTAGGACATGGTCTTGTGATTGAAGGCGAAGGAGTGTGGCCAGCACTGAGAACACAGGTGCAAACAATTCTACTGTGTAATCCTGCATCCATACCTACTAACCTAATTTAAGGGCTGGCAGCTGCAAGGGAAGCATCTCTACTTGAAGGCTGCTTCTTTTGAGGGTTTGCTGTGGTCCCTTAACCTGGGAAAGAGATAAGCTATTTCTTCTTTATTACTGAGTTGTGAGTACTACCTTTCTTGGATGATTCAAACTGGCTAAAGGCTACTACATCTATCATTATATATATATAATATATAATGGTATATGTCTTTACTATCTGATTTCTTGCATTACTACTTCTGAAATGGTGTTTTCTTTTTGTAGATATTTGTATCCCAGAACCATCTTGGTTGTGAAAGATGCTTAAGATCTTGAAATTTAGCATTAGTCTGACCTGTTACTGAATGATGTCCCTTAGTGCTCTGCCCATATGTCTCTTAACTATCTCTGGGGTTGGGGTTAATTTGGTACCTTTGATTTTAGTTCAGGTTAACAATTAAGAGTTGGTGATAAACACAGTCAATATTAGTCTTTTTTGAAAATGAAGTATAAAATGTGGAAATTTATCTTCATACTCAAGTAGATAAAGTGGCATTTTAAATATATTTTCATGGACGGATATTTTCAAAGTTGCTCTTATTCTTATTTATCTCTCACTGAAAGTCTTCTTTATCTTTGCCTTTGATTTCTACTTATATGAGGTTATTCTAGCCCTATAACAATTTTCCTTATTTGTGAACTCTTTCCACTATTAAGTGAGTCTGTATTACTGCAATGCTGTTATCAGGTACTAGCTGTACAACCAGGTACCAATATGTACTATTCACTTACATGAAACCTAGTTTCTATTTACAAATTTAGCCATTTTCTGCAGTCAGCAGTACTGATTAGAACTGTGAAGTCTGTGGTTTGGTTGGAATTAAGAGCACTAGAAAAAAAAACAAAAGTCTGGGACTGTAATTTGATGTGTGTTCTCCATCAAATAGATAAAATTTATGTTATGCTGTCCCTCTCCATGTGTAGTGTTTCTTCAGTTGCTACATTCTGAGAATCTCCCTTTGTCCTGTGTCTGTAAATTGATTAATTTGAACTCCGTTGAATCAGCTATCCAGTAGCTTTCTGACAGATTTCCTAGGAGCTTTGTCCTGAGGTAAGCATCAACAGTAATCTATAATAGTAGGGGAGAACTGCTGTAAGAAGGGACTACGCATAGACTCTGATCATGTAGGCTATGGTCATAAAGAATCTTTTGCTTCACTGAATCTTTTTCATGTAAGTATGGTTTGCTAGATCAGAATGATATATGGAGATTTACATGCTATTATGTCAGCTGATATAGCTTTCCTTGTCTTTTATAAGCTGAACACCTGTTTGTATTAACCAGATGATTATTAATTTTTCTAATCCTTTGTGACTGATTAACCCAGCAGGCAGTTCAGTCCCACATAGTTACTCACTCACTAACTAAGGTGAGATGGGAGAAGAGTATCAGGATGGTAAAAATGTGAGAACTCCTGGGTTGCTACAAAGATGAATCTTTTACCAGGTAAAATGAAAGTAAAAGGAGGAATTCATTTGCTCCTTCCCATTAGCAGGCAATCTCTGGCAAAGCAGGGATCATCTCTCTCTCTTCCTACTTCTTTGTCCCTGCTTTTTATGTTGAGCATGATGTTATATGGTTATGTGACATTCTTTTTGCCAATTTGGGTTGATTGTCTTGATTGTTATCTCCCAGCTGCATGTATGCCCTTAGCTTTTCATTGGCAGAGCAACACAAGATGCTGATGTCTTTAACTTAGTTGTTGCAAAACTGTACTTTTACTAAAACATTAGCATATTGTTTTCACCACAAATCACGTTTTGTGTGTGCTATTATATAATTACTCTTATTATTGTTTCTTCTTTTTCTGCCCTATTAAACTGTTTTTATCTCAACCCATGAATCATTTTTTCTTTTTCTAATTTTCTTCCTAATTACTCATGGACTAGAAGTGAGCTTGTAGTTGTGTTGTATTGAGCTGTCTGCCAGGTTAAACCACAAGCAGCTACCTCTCTTAACCTTAAGGTGAGGATATGTGGAGTGTATTGGGTACTTATAATTGTTTGTGAAATGAAATATTTAATGATGCATTTGGTAGAATTCACCATGGACTCTGGAACTTGTAATAAAGACTGCTGTGGCTAAGGGGTTTTCTGCATATCATTTTCAAAGCAGGACATGCATCAGTTTTGTAAAAAGCTCCTTTTCTGGAGCTGACGCTGCACAGGCGCTACCCCAACTTTTTACTGCAGTCAAATTATGGTCCCTCTTTCAGGTAGGAGAAAAAAAACCGAAACATTTGTATGTTGGTGACTCCTATTTATTTACATGGAAAATACAACAGATAAAAGAGCACAATAACACTATTTGATAAACCACAGTCTCAGCTAAGAAACACTGTTTTTCAACATAGCCATCACTGTTGACTGTGTGTTTTCACCAGCAGTGGACAAAAGCCTGCATGCTGTGCTCATAAAATTCTGCAGCAGTTGAGGTGACCCATTGTTAACTCTGCTGGAATGTACTACTGACCACTTCACTGCATTTACACCCACTGTTTGATCTTCCTAAATGTTCGGCAAGCAATGACAAATGTCAATGGTCAGACTTTCTTCTGCATGGAGGAATTCAGTTCCACACCTTTGCTTCATGTGCACTTCCATGTCAAATACTATTTTGTCAGACTGTCTGTTTCACACAGCAACAAAATGTAATGGAATATTTGTGGGAAGGTTCATTTTCTACTGCCTTATCACCAGCACCTGCCTCTGATGCAATGATCAACAACAATAAGTATAGTTATAAATATATTTTCTAAACATATTTTCTTCTTTTTTTTTAATATATGTTAATAATAAAGTAATAAAATAGGAGGTATTACTTGCAGGGATGTTCTTACGTATGTTGTGCTGGGAGGAACTTAGTCTTAAAACTTTCCATCTTACTGGTACAGATGAAGGTGTGCCTTTGAGCAGATGAAGAACATAAAGTGGAAGTTGCTGTGCTTCTGAGTCTTTTGAAAGAGAACAAAAAGTCTCATTGACCAAGGTGAGGTAAACTGCTCACAATTTCTTATGTCCTTAAATGATGCCCAGAGGTCCTGATAAATTAGATTAGACCTTATCCACAGAAGTACTGAAGGCCTGGGTAATTTTGAGGAAACTACAAGTACTAATGTTATCTAAATAGAACAACTCAAAAAAAATAAAAAAAATAAAAAAAATGTGTAGCTGTTGTGGTTTCCAGACAAAATAATTGAATGTCCAAAACATCTTTTTCTTAAAAAAAGATGAGCGATGCAAGTCAATTCAGTTTTTCAAAATAAAGTAACTATTTGGTAAAGCAAATAGAAAACATCTAACATTGTTTTCAAAGCAGGAGATTGAAGAATTTTTAGGTGAGAGAAAATTAGAGTTAAATTATCTATTCCTCATGGTAATCGATGCAATTATTTGACTGCTGTTCCTATTCTACCTAAAGGCTTAGAATTATATTCAGCTTATTAATAATGGAATTTTGCATTCTTGAAACAATCTCATCTAAATGTAAAACCTTTTGACCTGCAAAAAATCTAAATTTTTAGTAATAGTTCACTGTATGTATTCCTTTAAATTTCATGTGGATTAAATCACTAAAGTCATCTGTGAAACAAAGACTGCAAACAAATATGGCAACACTTCAAGTTAAGAAAGTCTCTCCTCTGATTCAACAATGTAAGTTAATGGATATAGAATGATTAAGATTGGGAAAGATTAAGATCATACAGTTCAACTGCCATCTGGTCAGTACTATGTCCCTTAGTGCTTTCTCTGCACATTTCTTAAACACCTCCAGGGACAGTGGCTCAACCACTTTTCTTGACAGCCTGTTCCAGTGGTTGACCCTTCATTCATAGAAGAATTTTTTTCTAATATCTAACCTGAATGTCCTCTGGCACAACTTGAAGCAATTACTTCTTGTGCAATTGCTAGTTACCTGGGAGAAGAGATCAGCCCCCACCTCCCTGCAGCCTCCTTTCAGGCAGTTGTAGGGAGTGATAAGGCGTCTAGCTTGAATGATTGCAGTTCCCTCAGCTGCTCCTTGTGATGCTTGTGCTCCAGTCTCTTAACTGTCTTTCCTGCCCCTCTTTGGGTGTGCCTCAATATCTTTCATGTACTGAGAGGCTCAAAATTGAACACAGTGTTTAAGGTGCAGCATCACAAGTGCCTAAGCACAGGAGTATGATTACTTCTTTAGCCCTACTGACTATACTATTTCTTATACAAGCCAGGCTGCCATGTCTTGTGATCTGCTGGACATTGACTGATACCCCCCCAGATCCTTTTCTGCAGCTTTCTAGTTGCTCTGCTTCAAGCCTGTGGCATTTAACAGAGTTGTGACCAAAGTGCAGGACTCAGCACTTGGTCTTGTAACTGGCCTTGGTCCGTTGATCCAGCCTACCTAGAGCCCTCTGAAAAGCCTTCAAACTCTCAAATGGATTGATGCTTCCTCTCAGCTTGGTGTCATCTGCAAACTTACTCTATCCTCTTGTTCAGATTACTAATAAAGACATTTTACAGGACTGGGCCCAGTACTGGGGTACACCACCAATGGCTGGCCAGTAATCAGCTGGATTTAGCTCTACTAACCACCATTACCTGGGCTTGGCCATCCAGCCAGTTTTTTTACCCAGTGAACAATGAACTTTTTCAATCCAAGCACTTTTCGAAAAGAATGCTGTGTGAGACTGTGTTAAGGCTTTACTAAAGTCTAGGTTGGCTACATCTACAGTCTTTCATTCATTCACTAAGCAGGTCACTTGATCATAGAAGATGATAAGGGTAACCTACCTTTCATGAACCTATGCTGGTTAGGCCTGATTTCCTGATTATCTTGCATGTGCTGTGTGATTATGCTAAAGATGATCTTCTCCTTACTTCCCCAATACTAAAGTCAGGCTGTAGTTCCCCAGATGGTCCTTCTGAACTTTCTGTAGATGCTCATCATGTTAGCTAGTTTCCAGTCTTCTGGGATCTCCGCAGTTGAACAGAATTGGCAATAAATGATGGAAAGCAGCTGATTAATAACTTCTGCCTCGGTACCCTCAGGTGGATCCCATCTGGCCCCATAGATTTGTGATGGATTAGGTAGAGCAGCGAGTTATTGTTTCCCTCTGAATTATGGGGAATTTATTCTGTTTCCCATCCCTATCTTTCAGCTCAGGGAGTGTGGTACTTTGGTGATAATTGATCTGGCTATTAAAAAAAGGAAAAAGGAAGGCATTGAGTTCCTCAGTCTTTTCCTCTACTTCAGTGCTTGTGTTCCTCACTGTATGCAATAAAGGATGGAGATTCTCCTTTGCTCTTGCCCAGCTGAGAGATTCTAGTAAACTAGTTCACTTGAAAAGACCTAGCCACCTGTGATGTCTAAGTAGTCAGTGGCTAAGAAAACATGGAAAACAGAACATGTCATCTAAATCGGGCATATGAGTCCAATCCAATAATATTACATTTTTATTGCCTCCTTTTTACATCTTAGAATAATAAAATATATATTTTTAATTTATGTACATCATTATGTATTTTGATATGTGACCTAAGGCATTCTTCACTGAATGCAGCTCAGGAAAGCCAAGAATTGGACACTCATGATTGTTAATGGGAGACCAGAGTATTTTGTAGCTCCAGCATGCTCTCATCACCTGAATAGAGCTTATTCCTTTCATGTTTATGAAAAAAAGATGAAATATATGTGTGTACATATACTTAAAATAAAAAATATAACCTACAAATCCTGTTCCTAGGTCAAAAAGACACAGTGCTCAATACAGACCTAGGGGCGTGCGGAGCATCAGCTGAAGGCATAGTTTTCAACAGTGCTACCTGTGCTGGTACTATCAGAGTACCAAAGTATCAGGTGTTCTGGCCAGTGCAGCATGGAGGAAAAAAAAAAAAAAAAAAAAAAAAAAAAAAAAAAGGTGAAATTACACCTGCAAAATAGTCTGCTGATCTCTGAATGGTGATGAGAAGACCTGATTATGCTAATAATGCAAATCAGTCAAAACTACAAAAAACAAACAAATAAACAAAAAAAACCCAACACAGTAAAAACAATGAATCTCAGAGGGAACAAATGAAATTATGAGTAAAACTATTTTATAAAGTCAGTAGAGCATAAAACTTCTTAGCTGAACTCAGCAGTTAGGTCATTTTAAGAAAAGTTTGTGTCCAGTGTGAGATTTGAGTGAGCTGCTTTGAACTCATTTTAGTTAAGCATCTGTTCATAAAAAGTTTAGTAGACAAACTTCAGATTCTAGATAAGAGATTTCTGAGATGTTCATGTTACAGATAGAAAAATAACAGTGGTGCATGATTCACAGTAACATCATGTTATAAAGCTTTGGAAAAAAAAAACAAACCACCTGTTCATGCTTATTTAGCACATGGTAAAGGCCACAAGCTAGAACAGTGTCATGTCACAACATGACACACATTTCTAGAAAATCTTGTCATTGTCCAAGAATTACTTCTAAAATGAAATTTCATTATAATGGCAGATTTGTATTTCTCAGACAAACTCCGAATTGGAAGACCAGAAGATCCTACCAACATTTATTCAGGGAATTGTTTTGAAGTGGCCCACAGGATTTGGCACCCCTTCCAAATACCTCTCAAAGAAAAACTTTAACAAAAAACAAACAAACAAACAAACAAAAACCAACCAACCACAGAATTATGTCTTTCACATGTTATGACAAAAAACTTAAGTGGCAAGTGTGGTGAACTTGGTTGGAGTTTTTTCCCAGAAGTGATATTTTGCTGCATGTTTGTCTTTGAGTCCTCAGAAAAAAATTTGCATTTTCAGTAGGTGTTTTTCTTAGGCTGTGTTCTTGTGCTTTGCACTGGGCTACTTGTTCATTTCTTAAAATGTTTACATGAGTTCCAGATCAATAAATTAGAAATGCTATCCTATTATTCAAAGACTCGGCTGGATGTGATACATTTTCTTTTATGCTTGTCCACTACTAAAATGCCCCAGATTTTCAGCAGTTATCTCTAAATTGCATTGCTTTAATGGGAAGAAGTATCAGGTAAAGGAGATTTTTTTCACAGAATCACAGAGTCGTAGGGGTTGTTATGGACCTCCAGAGGTCATTGAGTCCAACCCCCCTGCCACAGCAGGTGACCTACACCAAGTCACACAGGTAGGTGTCCAGGCGGGTCTTGGATATCTCCAGAGAAGGAGACTCCACAACCCTCCTGGGCAGCCTGTTCCAGTGCTCCGTCACCCTCACTGTAAAGAAATTTTTGTGCACATTTGTGCAGAACTTTCTATGCTCCAGTTTCTGTCCGTTTCCCCTTGTTCTGTCTCCACACACTGCTGAAAAGAGTCTGGCCTTGCCACTTTACCCCTCACACCTCAGATATTTATAGACCTAGATCAGGTCCCCTCTCTGCCTTCTTTTCTCAAGGCTAAACAGACCCAGTTCACTTAGCCTTTCTTCATAGGGAAGATGCTCCAGGACTCTCACCATCTTTGTGGCCCTCCACTGGACTCTTTCCAAGAGGTCCCTGTCTTTTTTGTACTGGGGAGCCCAGAACTGGACATGGTACTCCAGATGAGGCCTTACCAGGGCAGAGTAGAGGGGGAGGATCACCTACCTTGACCTGCTGGCCACGCTTTTTTTAATGCACCCCAGAATTCCATTGGCCTTTTTGGCCATGAAGGCACACTGCTGGCTCATGGCCAACCTGTCATCCACCAGGGCACCCAGGTCCTTCTCTTCAGAATTCCTCACCAGCAGGTCATCCCCCAACCTGTACTGGTACATGCAATTATTCCTCCCTAGGTGCAAGACTCTACACTTGCTTTTGTTAAACCTCACCTGGTTCCTTACTGCCCAGCTCTCCAGCTTGTCCGTGTCTCACTGAATGGCAGCACAGCCTTCAGGTGTGTCAGCCAATCCTCCCTACTTTGTACCAGCAATAAACTTGCTGAGGGTAGCCACTATACCCTCATTAAGGTCACTGATGAAGATGCTGAACAAGACCAGACCCAGCACCAACTCCTGGGGGACACTGCTAGTTACAGGCCTCCAACTGGAATCTGCACCGCCAATAACAACACTGTCCTCAGCCAGTCAGCCAGTTCTCAACTCACATCACTGTCCACTCATCTATTCCACTCCACCTCAGCTTTGTTATAAGGATGTAGTGGGGGACAGTATCAAATGCCTTGCTGAAATCAATCCACCTCCCTCCCCTCATCCACCCAGCCAGTGACAACATCATAGAAGGCTACCAAGTTGGTTGAGCATGACCTTCCCTTGGTGAACCCATGCTGACTACTCCTGATAACCTCCTTTTCTCCTAGTTGTCTGGAGGTGGCATCCAGCACAAGCTGTTCTATCACCTTTCCAGGGACAGGGGTGAGGCTGACTGGCCTGTAATTGCCCAGATCTTCCTTCTTGCCCTTTCTGAAGACAGGAGTGACACTGGCTATCCTCCAGTCTTCAGGCACCTCCCCTATTCTCCTAGACCTCTCAAAGATGATAGAGAGCAGTTCAGCAATCACCTCTGCCTGCATCCTCAGCATCCGTGGATGCACCCCACCGGGTCCCATGGATTTATGAACATCGGTGTTGCCTAGGTGCTCACGGACCAACTCTTTCCTGACTAAAGGGAAGTCTCCCATTCCCCAGACTCTCTCACTAACCTCCAGGGTCTGGGATTCGTGAGGGAGAGCTTTTCTGCTGAAGACAGAAGCAAAGAAGGCTTCAGCCTTCCTCGTCACATCTTTGCAGGCCCTGCCAACATTTCTATATTCTTCCCAAGTGGTCAGATCCTTTTTCCACCTTTCATGGACTTTCTTCTCCCCTTTGAGTTTGTGCATGAGCTTCTTGCTCATCCACACTGGTCTTCTGACACCCTTTCCTGATTTCTTGCTCTCAGGGACACATTGATCCTGAGCTTGGAAGAAGAGCTGCTTAAGTGCCGACCCACTTTCACAGGCCCTCCTTACCTTCTAACACCCTAGAAAGCTCCAAGAGATCAAATTTGGTTCTCTTAAAGTCAGTGATCCTGAAGTCAGTGTTCAGGTATTAAAGGACAGACAAAAGAATATATTCCACTTGTCAGCTGGATACCCAAATGAGTTATTTGGGGTATTCTAAAAGCTAATTCAGTAAGAAAGAGCGGTTTACAGCTCTGTTGATGTCGTACGATAGCACTGAAGTTTAATGTGACACATGTCAATCACACCCAGAGATACTGGGATCATTCCATTGTGTAATCCACCTGAGATTCTGTCTATTGCAACAAAGGAAACAAAGGAACCTTGCAATAAATAATGAGATAAAGAGCTAAAAGTAGAATTGTGTTCCTGTTATATAAAGTGTAATTTGGTTTCTTGCTGGGATGTATTTATAAGATTTTTATTTTTTCATTTAGCTTCTACATGAAGCTGTATCATATGACAGCAGCACCAAACATCTTCCCTAAAATGGAAATCTAGCTATTACAGCTGTGCTGTTATGATTTTTGTTTGCTGATAGTTGAAAATTAGGCCAAACTGGACATTTTGCTTTGTACTTCTACCCCTTTTCCCATCTGTTGATGGGTGGCATGCAATTGCATTGTGCATCACTTGTTTTGTATATTCTTTTATTATTGTTCTTTCCTCATTCTACTGAGATGGAGTGAGCAAGTGGCTGTGGTGCATAGCTGTCTGCCAAGCTAAAACCACAACATTATCCTTAAATCATTTGCATTAATCCAGCTGGCAGCCTAGCACCACACATCCCTCCCAGCCAAGTGAGAGCAGGAAAGAAACGGAAACAAAATAGAACTTGTGACTGAGATAAAAGCTGCTAATTCAGACAAAAAAGGAAAATGGGGATGAAAATGGGATAGCTACATACATACATATTTCCAATGCAGTAACTTGCCACCAAAGACCCACTACTAACACAAATCTCACCCTCTTCTAACCCCCAGCAATGGCGAACCCCTGACCAACAATCATAATGGTATGGAATAACCCTTTTCCTAATTCGGGCCAACTATTTTAGCTCTATGTCACCCCGTGCTGAGTAACCTTGCCTGGCTTTGGTGTTCTCACATCATTCAGCAATCAAAACATTGGTCTGTAATTAACACTACCTCAGCTAAAACCAAGACAACAAACATTAGTGAACCACAGTAGTGTCTCTGAGTGGAAGAGCTCTGGGGTTGGATGAATCATCAACTGGAAAACATACTTAGTTTTGATGTGACTTAGCCTTTTAGGTAGTGTTTTTGTTTTCGTTTTTTTACTAAGCAGTTTTTCCATTGCTAATTTTCAGTCAGGTGTTTGAATCCCATACCCCAGACGCATCCAATCTGTGCTCTGCAGGCCACATGCACCCCAGCACAGTTCATACTGCTGTCTGCCCCCTGCTCTGTTCTGTCATGGCTCTTCCCCATCAAGTGATCCAGGCTGGACCCAGGTACACACCAATTAGTCAGCAGTAACAAACCACTGGCATGTGATTAGTACTGTCTGGGGTGAAACCAGGACATGGGGAGAACACAGTTCAGTGCCAACTCAGGTTATGGCAAATGATTTAATGCATTTTGATACACTGCCTAAACACATTTCTGTGAACAGCAAAAATAGGCAGCCTTGCTTTCCATCTTGATACAGGAATTTGAGAACAAGTTTCAAGACTGCAAACAAAAATACAGTTGACATAAATACATTACCTGTGACTTTTTAAGTGAAACTATAATATGGAGTTGCAATTAGATATTCAAGTTGAATCTTGTCATGCTAGGCTTTTATAAGACCTGTCTTACCAGAGAAAAATATCCCTCCCTTCACAATCACAGTGTATTCATATAATTGATTTTGACAGCACATACATTTGTGAACAAATATTTTAAAGAATGACATACAGGAAGAGTAGAATTATATCAAAAAGAAAACCGAGTGTTCCCAGTATACTCCCAAGTATATGCATATTTATATTTTTAAAATTCTGCATGTTATAAAGCATACAGAAAAATAGAAATTAAAAACAATTATATTAAAAAATATATATTTTAAAGATGCATTTTATTTATATAGTAACCGTGGAAAAATATTTTCAGTACTCCCAGTTTTCTCCTAAATGTAGGAACTGTCTGCATAGAGAACCCTCTGCTCTGGACTTGTGTCCAGAAGGAGAAAAGCCCTTTATAAATCTCACAGTATTTCTGTTGTTGGCAGAATAAATAATCACAGAATTGCAGGGGTGGGAAGGGATCTCAAAAGGTTGAGTCCAATCTGACTGCTAAAGCAAGTACCCTACAGTAGATAGCATAGGTAGATGTTCAGGTGAGTCTTGAATATCTCCATAGAAGGAGTCAAGGTGCAAACAGTGCACCTGAACAACCAGAAGGGGTGGACCCTGAGTCTATGCCTCCTTACCTTCATTTAAAGGGTTAGAAGCCAAGGAAGCAACGTATTTCTTCAGCGATCAGGCTTTTCTTAAGATGCTTTGATGATCAGCAGAACCTGTAATGGCCATTGCTATTCAGCTTGTATCTTTGACTCTTCCCAGGTGTGCATTAGAACCCAGACCCCAGCACTGGAAATTCCAGTGGTGTAGTCTGAGCAAGGAGATAGTGAACCTTAATGGATGATAAAGAAGACAACCCAATTATATAGTTCTTAAGAAACTTATCTTTGGTTTTGTGGGTGGGCATCTCACCATTTCCTCCTGGATATGGTAATCAAAGCACATTTCTTATGGTAATACTCCTTTACTTTTTCTAGTAGCAGTTTGAATTCTAAGAAAAGCTAAAGGCAAACATTTTATCCCAGGTAATCTGGTTTCTAGAACCAGATTGAGAGGTACTTTTTCAAAATCTGATTAATGCATTCCACTTTTTCAGAAGAAAGGGGATGCCATGGAATATGAAACTCTTGCTTTCCATAATTGTTTTTTTCACTACACTAACTGTTGCTGACACTGAAGGGAAAGTTTCTACGCATCCTGACTGATGACCAGCTTATACTGGCAAATACTTAAATCTTCCTTCTTTGGATTATTCAGTAAAATCAAACTCTCTGGAAATGTCCAAATCCTGGTCCTCAACCACCTGAATGTAGTTTTCTTGCAGTTTTCTTATATATTCATCCACATGTTATGCAGCTGTTGAATATTTGCATAGCTATTTTATGCAATCCTATACAAACATACTTTCTCAATACTTCATCACATATCACTTGGACTGCCTTGGCTACTCTGATGTAGGTGAAGGTGAAGGTGAAGGTGAAGACCATTTCCGTTTTATTAGGGTGGATTCATCATCCTTCTGACTCCCTTAGGTCTCTTTGAAAACTGCTTTCTCTTTTTTTCTCTCTTTTGAAGATTTGATTTTCAGGAGGTGGTTTTATTTCAGGCACCTGGATGGTTTCATCACTTTTTCTAAGAGAAAAGCAGCCTCCTTCACTTTCTCATCAGCAACTCTATTTTCCTGTGCTAACAAAGAATTTCCTTTTTGATGTCCCCTTATATGTACTACAGAAATTTCTTAGGGTAGTAACAGGTTTTGCAAGATCTGTCTTCATGAGCCAGCTCCTTCTTTCTGCTGTTTATTACCACTTTCTTCCCTTTTTTTTTTTTTTGTTTTGTTTTGTTTTCCAAGTGTATGTACAATTTTATATAAATAACATGTCTCTGTCTATGTAATTCCCTACTGTGAAAGTTTTAATGTTTGGTTCAAGGCATATCAATCATTTCCCCCTGTACTCTACCCACGTGTGGCCTCACCTGGAGCCCTGTGTCCAATTCTGGGCTCACTGGTATAAAAAGGACAGGGATATCCTGGAAAGAGTTCAGTGGACAGCCACAAAGATGATAAAGGGCCTGGAGCACCTCTCTAATGAGGAAAGTTTGTACAACCTGGGTCTGATCAGCCTGGAGAAAAGAAGACTTGGAGGGGATCTGATCAATGTCTGTAAATATCTATGTTGTGGGAGGCAAAGGGATGAGGCCAGAGTCTTTTCAGCAGTGCATGGCAAAAGGACAAGGGGAAATGGCCACAAACCAAAGCATAGGAAGTTCCACACAAATGTGTGTAAGAAAAACTTCTTGGTAAGGGTGACAGAGCATTGGAACAGGCTGCCCACAGAGGCTATGGAATCTCCTCCTCTGGAAACACTGAAGACCCACCTCGATGTCTACTTGTGCAGTCTGCTCTAGAGAGCCTGCTTTGGCAGGGGAGTTGGACTACATGATCTCTAGAGGTCTCTTCCAGAAGTCTGAGCTGACCAGTAATTTGTGAATCTTCCCATTTCTGCTACCTTCCCATCTGTTCCCCCAGTAACTGCACAACCATTACACTGTTTCCCATTTATGACTCTGGGAGATTCATCTCTTAACAAAATTTCTTCTGCACCTAAAGGTACATTCTGCATTTCTAACCTTATTTCTATTTGGTAATTTCTTAAGTCAAGAAATATGTTCTATGTCTATAGCATCTTTATTAAGAAGGAAGCAGAATTCACGATAGCATCAGAGATAACAGTTAAATAATCTTTTTCAATCAACATTGCATTGTATTTAGGTATTCTGGAATCCATCAGCCACCGCTTTTCTTTTTGAGTGAAAACATGCTATTACCTGATGAGGACTAACAAACAATTGCCCCCTGAAAGTTAATTTCCTGCTTTCTCCCACCAGGAGTGTAGATGCTGCTACTGCCTGAACACACTTACTAACTTTGACAAGTACGCATTCATTACTCTTGCCAACTATGAGAAATGACTATCACAGCTGTCGTGGCATTTAGGTCCACAGTGGTGACACTATGTTGTCCCTGTGAACAGTCTTGCAGGGAATGCTGCATCGCTCTGGTTTCAGTGTGAGCAGGAGTTTTTTGACAGCTTTGTCATTGTGGACTGCTAGTACGGTGAGGCGTAGTCAAGATCGGAGCCTGTTGTTTTGGCGACGATGTGACTCCGTGTCTGAGGATTGCAATTGCCCGGCAGAACTTGCCGGCAGGGCTTTCGGAGCTTCGCAGTCTGTTGCCGAGCCCTGCCGTACCGGCGGCGCTAGAGGTCAGTCCAACACTACAAATCGGCCTCACATGGGCTATCAGAGAAGTTCGGAGGGCTCTGCTGACAGGAGAAAGTGCGAGCTGTGTCCCAGCTCTCCTGCAGTGCGCGGCTCCAAGCAGTGGTAAACCTTGGTGCCTTGCCACTTTTGCTCTGAGGTTCCTTTTAGTCCCACCACGTAGATGCAGAGCAGGAAGGCAGGGAACACTTATTGCTCAATGTTGTATACTCCTACTAGCTCACACATCCACCCACGGAGGTCAAAGGAGACTGAGTGGAAGCAGTGCAACCTGGATATGCTCCTTTGACTCAGGCTTGGGGGGCATCAAACACAAAAACCTGTCTCTGCTTATCTACTGTACCCTTGCTGGAATGTGAGATGGTCTCTGTCCCCCAGTGCACAAGTTTTTCCCCATGTTAGAATGAGGACTGAAGAAAATTCCCTCAATGCTAAGCACCATAATAATAACACAGGTCCTCAGTGTCTTTTATAGTCTCCTTTGAACATGCTAAGTCTGTTTTTCACTGGTCTTTCATGAGGGGGTTTGGAAGGGGCTTCCCTTGTGCACTTCTCTTTCTCTCCCTGCAAGTTATTCTCTGAAAGCCAAACTGCAAATTGTTCTTAGGCTAGTTTTTAAGGGGATAAATAAAACCAGACACAAGCCTAGGAGCTGCATGGCAGGGTTTGGAGTGAGACTGGTAGCCTATCTGAAGTGTATCTATTCCACTGAATATAGCATTGGCAACAAACAGGAGGAGCTAGATGCCATTGTGTTGCAGAAAATGTATGACATACTTGCCAATACTGAAACATGGTTTTGTTCTTCAGTGACCATCTGTAAGCTCTAAGGGACAGGCAGGGAAGCAGGAATGGTGGCGTGGTTCTGTATGTGCAGGCTGTTTTGGTCTAGTGGATCTCACTAGTGGCCATAGTAAAGAAGCTGAATCCTCATGGACAACTATCAGGGGAAGGCTTTTTCAGATAGGTAAAGATTGTTTCAAATCAACATGAGATAACCAAAAGCACTTTTTTGGACAGTTTTCCGTTTGAAAGTTTTAATGTATAAGCGCAGTTTTCTTTCAAATGGGGTGACATAGGAATTTATTCTGGCTGAAGACTTTGACTGGGAGTAAATGATTCCAGCTTTATAGAGAATAATAATTCTTGATATCGCTATATTCTATGAAGGCATGATACAAGTAGGTGTCTCCCTGCTTTCTCTTATCTGCTGACTTAAACTTGCATGGCCTGGAAGCCGTGAAAAAAAAAGAGATTTACTGATGAGATTTTTCTAGTCTGAAGATGTCATTTAAAGGATATCAGTTGACCACTCTGGAATATTAGCAAGTAATCCATCATCAACTGATCTCCACAGTCATGAATGAAACAACAGTACCAAAGATCAGCACCACCACACTTTGCTGTATTGAGGGCAGATGAACTGCTTTTCCGTGTCTGTATATCTGCTTGTTTTTATGTGTCTCTCCCTATTTCCTATGTTCTTTTGCTCTTTTTTTGTAGCTGTTGCTTATTGTTGTCTTGCATGTAACACTAATTGTTATTGCTCATGAGAAAATGTTACATCTAGGTAGAGTATTAGTTGTTACAAAAGCTCTCAATAAAATGATTTGTAGTATTTCCCTGAGTTTTGGATTACTGAGACCCTTGCTAAATAGGGAAATCACAACTCAGGATACAGAAAAAGATTTATCTCCCTTGAAATCCACCAAATGAGGTGAGACAAGGCTAATAGGATGACATCCTGTTAAGAGTCTTTTATTAACTGCCAAATGCATGAAGACCATTTAGAGATAGTCTCGCATTTACTAGCCCTTATTCTAGAGAGGGAATTCAAGTTATAATGCCTTAGCTGCAATAAAATATAACAGAGTCTTATCACATCATAGAACATTCCTGGAGTGTATGGTAGATCACTTCCTGACACATATGTTAAGACAGCCTATCAATGGAAGTGCACTGCTAGGCTTGCTGTTTATGAGTAGAGAGGTTTGTTGGATGCAGTCTTGGCCATAGCAAATGCAAAATTATTCAGATCCTGATTATTGGTGAAATAAGAAATTGGGGCATCGGGAAAACTGCTTCCCTGGATTTCTGAAATACTGACTTTGGACTGTTTATGATGTTGACTGAGAGGTTCTCTTGGGAGCCAGTCATGAAGGTCAAACAAAATCTTCATGTGCCCAAATGATGTTTTGTACTATTTCTATCTCTCATAGTTATATAGAAATAAAATTGGAAGCATTCTTTTCAGAGCAACTGCAGGCCAAGACAGTTCCTCTTCATTTGATGTGGGTGAAGGCAAGCCAAAGGACTTGGACAATAATCCAGCCATCTTGGATCTTTGAACTGAATTGCATTACTGCTCACAAAAACACCCAAAAGAGCCATAGCAGGATTCTGTTTTTGCATAATATGCTGTACATTAACAACTCAATATAAATAGTTAAATTTATCCAGAATTTTATGATACTGCTCTTGAGAGCAAGTGATTCCCATAAAGTGGACAGTACTACCATTTATATCTAAAATTGGCAAATCTCACAAGTTTACATCTTCATGTAAGTGCATTTTCCATTAAAAAAATCTATTTTCCATAAAACTAGACAGTGATATTAGAAATACAACACATTTCTATGATACATATTTGCTTCATCTGAAATTTAATCATTTCTAGATATAAACAAATTCTACCGAATTTTGAAAATGGGAAGAATGATCTCAGATTTACAGGATAGTATATGAGAACTTATAAATGGTCCCTCATCAATAGAAAACTGTATTTTTTCTTAGACATCAATTTTGAGTGATTTTTGCTTTAGAAAATAGAAGTTGTTTAGCGGGTGGCTGATCACTACACAGTTTGTTGTGGTAACTGGGAAAGAAGTAGAACTTGTGTTAAAATAAAAACTTAATTTATTCATTTTTTGTATTGACTACAAAAGAAAAGGAAAAGAAGGAAAATGCAATCATAACAATATGTCCTCAAGACAATTACTCAACATCTGCCAAACAAAACACAGTCAATCCCTGAAAAGCAATGCAGCCCCCACAGCTTTACAGACTTCTGTATAACATCATGTGGCATGGAATGATCCCTTATGTAAATCAGGTTAGTTTTCCTGGGTCAGCCACATGCTTGCTCTGCCCCTTGCCCAGATACCGAGTAGTGGATTTTCTTCGCTGGTGAGCAGCCCAGCCCAGCAAAATCATCACAGAATAACAACCAAAACATTGGTATGCTATCAACACTGTCTTGGTTGAAATTAGGACACTACTTTACGCAGTTTGTAGATTGTATTCACTGAATTCACTGATCTTCAGTGATCAGCATAATCACAACCTTGGGCCTTCTAGAGGGTGGACTATGAACTACAAAGGGCAGTGCTGGGGAGAATCCTTTGGGAGTCTGTTCTGGAGGATAAAGGGGTCCAGGGAGGCTGGTTGCTCCTCAGGGAGGAAGTCTTAGAGGAGCCAGCTGTCTGTCTGTGCTGCAAGATGGGCCAGAGGGGAAGAATGCTGGTGTGGATGAATAGGGAACTTCTTATGAGGCTCTGGGAGACAGAGAGTCTCCCTTGAGTGGAAGAAGGGACGGGCAGCTTGAGGAGAGTACAAAGAAGTTGCTGAGATATGCAGGAAGAAAATTAGAAAGGCAAAAGCCCTGCTTGAACTCAACTTGGCCACTATAATAAAAAGACAACAGAAAAATGTTCTATAAATATATTAACAGCAAAAGGAAGGCAAAGGAGAATCTCCATCCTCCACTGGATGTGGTGGGGAATGTGACCACTGAGGATAAGGAAAAGGCTGAGCTTCTCAAGGCCTGATCAGCTGAGTTTGGTTATTGCTGCCCCATGAGGTGGGTTAAAAGTGCAGAGCAACAGAGCGAGCCAGTTCAACCCTGTCTGGGACAGGATGTGTCCTTCCACCCTGCTCACGCAAGTAAAACCAGGTCCAGCCCCATCTCAAAACCCACTGTTTTCAAGATACCTGCTGGAGCATTCAATACTGGGCTTAGTCTATACAGCAGGCACAAACCATACAATATACTACAGCCATGATGTTGTTGTCACTATGGAGAATTCTACTCCTGCATACCTTTATCCCTGAATGTGCAGCTATTCCTGCATCATGGTGGTACTGGAGAAGGGATGCACCCCAAACCTGCTAACAGCGTGTACATGGGAGCCACATACTTCATGATAATTCTGTGCTAAGAACATACTTTCAGTGCTTAAGTTGCACACTTCTTATCCACTCACTAGCTTTGGATCTCACCAGGCTCTGCCTAATCTTGTCAGAGGCCATTAGAAAAAATGTTATATTTTATAACATTCAGAATCCATGTTACACTGATTGCTTCCTTTTGAGGCATTGAGCTTATACTACACTGTAACACTCCTCCTTTGATACATCTTGCAAATGCCCAGTAATGTTACCAAGGCCTTTATTTTAGGTATTCGATGTGAGTAGATCAAAAAGCCGTATGAAATTAATTATCTCTGGATTTAATGACTTAGGGTTGCAGAGGGCTGTAGAAAGAATATTCTGCAACAAACAGGCTATGGAGAGAGTTATGTATGACTCTATGAAGTTCCACTGACTCTCAGATGCTACAGGCTTGTTTGTGGAGTAAGAATCAGACCAAAATCTGGTAGTGCATTTCTTCACGGTTACAAATGCCTTTAAGGTTTACGAACACGCAGCCGATGAGCAGAGGCGGCGCTGGCAGGCGGCAGTGCCCGGCTCCCGCTAGGGCAGCAGGCCGGGACGCGGCCACAGAGGGCTGAGTGGCCCACGGCCCCGCTCAGGATGAGGGGCGAGCGGCTGAAGGCTGAGCACCCCAAACAGCCCCTTTCCTGTGGAGAAACGCTGCTTTTTGGACAGCGCGGCCCCCGCCGTACGTCAACGTGCCCGCACGGATGGAGCAGAGCCGTGTCTGTGGGGAGTATCGCTGACGGCTGTGCCGGGCTCTCTGTGACAGGCCGAATTGAACCACGGAAAAGAGTGTTTCCTACACGCGGCGCCGAGTGCCCGGGGCGGGAGCGGGGAAAGCGGCGCCATCTCGCCTCATCCCAGGCGCCGTGCGGCACGGCACGGCGCTACTCACCGGTAACACGGATGGATTCCAGCATGGCGCTCCACCTCCCCAACGCCGTCCCGAGGCCCGGCCGGCAGCAGCTGCCCCAGCGGAGCGCCCGCCCTCAGCTGCCGACTACAAGTCCCAGCGTGCCGCGCGCCGATACAGCCCCCGCGCGCCCCGAGCGGGAGGGCCGAGGTGCACGCTGGGAGTTGTAGTACGATACGTCACGCCCCCAAACGCAGAATACCTGTAGCTTCCCCCCTTGCCGTCACCCTGTACGACCTGTCTGTATGGTCTCTTAGCAGGCTGGAGGAGCCCTATTGCTGTCCCAACCAGGATACCCTCTTTCTTTTGGCCCTGCCAGAGTGAATTTCTTGGTGCTGTTTTACACACAGCCATCCATCCACCTGAGGGGCAGGACCAGCCACGCGGACTGACCTGTTCATCTCATAGTTCTGGCTTCTTTCTTCCAAGAAAAGTAAGAAAAAGAGACGTGAGGGCACATATTGAACTCAGTCCCACCTCCCACGTGAGGACAGGGACTGCTCGAGCAATCCATGACCAGACTGAAGCACCAGAACCAGCTCTGAGGATATTCAGGCTCCATTTCTCTGTCACTGTCACACCCAGTGTCCTCTTTAGCTTGAATTCCTTCATGAGGAGAGGCGATGCGTGCTCTGTCAATGTGCCCAAGTTTCACCTAAAAGAACCTCTTTGCTGGCACAGCTAGAAAAAGGAACCCGCAGGCTTGCCACCAGCTTTCAGATTGCAGGAGCTGAACAGTTTTAAATATAGCTAGATAAGCTGTCACTAATCAGCGACAAGAATTGCAGGGAAAAACAAAACCGTTTGTGAACTGATTCAAGCAGCGGAAATAATCCACATAGCAGATAAAGAAACAGCGGATGGCTGCTGCAGTATGAAGCAGTGTACCACTTTATCGTAACTCTGCAGTTCTTTTTGCAGCTTGGACTCTCCATTCTCATCTTAGATATGATGCTTATGCTTGGAAGTCACAGCAATGGAAGTGTTAACTCTGGGTTGTGAGTTACACGCTGACACTCCTCTCCTTGCTCCCTCCAGGGTTTGCCCCTCCATGTTTTCTATGTCCCGTCCCCTTCACCCTGATGCTGGCAAGCCCTTTTTCACTGAGTGCTTGGGCAGTCGCTTACCCCTCAATCTGCTGCCTCCAGCTTTTTTAATTCTTATTTTTACTTTTCTAACCTTTTTGCTTTGCTGGATGGCTTGAAGGTTTCATTAGGTCACGCTAGCTTTAGCAGGAGGATGACAAAAGCAACAGCAGAAGGCACAGAGGAGGGGAGCTAAAAGGCAGCTGCCTTTGTATTCTTCCTTGGCTCCGAGCAAGCTTTGTCACCTTTGGTGATTAACAGTATCACATGGAAAGCACAGTCAACAGAAACATTAAGTATTGCAATACAAAAACAATTCCATATGTACATATGTTTAATGTACCTCTAACTGTTCTGACTCGAAAGGCAGCTTATTTACTGTCTTCTGCCCAGGCAATTTCACCAACCAGGTGATCCCAGCTGACCACCCTCCCACTTGTACTCTTTGTAGAAACTCTTACTGAAACATCTGACGTTGCCAGATGACTGCAGCTGCATCTTTCTTTTCTAGTACATGGCAATGGCAACACATGATTGTAGGGAGCTGTTACACTTACAAATGCTCCTGTTCAATGGGACTGCTATTTTAAGACACCCAGCAGAACACAGCGTGACGTGGCTATGTTAATCATGTTCATTTATCCGCCAAATTTGTTCCTGCTTTATGCCAAGGTGGCTCAATAACATAAAGATAGCCTGAAAATGGGCAGCGTTTTTGCAAGACACGATTTTTGCAGCAATAGATGAGACTCTGTTGTGCTTGGCTGAATGGAGGTCAGCAGAGTCCGGGAGCTGAAGCCCATGCTGTGGACAAGAGGAGACCCTTTGAACTTAACATGTCACCTCATGGGAGCTGTACACCCTGTCATCTAGGACAGATCAATAGAGAAGGAGAGTCTTTGCCTGTCCTGGAAGGTGGTCTTCTGGGAGTCTTGTTTGCAAGGAAAAGTACTGGGCTCAGTGAGGGCAGATCCCAGGGTGTAAGCCCACTTTCTTTTTCCAGATACCAAGTACATACCTGGTACTGCTTCCAGGCTTTGCTCTGCAGATGCTTTCCCTGTCCCTCTCACACAGAAGGAGCAATGAACTCATTTTCATATTCCTTCAGTTAATGTTTTCTCTGTCAAAATTGATTTGAAGTACAAGCAGTGGAAAATATCACATATATTTAATCCTCTTTAACACAGCCAGTGTTATACGGTAACTATATTTGTAGTTTCTACTGAAGCAGAGATGATTATATTACAAGTGTCCATTGTGAGTGGCTCTAGGGAAAACATTATCACCATTACATTTTCATAGTGTTTCTTCAAATTTCAGTAGAATTTCTCCCCATTGCATCTGCTGCTATTTATTCAGATACGTTTTTCCTTCCTTCCCCAAACAGAGATAAACAGATTTCCAAAGCAAAACTCATCCTAAAATTCTAAGTAACACCCTCTAGTGTCGACATGTTACTACAGCACAGAATATCTCTCTTTTCTGCTTTTTTGCTGTTGCTACCATATCAGCTTGGGCAGAACTGTATGTATTTTCACTTCAGCATACAAGTGCCAAGACTAAAGCATCCTTTGAAGTATTTAAAAGCAACGTGGTAATCTCTATAAAGGCTAAAGTCCAAGCTTAATTTCAATCTATGTGCTGTTAAAAGTGTGACAGACGTTACTGGTTTGAAACTAGCTTTCAAAAAGCACAGCATACCATTAAAATAGTTCTGTTATTTACAAAGGCACGTTAAGGGTGCTTGTTAAAACGTTTCTTGCCACCTGTTAGGATGAAAAGGCTGTTAGCTTATCTCATAGTCATTAAATATTCAAAAGAGTTTACCTTTTTCTTCTATGCGTGTCTTAAAATCTCTAATGTCTGTTTAATTTTGGGAATCTGACCTTTTAGCCTGTGAATTAACAACAGTCATCATTCATGATTTTAAAGAGACACGAAGTTTCCTAAACAAGCGATGCATTCTGTTACACAATTCTACCTCTGTTTTAAAACTTGAGGCTCTGAACAGCTTTCTGGGCTTACAAATGCATATTTAAAAGACAAGGGCAGGTATAAATACCTCATGTACAGCTTCCCAGGCCTCTTAGCATGGGCTCAGCAGTGTCCTACAATGAGCAGTGAACACAGCTCTCCAGCTGTGACACACACTAACAACAAGCTGCACCTGGTCAGTATATTTCTGCGTATTTCTGGTCCCCACGGGGCAGAGGGAAACCTCTGCAATAACACAGATAAAGTAGAAAGCTACATCAAAGAGGAAAGGAGTATCTCCCAGCTGTATTTGCTGGTGCCTTGTTACCAGAGGCATCAGTCCTACCAGTGCCAAATGATTCCCAACAGGAGAAGCCCTCAGACCAAGGCTAACCTTCAGTTTTCCGTATGCAAAGCGGGGATGGCACTTCTCTGCCCAGTCAGTTCAGATCACACAAGGCCAAATTGTCTCACTTTGGGATTAGGTTGGGATGCAACAGGCAGGAGTCAAGATACTCCCCTCTATTCTTCTGCACCCCAGTATAGATCATTATAAGACAGGCCAACAAACTTATCTCTATGCAAGGATGAGCAAACGTCCAGAAATAATGGCTGAGTGCTGAGAAAGTAGATGTTATAATGTTGGTAATTCTACTGAGCATGTGTCAATAAAGAAAGTTCATGTAGAGGTCAAGCGAAGATCACTAGATGAAGTACAAAACCATCAGTTGGACTATCATGATGCTAGAAGGATGCTAGATGGTAGAAGAGACCATAGAATAGAAGGCTGGAGAGCTCATAAATGACTACCTGAGATAGGCGTGTATCTTTTAATTGTCTCATGTGTAATTGATGAATATGTACTATCTGTGGAAATATAATGGATTCTGAATCATGTGACCTTCGAAGCCATTATGGTGTAAATATCCCCCAGTGCTTCCCAATGCCGTAATAAACATACCTGCTACGTAACCTTACGTGGGTAATGGAGTTTGATTCTTCAAGTCACTGAGCATTGTGAAAGCAAGACTGGGGATGCTCTGAACAGAAACTGCCCACTGTGGAAGCAATTCTGCTCATGGAGGTCATTAGAGAAGCAAAAAGCAGCACTTCATGCATTGTTTAACTCCAAGGAAAGCCAAGTTAGCTCCGCTCTGTGTAATACATAGGGAGGCATGAAGTGGTGCGTGTCATAAAGGCATCAAAGAACAGCTGCTGGACCAAGGCACTTCTTAGAACTATCTTCAAAATAATGCTGCCCATACAGTATGGGAGGTGGGGGAACAAGTGAGTCAGGAGCAAGTCTTCCCTGCAATAGCACACTATTTTGTCACTGAAGCCTGTTTTCTGGAGGAGTCTGGGACGGTTTGAATATCTTCAGAGAAGAGCATTCCACGGCGTCTCTGACCATCCTGCTCCAGCAGAGACTCTGCTACCCTACCAGAAAAGGAAAGGTGGTTTTTCCCACGTTCAGATGGAATGTCTTCCACTCCGGTTCCTCACGTTGGTCAAAAGCCCGAAGGATGCCTGCTGATCTATGCATGATCATTCGACAGCTCGGCTCGGAGGGCTGAAGCCAGTGAAACGACACGAGAGCGTCTGGCCGGAGCAGGAAAGCAGCCCACGGCCGGACCACGCCGCCCCCCGCGCTCCCCACGCCGCAGGCAGCGCCTGACGCTGCTGGACACCGCCCAGGCCGCACCCCGCCGCTCAGCACGAGGAGCTCCGTGCCCGGCACGGGCCGAGCAAACGCCGTGCCCGCAGCCTGCCCGGCCCTGCCGTGTGCCCGGCCCCCTCCCCAGCCCTGAGGCCCGGGCTGCGCCTCACCCCGCGGGGCACAGCCGTTCCAATGGGAGGGGACACGGGACGCCCGGGGCAGACCGACAAGTACCGAAAACGACACGAGGCGCTTTCTGGCTTTACTTTGACATTTTATTGTTCCGTTTTCTTTGCTTGTCGTCTTCGCCTGGTTCCTCGTCGCGCCTCTCTGCAGTCCTGACGGAGCACGTGGCACAGCCCTTCCCTCTTGGCGTCCGATGCATCTTCCTCTTCCCCCGGGCAACAGCTGCTTCTGTCGCTTCTGTGGCACCGCCTGGAGGCCGCAGGGAGCGCGGGGCCTTTCTCCGTCCTCCTGCTGTTGGCAGCGGCTCCTCAGAGCCCGCCGGTCCCGGCCCTGCCCTCTTGCTCGGGGCTCGCTCTGAGGCCGCACGGAGGTCGCTCGCGGCCGCCCGCCGCACTCCTCCCGTTGTCCTGGCGCAGCGGCTCGGGACGCCGGTGCCGGTGCCGGTCCTTCCCTTCTCCTCAGAGTTAGGGAAAGAAGAAGGGAGGGGTCTCGGGGCAGGAAGGGAAGGGGGGCAGGGAGCAGCAGCGGGGGCTCTCGGGCGGATGGTGGCTCCTCAACGCCCAGATGGAAAGCGAGAGCCCCTGGAGCGCCGTTCCTGGATGCGGCGACGTCGACGGGCGATCATGATCTTATAGTGGATCCCCAGCCGTGATGGAGATGGATCCACCTCCATCGGTTCTTCCTCAGGAGGCAGGTCCACCTCCATCGGCTCCACGTCGACGTCGGCATCATTGGAGTCAATCTCCATGGGCTCCGGCTTGCTGCTGCTCTCCTGCAGGCGACGCCTCTTCGCTGGAGGAGGATCCATCGTCCTCCTCCACAGCTGTCACCACACACGCGAAGGGAATTCAAAAGTTGCTCCTGTCAGAGGGCACTCTGGCTCTGAAGGCGCAGGTCGAAGACAGTTCTGGGCTCTGGGTCCCCGTATTTATAGGGGTCCAGGAGGGCGGTGGCTCGTGAGATCACAAAGCTGTGGCACAATGACCCCACAAATGTCCCATGACAACCAAACATCCCATTGGGTGGGGGGCGGGGCGACCGTGGCCCCAGCGTTGCCCTGGTGCCGCTCATGGGATTCCACAGGCCTCTGTGACATTTCATCCATGGCTCCAATAAAGATATGAACGTTCTATTAAATAATAGTGTGCTCACATGAAGCTAAACTGGGAGGAGCGTTGACTCCCTGGTATGGGGCAGCCCTGTGTCTTTGCACAGATCTGATGGATGAGGGGCTGGTGAGAAGTGCTGCGGAAAGGGATCTGCGGGTTCTGGTTGGCGGCACATTGAATCTGAGCAGGCTCTCAGCCCCACCACATCTGGGGCCTCCAGCTCCTTGCAGTCCCCTCCAGTGCCCCTCCCATGAGCAGGATTTGTGTAAGGCACAACACCACGTTCAGGATGAACGCAGAAAAGCAGGAAACTCATCAGCCACGAGGACAACAGAAACCTTTGTGTCTGAGAACACTTCAAGTAACAGCCTCAGATGCTCACACTTGCCTTGTGTCTGCCAAAGTTTATTTGAGGCATCTCCTCACCAGAATAAAAACACTGCAGGCTGACTTGGTAGCTGTAACACAGTTACTGATGGGATCATTCCTCGGTTTTACCGCCAAGCAAAGTGTGTTTCACTCTCCAATGAAACGTCCATGGAAAGCTGAGAAGGGCTTCTGAAACAGTAGCTTCTGAAACAACCACCATCTGTGGCAACAGAATGAGAACACTCCCATACAAAGTCTACCTGGGTACACAGCAGATGGAATGAAAAAGAGAAATGAAAGACTTAAAGAGAATATTTAATTTCTTCATGCCTGGTAGGCCTAAAAATTACAAAGAAAAAGAAAAAGCAACCAACAACAAAAGCCCTCACCTTTTATCTCAAAAGTTTTAATCTATTTAATCTTTGTAGCCTGCCTGAATGCCACAGGAAATTTGGGTTTTTCAGTCATGGGGCCATTTACTCAGCACCCAGTCTAATGGCAGCAAGTGGGTGTCACTTGTCTCTAAGAGGGAAAGGGATCCTACTCCAAGAGCCAGAAGGGCTCACTAAGAGGGTTTTAAGCTAGGTTGGAATGGGACACCCGGGGCAGACCGACAAGTACCGAAAACGACACGAGGCGCTTTCTGGCTTTACTTTGACATTTTATTGTTCCGTTTTCTTTGCTTGTCGTCTTCGCCTGGTTCCTCGTCGCGCCTCTCTGCAGTCCTGACGGAGCACGTGGCACAGCCCTTCCCTCTTGGCGTCCGATGCATCTTCCTCTTCCCCCGGGCAACAGCTGCTTCTGTCGCTTCTGTGGCACCGCCTGGAGGCCGCAGGGAGCGCGGGGCCTTTCTCCGTCCTCCTGCTGTTGGCAGCGGCTCCTCAGAGCCCGCCGGTCCCGGCCCTGCCCTCTTGCTCGGGGCTCGCTCTGAGGCCGCACGGAGGTCGCTCGCGGCCGCCCGCCACACTCCTCCCGTTGTCCTGGCGCAGCGGCTCGGGACGCCGGTGCCGGTGCCGGTCCTTCCCTTCTCCTCAGAGTTAGGGAAAGAAGAAGGGAGGGGTCTCGGGGCAGGAAGGGAAGGGGGGCAGGGAGCAGCAGCGGGGGCTCTCGGGCGGATGGTGGCTCCTCAACGCCCAGATGGAAAGCGAGAGCCCCTGGAGCGCCGTTCCTGGATGCGGCGACGTCGACGGGCGATCATGATGTTATAATGGATCCCCAGCCGTGATGGAGATGGATCCACCTCCATCGGTTCTTCCTCAGGAGGCAGGTCCACCTCCATCGGCTCCACGTCGACGTCGGCATCATTGGAGTCAATCTCCATGGGCTCCGGCTTGCTGCTGCTCTCCTGCAGGCGACGCCTCTTCGCTGGAGGAGGATCCATCATCCTCCTCCACAGCTGTCACCACACACGCGAAGGGAATTCAAAAGTTGCTCCTGTCAGAGGGCACTCTGGCTCTGAAGGCGCAGGTCGAAGACGTACAGAGGTTCTGGGCTCTGGGTCCCCGTATTTATAGGGGTCCAGGAGGGCGGTGGCTCGTGAGATCACAAAGCTGTGGCACAATGACCCCACAAATGTCCCATGACAACCAAACATCCCATTGGGTGGGGGGCGGGGCGACCGTGGCCCCAGCGTTGCCCTGGTGCCGCTCATGGGATTCCACAGGCCTCTGTGACATTTCATCCATGGCTCCAATAAAGATATGAACGTTCTATTAAATAATAGTGTGCTCACATGAAGCTAAACTGGGAGGAGCGTTGACTCCCTGGTATGGGGCAGCCCTGTGTCTTTGCACAGATCTGATGGATGAGGGGCTGGTGAGAAGTGCTGCGGAAAGGGATCTGCGGGTTCTGGTTGGCGGCACATTGAATCTGAGCAGGCTCTCAGCCCCACCACATCTGGGGCCTCCAGCTCCTTGCAGTCCCCTCCAGTGCCCCTCCCATGAGCAGGATTTGTGTAAGGCACAACACCACGTTCAGGATGAACGCAGAAAAGCAGGAAACTCATCAGCCATGAGGACAACAGAAACCTTTGTGTCTGAGAACACTTCAAGTAACAGCCTCAGATGCTCACACTTGCCTTGTGTCTGCCAAAGTTTATTTGAGGCATCTCCTCACCAGAATAAAAACACTGCAGGCTGACTTGGTAGCTGTAACACAGTTACTGATGGGATCATTCCTCGGTTTTACCACCAAGCAAAGTGTGTTTCACTCTCCAATGAAACGTCCATGGAAAGCTGAGAAGGGCTTCTGAAACAGTAGCTTCTGAAACAACCACCATCTGTGGCAACAGAATGAGAACACTCCCATACAAAGTCTACCTGGGTACACAGCAGATGGAATGAAAAAGAGAAATGAAAGACTTAAAGAGAATATTTAATTTCTTCATGCCTGGTAGGCCTAAAAATTACAAAGAAAAAGAAAAAGCAACCAACAACAAAAGCCCTCACCTTTTATCTCAAAAGTTTTAATCTATTTAATCTTTGTAGCCTGCCTGAATGCCACAGGAAATTTGGGTTTTTCAGTCATGGGGCCATTTACTCAGCACCCGGTCTAATGGCAGCAAGTGGGTGTCACTTGTCTCTAAGAGGGAAAGGGATCCTACTCCAAGAGCCAGAAGGGCTCACTAAGAGGGTTTTAAGCTAGGTTGGAATGGGACACCCGGGGCAGACCGACAAGTACCGAAAACGACACGAGGCGCTTTCTGGCTTTACTTTGATATTTTATTGTTCCGTTTTCTTTGCTTGTCGTCTTCGCCTGGTTCCTCGTCGCGCCTCTCTGCAGTCCTGACGGAGCACGTGGCACAGCCCTTCCCTCTTGGCGTCCGATGCATCTTCCTCTTCCCCCGGGCAACAGCTGCTTCTGTCGCTTCTGTGGCACCGCCTGGAGGCCGCAGGGAGCGCGGGGCCTTTCTCCGTCCTCCTGCTGTTGGCAGCGGCTCCTCAGAGCCCGCCGGTCCCGGCCCTGCCCTCTTGCTCGGGGCTCGCTCTGAGGCCGCACGGAGGTCGCTCGCGGCCGCCCGCCGCACTCCTCCCGTTGTCCTGGCGCAGCGGCTCGGGACGCCGGTGCCGGTGCCGGTCCTTCCCTTCTCCTCAGAGTTAGGGAAAGAAGAAGGGAGGGGTCTCGGGGCAGGAAGGGAAGGGGGGCAGGGAGCAGCAGCGGGGGCTCTCGGGCGGATGGTGGCTCCTCAACGCCCAGATGGAAAGCGAGAGCCCCTGGAGCGCCGTTCCTGGATGCGGCGACGTCGACGGGCGATCATGATCTTATAGTGGATCCCCAGCCGTGATGGAGATGGATCCACCTCCATCGGTTCTTCCTCAGGAGGCAGGTCCACCTCCATCGGCTCCACGTCGACGTCGGCATCATTGGAGTCAATCTCCATGGGCTCCGGCTTGCTGCTGCTCTCCTGCAGGCGACGCCTCTTCGCTGGAGGAGGATCCATCGTCCTCCTCCACAGCTGTCACCACACACGCGAAGGGAATTCAAAAGTTGCTCCTGTCAGAGGGCACTCTGGCTCTGAAGGCGCAGGTCGAAGACGTACAGAGGTTCTGGGCTCTGGGTCCCCGTATTTATAGGGGTCCAGGAGGGCGGTGGCTCGTGAGATCACAAAGCTGTGGCACAATGACCCCACAAATGTCCCATGACAACCAAACATCCCATTGGGTGGGGGGCGGGGCGACCGTGGCCCCAGCGTTGCCCTGGTGCCGCTCATGGGATTCCACAGGCCTCTGTGACATTTCATCCATGGCTCCAATAAAGATATGAACGTTCTATTAAATAATAGTGTGCTCACATGAAGCTAAACTGGGAGGAGCGTTGACTCCCTGGTATGGGGCAGCCCTGTGTCTTTGCACAGATCTGATGGATGAGGGGCTGGTGAGAAGTGCTGCGGAAAGGGATCTGCGGGTTCTGGTTGGCGGCACATTGAATCTGAGCAGGCTCTCAGCCCCACCACATCTGGGGCCTCCAGCTCCTTGCAGTCCCCTCCAGTGCCCCTCCCATGAGCAGGATTTGTGTAAGGCACAACACCACGTTCAGGATGAACGCAGAAAAGCAGGAAACTCATCAGCCATGAGGACAACAGAAACCTTTGTGTCTGAGAACACTTCAAGTAACAGCCTCAGATGCTCACACTTGCCTTGTGTCTGCCAAAGTTTATTTGAGGCATCTCCTCACCAGAATAAAAACACTGCAGGCTGACTTGGTAGCTGTAACACAGTTACTGATGGGATCATTCCTCGGTTTTACCGCCAAGCAAAGTGTGTTTCACTCTCCAATGAAACGTCCATGGAAAGCTGAGAAGGGCTTCTGAAACAGTAGCTTCTGAAACAACCACCATCTGTGGCAACAGAATGAGAACACTCCCATACAAAGTCTACCTGGGTACACAGCAGATGGAATGAAAAAGAGAAATGAAAGACTTAAAGAGAATATTTAATTTCTTCATGCCTGGTAGGCCTAAAAATTACAAAGAAAAAGAAAAAGCAACCAACAACAAAAGCCCTCACCTTTTATCTCAAAAGTTTTAATCTATTTAATCTTTGTAGCCTGCCTGAATGCCACAGGAAATTTGGGTTTTTCAGTCATGGGGCCATTTACTCAGCACCCAGTCTAATGGCAGCAAGTGGGTGTCACTTGTCTCTAAGAGGGAAAGGGATCCTACTCCAAGAGCCAGAAGGGCTCACTAAGAGGGTTTTAAGCTAGGTTGGAATGGGACACCCGGGGCAGACCGACAAGTACCGAAAACGACACGAGGCGCTTTCTGGCTTTACTTTGATATTTTATTGTTCCGTTTTCTTTGCTTGTCGTCTTCGCCTGGTTCCTCGTCGCGCCTCTCTGCAGTCCTGACGGAGCACGTGGCACAGCCCTTCCCTCTTGGCGTCCGATGCATCTTCCTCTTCCCCCGGGCAACAGCTGCTTCTGTCGCTTCTGTGGCACCGCCTGGAGGCCGCAGGGAGCGCGGGGCCTTTCTCCGTCCTCCTGCTGTTGGCAGCGGCTCCTCAGAGCCCGCCGGTCCCGGCCCTGCCCTCTTGCTCGGGGCTCGCTCTGAGGCCGCACGGAGGTCGCTCGCGGCCGCCCGCCGCACTCCTCCCGTTGTCCTGGCGCAGCGGCTCGGGACGCTGGTGCCGGTGCCGGTCCTTCCCTTCTCCTCAGAGTTAGGGAAAGAAGAAGGGAGGGGTCTCGGGGCAGGAAGGGAAGGGGGGCAGGGAGCAGCAGCGGGGGCTCTCGGGCGGATGGTGGCTCCTCAACGCCCAGATGGAAAGCGAGAGCCCCTGGAGCGCCGTTCCTGGATGCGGCGACGTCGACGGGCGATCATGATCTTATAGTGGATCCCCAGCCGTGATGGAGATGGATCCACCTCCATCGGTTCTTCCTCAGGAGGCAGGTCCACCTCCATCGGTTCCACGTCGACGTCGGCATCATTGGAGTCAATCTCCATGGGCTCCGGCTTGCTGCTGCTCTCCTGCAGGCGACGCCTCTTCGCTGGAGGAGGATCCATCGTCCTCCTCCACAGCTGTCACCACACACGCGAAGGGAATTCAAAAGTTGCTCCTGTCAGAGGGCACTCTGGCTCTGAAGGCGCAGGTCGAAGACAGTTCTGGGCTCTGGGTCCCCGTATTTATAGGGGTCCAGGAGGGCGGTGGCTCGTGAGATCACAAAGCTGTGGCACAATGACCCCACAAATGTCCCATGACAACCAAACATCCCATTGGGTGGGGGGCGGGGCGACCGTGGCCCCAGCGTTGCCCTGGTGCCGCTCATGGGATTCCACAGGCCTCTGTGACATTTCATCCATGGCTCCAATAAAGATATGAACGTTCTATTAAATAATAGTGTGCTCACATGAAGCTAAACTGGGAGGAGCGTTGACTCCCTGGTATGGGGCAGCCCTGTGTCTTTGCACAGATCTGATGGATGAGGGGCTGGTGAGAAGTGCTGCGGAAAGGGATCTGCGGGTTCTGGTTGGCGGCACATTGAATCTGAGCAGGCTCTCAGCCCCACCACATCTGGGGCCTCCAGCTCCTTGCAGTCCCCTCCAGTGCCCCTCCCATGAGCAGGATTTGTGTAAGGCACAACACCACGTTCAGGATGAACGCAGAAAAGCAGGAAACTCATCAGCCATGAGGACAACAGAAACCTTTGTGTCTGAGAACACTTCAAGTAACAGCCTCAGATGCTCACACTTGCCTTGTGTCTGCCAAAGTTTATTTGAGGCATCTCCTCACCAGAATAAAAACACTGCAGGCTGACTTGGTAGCTGTAACACAGTTACTGATGGGATCATTCCTCGGTTTTACCGCCAAGCAAAGTGTGTTTCACTCTCCAATGAAACGTCCATGGAAAGCTGAGAAGGGCTTCTGAAACAGTAGCTTCTGAAACAACCACCATCTGTGGCAACAGAATGAGAACACTCCCATACAAAGTCTACCTGGGTACACAGCAGATGGAATGAAAAAGAGAAATGAAAGACTTAAAGAGAATATTTAATTTCTTCATGCCTGGTAGGCCTAAAAATTACAAAGAAAAAGAAAAAGCAACCAACAACAAAAGCCCTCACCTTTTATCTCAAAAGTTTTAATCTATTTAATCTTTGTAGCCTGCCTGAATGCCACAGGAAATTTGGGTTTTTCAGTCATGGGGCCATTTACTCAGCACCCAGTCTAATGGCAGCAAGTGGGTGTCACTTGTCTCTAAGAGGGAAAGGGATCCTACTCCAAGAGCCAGAAGGGCTCACTAAGAGGGTTTTAAGCTAGGTTGGAATGGGACACCCGGGGCAGACCGACAAGTACCGAAAACGACACGAGGCGCTTTCTGGCTTTACTTTGATATTTTATTGTTCCGTTTTCTTTGCTTGTCGTCTTCGCCTGGTTCCTCGTCGCGCCTCTCTGCAGTCCTGACGGAGCACGTGGCACAGCCCTTCCCTCTTGGCGTCCGATGCATCTTCCTCTTCCCCCGGGCAACAGCTGCTTCTGTCGCTTCTGTGGCACCGCCTGGAGGCCGCAGGGAGCGCGGGGCCTTTCTCCGTCCTCCTGCTGTTGGCAGCGGCTCCTCAGAGCCCGCCGGTCCCGGCCCTGCCCTCTTGCTCGGGGCTCGCTCTGAGGCCGCACGGAGGTCGCTCGCGGCCGCCCGCCGCACTCCTCCCGTTGTCCTGGCGCAGCGGCTCGGGACGCCGGTGCTGGTGCCGGTCCTTCCCTTCTCCTCAGAGTTAGGGAAAGAAGAAGGGAGGGGTCTCGGGGCAGGAAGGGAAGGGGGGCAGGGAGCAGCAGCGGGGGCTCTCGGGCGGATGGTGGCTCCTCAACGCCCAGATGGAAAGCGAGAGCCCCTGGAGCGCCGTTCCTGGATGCGGCGACGTCGACGGGCGATCATGATCTTATAGTGGATCCCCAGCCGTGATGGAGATGGATCCACCTCCATTGGTTCTTCCTCAGGAGGCAGGTCCACCTCCATCGGCTCCATGTCGACGTCGGCATCATTGGAGTCAATCTCCATGGGCTCCGGCTTGCTGCTGCTCTCCTGCAGGCGACGCCTCTTCGCTGGAGGAGGATCCATCGTCCTCCTCCACAGCTGTCACCACACACGCGAAGGGAATTCAAAAGTTGCTCCTGTCAGAGGGCACTCTGGCTCTGAAGGCGCAGGTCGAAGACAGTTCTGGGCTCTGGGTCCCCGTATTTATAGGGGTCCAGGAGGGCGGTGGCTCGTGAGATCACAAAGCTGTGGCACAATGACCCCACAAATGTCCCATGACAACCAAACATCCCATTGGGTGGGGGGCGGGGCGACCGTGGCCCCAGCGTTGCCCTGGTGCCGCTCATGGGATTCCACAGGCCTCTGTGACATTTCATCCATGGCTCCAATAAAGATATGAACGTTCTATTAAATAATAGTGTGCTCACATGAAGCTAAACTGGGAGGAGCGTTGACTCCCTGGTATGGGGCAGCCCTGTGTCTTTGCACAGATCTGATGGATGAGGGGCTGGTGAGAAGTGCTGCGGAAAGGGATCTGCGGGTTCTGGTTGGCGGCACATTGAATCTGAGCAGGCTCTCAGCCCCACCACATCTGGGGCCTCCAGCTCCTTGCAGTCCCCTCCAGTGCCCCTCCCATGAGCAGGATTTGTGTAAGGCACAACACCACGTTCAGGATGAACGCAGAAAAGCAGGAAACTCATCAGCCATGAGGACAACAGAAACCTTTGTGTCTGAGAACACTTCAAGTAACAGCCTCAGATGCTCACACTTGCCTTGTGTCTGCCAAAGTTTATTTGAGGCATCTCCTCACCAGAATAAAAACACTGCAGGCTGACTTGGTAGCTGTAACACAGTTACTGATGGGATCATTCCTCGTTTTTACCGCCAAGCAAAGTGTGTTTCACTCTCCAATGAAACGTCCATGGAAAGCTGAGAAGGGCTTCTGAAACAGTAGCTTCTGAAACAACCACCATCTGTGGCAACAGAATGAGAACACTCCCATACAAAGTCTACCTGGGTACACAGCAGATGGAATGAAAAAGAGAAATGAAAGACTTAAAGAGAATATTTAATTTCTTCATGCCTGGTAGGCCTAAAAATTACAAAGAAAAAGAAAAAGCAACCAACAACAAAAGCCCTCACCTTTTATCTCAAAAGTTTTAATCTATTTAATCTTTGTAGCCTGCCTGAATGCCACAGGAAATTTGGGTTTTTCAGTCATGGGGCCATTTACTCAGCACCCAGTCTAATGGCAGCAAGTGGGTGTCACTTGTCTCTAAGAGGGAAAGGGATCCTACTCCAAGAGCCAGAAGGGCTCACTAAGAGGGTTTTAAGCTAGGTTGGAATGGGACACCCGGGGCAGACCGACAAGTACCGAAAACGACACGAGGCGCTTTCTGGCTTTACTTTGATATTTTATTGTTCCGTTTTCTTTGCTTGTCGTCTTCGCCTGGTTCCTCGTCGCGCCTCTCTGCAGTCCTGACGGAGCACGTGGCACAGCCCTTCCCTCTTGGCGTCCGATGCATCTTCCTCTTCCCCCGGGCAACAGCTGCTTCTGTCGCTTCTGTGGCACCGCCTGGAGGCCGCAGGGAGCGCGGGGCCTTTCTCCGTCCTCCTGCTGTTGGCAGCGGCTCCTCAGAGCCCGCCGGTCCCGGCCCTGCCCTCTTGCTCGGGGCTCGCTCTGAGGCCGCACGGAGGTCGCTCGCGGCCGCCCGCCGCACTCCTCCCGTTGTCCTGGCGCAGCGGCTCGGGACGCCGGTGCCGGTGCCGGTCCTTCCCTTCTCCTCAGAGTTAGGGAAAGAAGAAGGGAGGGGTCTCGGGGCAGGAAGGGAAGGGGGGCAGGGAGCAGCAGCGGGGGCTCTCGGGCGGATGGTGGCTCCTCAACGCCCAGATGGAAAGCGAGAGCCCCTGGAGCGCCGTTCCTGGATGCGGCGACGTCGACGGGCGATCATGATCTTATAGTGGATCCCCAGCCGTGATGGAGATGGATCCACCTCCATCGGTTCTTCCTCAGGAGGCAGGTCCACCTCCATCGGCTCACCGTCGACGTCGGCATCATTGGAGTCAATCTCCATGGGCTCCGGCTTGCTGCTGCTCTCCTGCAGGCGACGCCTCTTCGCTGGAGGAGGATCCATCGTCCTCCTCCACAGCTGTCACCACACACGCGAAGGGAATTCAAAAGTTGCTCCTGTCAGAGGGCACTCTGGCTCTGAAGGCGCAGGTCGAAGACGTACAGAGGTTCTGGGCTCTGGGTCCCCGTATTTATAGGGGTCCAGGAGGGCGGTGGCTCGTGAGATCACAAAGCTGTGGCACAATGACCCCACAAATGTCCCATGACAACCAAACATCCCATTGGGTGGGGGGCGGGGCGACCGTGGCCCCAGCGTTGCCCTGGTGCCGCTCATGGGATTCCACAGGCCTCTGTGACATTTCATCCATGGCTCCAATAAAGATATGAACGTTCTATTAAATAATAGTGTGCTCACATGAAGCTAAACTGGGAGGAGCGTTGACTCCCTGGTATGGGGCAGCCCTGTGTCTTTGCACAGATCTGATGGATGAGGGGCTGGTGAGAAGTGCTGCGGAAAGGGATCTGCGGGTTCTGGTTGGCGGCACATTGAATCTGAGCAGGCTCTCAGCCCCACCACATCTGGGGCCTCCAGCTCCTTGCAGTCCCCTCCAGTGCCCCTCCCATGAGCAGGATTTGTGTAAGGCACAACACCACGTTCAGGATGAACGCAGAAAAGCAGGAAACTCATCAGCCATGAGGACAACAGAAACCTTTGTGTCTGAGAACACTTCAAGTAACAGCCTCAGATGCTCACACTTGCCTTGTGTCTGCCAAAGTTTATTTGAGGCATCTCCTCACCAGAATAAAAACACTGCAGGCTGACTTGGTAGCTGTAACACAGTTACTGATGGGATCATTCCTCGGTTTTACCGCCAAGCAAAGTGTGTTTCACTCTCCAATGAAACGTCCATGGAAAGCTGAGAAGGGCTTCTGAAACAGTAGCTTCTGAAACAACCACCATCTGTGGCAACAGAATGAGAACACTCCCATACAAAGTCTACCTGGGTACACAGCAGATGGAATGAAAAAGAGAAATGAAAGACTTAAAGAGAATATTTAATTTCTTCATGCCTGGTAGGCCTAAAAATTACAAAGAAAAAGAAAAAGCAACCAACAACAAAAGCCCTCACCTTTTATCTCAAAAGTTTTAATCTATTTAATCTTTGTAGCCTGCCTGAATGCCACAGGAAATTTGGGTTTTTCAGTCATGGGGCCATTTACTCAGCACCCAGTCTAATGGCAGCAAGTGGGTGTCACTTGTCTCTAAGAGGGAAAGGGATCCTACTCCAAGAGCCAGAAGGGCTCACTAAGAGGGTTTTAAGCTAGGTTGGAATGGGACACCCGGGGCAGACCGACAAGTACCGAAAACGACACGAGGCGCTTTCTGGCTTTACTTTGATATTTTATTGTTCCGTTTTCTTTGCTTGTCGTCTTCGCCTGGTTCCTCGTCGCGCCTCTCTGCAGTCCTGACGGAGCACGTGGCACAGCCCTTCCCTCTTGGCGTCCGATGCATCTTCCTCTTCCCCCGGGCAACAGCTGCTTCTGTCGCTTCTGTGGCACCGCCTGGAGGCCGCAGGGAGCGCGGGGCCTTTCTCCGTCCTCCTGCTGTTGGCAGCGGCTCCTCAGAGCCCGCCGGTCCCGGCCCTGCCCTCTTGCTCGGGGCTCGCTCTGAGGCCGCACGGAGGTCGCTCGCGGCCGCCCGCCGCACTCCTCCCGTTGTCCTGGCGCAGCGGCTCGGGACGCCGGTGCCGGTGCCGGTCCTTCCCTTCTCCTCAGAGTTAGGGAAAGAAGAAGGGAGGGGTCTCGGGGCAGGAAGGGAAGGGGGGCAGGGAGCAGCAGCGGGGGCTCTCGGGCGGATGGTGGCTCCTCAACGCCCAGATGGAAAGCGAGAGCCCCTGGAGCGCCGTTCCTGGATGCGGCGACGTCGACGGGCGATCATGATCTTATAGTGGATCCCCAGCCGTGATGGAGATGGATCCACCTCCATCGGTTCTTCCTCAGGAGGCAGGTCCACCTCCATCGGCTCACCGTCGACGTCGGCATCATTGGAGTCAATCTCCATGGGCTCCGGCTTGCTGCTGCTCTCCTGCAGGCGACGCCTCTTCGCTGGAGGAGGATCCATCGTCCTCCTCCACAGCTGTCACCACACACGCGAAGGGAATTCAAAAGTTGCTCCTGTCAGAGGGCACTCTGGCTCTGAAGGCGCAGGTCGAAGACGTACAGAGGTTCTGGGCTCTGGGTCCCCGTATTTATAGGGGTCCAGGAGGGCGGTGGCTCGTGAGATCACAAAGCTGTGGCACAATGACCCCACAAATGTCCCATGACAACCAAACATCCCATTGGGTGGGGGGCGGGGCGACCGTGGCCCCAGCGTTGCCCTGGTGCCGCTCATGGGATTCCACAGGCCTCTGTGACATTTCATCCATGGCTCCAATAAAGATATGAACGTTCTATTAAATAATAGTGTGCTCACATGAAGCTAAACTGGGAGGAGCGTTGACTCCCTGGTATGGGGCAGCCCTGTGTCTTTGCACAGATCTGATGGATGAGGGGCTGGTGAGAAGTGCTGCGGAAAGGGATCTGCGGGTTCTGGTTGGCGGCACATTGAATCTGAGCAGGCTCTCAGCCCCACCACATCTGGGGCCTCCAGCTCCTTGCAGTCCCCTCCAGTGCCCCTCCCATGAGCAGGATTTGTGTAAGGCACAACACCACGTTCAGGATGAACGCAGAAAAGCAGGAAACTCATCAGCCATGAGGACAACAGAAACCTTTGTGTCTGAGAACACTTCAAGTAACAGCCTCAGATGCTCACACTTGCCTTGTGTCTGCCAAAGTTTATTTGAGGCATCTCCTCACCAGAATAAAAACACTGCAGGCTGACTTGGTAGCTGTAACACAGTTACTGATGGGATCATTCCTCGGTTTTACCGCCAAGCAAAGTGTGTTTCACTCTCCAATGAAACGTCCATGGAAAGCTGAGAAGGGCTTCTGAAACAGTAGCTTCTGAAACAACCACCATCTGTGGCAACAGAATGAGAACACTCCCATACAAAGTCTACCTGGGTACACAGCAGATGGAATGAAAAAGAGAAATGAAAGACTTAAAGAGAATATTTAATTTCTTCATGCCTGGTAGGCCTAAAAATTACAAAGAAAAAGAAAAAGCAACCAACAACAAAAGCCCTCACCTTTTATCTCAAAAGTTTTAATCTATTTAATCTTTGTAGCCTGCCTGAATGCCACAGGAAATTTGGGTTTTTCAGTCATGGGGCCATTTACTCAGCACCCAGTCTAATGGCAGCAAGTGGGTGTCACTTGTCTCTAAGAGGGAAAGGGATCCTACTCCAAGAGCCAGAAGGGCTCACTAAGAGGGTTTTAAGCTAGGTTGGAATGGGACACCCGGGGCAGACCGACAAGTACCGAAAACGACACGAGGCGCTTTCTGGCTTTACTTTGATATTTTATTGTTCCGTTTTCTTTGCTTGTCGTCTTCGCCTGGTTCCTCGTCGCGCCTCTCTGCAGTCCTGACGGAGCACGTGGCACAGCCCTTCCCTCTTGGCGTCCGATGCATCTTCCTCTTCCCCCGGGCAACAGCTGCTTCTGTCGCTTCTGTGGCACCGCCTGGAGGCCGCAGGGAGCGCGGGGCCTTTCTCCGTCCTCCTGCTGTTGGCAGCGGCTCCTCAGAGCCCGCCGGTCCCGGCCCTGCCCTCTTGCTCGGGGCTCGCTCTGAGGCCGCACGGAGGTCGCTCGCGGCCGCCCGCCGCACTCCTCCCGTTGTCCTGGCGCAGCGGCTCGGGACGCCGGTGCCGGTGCCGGTCCTTCCCTTCTCCTCAGAGTTAGGGAAAGAAGAAGGGAGGGGTCTCGGGGCAGGAAGGGAAGGGGGGCAGGGAGCAGCAGCGGGGGCTCTCGGGCGGATGGTGGCTCCTCAACGCCCAGATGGAAAGCGAGAGCCCCTGGAGCGCCGTTCCTGGATGCGGCGACGTCGACGGGCGATCATGATGTTATAATGGATCCCCAGCCGTGATGGAGATGGATCCACCTCCATCGGTTCTTCCTCAGGAGGCAGGTCCACCTCCATCGGCTCCACGTCGACGTCGGCATCATTGGAGTCAATCTCCATGGGCTCCGGCTTGCTGCTGCTCTCCTGCAGGCGACGCCTCTTCGCTGGAGGAGGATCCATCGTCCTCCTCCACAGCTCGCCACAGGTGAGACGGGAATTCGAAAGTCGCTCCTTCTGTCAGGACTCTGGCAGTCAAGGCGCAGGTCGAAGACGGACAGAGGTTCTGGGCTCTGGGTCCCCGTATTTATAGGGGTCCAGGAGGGCGGTGGCTCGTGAGATCACAAAGCTGTGGCACAATGACCCCACAAATGTCCCATGACAACCAAACATATCCGTTGGGTGGGGGGCGGCCGTGCCCCAGCGTTGCCCTTGTGCCGCTCGTTGGATTCCACAGGCCTCTGTTCTGAACCAGTAACATTTCATCCATGGCTCCAATAAAGACATGAAGGTTCTGTTAAATAACAGCGTGCTCACATGATGCTAAACTGGGAGGAGCGTTGACTCCCTGGGCTGTTACACACCTCCATCTCAAACTCACTGTATTTTGGCAAAAGGCGCTGAACTCAAATTCTAAAGTATTTCAACCATTTTAAGGAGTCCCGCTGTCTCACAAAAAAAAAAAACCAACCCTACTCCAGCAGATGCTCTGGGTCCAAATTACTGTTCAAAAGCCAGTGCAGACACCAAGTGCCCAACACCTGAAGTCACTCCATCCATGTAGAAAACTGCCTGGACATGGGCCTCAGCACCCTGCTTGGGGTGGCTCTCATGGAGCATGAGCTGGACACGATGGACCCAGAGGTCTTTTCCAACTTCAGCCATTCTGCAATTTCTGTTATTGTGTGAGTGTCTGAGTGGGATCAGTGGCCACAATTTTTTCTTCATTATCTTACATTTGTGATTATTTTAGTGTTGTAAGGAAGCCAAACCTACAAAATCCCAGATGCCAGAAGCACAACACTGAAGGAGAAGGGCATTTACTCTAGGTAATGAGTAATAATGAGCAAACGGGTATAAAGGAACGCAAGGACGCTGGAAATCAGATGAATTTTAGACATCATTCCTTCTGGGACGGACAAACGCATAACCGCCAGGGGGCGGGAGAGCGGCGCGGGGCGCTACTGGATTGGATAGCGCTCCTGTCAATCTCCGCCTCTCTCCCGCCCGCCCCGCAGTGGGGAGCCAATGCATGACGCAGTCCCGGCGCATGCGCAGTGGAGGCGGGCGCTGAAATTCAAATCCCCGTAGCGGTTGGGGTGGTGGTTTGTGCTGCTCCCGGCGCGGTGTGAGGCAGCGGCTGGAGCGGCCGCCATGGATCCCTTCACTGAGGTGGGAACCCGGCCCCGTGCTGGGGGCTTTAGTCCTCAGGGCTGGGGGCGAGCTGGCGGGGTGGAAGTCGGGGGGCAGGCGGGGGGTGGTTTGGGGAGCCGGGCTGCCTTACGGCTTCTCTCTCGCTTTGCTAAGAGCTGTGAGCGGCCCGCTGTTCCCTTCTGCCTTATTGTGGGGTGCATGCTCTTGTAGCGTGCCCCAGCTCCCCGTGTTGCAGCCGCTCCGGTGCTCGTGGGGTCCCTGGTCTCTTCCCAGAGAGGACAGAGGGGTTATTCACGCAGGAGTCGGTGAAAGGGAGGCCCTTTTCTAAGCTGGGTACATACTTGAGTGCATTTCCCAGTGCTGTTTGCTTTCCACATGCCTCTGACAGATAAGATTTTCCTGCAGAGCGGGTAGGTGGTGGGAGTGGTACTGATACATTGTGTCCTGCTAGCTAAGGGCAGGCTTCAGTCTTCCCCGCAGCACTGACCGCCTAATACAAACATATCCTCTTTACATGCCCGCCTTTTGTGATTAGTCACTTTCCTTTGCAGGCACAGTTCCTCTTTTTTTTTTTTTTTTTTTTTTTAATGGGGCATAATTGCAATGACACAAATGGAACTATCTGACTTGAATCTGAGTGTTGAAGGCTTCTAAAGGGTGCTGCGCTGTACTCTGCTTTTATGTGAGATAGATAGAAAGCCACGGAGCTTATAATGACTTTAAGAAATACCATAATATAAATGCTTTTGAGTACACACAGGATTACAGAATGGTGGAGGTTGGAAGGGAGCTCCAGAGATCGTAGAGTCCAACCTCTTGTAAAGTGGGTTCCCTACAGTAGGTTGCACAAGTAGGTGTCTGGATGGGTCTCCACATCCTCTTTGGACAGCCTGTTCCTGTGCTCTGTCACCCACACTATAAAGAAGTTCTGCGTATGTGTGTAAAACTTTCTGTGTTCCAGTTCTTGGCTGGGATCTTTCAAGGAGATTTCTGTCTTTTTTTGAACTGGGCAGCCCAGAACTGGTCCCAGTATTCCAGATGTGGCTGCATCAAGGCAGAGTAGGCAGAGAGGACTGTGTCCTTTGACCTGCTGGCTCTCTTTAATGCACACTCTGTTTAACCAAAGCCTGAATTAATTAAAAAAGAAAACAAACCCACAAAGCTAATCGTTAAAAAAGGAAAGTTAAGAAAATATTTATCATGTATGTTGCTTTATCAAGGAGGAAAGAATAATCTATATTTCAAATAGGCGTCTTATAAATAAATCAGGTGCCTGTAGCAGGGGAGGACTGCAAGAACCAACATCAAGAAGTCACATGTGAGATACTGATTTGCATGTAAGGCAGATTAATGCTACTCCCATGTAAGGCTTGCAAAGTGTAAACATCTAAAAGCTCCTTCCTTAATTGGTAGTGGGTGACATGATGAGACTAGTCTTAAATAAACCTCAAGTCCACAGTACTGGAGCAAGTTGAAAATGGTTTTGCACATTGGGAAATATTCCAACCTCAACACGCCCTCTGTATAGTTAACTGACTTTGAAAAGCTGTGACCAGCTCAGGGGCCACTCCTTAGTGTAAACTTCATTGAAGTATTTGCTGGTGTTGCAGTGCCAGGGATGTATTGCTTTGCCATTAATGCTTGTGCTGCGGAGGATACCTGCTGTATAAAAATCTGACCAGTGTTAATGCATCAGGATTTCAGATGTCAATTTCAGATATCAAACATGGTATCTTTTCTCAAAAAGGACTTTTATTGAATGGAGCTTTATTATCACCTGCTATATTTATGTCCTAATTCTAATTTCTTTTAAATATCACCTTTATTAGTTTAGCTGTTTGCAGGTAACATTTGTTAATAACTCTTATGTTGCTTTCAGGGAACTGGTGAGACATTATAAATGTTGCTTAGGTAAAGCAGCATTAATTCAAATGTAACCTGGCATTACCTGTTTGCTGATCACTTGGCTTTTGTCTCAGTTAATTTATATAGATACTGCGGCAAGATTCAGTGATTTCAATGCTTTCAAATGAAACTGTTCTAAGACAGTTCGTTCTTTCAGTGTCACAGAAACTTGCTCATTCTGCTGGTAAAGCAGGGTAGTAGCAACAAGTTCTTGTAATCACTCAAGGACCTGTGTGTCTTCTCCAAGATTAAGGACGCTTCTGTATGTAACTTAACACATGCTATTTCTAAAGCAAGACTGTCCAACACATAAAGCAGGAAGGTGTTTTCTGATTGTATAATGTGCTCTTGCATGTAAGCCATGATCCTCTAAGTGCGGCTTAGTTGTTTTCCAGTTCCTAGATAAAATGAAATAGGCACATCCTACTTTGAAATGTTGGCTGTTACTGGAATGTGTGGAGAATGTACTATTAGTAATGAACACCTATGATGAACTTAAAAGTGAGCCTCAAGTTCTGGTAGCTGGCTGAGTCATCATGTGTAATAGCAGTTTGAATTGTGGCGGTTGCATGGAAAAAGCCAGTAGGAGCTGGAGCTCAACAACAGAGGCGTGCATTCCTGTGAAATGACATCCCATTTGTTAGTCCAGTTGTTACAAAACAGACAGGAATGTGACTGCGTTTGAATAGAACTGTAGGAATATTGTCTAGACAACGCACTTGAATTTGCACAAGAAGAACAGTTATACAAATCAACTTAAAATGTGTATATTATATGTATAATCTGAATGCTTTATAGCTCTGTTTTTTGGGGTTTGGAATAAGGAAACTGGCCTGTGGACACCACTGGGATGCAACTCATAGGGAAGGCATTCCAGGCACTTCATATGACCATTTTAAGAGATTTTTTTTCCCCACTAACTTCTCTTCCATGGAAGTCAGAGAAGCGGCATTTGTACTTTGACAAAGAATTGTTGGGACTGACGTTCCATTTGTCCTGTGTTTCCCTACAATGAAACATTGTTTGAGACTTCAGCCTCAGACAGTTAAAAATGTGAAATGTGTATTTAATTGCTGTGTGACAGGACAGATGATGGCTGGCACAGTTCTCCCAATAATTTATGTACCAAACAAGCGCAGTTGATATGCTTCCCGCTACAGGTCATTGGTTCAATCACACCATTTTTTCTTGTTTCAAAGTGCCTTAAAACAGTAATTAATAGTTAGTGGTTCTTTGTGTGGTTAAAATGTGGTCTTGATTTATGAATGCAGCATTAAAAAAAGTTACTTCAGACTTGGATGCTGTACAGAATCACGTTCTATTAGTGTAGAACATCCATTGAAACAACCATTTCACATACAGTATAATTATACTATTCAAATTCCCCAAAGTTAGGGAATGAGAGGACTTGATAAAGAAAGGTTAACTGATACCTCTTTACGTGTTCTTGTTTTTTTTGCTGTTCAAGTTAGTGATAAATTGTCTCTGTATTTGAACAATTAACACATCAGTTCCTCACCAGTTAATCTTGCTGAACAGAAGTTCACTTTTGGTTTTGATGCTGCAGTAGCTACTTTTTTGTACTCTAACAACATGGATTTAATTTGTTGAGTTATTATTTTACTTATGAACGCTTTGGGATCACTAACTTATTTTTTAATACAAGGACAGTGACAATTGGGTGTCTTGAAAGTCTTCAGCAGCAGGTCAAGAGCTCACTAGTTAGACTTGGTAACTTAGGATTATCATGTGGTGATTCAGGGAAGAAATGTCTACTATCTGATGTTTCTGAAGACTTCAGGCTCAGTATTTATATACATTTCCCCCCTCACCCCCCAACATTTTTTGGCATTGCTTATATCTCTCTATGTGATTTTTTTTCTTAGAAAGCCAGCGACTGGAACTTTGTAATTTATTGGGTAGCTTCATCTGGTGTTTGATATTAAAGTAGATGTCTCAAACTTCACTGTTTCAGCAATTTCCATAGAAGTCTGTGTCTAGGTGATAAGAATTGAATCAGCGTCCCTGTGAAGGAAATGTAGGAACCTGTTATCTGTCCAATAGGCAAAATGATCTAAAGATACTCTGCAAACGTGAACTAACCAGCCAGATAGCAAGAAGGTGGCTTGGAATTTGCTACAGCATGAGCTATCTTTTATCTGAATGCATCTAACTTCCTGAAAATAGGAGAAGCTGTGTGTATTGCAATGGTGAATCAGAAGCATGGAGTTCAGGAGTTACTGCAGTGAGAGAAAAAGGGAAGACAGAAAAACCGAGTAGTTGACAGTATAGAAAAACATGTTTTTCCTGTTTTCAGGAGGAGGAGGGGTAACCAATCAAAGTCAAGCTTTAAATGTTTCTATAGCATTGCATTACAGTAGATCAGTTATCAACTTTTGAGAGACATATTTGTCTTAGTGCAGTCATCGTTATATGTTTCTGGTATTGTTGCTTTCGGTACGTACTCATTATGGTAAACCTTCAAATATTTTGATTTTGAATTGTTATTGTTAACACACTGAAGTGTATACTAATATGTGATTTATGGACCTGTCAGAAACTACTTGAACGAACCCGTGCCAGGCGGGAGAACCTGCAGAAGAAAATGGCCGAGCGATCGACTTTGGGAGCGAGACTTGCAGCGCAGACCAAGAGGGTCAGAGAGCCTCTGTTAGAGACTGGTAACCAGGCAGCTCTTCCTGATGAAGAAGGTATCCTACAAAAATGTTGGTTTTGTTCCATTTTTTTCTTGTTGTTTGGATGGCTTGTGAAAACCTCTCAAAGTTTATCCTAAAGTAAATAGCAATGGGTGCATTACCCAGTCCTCTAAGACTGGGTGTGTTTAGTGTTTACCCTTATCTGTGAGCAGATGCTCTTAATGATTAGTAAGCTTTAGATGATTGCCTAATGCCTAAGATAGTGCCTTGTAATTGGTAGAATTAGGGCTGGTTATTCATATATCATAACTTTTCACTGCAGTTTTGTACTTTTCTGAGGATGTTTGAGACTGTTAGAATACTAATTTGTTTGAATACTCTGACTTGTGCAGCAAAACCTAGTACTAAACCGTCACCATCAAAGAGACGCTGCTCCAATAATATAGAGACTGAAGCTTCTACTATAGAGAACACACAGCCTATTCCTTCAAGTTCCCAAAGCCACCGTTCTCCTGTGATGAATTCAGAGTTGCGTGGAACTGTGTGTAACAAGACTTTACCAGCTCAACCACTTGAGAAAGGAAAAACAAGCACCAAGTCAGAAACTCCTGCTACCCTTTCAGTCAAAACACGTATGCAGAAACTGGCAGAACAGCGACGCTGCTGGGATAGTGAGGGTGTGTATTACTTGCTGAATAATACTGCTGCAGTGTTTGCATTGATTATAGGGTATGCTAGCAGATGATTTTTTTGGCGAGATGTTGCTAATTTCTTTGTACAGAAGTTTTGTAGACAGCACTGGAATTAGCCTAAAATGATTAAACTGACTGTAACAGAGTGTTATGTGCCTTTTAGCATAAAGCCTTGCTCACCACAGCAGTTGTGTCAACCTAGTAAACTACTTGGTCAAGACTGTGTTGCTTTTTCAACAAGCTTTAATTTAACTTGCCCTGAAGACACTGAGTCAGATCATCTAACTGTTGATAAACTCACAATAGAGCAAAATTCAAATACATCGCAATATATTTTGTTAAGAAGATTGTGTTCTCTTTTCCAGATCCCTCTGAATGTGCTCGTCTGTCTCCCCTCCAGTCAAAAGATCTGCCTGTTTCTCCACCTAAGCAGGCAACTAATGATCTGGCAAGTGGTACCCCCATTGGGAGAAGGGGCCGTTTAGCTAACCTTGCAGCTACAATTGGCTCCTGGGAAGATGACCTAAGTCATCCATCTGCAAAGCAAAACAATGCACAAGAACAGCCTGGCACTACTTGTTTATCCAAATTGTCCACTACAAGTGGAGCATCTGCTAGAATCAATAGTAGCAGTGTAAAGCAGGAAGCTGCATCCTGTTCTCAAAGGCTTGTTGAGGCTTCTATTAATAAACCAGCAAACTCAAAGGGAGCGGTGAGTGTCTGATTATTTGCTGATGGAAGATCAATTTAAGTATTGGGGGGACGAGAGTTAATTCATACCAGTTTAATAATCTGAACACTGGTAACAAATCTAAAGATTTAGTGTGAGTAATCTTAGTTCATTTTCTATTTTTGTTTGATGACAACTTGTGTTGTTTTTTTAAGTAGCAGACCTGACACAGTTTAGAATTCCTTGAGACTTGAAGATGAATGTATATATGTCTTGTAATTGATGTTAAAGTAATCCTTTGCTGTCTTTTGATTATTGGAAACAGATTCTTTAAAGTGATAACCCTTTTGGATTTTACTCTGTAACATAGTCAGCTGACTGAAACTCTGAATATTAACGCTGACTAAAAATGGAATCAGAATGCTGAAATTAATAGTACCAGATGATAGTTGTTCCATTTATGCCACTTAGGAAATGGCAATAATCTGTGTGTCCTATCTGGTTTAGGGAAACATGGGAAGCTACCTGACAAAAACACGTTGAATCCAATATTGAAACAATTTGAAACATTGGATTAGGGTGCTATAAATAGCTCATAACACTGGTTTGTCAGTTCTTTCTGTTTTGGTGGAATGTTTTATAGTATGTTCTACAAATAGTGTTTTCATTCATTTTCTCTTGAGAGAATGACTAACGTTGCACAGTTTCAGTTTAACGTTATTCCTTTTTCTCTTCTTAAGGATCCAAATAATTTAACACAATCCTCAAGCAGTACTGCACCTGCTTCTAAGGAATCTAAAGTACCACAACAGCTAACAGAGAATCCCTGCAGCCCTCAGAAAACTGATAAACGTGCACAGACGGTACAATCAACTTTGTCTCAGTTGGTTCAGTCCAAAGAAGAGACAGTCAGAGGAACACATGTGCAACCTGAACCTAAGGATAAACCCACAACACCAGGTAAGCTGTACTTCAGCTTCAGTGAGTTCAAAGAATTGTCAATGAAATCACTTATGTTGAAAACTATATGCTAGCTAAGTTACAGTAACATGTTGCATAATGTGTATTTCTTGCTCTAAATTATTCCTTGAAGAAGCCTCTGATAATTCTGTTATATGGCTTCTATATTTTGCAAGAGTGTTTTTTGAATTTACTTTTAGTAACCCCTGAGAGTGAAACCACCCTAACAGTTCTGTCTGGAAAGTATGCTGTTAATATCAGTTGATGACAGGCTTTTGAAAGTGTATTTCACATTGTTGGCTAAGATTTATATCTAATAAATATTATGTATTAAAAAAAGAGCCTGAATATGTTAAAAGTCAAAAAGTGCTTCCAGTCTTGAAGGCCATGTAAGTGTGTAGTATCTTTTTAATGATAAAGTATGGTGGATTCCAAACAGTGTCTCTCCCTTATGTACTAGAACGTTCATTTAGATGAAAGATCCAAGTGAGAAATGTTTAAAAAGCAAACCAATTGGAATAATGAACAGGATCACGTGTGGTCTTTGTAAAGAGGAGGGCATCTGTTTGCTCTGATTTACTGCTTTAATATCTTCAGTGTACTGTTACAGCAGTGATTTGCACTTCAGGTTAAGTTTGTATAAAGTGTAACAGTGAGTTGTAAAGGAGGCATCTTAATTGCTTCATTAAGAACCTTCAATGAGATCTAAAATTGCAGTGTAATTTTTCTGTTTGAGAACTGCCTTTAAAGCAAAATAATTCATCTTGTAGGGGGATCAGGAACTAAGACCTTCCTGGAACGTTTTGGAGAGCGCTGTCAAGAGCATAGTGCACGGAGTCCTTCTACGAATACTCCAGGGTATAGAACGCCCGTCGTCACCCCAAATACAAGGACAATCCAGGAAAAGCTTCTCAAACAAAATGAAAATTCCTCTACTGCCACTTTAGTGCTTCAGCTTAAGCAGGTATGACTTGCTAAATTCATAGCTTGCTTATAAGGTCCGTGAAGATTCTTATTGTTCTTTCCCTACCTAATTAGTTTGTAGTGTATTGACATCTTAAAGCTATCAACTTTTCCCCTATTCCCCTTTATTTGCATAGGAACGTGAACGAGAACTTGCATGCATTCGTGGCCGATTCGATAGGGGCAATCTGTGGAGCGCAGAGAGAAGTGAAAGTTCTAAGAGAAAACTTCCAGAAGCTAAAATGGTAATATGTTAACTCCATGTGTTAAAGGGTGTGTGAATTGCTTTAACATGTTTTGAACAAGGGTGTTTTGGCACAACTGTAGGTAAAAGATGAGAATCTATAAGGTTTGTAAATACCTAGGCTATGCAAGACTGCTTCTCAAGTAGCTTGTATAATTATTAATGAAGTATTGGATTTTTCTGTACAGAATCAGTTACAATTGATACTGACTAGAGCTGATTGGTTTAGTTTTTGATGACAGTTATTGTGCTACTTCCTATATTCTTATGCAAGAAGCAAGTATGCTTATTTCTTATGTACGAATATTCTTTCTCTCTCTCAATCCCTGCCGACTTCTAAAATTTATTATAACCATTCTAACTTGGTACTTCAGCTGACAGTCTTGCATAAACAGAATCCTCCTTAATACTGGATGGGTAGCTGACCTTTTTTTAGACTCTTTGAATGTTACCACCTGAATGTATTATGCTTTTGGTTTTAACAGGATGACCCATCTCAGGGTAGTCCAAAACGTTCTCCTCGTTCAGATACTACTACTTCTAGATCAGCAGAGGACATACCAGCAGGTGACAGGCCAGCAGAGTCTCCCACTGTAGAATCTTCAGGTGAGAACTTGTTTTTGGCCTGTGGCTAATATAGGACAGCACTGCCCTTGGTGTTCATAAATGGACAAAAAGGCTAGTAGCACTTTTGTTTACAACTGGACCTCAGTACACCCTTATTTGATTGCTGGTTTGTCTAAATTTTCTCATATAATACTCTGCTACTTGAAGTATTGGCAAGACAGATTGCCTGTTTCTCAGTAAGTTTACCGGTGTTTTGTATTTTCATGTATGCTGACTATAGAGTGAGTGTGTGAAAACAATCAGCTACAGACTTAGTTCATACTGTATTTGAGTTTACCAAATTTACACGAACACTTCCCTCATCAGTGTCCCCTTGTATTCTTACAGTATTACATTCTTACAGTAGGGGATGTGAAAGGGTTTGTTATACCTGTGATGTCCTATCTAATATTCAGGGATTCGAAGAGCCTTCAGTTCTCTGAAAGCAGAGTGAACTTTTTCAAATACTCTTTATATACTTTATGGTCAAATAGACTCTCAAATGTGCTTCTATAAATGCAGGATGATATGCTTCTCTTAGAGTGGGTTTGGATGTTGTGTTTTCTGTTTAATTCCACTTTTTGCTCAAGTGGCTGCACTTTTGTAAATTTTGTAAATTGTCAGCTATATTAGCCATCTTCTGAAATAATGCTGTGAAAGAAGTAAATAAAATCAGAGGTATAGCATGTCTTCATTGACTTTTTTTTTAAAATTAAATTCTTAGATGCTCCTAAATGTGAAGAGGCTGATAAATCCAGCTCTCTGACAGTCACTCAGCCGAAGAGCCCTGTAGAACCGATGCCTACGTCAAAACTTGAACAACTTGCTAAGAAACCAAATGGTTTGTATTGATTTATTTTATTGTGCTTAGCTATCTGTTCCCACTTGTCCAGTAGCGTTAATATCCTTCAAGACTGAATAATGAATTGACTGTATATCCTGCTGACACTCATGTATTTGCTTTGTAATCTGATTCATATAAAACAAGTTAGGAAGCTTTCATTTATAATTCTTCTCTCAATGTTAAGTCTTCAAGAAATATTAAAACTGATAAAAAACTTTATTGGGAAAGGAGAGAAATGGATGCTCTGTGAGAAACTTCAGTTTCAGACTTGCGTAAGCTGAAGTGTTGAAACTTGTCTAACATATGCCTCTTTGTATTGTCTCCCTGTATCGCTTAGACTTTTATCCCATATACTGCATATTAAAGTAAGGATGGAAATATACTTCAGGATTCTAGTGTGCCTGACTATAATAAGCACTTTTTAATAACATTACTTGAAAAGCAGAAGTGGCTGGCTTGTCTGTCGACTCTTCAGTGTTGTTATATAAACAAACATTTAGTTTAGGTGCTACTAATATTTATAAAACATCACCTTTCAGATGAAGAATGTGAAGCTGAAATGAAGGCTGGTGATGAAATGAATAGCTCAAAAGTGATAAATGAAATTTTTGAAATTCTTCAAGAGGATGGTCCGGACATAGAAAAGCTGAAGAAGGAAATGAGCATGAGCCTGGAAGGAGAAAGTGATGATGATGAGCAGGAACAGTCACTAAATATTTCATCAATGTCTCTGTTAACCCCTCTAGTGGAATCTGTTGGTCCAGAGGTGAGAGCCCTTGGGAGATAGGGAAGGATGACTTTACTGTAGAAAGCTGTTTGCTTGTGAATAGTGTGACATTCTAGTATATTGTGATACCTGGTCAAAAACTGAAGTTACAAAGAACATTTTTCTAATGGAAACTTAAGTTGAAGTTTCTGAAGTTTTTTTTTGTTTTTTTTTTTTCTGCCTCTAGAAATAAATATTGCATGTCAGATGCTACATTAAACAAGGTCCTGTAAAATCAAATATTAATATATAGTTCTATTACTTGCACTGTAATCACAAAACAAATAAACATAAAAGGAAATGTATTTCAAACATCTCTCCATGTTACTTATGATCCAACATCTTTTTGCCAGGTCTTTGTTTCTCCTTCCGTTGGTGAGGATAGCAGTGTCAGTGATGTAAGTCAGAAGTCTGATAAGTTCCAAAGGACTAAAATCCCGAAGGCAGAATCTGGAGACAGTATGAGCTCTCTGTCAGAAGATCGCAGCCTCCCATATAGGTAATAAACTCAAAGATTCTCTTGAGTGCACAAACTAAGAATGTGGCGTGGCTCTTCTTTTTTCTTTTAAATTCTTCTAAATAAATGTACTACTTAAACTACAAAAGCAGCAGTTCTTTTTGGAACTGTCAGCCTTTACCAAATGCTGCCGCTATGTTGTGTTGTCTAAACTTAAAATGTATCAAAGAGTGCTTTTATTTTAACATCAAGATGGAAAGAATTAATGAATGATATGTAAATAAATCTTGATATGCTTGAAAAACACTTTTTAACCCAGTTTTCCGTTTTAAGTGTTGATGCATATAGATCTCAAAGATTTAAAGAAACAGATCGTCCTTCCATAAAGCAAGTCATTGTTCGCAAAGAAGATGTTGCTTCCAAACTGGAAATGAAAAAGAATGGTCCATATGATCAAGTCAATATCAAAAAGAAGATGCAGGTATGTAACATACTTTTAAAAAGAGTTTTCCTATTCCTGTGCCTAGTTCATCCTGCAGATGACCACACACATTAATGTACTACTTAAACTGATTTTGCAGTTCTAACATAAACATCTAACAGTATGTAATAACTCAAGTCACATTGTACTAATACATCTTCTGATTGGGTCATTCTAGAGAGAGAACACAAGATGTTGCTTTGAACAGGACATGGGGAGGTATATTTCATTTCTGCTGCTGAATTAGATGGGATTTACAAGCACACTCTGTAAGCAACATTCTGATCTTTGCTGCTGCCTCATCACCAATACTGTTGAATTTCTGGTTAGCTGCTGCTTGCAGTGGTGAAGGCTAGACTGGATATGAAGCATGTAAACACTGAAGCCATTCACTCCCTGTCACATTTAAATTATCTTTGAGGTAGAAAAAGTTGTGCTGGAATAAGGAATAATTGCAGAAATAAGGTTGAACTGTAAGACTTTTTGTAGTTTACTATCTAACTTACTCTAGGAGCTGAATAATGAGATCAACATGCAGCAGACAGTGATTTACCAAGCCAGCCAAGCTCTGAACTGCTGTTTTGATGAGGAACATGGAAAAGGGTCACAGGAGGAAGCAGAAGCAGAGAGACTACTTCTCCTTGCAAGTAGGTTTTTAGATCTAATTCTGATTCTTTACAGCACGAACACTTTGTGAGGATTTGTATTACATGCTCTTGTGATTGTTTTTACAATATTACTTTGTACCTGTCAACTTACAGTTCTTCCTTCTGGAAAACAGGAGAACTTTTTTTGGTACCTTTCTTGTCCCAGATATTCCTACTACTCTGGAAGTTGATTAGTGCTTATGTTGTATTTTACATACCTATGGCAAAAAAACAAAGACAAAAAAAAACCCAAAAACTAAAAAACAAACCAAAGTCAACCAAACCCAAAACAAAACCCACAGCATCTCAATGCTTATGTTTAGTACTACTTGTACCTAATTACTATTATGTTCATTAATTTCTCTACACAGCTGAAAAGAGGACTGCTTTATTGGAAGAATTAAATAAACTGAAGATTGAGGGACCTCTTAAAAGAAATAAAGCTGCTTCAACGTCTTCTGAGTTTACTCCAACCAGGGGATCTGTTTCTATTTCAGAAATGCGTCTACCTCTAAAAGCAGACTTTGTTTGTGGTACAGTTCAAAAACCAGGTAAAAGTAGCAACTAAAAGTTATACCCCTTCCATTGCTGTTTTGCTATTCTCCTTCCCTCCCTTGATACATCTATATTATAGTTTACTCCTTGTTGGCTTTTGCTATTTCTTTGGTCTTTTTTAGCAGTATCCTTTTTCTTGTGATGTTCAAGAAACTTGAATGACCTAACCAGGCCAAGCTTAGAATAAAATATTTCCATGTTCTCTGTAACTTATTTGGAAGGAAGTAAAATTTTGTCTCAGGTCTATCCCTTCCTACCTTGGACTTTTTTCATGTATGCAAGTCTACTACTAAATATCACTATGTAAATTCTGACTTTTGTGTCATTCTGAAATGGTAATAGCATCACTTTTCTTTCAACACCTCATTCCTACAAACTGTTTGGATGTGGTGTTCAGGGTTGTTAGAGTTCAGGTAGTGTGGTTAGGTTGCAGATGGACTTGATGATCGTGAAGGTCTTTTCCAACCTGAGCAATTCTATGATTCTATATATAAATACTGGGCATCTATTAAGCTGTCATACTTAAATCATTAAAGCATTCATGTCAAGTAGTTTCTTTTGTGGTATCTGGAAATATCTCTGGGTCTAGAGACAGCCAGGAACATAGTAAGTTCCTTTCTCAAATGATTGTTTACAAGAATCTGCAAGCCCACAATAACCAGTGCTATTTTTAAACATTATCACAAATTTTCATTGTAGCTGGATAATTCTGACAGGTTCTTTCTTTTTACCTCACTAAAATGTAAGGGCAAAAAGTCACTGAGCAGTCCTTGTTTAATCTCTGTTCCAAAACTACTGTTACTGAATGCATATGCAGCCTTTTTTTTCTTTTTTAACTGTACCGCAAAATGTAAATTAAGTTTTAATATCTTCAGATGTATTCTAGGAAGGACATAAAATGTTTATATAACCAAGAGTAAGAATAGAAACACTTGACATAGTTTAATCTCTTGATATGTTATGGTTCTGGTTGTATAAGAGAGATCCATGTAAACAGACTTCTTGTTTTATAAGCTTGTTTAATACAAAATTACTTAGTTTTTGTCAGTAATTCCTGTAACCAAATTGTATGAAGAAATGGCTAAATATTCCTAGTCTTAGGAATTATGTTCTGGAAGTGCAGTATTTGCTACTGTGCACCAGAACAAACTCTGGAAATCACTTTTAGCTCTGAAGAGAGCATCAAATATAAAGGCTATGAATCAGTGCTTACTGGACTTTAGGCCAGTTATTGCAAAGGCTGAGACTTTACTACAGAGCAACTAAAGTTTTGTTTTTAACATGATTTAATGTTAAATTACTTTTGTCTTACTGCTTATCAACTTGCTGCAGATACTCTAAACATTCAAATATCTGATGCTATTGAAATGTGCTCTTGTGGTGGTGGCTTTTCTTTTTTCTCCCTATTATGTGAAAAGTCAAGGAAATAAGTTGTCTCGGTATCAATTCACTCAGAGGATGGGAGGAGAGAAAAAAAAGATGGGCAATAGCAGAAGCTGATGTATTGCTAAGCTGGTAGGCCTAGAGGATAAGGAACCTAGTTAATTGTTGAGTCTGATTGCAAGTTCATTCTCTTTTGTCTCATGCACTGGGTAGCATAGGTCTGGCCTGAAAAGTTCCAGACACTAAAGCACTTGTGATTTATGTGGAGATGATTCTACCAATGGCATACCATAGGGGAAAAAAGAATTGCATTCAGAATAAGTTTGTAGGCAAATCTTGACTAACACAAGTGTTTAAATTGGGTTAGACAGGCACATTTAATAGTAATGCATTACTGGAGGACTTCTAGATGCTTGAGCAACTCTTGAATAAAGAAAATGTATGTCTGAAATACATTTACAGAAGCAGCAAACTACTACTATGTGATAATACTGAGATCTGGAGCAGAAAACATGGTTGCAACTCCATTAGCAAGTACTGCCAGTTCCCTGAATGGAGATGCTCTTACTTTTACTACAACATTTACTATGTAAGTATAAGTATAAAATGCTAATCTGGAACTTATACTATCTCTGGTGGTGGATCATGTATGGAAATGTTACTGAAAATCTTCATATAAAAATGCCTTATTCTGCAAACAAATTGAGTGAGATCATCTCATTTTAAGAAATAGCCAGAATGTACTTTTAAAAAGGATATCTAGATTTATGCCACAAGCTAATTTGTCTGTTGCTTTTTCTATTTCTCTCTCCTGAAATAACTGTAATGACAGATGAATTACTTTTCCTTAGAGCTCTTTTGCAGCAATTAACACTTCATATAGCTATTTGGGTTTGGTGTATTGAAGGGGGTAGGGAGGGAGTATTGTAAAAATGAAAATTAATTCTCAAATGCTAGCTAAAAAGATGTTCAAATGAATGTTTGATTTGTCAAGTCTTCTGAATAAAGACTGGAAAAAGCAGTCTGTATTCTAGAAATACTAGCTATTAGTAAGCATCATGGCTAAGATTCTTTTGAGTAGAACCTATGTGTTCTTATCTGTTCCTTGGTGAATTTTAGGGATCGTGACTCACAGCAGCAAAAAAAAAACAAAGAAAAAAACATGTTTTCTGCAGTCTGTGGCTTAACATGTTTTTCCCATTCATTCCTTTTAGGCATGATGTATCAAATGACTTTGAAATAAATATAGAAGTCTACAGTTTGGTATGTATTGCTCCCTGTATTGGTCCCTGTCAAGAGGATGTGTAAGGGAGAATGATGTGTTGTACCTTCTTAATGCCTTTTTGCCCTATAGGTGCAGAGAAAAGAAGCTCCAGGCACTGATAAAAAGAAGAAGGCAAATAAATCTAAGGTAAATGGAACACAGAACTCATTGTGTTGTATTTCAAGAGGGTAATGGGATAAATTCTTAAATCCCGTACCTAGAAGACTAGTTTTCAGGAAGAATGGACTAACAGTTTAAAACAATCTGTTACCTGCTTTTGCTACTCTTGTTCTAAGAACATCTGCAAAAACAGATGAATTATGCAGTCCTGCAACTATTAGTAGTTTGGACATGTAGAACTTAAGGTCTAAAATATACCTGGGGACAAAACGAAGGAGAATTCTTTAATAGTTCTGCAAAATACAGGGTATTAAATATATACATAAGGTATTAAATATATATGGTGATTTAGTTTTCTTGTTCTCCAGTTTACCTAAAATCCACAAATCAGGATCCCCTGCCCTGAAGTTCTGTTGATCCTAAAGCTCTATTGATCATCTATAACACTTTTTTCTTCTTAATGTAAAGGAAAAGCAATAGTTGCTTATTTTTAAAGGAAATGTTTTAATAATCTTTTGGAAGAAAACATTTAAACATGAATAACATGCACATTTCAAGTGTTTGTGCTTTATTAGGGTTTTGTTAGCCCTAAACAAGCTAAACAGGCTTTGTAGAGGTGTTTTTCATTTGCCATTCCAATAGTTGGGTGTGCACTGATTGCCTGTTTTAGGTCCTATTTCCTTCTTTTAAAGATATCTGTCAGTCTGAAAAAACAAACAAACAAAAAAAAAACTTGAGTGTTATTCAAATGTAATGGGATAAATTCTTAAATCTTGTACTGGAGAATAGAAATAGTGATTCCTTTCAAAATCTTTATTTTCATTTTGTGTAGTGAAAACATACTCTCATGTTATCCCCCAATAAGACTAGTTAAATAGTCTAGGATTTGGCTTTCTAACTAAATGTTTTTGTGGCATTCTAAGTTGCTAACACAGGGCTAATAGCTTCTTGTAATTGCTTTCATCTTTCAGGTTCAAGAACAGACACATGTATAATTCTGACTTTTAATATATTATCTGTTTTTAAACTTTGGTACTTTCACATGAAGATATAGGTAATATACAACAAGCTGAATACTGGCTCTATACTTGTGCTGTTATAATCTATTTTTAGCAAGTTGTATTTACTTATTACAGGAAAGAAAAATGTTCTAAGGTTGCTTTTTCAAGTGCATGCTCTGCATTCGGAGATGTTGTGTTGAGTCCGGGTTCAATAAGCAAGGACTTATAACAAGAGCTAGTATCTATTTAAAATTAATTTAAATGCTAAGTCTTGAAAATATTGTTTTCATGGTAAAGTAATGAATGGTTACAGTAACTTGAAATCCAAATGCATTCATTTTCTTGTATTTTTTTTTGCAGGTTATCACTCCAAAGAGATTATTAACGTCTATTACCTCTGTAAGTATAAATGTAATATTATTACAAGCTCTGTGTGTAGCTTCCAAAGGCCATATTTCAACATGTGAGCCTGTATCTGTATCAGGCTTTCCATGCCCCTTTCTTGAAACTGTAACAGTGCATGTTTCTACCAAACTCTTCAGCATCATCTCAAGAAAGCCATAAAAACTGGTGACAGCTCTAAATAAATAATACTGAAAATATAGTTGTGCATGTTTATTTGGATTCATTTTCTAGTTGTTTTTAAGTATGTAAAAACTTCAAAACTAATTTCTCTGTAGTCTAGCTTAGTCTTCTTAGAAGTTCTCCAACTATTTTCCCACTAAGCTTTTGTTTTTCTCTTTCTAGAAAAGCACCCTTCTTACTCCAGGTAAGCAAAATCTAAACATATTATACCAAGATGAATAAGCAGCATTACTATCAAAAGCTGCGTATCAACAAATAATACTTGTGCGTAATAAAGAGAAAATATTTCAATTTGTTAGTTACCATTAGTGCATGGTACATCTGAGCTATGATTAGTGGAAGCTCTCTTTGCAGAATCAAAGCTAATATCTTGTGTCAAAAGCCCATAGTTAAAATTTCTCCTGTGAAAATGAACTCAAAGAAATTTTAAGACTTAAATTGTTTTGACATCAGACTAATATGGAATAAACTTGGAAATTCTTGATTGTATGATCAGACTGTAAAATTTTGCCTCTTCGTAGTGTTTTAACAATGTATTTGTTTCTGACACTTGGCAAGGAGGACAGGAGCATCTCATTTTCTCTGTCATCACTGAAATGCATTATACACTTGTCCAACTTACGTGAGGTACTTGAGATAGCCTTAGTGCAAACTGCAGCAATAATAATCTCATGAGCAAGCTCTGAAATGCCTACGAAACTGCTGCAGCTAGCCTTATTCCTGAGCCTGAGCTACAGGGCTTGTTTCTATTGATGCGGTGCAGAGAAATAGCTGTTCAAGTTCTGAAAACTGCAGTGTTAACACTTAAAATGTCTTCTTCTCAAGTTCCTATTGCAGGTCATATGTGCTTTGCAATACGCCCTAGACTGCTCTTTTTTTCCCTGAGGCCTCTTAAGGTATTTTCTCTCATCCTCTGAGGACGCTTCAAAGCCTTTTACCAAAAGAAATGATCTAGTGAGGAGGAATGGAGCGTACCAAGAATTGGTCTGAATGTGTTTTTGGGCTATGCTGCAAAGAGTGCTTCACTTTATCAAGTAGGGCACTTGCACAGTAATACAGATAGAACTTACACCTTGTTGCATCTTGGTTGTGTGCAGTGTAACCACTTGACTTGAACTTTTCTCTGCAGCCATGGCCAGTCCAGGTGGTCCTAATGCTGTACGCACTACTAATTTCGTCCTTGTCGGATCCCACAAGCTATCGTTGTCTTCCGTAGGACATGCCAAATTTGCATTGGAGAAGGTAATGGAGACTGCTGTGTTTGTAAGATAATCAAATACCACTAGAAAAAAGAATGAGTTTACTGTTCCCAGGCAAGATTGCAATTCTAGAAAATCTAGACCAAAAATTATGTACACGTGTATGTATAAACAACATAGGTGATTTTACTGATATTAACTTTGAATGACTGAAACATCATTTTAAGATGCATCAGAAAGGAAGACACACTATTATGATAGGTGTTTTCTTCTTTGTAAGATCAGTACACAGTGTGGTTATGCAAAGCTAATTTGTCAACATTTGGTTACTGATTGCTGTCCCTGACAAAACTGATGTACACGATTGACATCTCTGTGTACATAGATTTCATAATATTTGTAGCTTTTATTGTCTTAAGCTGTTCAATAGCTTATTATTGAATAAATAAATAAGGTACTGTGTTGTAATGATGGAGAAGTATTTAAAGTTTTCTGCATTTATATCAATTTAAAACCTCAGAATGAATTTACATAGGAGCGTGAGTTTCCTTTCATTGCCCAACTAAAGTTATATGTTGATAGTCCTTTGTCCAAACAACTTTGGCTCTTGGCATTACAAGTTATAAAAACTACATTCTTAGGTTAGTTGAAAACTGTAACCTTGTAACGTCTTAAAAATTTATTAAAATTATTTTAGGTTATTTTAAGCTAAAACTAGCTTAAATTAATTCACAAGATACTACAGTTTATGCTGGTACTGAATTGCAACTCTATCTGTTCAAATAGCAGTATCAAAATGTATTTTCTTTAAGAGTAACTTTTTATGATAGTATTGCAACTAGAGCTTCTGACAAGAGATGAGATTGTAAGAGTAGTGGTTTGTGCACAAGCTTAGAAACAAAATATCAGAATAATCTCAATTTGATTTTCAGAAGGTTTACCTTCTATATGTAGATCCAGATTCCTCTTCTGAAACTGTCTGAGAACTTATAGTTGAATGGCACTGCTGCCATATAATTACTGACTTGGAGTCTTTAGCATAAATATTCTTCCTAGCAAGAGCTATGCTCAAGTCTTATTTTGCATGTGGTTTAGTCATTGGAAACCCTCTTGTTCTTAGAATTATGGGAATCACCTTTTAATTTATATTTGACAATCTAGATTTGAACAGTTTTAGATTCATCTTTAGGATGGAACACTGGGCAGGATGAGTACAAGCACAACATTCACTTAGATTTCTAGGGAAAACATGATTTATTTATTTTTTTTCCAGGCACTAAGAACTTCAACTGTGAATAAGAATCCCCCTTTTTGTTGGATAGATTTTGTGAAATTATGATCTCAGCAGACTTGTGCTTTTACTTTGGCCTTTGACTGCACTAAACATCAGCTTATAAACTTACTCCATATAGTTCTGATACGAAATCAACTACTAAGTCAGTGGGTTTTGATGTTCATTCCTCTCATTTTTATATGCATTTCTAAAATTCAGAGTAGAAAGGACACAAATCTATTCCTGTATAACTGTTCCCCACAACCTTTTTATTTCTTAAGGTTTCTTTTTTCCCAACACTGACAATGCTGAGCATATCTCTTTTTTCCATAGATGAATTTTGAAGGGGAGGAAAGAGAACTGTTGAGCTATATGTTCCGGGACAAGGTTGCTATGATTGCTTAGTTTATCACTAAATAGGAATCTGGCTTCCTAGTGCATGTGGCTTATGTGTCTGCCCTCTGATCTTCTGCATGTTTTAAAAATCCTTCTTAGGACAAACAAAAAAGCTTTTAAGAGCTTGTAAGTAAACACAACAGGATGCTAGGAGCCTTTAAAACCAGAATTGTACTTCTTGTATTGTACAGTGCTGAGGATGCTGCAAGAATTTGTTCATTTAAAACATTTAGGACTTTTTCTTAACTAGTGTGTGTCTTGTCTTTCTAGATCACTAGAGGGAGGCTTTGAATCAAATTAAAGTCTCTTAAATTTCCTGACTAGCAGTCTTTAAGCCAAATTCTCTATGAACTGCATGGAACATAAAATCAGATACTCTGCTGATGAGGAGCTGTGGTAAAAGATGCTAGCAACCTAAATATTGCTTAAACTCAACTTACTGTCACTGAGAACAGTTCTAATTCTCTTCAAACTAAATCCTTCTTAAAGAGAACAAAAGTTTAGAAAGTACTCAGCGCATCAAAAAGTGAAGTTCTCATCTGTGCACAAATCTGCAATTGAAATATTTTGCTTGGAGCATGCATTATTAGGTTTCTAGGAATTATATAAAATAGTGTACTTAAATAATTGATTCTGGTCTCTGAAAGTAGCATTATGTAGTTAACTGTCCTTGAATCTCAGGGAAAGAAGGGATGTTTTCTCCTTTCTTGAAATTAAGGAACTGACGCATTTAATGTATTGAGGATTATCTTGAAATTCTTCTCAGATAATCTGTTGCAGCAAGCTGCTTTTTATGGCAGATACATGAATGACCACACTAGAATGCAAACTAGCCTAGTCAGGGACTCTTCATTTAGCTGTTTATTCAACTGATAGCTTTCCCCTACCACCCTCCTCCCTCACTTCTACTCCACTTTGGCCTGAAAGGGATATATTGCTGACTAGAATATAACAATCTTATTATATGAATAGGAGGATGTTCTGAGTTTTGTTTGTTTTTTTTTTTTTTTAAGTTTACTAATAGTGTTGTACACTCTGCATAACTGAAAAGTTTAGTTTGTTATACAACCTTTTTGCTTTTTTTTGTCACACAGCTCTTTACCAATACACTTCTCAAACATCTCCAAAGTGACATAGTATTACAGAATTTCTTGTTCAGATAGCAACATATGCGGAGTGCCCTGCGAATTCTTTTCTTTTTTAATTAGCAATTTCTCTTTTTGACTGCAGAAAAAGGAAGGGCTGTGATTTTTTTTTTGACCTCTTTAAAATTGTATTATTATTGATAGTAGTGATGGGAGCACTCATTGTAATTGGGATTCTGTGCACGGAGGGGCTGGGGGAAATCCAAAGTTAATTTTTATTGCATGTTCTTCCTCAAACATCTTGGGAACTGAGCTACCCTCAGCCAGCCTCCGGTACACGATTAATCTACTTTGCTTAGTGGCTGAAGGTAGCGTTTGGAATCTTGTTAAAGATGACTTAGCACAGGCTTTCAGTGCCTTGAGTGTTAGTCAAGAAAAACTGCTTTCATTACTTATCCCCTTCTAGGCTTTTTTGTGTAAATATTTGAGTAGTCACAATTACATCAATATCTACCAACAGTGCTTATGGCATCCAAGTACTGATACTTTTTGAGCTCACTTTGATGTTTTCTAAGCAGCTTAATGTCAAACGGAGGCAGAAGCTTGCAGAATGTGAACCTCTGCTGTGTGTTGTTTATAACAGTGCTTGGGTTGCCTGTTGCTTCCAGATAGAAGCATGCTTGTTTGTATGTCCTGAGCAAACTAATAAGCAAAAAGTCACTCAAACATTCTCAATGAACTTGAAACAGTCAGTGATTATTACTGTCTTGCTTGAGGCTGACCACTCTTTTCTGGCTGGAGGCCCTAAGAACAAGACAATGCTAACATGCTGGTAGCAGGTGGCTTGCTTGAGTTCTAGAGCAGATGTTGGAGAGTGTCAGAATTAGATGACCAATTGTTCTACCTTTTTGCAGGTTCCTGTTTTGTCTCCTTTGGAAGGTCACATATATCTAAAGTTAAAATGCCAAGTGGACTCTTCTGTGGAGGAAAAAGGGTTCTTGGTAAAGTATTCACTAATTCCTTCCTTGGAAATAACAGGTCTTACTAAATATGCTCATTTCACATATGTGTTTGTGGCAATAGTTAAACTTAACAAAAGTGACAATATTTGTTCTTCCTGAATCAAACCCCAAAACCTTTCTAGTTTGTCATCTAAACCAGCCTAAATTAAAGCTGTCTTTACTACTTTTCCCTTTTATTAATGTTTTAGCTTGTATATGTTTTGTTTGTTAACAGCTTGCCTGTTATTCCAAACTTCAGTTCAACTTCCTTTGCTATAGTTTGTATGTGACATAAGATTCTAATTTCACTGCCAGAAGCTTTTTGGGAGATGTATTGGATTTATTTTTTTGCTCTTATATGAACAGATTATCTCTAGCAAAAGATGCTTACTTCATTGTATGCGCAGACTTAAGTTACTTTTAGAGACATCTTAAGCAGTTCTCTCTCTAAAGTTGGGAAATACACTTTGGAAAATACACTTAGGTCTAACAGATGGAGTTGTTGAGATTGTATCCAGCAGATGGCAGTAAATGTTATGAAAATACTTCAGCATGCCATTAAACCATCTTTATTCTAGTGTTTTCCTAATTCTTTTTCAAGCAATTCTGTCTCTCCTTCTTAATGAAGTCTGTTCAGCTCTGATTAGAAGCAAACATTTTGCATGCTCGTAGTGCTTGATATCCTGTGTTTTTGTATGCTGTTTTTGAAACGCATTTGTTTACTTCTGTTATACGTGAAACCTGGACAACAGTGTGTGTATTAATTTTCTTTCCAAAGTGAAGGTTTGGAAACTCCCTGCCTTAGTAAAGTTGTATAATCTAAATTACAAAAAGAAGAAAACAACATATGAAAGTTAGTTGGAAGAAAATGTTTTGTACAAGTTCATGAGAAATCTAGGATAGGAGGTAGACAGTAATATTTCCATTGTAATATTAACGATAAGGGCCTTGTAATAAACATAATCCTGTGTCCTAGGAAATAAGCTGCCATCAAAAATATTTAAGATTGTTTTCTAGTTTCTTTTAAACTGTTTGGACTCCTGAGTGTAGCCTGCAGAATAGCCAGGCGTAAACTTTGTGATCCTGACTTGTAAGTCAAGATGACTTAAATACATAACCACAATAGCTTCTGTTTTACTACTATGTGGCTTGTGAACCACTGAGAAAGTATATTTAATGTGTTAGTCTCCGCTACCTGAAAATAATGGGAATACTTAGTGTTGTCAATATTAAAAATCTATCTGAAATAGCAATGATGGGTGCATTTTGAGCAATAGGCTACAGTCTTGAGAGTGATAGCTTAAACCAATTTTCCACTCTATCTGGAAAATAAGTATGCTATTAGAAGTCTCTCCTGGTAAGCATTTTCTCCTACTTAAGTTTACTGCAGTGAAGGGTTTTATTTGTACAACCATTCTGTAGGAAAAAAAAAATAGTTGAGTGCAGACCGAACTGAAAGTGTAATGTTAACTCTTCTTTCTTTTTTACAAGACTATGTTTGAAGATGTCAGTGGGTTTGGAGCATGGCATAGACGCTGGTGTGTGCTATCTGGAAACTGTATATCTTATTGGACATACCCGGATGATGAAAAGCGGAAGGTAGTACTGTTCATAAAGCTCTAGACTGAAGTTCTGTAATACTTTATGCTATTTGCCGATCTTTTTTAGTAACTAATACTTTAGGTTTCAGATAATGACATGCAATGCATGAGATTCAAACTCCTAAAGCTTCCTTAAGGAATTGGGAAGGCTCGTCTTTGTAAATATGGCATAAACCAGGGCAAAAGTAGAAATTGACTGTTTTATCTGTTGGGGAACAGGAAAGTAGTGGAAAATCTGTATTCAATTACCCTTTAGCCTTAAGACTTCCTACTGTATTTGTCAAATGAGTAATGCAGAGACTATTTAATTGAAATTGACCAAGTTTGTACAGGTTAATAAGCAGGCTGTATCCAGTTGCCCTAAATTTTAGACTAAACATTAACTTTCTCACTCAGTATAGTGAAGAGTGAGATTAGACAATCTTTCTATACTGTGTAAGCATAACTGTAATTATGGACTGTGTTATCTGCAGTTGCTGCTTTCTTGGATCTCTCTTTTATAGCTGAAATTGGTGTTTTTAAGTGGATCTTGCATAAACCTGTGTTATTGTCTGGCTAATGAGCCAAATCAGAGAGGTTCATCTGTCACTAAGGTGAACCTTGTGTCTCCTTAGCTTTTCCTGCAATGTGTGCCGAAACATTTCCAGTTACTTTAAGCACTGCTTTCAAGAGGGTTTTTCTGACTCACTTAAGCAATTTACCATTAAATACTTGCTTATTTGTTGGCACAGCACTTCTTCCCCTTGAACTGTGGCAAACTCTGTTTCTTACAGATCTTCTGAGCCAATCCAGATGCCTGAATTTAGTTTCTTTCCAGCTAACAAAGGAAGACCAAATGCTGATATTTGCCAAAATGTATCAGTGCACTCAGTTTCCTTGCCAGGAGAGAGGAAAATAATCTGTCTACTGTAATATAATAATTAAGAAAAACTAAAAATTAAGATAATCAAGGAAAACACTCTTTAGTCCACCAAAGCTGCTTTGGTGTTCTTTCAGACTGTCTTGTTCTTGAAAATGTTCTAGACTTATCTTTCTTAAAGTGACAGTGGTATACGAAAAGAATGATACAGGTCTATAAATGAATATACCTGACTACTATCTACAGTGATGATAGACTCTATCTTTAAATGTTTCATGGCTGATCTACAATGCATGGTAGACTTAGCTCAGAAGTATCATTATTGGGCAATTATTGCTTTAAAGATGACGCTTTTTTTGCCTGTTAGGAATACACATTCTGTTAGGTATACTTTTTCCTAACATAAATAAAAATAGCAGGCTCTTATAGAATCATAGAATCACCAAGGTTGGAAGAGACCCACAGGATCACCCAGTCCAACCATCCACTCATCAGAACCAGTAGTTCTCACTAAACCACATCTCTCAACACAACGTCCAAATGTTCCTCGAACACCTCCAGGGTTGATGACTCCACCACCTCCCTGGGCAGCCCCATTCCACTGCCTGACCACTCTTTCAGAGAATTAGTATTTCCTAATGTCCAGCCTGAATCTCCCCTGGTGCAGCTTGAAGTCATTCCCTCTAGTCTTTTGCTCAAGAGCTCCTTGTGATGTTGCTGTAGTGTGATGTGTTCTGTAGGTGTGGTGAGTTGGAATTGAGGACTGTAACTAACTTTAGGTGTACAGCTGAACCTCTCTCTATAGTCAGTGAAAAGGAATAACCACTGTGACAATTAAAATGCTCTTTAAAAGTGTCTAGCCATTAACTATAGAGGGAGCTAAAGCAGATGGTTTCTGCAGTAAAGTACATTAGTTGTATGTTTAAAGATGAATCCATATGCTTATAGACTCTGACAGGAATGATGTAAGCATCCCTAAAGTGCTTGCTTTCTGTAGGCTTCAATAGCATTTGCTCAATCAGTTTAGATTTTATTATGAAGTTCTCTTGAATCTGAGAGTTTAAAAGCAAAGCTTCTCTTGAAGAAGTGCAAATATATCTTTCTAAAGTCTAAGCCTTTGATGATGGATGGATTTATTAACTGTATTGTATATGGTAAGGTATATTCCATTGTGTGTATTTTGCCTCACCTATGGCTCTTTTCAATGTGGAAAGTAGAATATTTCTATTTACTGGGGGAGAGATTTCATTAAAATATATATATATATACACATACACGTTTGTGTGTATATATATATATATATATATGTATGTATGTGTATATATATATGTGTGTGTGTGTGTATTAAAACATGATCAGAATTGTTAATCCTAGTGGTGTTCTTTACTGATGAGTGAACTTGACTTTCAGCATCCTTTGGGCCGGATAAACTTGGCTAACTGCACTAATCGTCAGATTGAACCTGTCAACAGGGAGTTCTGTGCCCGTCCCAACACTTTTGAACTAATAACTGTCCGGCCACAGAGGGAAGATGATAAAGAGACTCTTGTCAGCCAATGCAGAGACACACTCTGTGTTACAAAGTAAGTGGATAAAATAATGAACCTCATGTAGTTTATGGAAGGGGAGGGGTTGTCTTGCCTCACGTCATGGTTTTAATATAGCTTTACAATTTTGACATGCTAATGCAGGACTCATTTAAATGTTTAGATTTTGGGGATCACACTTAAACTTTCAGTCCTGTTTGTCTTATTATCACACTTCAATCTTCTGGAAATGATGACTGAGTTCTTTGTTCTTAGAAGTAGAAATACCAGGTGGTTTAGTGAGCTTAGCAGAATTCTAGAATGCTTGATTTCATTTTTTTCCTTTGCCATTTGGATACTTTAGATAAACTTGGCTTTTTTTTTCTGAATATGTAGGTAGGAAGGTGGGGAAATATCTCATTCATTGAATTCTTTGCTTTTTAGGAATTGGCTATCTGCTGATACTAAAGAAGAACGTAATCTTTGGATGCAAAAGCTAAATCAAGTTCTTGTTGACCTTCGTATGTGGCAGCCTGATGCTTGCTACAAACCAATTGGAAAGCTTTAATCATAGGAAGGAGAACGCGAAGAAAATACCTATGCAGAAGGCCATGTGAACTAAAAAGGAATAAATAAAAAACCTCTGGAAAGTCATCTGGATCACTTAAGCTTTAAATTTGAGAGAGTACATACCTTTATATAGGGCTGTTATGCAGTATTTTTGTTTCACTTTAAGGATTTTAAAACTTTCATTCTTTTATTTCATAGCTCTTGAGCATAGTAGGAAGCAATTAGCTGTTTCTAAATGTGCTAAATATTTATGTAACTTTTTTTGGGATGTGTTTGTAGCTAAGTACATTCTCTTCTTGAAAAACTAAATTATTGCAGGTAATCGTATTTCAGGGGTCAGGGCTGGGGGGGAGCTGATGAAAACACAAATCAACTCAGCTCCCAGAATGGGTAGTTCAGAGTTCTCCAAGAAGAAAGGTGCTGAAGCAGGAAATTTAGTGTTGAAGGTTTTTTCATAATGATCAGGCATACAAGTTAATAGTAAATGCTATTCTAAAGCATGCAGTATAGGCATTTCTTGCTTGCACAATATCCTTGTGGTCCGAACAAGAGATATTCACAATACTCATGCATCTTCTGTTTTGGATATTTTTGTTTCTTGTACAAACTGGTATGGATAAGTGTATGACGTGTATACTATGTTGTTTACAGGTGTGGAATTATGTAAGCAGTATATTGCACTTTGATAGAAATGAAAGGTCTTGAATATTTTTGTTAGGATTGCTATATTAAAAATGAATAAATTTAGCTTTAGGGTTGTGTACGTTAGTATTTCCTGGACCTCACAGTTCATACAAACATAAATTCTACTCCATTTGAGAGCCAGGAATAGGTTGTAAAATAGCTTTTTCTATAAGACATTATGAAGCTGCTATCTACCAACTAATACTCTGGCAGAAAGTATGGGTCTTCCTCCTGCCATAAATGTCTGTAATTGCATATAAAAACATTACTACAGACCCATCATAAAATGCCAGAACTACTCAGATAAAATCTGCTATTTTCACAGCTTATCACTGTTCTTAGTGAAATACTATCCTGTTACCCTGCTATTACAAATGCAGCAGCGGAATATTTGTTTAGCTGTTGTGTTTTCACACTCGAAACACTAAATTCTGTTATCTTAAACTGCCACTTTTGTACTTCTGCTTTTAAATCTACTTTTTTTTTCCTGTTGTCTTCAAATATTTCCAAATTATGTATTGAGATTTATTTTATCCTTTTAAAATAAAAAAATAAAACGCTATGTGTAACTACTTTTAATGTCATCTATGCATTTGAGACACTAGTTTGAAGGGTAAAGAAGGAAAGATAAACTCCACACAATGTTTGGGAAAGGATTCTATTCAGTGTATGCATCTCAAAACCTTTATTTGGGAAGATTATGTGCTGCCTCAGGGGTACCTGGCATTGAGTTTTGCTGTGGGAGACCAAACTATTTATGGGAAGTTACAATGAACTGATTGGAATAATACATCTGGATATAGAGGCTGCTAAGAGACGATCAGTTCAAGTGCAACAAGGAGAAATGGTTCTTTTTTTCTTATTGTAGGGACTTGGCAGCGGAGTAGCAACACAACATAAACAGAGGAAGAGTGAATTTAATCCACGGATACATGGTAGACCATCCACTCACCTTATTCTTCCAATGAGATGTTAAAATCATTAGATATGAAGCAAGAATCCATGAACATAGAAATAAGTGTCCTACTTTTGTTTAGCTTAAGTGGGCTATTAAACATTGTTGAAACTAATATTCTCAATAGGGAAATATGTTACCTGTTACAGTTTATGCAAGATGGAACAGTTGGCCTTGATGGTGTGTTCCAAGCACAAGCTGCAAGCGATGGTCACCTGTACTACTGCAGGTAGAAGCATGTGACGTGAGCTTAGTGTAAATGGAGATTTTTCTGCTCACGAACCTTCTCCCATCTTCCCAATTTTCCCAATTCTAGGGGTGAGCAGTGACATTCTTTTTCAGAGATGGCGGCAGTGGTGTTCTCTGATCACTACAAGGTAAGCATGAGGGAACAAGGAGAATTCTGGTTGAGGGGAGTAGATTCTTGCATTAGTTTGACTGCTGGTGCATTAAAGCCTCGATGAATGTTGAAAGCAGAAACACGAGCAATCATTCTACTTAACATTTATGCTCTTAACGTTAGAAAGTGGTTGTACTCATTTTTCTGCATAGGGCATGCAGGGCCTCCAGGATTTTCTTTCTGTTTCTGAAGTGGAAAGCCAAATACAGCTACAGGTTTTGAAAAGGTTCAGACAGAAATGTCATGGAAGGATAAGAGGTGTCTGCTCTACAGGTTGGATCTTTCTTGTATTTAGTTGAGCCTTTTGGAAGAAGCCAGACCAAGGGCATTCAAGTAGCTCTTGGTAGATATAGATGCAATTATTTACCTCAAAAATTCCTCAGATGACAAAGCATTAAATTCTTGTAAAAATACAAATGGAATAACTAATAACATGTGTCATAATCACCCAATCTAAGTATCAAAACAGTGAAGGGAGCAGAGTACAATTCATCATGTGCTGCTGCTTTAGATTGTCAGAATCAGCTATTTAAATATATGGTGTTCAGTTACCACTGTTTGATGGTCAATGATGCAGATCTTTGTTTAAATATTTCTTTAAATAACAGAGATGCAGATGGTGGCTTAAGAACCCCCCAGTTCCTCTCTATTTGCAAATAGTTACTGCTTTGTGTAATACTTTTTGCATCCAGCCTGATTTTAATGCTGAACTGCAGAGTTTGCTGCTGAAGCGTGAGGATGAGGTTTGTTCAGGGGTCCTGCAGGCAAGGGTGAGCCTGTTTTGTGAAGTCCCTCAAGGACTGCATCTGGCATAGGGCAAATCTGAGAGCTTTGAGATTTGCCTTTGGAGGTTTCAGGGAGGTTTCAGGTCTCTTGACTGAGAGAATGTTCTGATTTTGTTAGAAGGCTTTTTTCGTGGTTCACAATTTCCATGTTTACTAATAAGAAATTCTACAAATAGAAAGCGCTTTGCTCTGGGCAATGAATCTTTTTTTTAACTGAGGAAATTTCATTTTCACAAGCTTTTATAACTCCTAATTGACATTATTAAAACCTAACCTAAAATGGAACACAGCCATTTGCAATGAGACTGCCTGAAAATTTGGTTTCTAAACACATGCTGTTTTCTTCCCCCTTCTTAATTGCTTCATTTCCTTATTGGTGTACAGAAAACTACCTGACACAATTCCATAGGCATTGTCCTAGTGTATCTGATCTATAGCAAAACCAGAGGTGGATGAACTTGATTTTTATCCTGGTGGTGTTTTTAATGAGGGATTTGAGAGTGAGCTGTCTCCCATTCTGATTGATTGGGTATTTTGTTGTGGTAGTGAGTTCTTTCTCTATTTTTTTTCTACAGTAATATTGGGTGAGCTGGTGTAAAGACCACTTCTATTTCTCAATCTTCGATTCTACTTATGAAGCAGAGAGGGTAAGAGCTACCCATTACCTTCAGTGATTCCTGAGGGCATGCCAGCATAACAAGCAGGAGAGAGCATCTTGTGTTTGTTATGAAGCAAGAGAGTGAAGATGTGTTAGAGCTTTAAAAAGTAATCTGTTTTAAATACATTGAAGGTTGTAAGGTTACCAGCTTGTTACTGGTGGGGAATAGAACGTGTGCTCAGGCTGACCTGATCCTGCCAGGCAAATCTAATTCCTAGTGCCTTGTTATTCCTGGCACACTTTAATAAGCAAATAGCAGCTAAATAATGTACTGCCAGTCAGGGCAATTGCACATACACAATTTATAGTAACAAAATGAGTCGGATGCCCCCCTGTCCCTTTTGGGATCAGGTTAGCTGTTGAAACAGTGCAAACGGAAAGGCCAGAAATGATGTCCTGCAAGGACAGCAATGATGTTTGCTCTATGTTGAAAAAACCTTCTGGATGTGCAAACCAGTCACAATAAGCGCTCTAGCTGGCAGGTATCCTTTGATTTTTATTTTTGAAGCTCCACAGAAAAGCTTGCCTACTTGTGCAGGTGGATGACTGCGGTATGAGATGCAACACTGAAAAGAATGTAGTCATGCTAACTTCAGCTCTGTTGGCTCTTTGTGCTGCTATTTTGAACAACAGAAAAAGAAGTTTGGCACTGATAACTTGCTTCCTCTTCTTTTCTTTCTGTTTTTTGGTCTCTAACAACTCTGTTTCCTGGAATGTACTGGGAAGCACCACCATAAGCCATGGCTTCATCAAGCGGGGAGTCAATGTCCACCTTGATCTTTGAATATAGCTTCAATCTGGTCATTGAATGGATTCTCCTTTCCAAGTACTTGAGGCCATTCATGTAGTGCCTTCTGCCAGGTAATGCCTGTTCCCAGGGCTGCAGCAATCTGCAAACATCACAAATAATACTGTCAATTTCTTGTGTCTATACAACACAGGTGGTTCATACCAGCACTAAGGAGTCCCCACCAGAAAGAAGACTCCTTTCTTATATTCCCATATTACTTATATTAAACAGTTCTTTTTAAGGATGAGAATGTAAGTGCAATTTGCAAGCACAAAGTTCCACCTTCTATTACAAATATGACATCCTTTGTCTTAGCAAATTATTTTGTCAGCTACAGGAAAATGGAGAGCTGATAAATGCAGGCACCAGGTCTCCAACAATTTCCTGACACCTCAGATGTCTGGGCAACAAACTTCTATTTGAAAGCCATAGGATCTGACTTCTTTTCTCCGAACAATTAGGAAAGTTTTTCAAAAGCACTGCTTGGATATAATGCATAAATTTCTTGCCAGTCCAAAGGAATTCAAGCTCTTGATTTCCTCTGATACTTCTAATAACTATTCACTCTGATATCCTATAAAGAAACCCTAGGTGCTGGAAAAAAGAGGTCCAATTATATCCAGGTTCAAAATCAACCACCTCTGATTCTGTGAGTTCACAGCTGCTTCTGGTCGCCTTCAGAGCCTTTTCCCAGGAGAGCTGCTGGAAAGTGGTAAAATAGTTCTTCTCCTCACTATCAGAACCGCTCTGCCTTTCATGGAGTGTTTGCCCTAGAAGTTAATCACTAGAGAGAAATTGTTTCTACTGTATTGCTAGGGTGAAAAACATCAAGGGTAGGAAGAAGGGAAAGAGGAAACAGCCTGATTCACCTTTATACAAGTTTTCACGCTTTGCTTAAATGCATTTCTGTTTTAACTTTGACAATTACATAAATCAACCCTAAAGCTCACACTAACGTTAACTATGAGGCTTAAATAGGGCTAAATGAGTCTTAAATAGGCCATTTTGTTAAGGGCCAAGGTGGGTTCATAGAACCAAATTGTTTGAACTAAAGTTTCAATGTTGGGGAACAGGCTGGAGCCTTTGGGGAAATTTTATACGCTTCTTTGTAATGCTGTGCTTTTGAAGTAACGACGGGCCCAGAGAAGCCAGGAGAAGAAAACTTTCTTTTATTGGGAGCTCATGCACAAAAAGGCACACCTGTAGGGTAGAAGCTCTTAGACTCTTGTCGGTTGTGATCTCATTAAGCAGGGACACTGGGGAGTGGAGAGGGATAGGGGAAATTGTGTAACACAGTCTCTTTTCTTGGAGCAAATTCCTAAAGCGACCCAAGAGGCGATGATGAGGCTGATTCTACGAGGCTGACAAATCCCAATCAGCCTTTAAAGCAAATGCTGCCCACATTCCTCATGTAGCCCTGGGTGACTGTGACTGGGAGGTGGCTGTGCCGTGTCAGCAACTTCTGGTTGTTTTCTTTCTTCTGCATGAAGATGGGGATGGGAACACTCCTCAGCAAAGTGTAAATACACAACTAATCAGATATGTGTTGGTTTCGTTTTTCCTTTCCTTTCCTTTCCCTTCCTTTCCTTTTTTTTTTTTTTTTTTTCCCTTCTTTTCTTGTTTCCTGGCTATAATGTGTTTTGCTCAGACTTAAAGAAAGAAAAAAGGGAAAATCTAATCACAGTCAAGCTGTGCTTTCCTGCCTGTACGTAATCATTAAGACTCTTCCAAGCATCTCAGTTTACAGTTTGTGATGCTCAGGGCTTTCACATTCTCTGCGGTAACTTCGTAAAAGTAAGAAATGAAGTAATTTGTACGGGATCCTGTTGAAATACATGGCCGTTCCATACAAACAAAGCCATCAGCTGTTCCAGAGAGAAGCAATGTCCTTGAAGCCATCTGGCACTCAGGATGGTTTGCAGTGAGATTTGTAGAATGGAAGAGATGCTGAAAAACTCCCTGGGCTCCCTCTGTCATCAATCGGAAGAGAAAATCAGATTTCTTCCAAGGGCAACTGAGCAGGACCTGAGGGAGCGCTGTCTCAGAGATTACTCTAGAGGGATCTAAAGAGGACTGAGTTAAGTGCCTTGATTTTAGGCGTTAAATGGTGTGATTTTCGTCTTCTTACAGCCTGATCTGTGAGTTTTGGTTAAAAAATAAAATGCTCTATCAGATACATTGTTATATCACTGAGTTATTGGTTTCTGTCATTAATGGGAGACCAGATAAGGAGCAAAGGAACCCCAGGGGCAGGGCTCAGACTTCTCCTGCCCAAAGGAGTTTCACTAGCACTGAGGATCAATCATGGTGTTCCTCTAGCAAGAGCTAAAATGCATACGCTTTCCTCAGACTGCTGCTCACTTCAAACATTTGTGAATATTTGTCAAATGCTTTGAGAAAAATGCAGCAAAATTGTCCAGGCAAAGACTTATTTGTCATATTTATTTGCCGAGCTGTACGTGACGAATGAGGAATTGCTGCAGAGATGGAAGTAAGAGACCTCAATCCTTCAGCAAGCCGCAGGGTGTCAATGCACTTGTGCTAGGCAGCATTAAGTGGAGTTAAAACTGTACCTGGCCAGAGGCTGGTATGAAGTCAAACCTTAAATTAAACTTGTATGAGGAGTGAGCGAGTTGTTTGTCATGTCTCTCAAGCTTACTCTTCAAAATCATGCTGTGCTCAAATTTCCCCTGCTTTGTACCGTGAGAGCCGTTCGTTCAGAGCAGAGTGCTGTGTCTCAGCCCAAACATTGCTGTGTTGATAACAGGCTTGTGTATAATAGCAGGAAAAGAAAAATGGGTTTAACGTGGTGGATGTTTGGATAAGGCTAATTAATAAATCCTAGAAGGGAAATAACTCACTTGAAGTGAGGCATATCTACAGCTGGCACCTTGACTGTATGGGAAGACGTACCTATAAAAGCATTAACGTCATCCTAGCAGCAGGAGAGGGAGATGGTAATGACTGTAGGATGCTAGGACTGGAGGGAGAAAATACGGCAGCAGTTGGATGTGTAGGCTTGCAGCTGCCCTTCCATGCCCTTCTGTCATTTTCTTCTAGCTTGGGAAGGTTCCCTTCAAGACAAATGCTTGCTGGGCTCCATGCCATACCACCTTGCAGCATGTGGGCAGGAGCGTGTTGGACAGGCTGTGACCTGGTGAGCCTGGCTCCTGTGGTGGCCTCTTGCTGGTGGCCAGGTACACCTTCAGGTTAAAGTGTAAAAACTACCACAAATAGCTTATCTATCTGCTCACCTCCTGACTCTCTCAGTATGCAGTTTCCCCAGATGGCAGGGTTGGGAATAGGGTTGATTTCATCACTGTTTTCACACCCGTTTCATTTGCCAAGTTTTCTCTAATTGCTTCCCTTCAAAAGGCCGGCAGAAAAAAAATCTAGACACGCTTTCCCAATGTCCTTGGGCTGTAAACTTGTATCTCCCTGCAGCTATCTTGTGGCAGTGCCTGGTGGCCGAGCAGGCATAATTGGGACACTCTTTTGCTTCACTTTTCAAATCTCAAGTATGCATTTGTTTCCAAATATGTGTGTGCTTGAAACCTGAAGCTATAGAGAAAGAATTGTGTTGCAGTTGATTGCAGGATTTAAGAGCTGGTTGCTTTTAAAACATTGTACAGAAAGGTGTACTCCAAAAGCAAATGTGGTGGCAACTAGGCAAACCTAGCACAAGACCAGTGAGCCCAAGCATGGGGTGACAGCTGAGCTGCTATTTCTCCTCTCCTTTCATCCATTTCTGACTGCAAACCTTCCCTTGCCACCCCTCCTTGAAGGCAAAAAGAATAGGGATGGAAGTTACACAGCCACAGAACATAAACCAGTTTACATGTATAGCTTCAAAATGAATCCTTTGATCTGGGATATGTTAGGGGATCTGTTGCCTTGGAGGACAAGGATGTGGGATAAAGGGGCCTGAACATGGACAAGGGGTATGGGAAAGGGACATGGACATGGGAAATATGAATGGACATGGGCACCAGCAGGGTCAACATTGTGGTCATGGTCATGATTAGGGGCAGGGACAGAATCAGTCCACCATCCCCTCTGCAGGACAGCCAGACACCACAGTCAGACACTGACATGCTCACATCATACTCCACATCACTCCCTGCCATCACCTCAAGGATTTTACCTGGCTGGGGTGGAAGCCATCCACTGGCTCAATCAGCTGCCAGGGCTCACCGCCCATCTTGTGCCACTCTTCAGCTGCTGCAGAGCACAAAAAAAGGAGGGGTTACTGCACTGCGCTGGGATAGGAACCTCCCCATCCTCCTCCAAATGCCCACAGTACTTTTAAGCTCACAACAGCGCTGGGTGAAGATTATGATAATTTATATAAAGTTGTCACAGCCATTACTGCATGCAATCTCCATCTCCTTGGGGCAGTATTTAAGATTTTATTGTTGTGTTGGTTTTGTTTTTTTTTCTTAAATCTGAAATATTTAAGCAAGGAAGTGCTTTGAAAGTAAATGATTGTAAAACAATTCCCTTTCCCTACAATAAAACCAGTGCTGTAGTGAGCAAAGCTATAAATTATTTAGTACTGATCTAATACTTTTGTATTTTCCACTTTAGTTGCAGCTTCAGCAGAGCAGGAAACACATATATGAAAGGAAAAGCTAAAGAAAACAGTGCTTTTTAGAGAAGGAGATGGTAACACAGTATTCACAGGGGCTGATGACTGCAGGAATGGGATGTCACTTTCAGTTACATTTCTTCCCAATGGCCTTTTTCAACTCCAACAAAATAACCTTTTGAATTACATAAGCATGACAGTCAATGCAAATGATGCTCTACTGCGAGCCCCAGAGCCATTAGAGAAGCAAAAAGCTCGCCTTCTTCAGAAGCGCTGTAGCGATCAAACATGGGACCAGTGGATACAGCATTAACAGACTGTAAATTCAATAGTTTATTCTATAAGGATAGATTAACAATTCTTAATAGCGTTAGTAGTGATTCTCTGCTCCTCATTCTGGTCTTGAATTCATAGACTGGCAGCATTCCTGCTTTAACTGTAGGAATGTAATTGTGATGCCTTATTCAACACCGAAGTGACTTGTTTTGAAGAACAGGGCTCAGAAGTTTATTTCAAAACTGTGGTATGTTGGGCATAATGAAATGTTCATCCTATGTTACACCAGGGGCTGGGTTCACACACAACACACATGGCATGAGTTTGCCCAGCCCATTACAGATGATGCCTTACATCAGATATGAGGCTGTGAATTGGGTTTTACTTTAGATGGACTCCCCTTCCAGTGCCAGAAACAGCAGGTAAGATAGGTGAGCAAAATTTCTGGCAACAAAGGTCAGTTTGGTCTATTATTATACTTGACCTCTGAAAATCCGGGAGCTGTTCTTGGACAAATAGATACCAACTGAGAGCATCCAGCAATTGCCTTAAAAGTGCCTATTTCTTAGGCTAGGCTAGGCCAGAGCTTGCTCGCATCCACACCCAGGAGAAGGCAAAACCAGCCTGTGTTACTGCACCACTTCTTTACATAACCACTTAAGTTCTCAAGCCAAGGGCGACATCTCAGCTTGAATGTCCGCCTAAATATCCAATAAATACTATATAATCAAGAAGGCTCCATCCAAGAAAGCTGGGAGCGGCTGTGTACATCTTGGCACATGCCTGCCTAGAACTATTGTCCTCACCACAGCACGCAACCACTGCTAAATATTTGATGTCTGGGGAGGATTTGCTCTTGCTTCAGGAGGAGAGCAGAAAGTAGGCCAGCAGCCCCAGCTTGCTTCTGAGTGCATCCACGAGCTGACAGCTTTACTGATGGAAGCGCACATCGCTGGCTGCAGGGCTGCGGGAAACTTTGCAGAGTGTCTGTCAGAGATGGTGTTTGTATGTGCATGTGCATTTGTTTGCCTCATTTATTCAATGCATTGTAATCAAGAATGGCAAATTATATTGAACGTTTCTTTTTTGTGAAAGCAAATAAATTACCTAAAGTTAGCAATTTAACTTATTAAAGTAATTTGCCTACCCAGCAGGTAGTTTGGTTCCAAATCCCAATTCCTTGTTAAATATTAATTAGCAAACACTTGGCCACCTTGAAGCTCTTTGCTATGATATCAGGCTTGGCAGTGGGGTTGGCATCTTTGAGTTTCAGTTTTGGATGGATAAAATCCCATCCCCTAAACTTTACCTCCTCCTCTGTGTGCTCTGCGTGAGACCCAGCCCAGCTCCCGGAACTGGGTCGTGGAGAATAAAATACATTTGTGAGTTTGATGGGTTTTGGCTCTGGCTGAGACTTTTGCAATAGTCCTCAGTGCCTCAGCAGCTTTGTGCTTCTGAGGATGGGCAGACGCTGACTGGGAGAGGTGTTAGAGATGTACACTTTGAAGTACTGCCAGCTGCTTTTGTGCCTTCGTGGCTCCACTTCTATCTGTCTACGTTCTGAGATTTAAAATGTCATTAAAAGAAAGAAAAAAAAAAAAGAACATATGGTCCTCGGGCATAATTTTTCAAGCAGGACCTCTTGGTGAATACAAAAATAAGGAAGTGCAGATCAGACTTTTTTTATTTAATTATTAGGTGCTGTATATAGAATCTAAAAGTCTGTGTTATTGAGGAAGCCCCAAGATGGTCAAACTGGATCTACTGCTTGTGGGCTGAGGGATGGGGACAATCACCTTGGGGAAGAAGTGGCTACACAGTGTTTGGTGCCTGCAGGGAGGAGACAAGACTGTTTCTACCGCTGATTTGTCAGGAGTGCTTCTGCTTTCCCTGTGATATGCGGTACTGTAAGCTCTGTTTGTACTGTGTCAGCAGTAGAAGAAAGTGATTTAGGGAATGTGCTCACATAGTGTCACTTAAGATCACATAAGGGTGAGTGCTGCAAGTCCCTCAAGTCAGAATAGAGTAGTATTTTGGTGTTAAAGGAAACACAGGAGAAAAGCCATTTCCTACTGAGGGAGATGCTTTTGGAAGCACAGAGCTAAGGGAAGGGGGCTGCATTTCTCAGGGAGGGAAACTGACTGAGAAAACCTGCCCTTGGTGCAGAGCTAACACACCAGGATGGGTTAGCGTCCTGGCATGGGGTTTGAGTACCACTTGAGAAAGGAGAGGGAAAAAAGCCACTTACTTTGTTTCAGTGGGAAATCCATGTAGAAAACATCAAAGTTGGAGAACTTCTGAGTTCTGGCAATTTCTTTCAGGACATTGGATAGTTGTTCAGCTCTCTGTAGAATTAAGGCAATGTATTGACAACTCACAACGCACTATGCCACTGCAGACTGCACCAACTCAGATAATAAGATTAACATGGCACATAGCTATTTTACCAGAAATTTCTTTTAGCAATGGCCCTGCTCCTTTATAATTGTTCAGGGTCTCTTATTTCAGGGGCCTTTTGATGAGCAGCAGCCCAGTTCCTCTTAAGGAAGACAAAAACTTTCTATAGAGGCTAAATGTTCTCCTTTCTCATTTCCTTCCTGCTGCTGTATCAATGGCATTAATGCTCAACTGGCCAGGCCATATTCTGCTCTTATTCTCAGTGGAGTAAATCACCTCCATCAGCCACTGACCCAACTGATAAATCCAGGGTGAATTCTACAGCCGTAACAGAGATTAAGATCTCCTAAATATTTAACGTGTACAGTTTGGATGATAACATAGACAATTAGTTTCAGAGAGGAAGCCAGAAGGGAGACTGACTCTTGCCCTGCAGTCATAGATCTGTTTGTGGACAGCAGTTACATGCCCTTTTTGTCCTGTGGTGTTGGTGCTAACGCATCAAGTGCAGTCCTGCAAAGATTTAGAAATGTGTTTAGTAAGTCAAGAGGGATGGAGCACACAATGAAAAGCGTATGTAAACTCCAGCAAAATTAAGGCCGTATTTTATGTTGACCATGTCACCAGGAGCAATGTGCTTGAGGGACACCGGTGCAGGCCCTGGCCATGGATTTGCTTCTGCTGCCAGCAAAATCTGTGCCATCAGCTTATCACTGTAAGCAGTTTCCTTATCAAAGAATTTCTTTGCAAAGAGCAAGACCCTGAATGTTTTTGTCTCATGGAGATGATGGGGACCTCAGAGAGATCGTGCCTCTTGAGAACGAATTTGGACAGCTGAGGGATCACAAGATGAACACAGGTTAGTTGTGCTGTGCTCTGAGAGCCTGCAGGTGTCATTTCTCCTTACCTCTGAGGTCAGGTTCCTGAGGGTCTCGTTAGCAGTCAGCCAGCCGCTGCAGGGGCTCACCTGAGTGGGCAGGGGAGGTAGGGGGTCAGTGACAAGCAAACGAGTGAGGAGGACAAGGGTACTACTAAGGGAGACCTTACCTGAAGGCAGTTGAGAAAAGAGTACAGTTGGCTGTAGGTGACGTCTCTGTTCAGCTGCCCTGCAAAACACAGAGAGGGAAACTTTTCATGCCCAGTGGCCACAGGTCATGACTTTGCTTTGTGGCTCCACACATCCCCAGATTTTGTCATTGCTGTTCCAGGAACTGCAGAGTATGATAGGACCCAAATGAAATGGGTTCGTTGGGTTGCATTATAGGAGCAACATGGTACAGGTGTGATTCCTTCTTATCTCACCCTACATCCAGGGATCATCCACCCTACAGCAGGAGAGCTCAAACATCAAGGGCTGGTGGGATTGTCCCAGACCCACACAGTCCCAAGTGCCAGGTTCTGACATGGGCTGTTGGGGGAGGTCTGTGGTGCAAATGGCTGCCGCAGCCAATGGGTTTGGTCTACACGAGCCCAGGTGGGTATTTTGACAGAAAGCCAGGGTGACGGCTGGTGGAGCCTGATGGGCTGCCAAGCAGGGAAACCTCCTCAAAACCTGTCGGAAGATCTGCCAGAGTGATGTCTCGCTGCAAAACATGTTGCTGAGGATTAATTGGTTCCCTCTGAGGTGATTGAAGCCCTCTGAAAAATTGCCAACCAGCCCTATAGCTAATCGCTCCTGGTTTGGCTTGTGCCAAAAGTGCTACGTGTTATCTTTGATAATTAGACAAGCAGTAGAGGAACTGCCCCTGTGATAAACATGCGCTCAAGCAAAGAAGTGCATTTGTGTGACAATTATTATTATCACAGGCTCCCCAAGCCAGAAGAAATGGAGGTTTCCTTTTGTTTTTTTTCACCTTATATTTTCACTTAATAGTAGTACAGTGCTAATCTGAGAAAAGGTGATGATCACAGAATCACAGGGGTCGGAAAGGACCTCAAGAGATCATCAAGTCCAACCCCCTTGCTAAAGCAAGCTCCCTATAATAGGTTGAATAGATAGACATCGAGCCAGGTTTTGAATATCTCCATAGAAGGAGTCTCCACAACATCTCTGGGCAGCCTGTTCTGGTGCTCCATCGCCCTTACCATAAAGAAATTCTTCCACCTTTTTTTGTGTAACTTCCTATGTTCATGTTTTAGGCTTTTACTCCTTGTCCTATCACTACACACCACCAAGAAGAGCCTGGCTTCATCTATTTGTCTCCCATCTTCCTTTAGATATTTATAAACATTGGTCAGATCCCGTCTCAGTCTTCTTTTCCCCAGGCTGAATAGATCCAGGTTACTCAGTCATTCTTCATAGGCGAGATGCTTCACAAACTTTATCATCCTTGTGGCCTTTCACTGGACTCCTTCTAGGAGATTCCTATCTTTTTTGAACTGGAAAGCCCAGAATTGGTCACAGTAGTCTAAATATGGCCTCATCTAGGCAGAGTAGATGGGAGAATCATAGAAGAACAATAGAAATAGAGATTTCAGACTTCATGAGAAAAGGAATGTACTTTTGTGGGGCAAAATGACCTGTAGTATATCAAGCAGAAGCTATAGTGCCTGTGGTAATGATTAAACTTGGGGAAATCAGGCACTAAGCCTCCTGAAAGCTTAAATAGCCAAAATTATTTGAAGATATAATCTATCACCTTAATTAAGTGATTTACTTTCTCTCCCTTTACTGATGAAGACTAATATGGTAACAACTTCTTATTCAGATGCAAGAAAGGTCTCTCTACCCAAAGATCAGAAGGAACATACTTTTAGTCTGAAACTTGGAAACAGAATGGCCACAACAGTTTCTCATGTCTACGTTTGAATGGAAGACACCAAACACACTTTTGCTACATGTAAAAATGCCATGGCTTTATGATTTTTGTTACTGGTATTTCATTAAAAACTTTCTTTGCTACCTGGATGAAGTATTTCATGTTTTTTCTTTATTGATTGTGGGATAATAAGAACAAACTTTATCTCGAGGTACTTTAGGGGAACACTGTGCTGAGAGGAAGCCTCAAAACATGCCTATATGGTGTGAAGTTTCAGTCATCACACCTATATGCAGAACAGGAGGTGGCAGACGCCCAAGTGCATGTGAAAAATTTATTTCTCCAGTATCTACTCAGTCTTTTGCAACTCCTTGGCTTAATCTTGCCCTGGTGCACACCTCGTTTTACCAAGACATCCATCAGTCAGAGAGTGGAGGTGTTCACCATGTGCCCCGCTTGTTTCTACATCCACTTTTTGTGTTGAGCATGGTTTGGGGCTTACTGGGTTTGGACACCATATGTTTAGGGATCTGCCCTCTAGCTGCTCTATTCCATGCCAGGGTTGACTATCCAACTGCACAGGCAATTTCATATTCTTCAGATCTCCACTACTTAGGTTTGCTTGAAATATGCCAGTAGACTCATAAATCACTCAGGAAGAAAAGGAAACGAGTGAGTGATAACCCAGGGGACCCCACAACGTTTCATATTTACCCAGAGGATGATATCTGTTGTGCAGATTATCCCAGAGAAAGCGTCCATCCACCAAGCCTGTCAGAATCACATGGCTGCTGTTTGGAAGCCGGGAGTCCAGGTATCGCAGAGCTTGCATGACATTGGAGAACATTTCTTTTGGGGTGGTCATGTGAGCCAGCGTGTCCCGGTTCCTGCAGAAGAGGGTGCAAACAGGGCATTGTGTCAGGCAACGCTACGCCTACAAATAGGTACATGCAATAGCAGCACTTTCTTGTTATCTGTTCTTCCATATTAGATTAGCTAAATAAAACCTTGTAGAAGTGATGCAATGCTCTTTAGACTCTCGTTGTTATTGCCATAATAATGAGCGATGCAGAATTTCATCGTAACAAACAAAAGCCTTCTCGCTGTTAAAAACACAGCCGGGCAAGCAGTCTTGTTTTGTGGAGTGACCTCTGAAGTTGAAATAAATTCCAACTTACATAAGAAAAACAAACAAGCCAATCTCCCCCAGGCTTCCTAGAGAAAACTGCTCTTGTTATATTGATAAAACAACCACTTGATTATATAAAGAGCACTCGCCTGATCTCTCCCAGGTGCTATTGCCTCATATCAACAGGTGATGACAAGCAGATGGAGATGTCCCCAGGCAGGTAATCTCTCCCAAGGGCTGGGGAGGTGATGCTGATTGTGTTGTGGAGGTGCAACTCAGCTTGACCAAAGCTTTCAGAAAGAAAGGCCTTTTCCTAGAATCCTTTATCTGAAGGCAACCCCAAACCTTCCATGTGGTACAGGGGCTTGGAGACTGTCAAAGTCCATGAGCCCCATATAGCCGATGTACGGCTTCCCTGTGAGTAAGAGCAGGGCAAGCTCAAGATGGGGTTGACTAAGAACAAGAACTGCTTGCTGGTGAGTGCCCTGCAAGAGCAGAAGCCTTCACAACCTTTGGTGTTTTGTACTGAGGCACTAGAAATGGTTGTACTCTGGGGAGGACTGAGTCCAATATGTCAGTGCCATGTTCTTCCATCAAGGATCTGAGATTCCTTACCAGGCTACATTTTGCCTGCAAGATAGTAATTAGACAAGTTTCCTGGGCCTATAAGTTGATCTTAGTGCAGTATGTGCTTCTGCACTGTCTGAGAATTTCTGGTTAGAGCAGTAAGATTCAGGCTCATGCTTGTGACAGTCACCCAAGCAAAGTACTTTTGAGATAAGTCTGTAGTTTTGCTCTTAAATTATTTCATTTTTACTTGCAGGTGTTGCAAAACTTAATTTCAAAATACTGCTCTGATGTAAGGTCACAATTGTAAGCAAATACAGCAGAGGGAGATGAAATTGATGTGACATTCATATGGCAAAGCTCCCTGCTCCCTTACAATACACAAATGCACAGTGGAGGACAAGTGCAGCTCGTGGATGTCCCAGAACCACAGGTACTGCACAGAGCCTTATGCAATCTGGACAAAGCTTTTCCAGCTCTTCCCTGCCATAACTGGGCCATTGTAACCATTGCGATTGCTGCAGAAGCTGTAATTGCAAAGCTGGGAAAGAGGCTGGAGCAGGTTGCCCCAAGTGCAACCAAAAGGTGCAGTGATGGCACGGTGTCTGCAGTTGGTGGTGCTCATTATTTTCAGAGTGTGGAGACTACTGGGAACATGCACCACACACTCAGCTTCATTATCTTCCTCCTCTACAAGAATCCATGTAATTCATTGCCCTGCCCTTCACATGAAATATGAGCATTTTAACTATGCCTTGGCTAAGAATTGTGTCTCCAGTGTGCTCAACACATCATTCTCTCATCTGAAGGTAAAATACAGGATATGGCCAGAAAGACACAATTGCTGCTCTTCAAAGGTGTCCTGAGAAGGTTTTTATTTGTCTTGCTTGTGTCTTAAAGCCAGGTATTCTGGATGCTGTGCATTCTCTTTAACCACTTTGGATATTATCAGACCATAGAGTGACCAGATGACAACAAAAAATCCTGCTGCGTTCCCCATCCCATTCAGTGGAAATGTGATGTTTCCATACCAGCTGTGGTATTTTCTTTACCGGAGTCACAGGGATCACTGCAGCTACCAACTCTTTTGATGCTATGGATGTTGTGGAAGAAAACAGACAGCAAAGAGAGCCAGAGCAGACAAAAGTGTCTATGCCAGGTAACGGGCACCACGACAAAGCAGTAACAAATACTGTTTTGTATCATACAAGTGGATGACATAAGGTTCAAATGACATCCAGCCTGGCCTTGAATGCCTTCAGGGATGGGGCATCCACAACCTCCCTGGGCAACCTGTTCCAGTGCGTCACCAACCTCTCAGTGAAGAACTTCCTCCTAATATCTAACCTAAACCTCCCCTGTCTCAGTTTAAGACCATTCCCCCTTGTCCAAAAGAAGGAGGGCAGACATGCTGAATGTATGGCTTTGTGAACGGTGACACACTCAGGGCTTTGGGTGCTATGGCTTGGCACACAGCCTTGAGAAAGGGGGAATGCTGATGGTGGATGGGAATCAACTGACTAGAAGGGCTGCAAATATTCCAGGAAGCAAGCTGGCTAGGCATGTTAGCAAAGCTTTAAACTAGATATGATGGGGGAAGGGGGTGTACTGGGTGACAGAGAAGAGCATGGGAACAGTGTCACCTTGGAAGGTGGTAGGGGAAAACCCCAGACTTGTCCTGGAGATATTAGGGAGGTCTCCCCCCTAAAGGCAACAATCATATATTAAAACATGTGTTTGAAAGTATCAGCCTAAATCAAATTCATTTCTTTGGCTGTTGTGGTTTCAGCTGAGATAATTTTCAGTGCTGCATTTTGGACTAAAATGAGAATTATGTTGACAACACAGCAATGTTTCTGTTGTTGCTGAGCAGTGCTGCACAGGGCCAAGGATGTTTCAGCTCTTCATGTTTGGGGAGCAAGGAACTGGAAGGGGTTGTCCAATACTACATGGGATCAAGCTCAGAAATAAAAGTAGGGGAGCTGGTCAAGGGAGCAGCTGCTCCTGAGAGAGACTGTCTGGGCGCTAGTTAACAGGTGGTGAGAGATTGTGTTGGGCATCACCTGTGTTGTGCATTGTTGTTACTGGAGGTTTTTGTTAGTTAGGTTTTTTTTATATCCTCCCCTCCCCTCCCCTTCTTTCAGCTCTTGCTTATTAAACTGTCCTATCTCAATCCAGTGAATTCTTGCACTTCCCATTTCTCTTCACCATACCACTGTAACAGGGAGCAAGTGAACAGCTATGTGGTGCTTAGCTGCTTGCCAGATCAAACTGTGAGACTGGCTTAAGAGAAAACCTGAAGATCCATCATGGTGAAGATAATGTTCAATAGACAGACAGCCCTTTCAGTCCACTTGCAAAAACAAAGCTGGGGTGTGGGTGTGCTGTGCATTGGCCTGCTTGCAAGGTGTGAACTTTCTGAGCTATAGTTTTGTCATAAAGGGAGGAAGAGAAGTATCAAAACAATGAACCCTGGGCAACCTTGTGAGTGTTCAGAATGGGCAGTGCCAGAATCATTAGTTTGGAAGGCTTCATTTCATTCTCCTGCTGAGCTTGTGATGTGAGTAAAGCCAGAAAGAAGGGAAAAAAAGCCATCAGGAGAGCACAACAAAACCTGCAGGCAGTGTGCAGCAGAGGCAGCATGGAAATTGACCTTGACAGGAGACGACATTGTGGTTCTTCAAAAAAGGTAGGCCTGGCACACTATCCCATCTGGTGGGAGATGGTGCACTTGGCAAGATAGACATGCATGCATAAATGCTGTGGTTTTTTCTTCTGTTGCTGTCATACTTCAAGTTGAATAAGAAATATTCAACTTCAAACATGCCCTTGGTCACTTTATCACTGGCTTGTAAAAGAAAGACAGACAAGCTCTAAACAAGGGCTGGTAGGCAGCAACAATGGATACAGATAAAGCAATAACCAGTACTTTCAGCAGAAAAGTAAGAATGAAGCAAAGACTAAACATCAACAGCAAAGCAAAACATCACCGAGGGGAAGCCTAAAGCAAAGAGACAGAAATGTCAAAGCAACAAGGAGAACTCTAAAGAAGCAAATTTATGGCCATATAAAAGCTAGTTTGATTTCCACCTTACCCATTGCAGACATCATTCCCAATTGTAGCGTAGATAACTATGGCTGGATTGTCCAACAGTTGGTTTCTGGCCAAGCTGAAAGGTAAATCAGCAGCATATTAGTGGGAAATACATTCTCAGTGCCTGAATCACATGCTATATGAGTTCATATTTGGAAGTAGTTTGTCCCGATTTTGCCAGTGCTCAGATGACTATGGTTCTAGGTGTTTTTTTTACTTTTCTGTTGTTTTATATTTTAATCAAGGCTCTCACATATTAATTTTTTCCTTTTCCCTTTTGCCCCTTATGGACTTCTTTCTTTCACTGTCTTTCTTGCTGGCTTTGTGTCTTTGTGCTATCCAGAAGCCAAATCAAGTAGTTTCATTTCAGGGCAAAGACGTAAATCAAGCTGTGAAAATTTTAATTAGACTATAGATAAGACTATATGTGTGGCTGACAATTATATTTATGAATAGGACTGGGCACAAGGTCAAATCAGGATGTGGTTTGAAGTCCAGCACTAGAGAGAAATGATTCAGTAATGTGTGTTTTTTTTTTTCTGCAGGAGAGAAATGTAAATCTTTTAGGAGTGAACTGCATCAGCATAGAGAAGGCTAAACCAAACCCAACCATTCCATGGGCATCACACTCATCTGGAAAGGAATGATTCTTTCTCTAGGTATCTGGTGGCTACTCAGTCATATCCATACAGGGATAATACTCCAAGTACACCCATGTCTGTCTGCACTGCTACAAATCAGAATCAAAGTGGTCAGTGAGAACCATAGGACGGATTTAAGGAAAAGCTCAGCCTTTTCATGAAATCAATGGAAATGCCCCACTGGTTTAAGTTCAAGGCCTTGGAGTTGGTGATATCCACATTTTAAGAGTTATTCCTCTCTTAATGAATGTTGGTATTATAGAGGAAACACAGCACTTCAGAGCACAGCGGCCTGGCGAAGTTGTGCTTCTTGTGGCACTTGTGGATAATGCATTCACTGCAGGGCTCTGCTGCTTCCTTCTAAGGGTGTAGGACCCCACACACACTTCCATACCTGCAGTCAGCACTCAGAATCCCATCGAACACTCACCTTTTTATTAAACCGAGGAGATTTCGTGACGAACCACCTGATCATATGCAGCAGGAATAAGAGGAACAGTGAAAAAAAATCATTACAGGGACAAACAAAGGGAAAAGCAAAACCCAATTCACTGCACATTTCTAAGAATGAAGGAGTATTAAAAATAACATTGGAGCAGCAAGTGCCTCTGTAACCTTTTTGTGTGCCAGCATTAGGAGGTAAAGCTGTATCCAGTACCTGCTGACTCTCACCTGAGTTCACATATCAGACTGCAGAAAGTCAAGTACTTACAAGTGCTGGGTTGTTTGGATCTGGCTTTTAATCTAGATCTGTCAGCTTCTTCCCATCTGTTGAACATAGTAGTCTCTTGTAAAACAGCCAACCTGACTTGTCAACAGTTGATCTACTTTTAACTTTTCCTATAAATTGCAAGAGGAACTGTTCTCACTCTCCTAAGTGTCTCACAGCTATGTCACATTGGGAGTGATTCAGGTCCTAAACATAGGCACCAAGAGCCATTTTTGACATACCAGGGTACCCAGGATGCCTGCAGTAGGATTGGCAGTTACAACACAGGATGCCTGTGAGATTGTGCACTTCTGGAAAGGCAGCTGGCAGTGGGAAAGATTCTGTAAAGACTCCCTGCTTTGCTACAGCACTAGGCACCAATGTTGGGGTGTTTCCATTGCTCCTGCCACCAATGGCAGACTTATGAAAAACAGTATTAGGCCAGCTGCAACCATCCATAAAAGCTCTGCATTTCCTTAGCATTTCACCCAAATGGTTGGGTGCAACATTTTCCTCCTCTGGGAAAAGAGCTAGCTAAACTTAAGCATCTGTAAAGGTCTGCTGCATTTCTTTTATGCTTTGAATAAGAAAAGCATTTCCCAATCAAGAGAGCTTTTATGCATAAAACTTTCTAGCAGGCCTTCAAAGGCTTTGTGTATGCATCCCAGCTGTCCACAGCATGCACATCAAACTGCATCACCTGCAGAGCAGGAGTGGCAGCAAAAAAGCAAGCCAGGAGAAGCATAGTTCTTTGTTCAGGATTGGACCGGGACTGTGACAGCAAGCAGCCAGCTCATCCCACCGCAACATTCAGGAACTTCAGAGGAGCAGGCCCTATGTATTGTACTTGCTTTCATTTTGTTGTATTTTCAATTCCTCTCTTCTTTTCTCCCTCTTCTTGTATTACACTCCACTCAGCTTCTCCCTGCTCTCTCCTTTTTCCCACATAGTGCCTTGAAGCTTGCTTTGAGGAGCAAATCCGGTCCTCCTGTGGTTTGCGGGGGGAACATTGTGGGCAGAACATCATTAAATCTCCACTGGACTGGCGTTGTGAAAAGATCTAAGAGATAAACCCCTAAGGTAGCAATAATACACTTTGCATTTGAATAGAAGTGCCTTTGTTACTATCACCAACTGCATATATCACGGAATCCTTTATGTTTTAAATAATCCAGTTCTTCAGGGCTAAAAATGAATGTCTCTCTCTGCTGTCTCTCTCTTGAGGGTTGCTAGTCCAAGCAAAATCCACTTCTCCTGTTGAGAAGTCCTTTTCAGCAGAATAAGTGCTCCACACAACCCTTAGAAAACATGGCTTGGAACAGAAAAACAGCTAGCTGTCTTTTTTTTCTGCTTAATATCCTTTCTTTCATCAAGAATTCAGCATCTCTCTGTTAAGCCACGCTGCCGCATGACTCCCTGAACTGATGCCACACTGTTAGTGCAAAGAAACTAATTGGGATCTCTAGAAATCAAAGATGCATTTGCAAAAGAGGCTCATCTTGGGTAGGTGTTATCTGTGTGAGTGTAGATAGTTGAAAGCAGCTCAGCAATAGCATAGTTGTAAATCAAGTCAAAAGACTGAGAAAATGAAGGGCTTTCTTACAGAGCTTTTTCTTATGGGTAAACTGAGTTATTAAGGAAATTTTTATGATCTAGGATGCAATTTCTGATGAAAACATTCAAGAGAAAAGAAAGAGATCAGGCAGAACAAGTATCTGAACTTCAGATGACAGAATGCCTGTCATCTCCTCCTGGACCCCTACTAATCTCCCCTTAGTCACTTTCCAAACATTTTCAGACTGGTGGCATTTTTTGGTGCTAATTAAGGTCAGTTTTACTTCCACAACCCCAAGTTTCACAAGGCGTGAAATTCTTCTAAGGTGAGCTTTTCTTGGTTTGCTTGCTCAAGCCCTTGTATGGCTGTTCCTCACATTCTCTGAAACTATTATGCTGAACAAGGCAAGTAGAGGAAGCCTCTTACAATACTGTGTTCAGTGTGATGATTAAGAGAAGACGCTAGGGGAAGATACTCTGGGATTTTTCTATCACTTTTGTAATTTTTCTCCTTTTTTTCATTCCCTTCTCAATTTTCTTCACGTTCTTTTGCCTCGTCACAGGCTCCTCTCCTTTTGTATCACATAGGAGACTGCAGTGTGAGTATGAGAGAGCAGAGTATAAAAAAGAATGGTGCATACAATGAGATCTCTCTTTTTATTTTTTTTTTAATTTTAAGTTTGTGAGGGAATTGGGAAGATAGAAGAAAGGAAACCACTTCTATTAACTGAAATAGAGGAAAACAAGGTGATAGGTTATCAGACACTGAGGTTAACTGGATATAAATGAGAATGGTTGGCTTCCTCTAATTTGGCCTTTTCTTATTCCCTCACATGAAAAATTATCTGAGGGACAGTGACCGTGAATGCCACCAACTACAAATGCCAGCTGAGTAGGTCAGGAGTGTCTGTAGCCAACCATGACACTGAAAACATTGCTCCAAAGACCAAAAGTCTCTGAAACATCCCACTTGCATCAAAAAATAGGAAAGCATACAGAGGGATTGCCCATGACAGAGGTGCTGGCATCCAAGGGGAACTTCTCCAATGAAAAACCTTGCCTGAATTTTGTGTCATGTTGCCTGTTGAGAAACTATTCCACCCAGTGAGACAACTGTCTGTTGGGGCTGGAGGCATTTAGCACTTAGTAAATTTCTAGGTAGCATTAGGGGCAGTGGTGCCCCTCATGTATGGCCATCAGGACTCGTTGTCTGTGAGGGGAAATATCCCCTAAACTAAATTATCCACTCAAGGAGAATAATTTTCCCCTCATGCCTGCAGCCAAATTTCTGAAGCATTAAAATTAATTAAATACAATGCAAACAGAATGTGATAATCACAGAATAATCAAGTATCTTTTAAGCATACTGCTGGGAACATCATTTAGCCCAGCGCACAATAGCTAACATAATAAACCTTAATTTCAAAGGGAGATTGCCATGTCCCTTCAAGAAAGCACTTTGACAAATTTAATCAAACTCCATTTTGAAACAACTCATAGTTTCTTTTCACCCCTATTCTGTTTTGAAGATGATTTTAGGTTTTTGCTCTTAAGTATTGACCTTTTTTTAAGATTCCCACTACAAACAAAGGTATAATTAATGAAAAACCATGCTCTTGTACCAGAAGTGTCCTTCAGTTTAAACCATTCTTCCCCTCTTTGTGGTGTTTATACCTTAATAAAGGATTCAAAGCCAGAACAGTAATCCCTTTTAATCTTTGCTGAGGTATTTTAACACGCTGTTCCCTTGAAGGAGTCAACAGCTCCTCCCAATTCAGTATCATCTGTAAACTTAATTAATATGCACTCAACTGCTGCATCCAGATTAAAACACTGAAAAGAACTGGCTCTAAAATAGAGCCCTGGGAAATCTCACTAGAGCCTGGTCACCAGCCTGATGTTACTTCACTATGACCCTTCATAGCCTGATCTTTCAGCAGATTGTTCACCCACTGCATTGTGAGGGTGACGGAGCACTGGAACAGGCTGCCCAGGGAGGTGGTGGAGTCTCCTTCTCTGGAGATATTCAAGACCCGCCTGGACGCCTACCTGTGTGACGTGGTGTAGGGAGCCTGCTTTGGCAGGGGGGTTGGACTCGATGATCTCTAGAGGTCCCTTCCAACCCCTACAATTCTGTGATTCTGTGATTCTGTTATTATGTTTAGTCTACTCTTACGCTGGACACTTTGTCTGGAAAGATACTGTGAGAAGCATTTTCAAAAGCTTAACTGAAATCCAAAAACGTTACATCTACTGGCTTCCCTTGATCAAATAGATGAGTAACCTTGTCATAAAAGGAGATTCACGTCATTAAACAGGACTTTCCCATCATGAACCCATGTTGGCTGTGACCAATGATGTCATTTCTTTTCAGTAACTCCCAGAATAATAACTGCTATTATTCTAGCAGGCATTGAAGTGAAACTGACAGGCCTGTAATTATCAGGATCTCCTTTTCTTGTCCCTTTTGAAAATTGGGATGTTTATCAGCTTCCATTCAATTGAGACTTTTCCAGGTTCCCAAGAGTACTGAAAAACAATTGAGAGAGGTCTCACAATGACATCAGCCAGCTCTTTGAGTATGCTGAGATGAATCCTATCAGGCCCCATCCGGATGCAGCAGCAAATCTAACGTAATTTCAGGGTTGACTGCAAGTTTATCATTACCGCAGTCATAATCCCAGATCCCACTATCAGTCTTAAAGATAAAGAAGGCATTATGCACATCTGCTTTGCCTGCATCCCTATTAGCGAGGTGACCGTATTCATCAAGTAACAGAAAAATGTTATCATCTTTGGTCCTTCTTTTGCTGTTAACATATTTTTAAAAGTCCTTTTTGTTGCCCCTCACACTACTGTGAAGCCAGCCTCATCTCTAATTGAGTTTTGTCTGCATATACCTTCCCCTGCAATAGCCAACAGCATCTCTGTAGTCCTGTCACATTGCCTGACCTTGCTTCCAGTGTCCATATGCTTTCTTTCTCTACCTAAGCTGTAGAAGAAGATCTCTACCAACCAACACTTCTCCCTTGAGACACTGTTTACAAGCAACTAAACCAGGAGGGCACCTTGACTTCTTTAGGTCCTTAGAAGCAAAATAACAACAAATTATGCCATATAACAGTGCTCACAGAATGATGATTTACTCAAAACATAGTTCCAGCAGGGATAAATGAAAAAAATATTGCAGCCTACGGAATTTAACTGCTACTTTAGGTAAGAACAGTCTAGGAGTTACAGTACCATGCAGTTATACTACTGTTCGTAGTATAAGAATGGCCACTTGATATACAGACAAGCAGTTTTTATTTGCATCCTTAAAGGATGCTTTGAAACTGTATATTCCTTAAACTTCTGATGGAAATAGACAACTGGGTAGAAGACACACCTCTAACACTGGAAGCTTTACTGATAGCCCACGAGTTAAAACAACAACGACAAAACTGTCAAATGAGTGTAACTCAACTGGACACAGAAAGTAAAATTATCAGAGGAAGTCCTTCATAAAAGTGAAGATAGAAGTGACCAAGGGTAAGTACTGAGTTAAATAAGTGCCAGTCTCTGTTTTTCCACAGAGCATGTAGGCAATTAGGAAGGGTTCTCTCTTTAGTTTCCAAAAGACTCTTATTAAAGTCACGTCAAGCATCAGACTAATAGGATTTCTTTTTGAAGGTGAAAAAACTTAACGTACCATTTTGGGAAATGTTCTGTAGGTCTCTGTGGTTGCAGCGATTTCTCCTTCGTAAACGTAGATACAGAGAGTCTGTCCAGCCTCTGAAATAAATTAGGAGCATGTAAGCTGCTAGACTCATATGATATAGATGAAAACCCATCCAATGTTATAAAAAGAAGTATGTTCTTGACCCTGAACCACTCTGTTCACCAGCTGAAAATACAGGTTCATTCTACCATTTCCCTGTTTTGTGGTCATAAAATTCCATCATTTTGAAGAACGTGGCCTAAAATGGAAGACCCAATATTCTCTGAGAAACTGTAAATAGACGTTAAGTTTGGAATGTTCGTTCTGGATGGTTTTTATACTGATCTTTCAGACAAGGTCTTTGAGAACCTGTTTGTTATACGCAATTTATCAAAACAATCCTGTTGATTGCTCACTAATTAGCTTTTCAATTGCCTGCTGTGGAACAGTGAAAAAAAATAAATATAAAAGGAAAAAATATTGGCAGGGCATTAATTTCCCAGTGACATAAATCTTAGGTGGATTGATCTGAAAATCACTTCTGCCTTGATTTTGATCAGTTTTCTCCTGCACGGTTGAGAAAAAAGAAAATGCAATGAAACGGATAACAACCCAAAGAGAAGCTGATGAGAATGCCATGCTCTGAGTCACAGGTACAGCTTGTTACTGGGGCTGCTGATCTTGTATTTGAACTTAGGTACTGAAGTTTTCAGATAACTGCAATACCATGGCTCAAGAACAGTCAATTTAGGTGAATTCAGAGGAACATAAAACAACAGTATGTGTTGAAATCAGCAATAAAAGTAACTACCTACATAGAAACACTTGATCACATCAGCCATTAACCATACAGTTAGCTGCACAAGGAATGCAGGAGTTCTCTGCCTTTCATCATAGCTGAAGGGGGGTGAGGGAAAGCAAACAAAACTTCTTGACTACAGAATTCACTCCTCTGCTAATCAGTGATGTTCACGCTCACTGATTAGGGGGTGGGAAGGATGGGGATAGGCCACATTGGTTTGCAATTCTATTTCTGCAGGCCTAGAGAGAATGGAAGCCTTTCCCAAAGCACGTTGCCTGCTGGTCTCCTGCAGACTCAGTCGTTGCGTTCATAGATCTTGAGCTGCTTCTCTTAAAAGTGCATTGAAATCCTGAGCAGCTCTTTTTATTTCTTTCCAGATGTGGAAGAGATTTAAAAAACAGACTGAAAACTCAACACTGATCCAAGGCCTATTGCTGGCAGTGCCAGGGTCGGTGCTAAGCTCCGAATGTTGCCAGATTTGAGGATGGCCTTGATTTTAGAAACCCATCTGTCCAGCATTTTTTGTCTTTTCTTCCAAGCACTCCTTTTTTGTTGCTTCCAAGGCTCACTGTGCCTTCTCTTCCCTGTCTGTTAGCTTACCCAATAGTGGAGTTTAGGAACCCAGTGATCTCTGAGAACTGGGGCCAGTCAAGCTCATCAGTGAAAGCCATCGGGAGATTAGCAAACGATTTCTGAAAAAGAAATTTTAAAATCAATCTGATTTCACATTTACAGCCAAAAATCAGCAATTACAGTGATGGCTATAGTGGTAATTATTTAAGAAGCTGACTCTTGTATAATGGATATAGCAAGAGGCAGAGAAGGGCGAAGCAGAACCAGGGGCATACAGAGATGTCTGAGTTGCATCTAACAACACTCTGATTCTGGAGGATTCCAAAGCTCTCCCTGAGTTGTATCACATGTTGCAGATGGACATAACCAAGAAAACAGTTGTTTGCTGCCTTTCCAAAGGTGAGTACACCTGCACAAAGGAAGAGATGGTGGTGTTGTGTTCACAGTCTCTCTGGCAGATGGATGAGAAGGCAAGGATGATGCTGACTCACTCCAAGCTCCCTTACAAACTCCAGCAGCACGAGCTGTGAGTATCCAGCCCCTAAAAACCTCCACCCTGCAAAAGTCTTGTACTTTTGCTGGTCTTTGTCCCTCATTTATTTATTATTTAGATGACTGTCTCTGCAAATGCCTCTGTGTGGGTGCACATTCAAAAGCAGTACCCTGTTTGTCTACCTTTTGATTTGTGACAATGCAAAAAGTGGCGAAAGGTGAGAAAAATGGCCTCCAGAAACTACGCTATTGCAGAAGGACGAGAGTATGTAGTAAATTTGCAGCTTGTGTTCTAGACTGGGCTGGGCTCACAAAGACAAATGTATAAATCCAGTGTGCTCAAACTGAAAAAACTGTTGATGAAAATGGCAATAACCAAAAGAAGGTCAAAACATAAAATGAGAGAACTTACAGGCTGGTTTAATCTATGTAATTTATTAGCTTCATTTTCTTTTAAATCAGTTGTAGGGTTTTCATGGCTATCAACAGTAAGCAGGCAGAAATTCCTTCTCCAGCAGGGTCAGAATTAACTGAAAGCTATTCTCAGTGTCTCAAAAAGTCTTTATTCCCACAAAATTATCATTTAGCTGAATAGGAGTTTACTTGAGTATATGATTATGGGCTTTATATGTAAGAGGCTGGGGGAAATGGAGGAAAAGGGGAGGAGAAGCAAGAAAGGGGGGGTAAAGGGGATGAAATCCTGAAGCTGAGCTCAGCGCAGCTTGATGCATGGTAGATGTCACCTTAAAGCATTTAACAGCATATTCGACCTACTTATGGTGGCTCTGCATTAGTTACCAAGGTGAAAATGGGTCTGGCTTAACAGCTTTCAGTGGCTTCTCTCTCGTACATATATGTGTTCTTTCCTGTAGCTGCACAGATGCATCTCTACGCGTATGTGTGTGTATTTTAAAGACTTAAATATTTTTCTGAACCTCTCTCCCTAAAATGTGATAGCTTTATGTACAAGCAGACAAACAAGGGGCTAAGCACAGCTTGGTCGTTTGTATCATTTACCTCCTGTAGATTGGCCATGAAGACAACAGAAATATTGAAAGAAGACGAAAAGGACAAGCTATAGATATGGTCTTGTACCAGACACATCATACACCTGCATTTAGAGCCAAAATGGTTGATGTATTTTTCTGTGACCACGTCTACCATTTTTTCATACAATCACTCCAGAATAATGTTTTCATTGGACAAAGCCCACAGTAATTTTTAACTGTTTTTCCCCTGCAATCTTAGCTTAAACATGAATTAGCCAGATTCTAATTAAGTTGCAAATTGCTCTGGAAAGGAATATTTGAGTCCAGAATTATAGCTGCATTTGAAAACTGTAGATAGGTTTGGCATTGACACTGCTCCAGCAAAGTATTTAAAGCCAGACTTCTGAAGATATTTCAGGACTGAAAGGTGGAGATGAGTGGTTAATTTCAGATGAATGCTAAACCTTGAACTTGCAGAGTTGTAATTTGGAAAGCACAGCCTAACAGACTGCCTTTCACTTAGCCTCAGATGCAAATGTGGCCCACAGTAGAGTTGGATTTATACTGACTTTTAGCTTCAAATTCCTCTCAGCACAACCCGGTTTAAATACCATTCTCCAGCCTATTCTGGCTGAGAAACCATGCTTCAGCCTATGTGCCAGATTTTAGCTGAGAATAATTAGAAAGTTATTCCATCCTAGCTTCAAATGCTGTATTTTAGCCTCAAATGCCTTAGATGGGTCTCAATTCAAAGGAACCTTTCCACCTCTTAGATGTGTCCTAGATTGAAATCCACCTCCCCATTCCCTTCTCTTCCTCTTGAACTGCAAAGCCATGGCTGATGCTAAAGATACACACCAAGCTGTGATGGACAAAGTCAGATTAAATGGAAGAGTGCTTAGTGTTGCTAAGGCAAGACATTTTCAAAATCAGACCACAAAAGGGCACAGGAAACCTAATGATAGTATGGCCATTTAGAAATGGCAGATGCAGAAATTGTGAAAGCACTGAAGTATCCCTTGATTTGAAGGAGAATCAGTTTTTTTTGTTTTTTTTTTTTAATACTGATTTTAACAGTGTTAAGTTCCTCTTGACAGCACTACATACCTGAGACAATGTTCTTATTCTGATTATGAAAATAAGCTTAGAGCTCCCGAGGAGGGAACATCCTATCTTTTCATAAATCATGTACAGCATGCAAAGTTGCAAGGGCTATAAATGTGAAATTAGAAATATTATTACCTTATTTCCCCCAAAATACAGCATCTGAGTAATTATAATGCTAGCTGGGAGAATCTTGGCTGCAACTCACCAGATTTACAGAGAAGCTAGAACATGTTTTGAATAAGATTTTCACAGATCAAATTGCTGTTATTTCTACTGGGGCTGAAAAAAGAAGGGAGAGGAATAAATGTTCCTGAACTCAGATGTAAAGAAATGTTGTTTTTTATGTTTTATTTTCATAGGAAATATGAGCATCAACTTGTTATTTAAATGAGATATGCAGAGATACTGCGTTTGTGGGCAAATAGATATTCACTGGATTACAGATAGATAGATGAGGGATTTATTTTCGTTTTTATTTAGCATGAAATAGAGATTCAAGAGCTTTTAAATTCATCTTCCTAGAGAGGATAACTCCAGCTCCTTTATAAATATAGCGCTTTTATCTCCAGATAAAATGTTTTCTGAAATGAGATTTAAAAGTAAGCTCCTATCCCAGACACATAACAGAAAAATGCTGCATTTAGTAGCTATTTGGAAGTCAATTACAAGCAGATGGACAGAGCAGCAGGAGTGCAATATCCATGGCTAGACACACCAGTGTTTTTAACATTAAAATTCCATGAAAAAACACCCACCTCAGACAAAAACAACAGTATTTCTTCTGCTTTGTTAAACCTCATCAAAAGCATGTCTACTGCATTGCACTTAATTTTTAGTGTCAGAATTTTAATGTCAGAGGAATGAACATTCAGCTCAGTCCTTGCTGAAGAAAGGAGAAAACGGCTGGCAGTCCTAAGACCAGTTGACAAGAAGGAAGCCAAAATAATAATCTCCTTCGTACAGTTGAATAATTCCCTTCCTGTAATTCTTCCGCTTGGGGTGTTTGGGGATTTAATGGAGCAATAGGAGGTTGAGAACAGAGCCATGTGCTCAGCTGCCTCTGCAAGAAACATGCAGATAGGTATCCTCAGGGGGTGTTTCCAAGATTCTTTTCTCTCTTTTGCTACACTTCAGCCATATTTTGGGACCTGGCAGAACCAAACTGGTGTAAAACTCAGACTGAGGTAACTACAAGTTTCCTTGTGTAGTTGCTTTGTTGTTGATTTTCAAATCTGGAGAAATAATGTGCTTATCTGAGCTGAAGCTTTCAATGGACACCTTCCGCAATGAATTTTGTGGGAGGAACATACACTAAAAGTGACGGTGACTTCTCAATTAGATGGAGAAATACAAAGCCCAATATATAATATCTTCTCATACAGCAGCTTCCCAGCAGCAGTCTTTGAGAAGATGGAGCAAGGATCTAAATTCCAAGGCTGTTTAGCCCCAATCAGGTGCTCATCTGGTCACCCAGTTACCCAAATGACAATCTGAGCCCACTTCAGTGTAGAAATTTCTCTTGAATATTCTCATTCTTTCCTCACTCAACTTTGCTGCTCTTTTGCATAGTAGCACAATCAGACAAAGAACCAGCTCTGCAGAGCCTCTTAACTGAATTCTCAGCATCTCTCCTCTAAAATTATTTCCCCACATAATTAGCTTGAAAGTAGGAATTAACAGCTGCTGCTGATGTGGTGCTGATTAACAAGAGGGCCCACAGAGCTGTTAAAGTGTAAATTTTACTTTACCATTGCATATGTAAGTGCCTGTGTGTGTGAACATATGTAAGAGTAAATATGAAATATATCAAATATGTAAAACATATAAAATAGATACGTAAATACAGAAAATTGGTAAGGCAATAAAACACTGAATTTAATCAATCTGATTTAAGAGGCACCCAACGTTTTCCTTGGAAAGTAGTAAAATTCTTGAGGGGAAAAGCCCTACTTGGAATTCCATATAGATGGCCAAATCACCATTGAAATGGAAATGAAAGCTTTGAACTCCCTCTACTATTGACTACAAAAGAATCTATTTCATCAAGTAATTTTCCAGCATGTCCTATCAAAGAAATTTTGTCAGAATCAGAGTGAAATGTCTTAAGCTTGGCAGCACTGGAGAGCAGCAGGTAGACTAAGTTAATGCACTATCCTCTCCTTACAGAGCCCAGACATCAGACTCTTCTTGCAGTGGTCTCAAATTAAGCGTAGTTCAGTGTGATTAGGATTTAGACCCTCTGCACCCTCCCTAGTCACAGAACCAGCCCTCAGTGTGCTCATAAATTCTCCTCAAGGAAGAGAGCAAAAATAAAGGATGGATGCCTGCTGGCCATGAAAGGCATACTGTGATCAGCCCCAGAGAGCACTGCTATCTTTTGGTTTTTACAGGAATGGAAAGCATGGCCTACTGCTTTAACCCTTCCATTTTTACATTTGAAAGAGGGAGAGAGAGAAAGAGAGAGGAGGATAGGAGGATGAAAGGAAGAGATGGTTATTTCTCAGTCAGATATCTCTCTGCAAAAAACTACTCTGGGAGTTTTTGAGTAGATGCAACTGTAAATGTTTTTATCCTTCTCTCTTTGAAGAAACACAACTTTTAAAAGCTCAAAACGACTGTTTCCTTTTCCAGTTTGTTAATTAGACCTACACAGGAAGGATGTTTACCAACAGGATGTAACACTGTTTCTCAAGAAACATATTGCACTTTCTTGACCCCAAAGTAGGATAAGAAGTTGCTGCTATTGACATTCTTCATGCAGACAGAGTAAGATGCGGAGGGCAAGAAAGAGGGATAGGCAGCAAGAAAGAGGGATAAGCAGCAGCAAATTCAGAATTAGCTCAGAATGTTTTTTACTAGTAATTTTGTTCACAGGTGACACTTGCCTTAGATAGGGTTAGCTGCTAATTAAATAACATCTCAGCACTGGTAGTGTTTAAACACTTGTTAGTTTATAGCACTAAACTCTGTATCTCTGCATTAATATTTATCTGTTGTACATTTGTTCAGTATAAATGTTTGAATACAGTTGTATTTAGCTTCTCCAGTTCCAGCAATAACTTAATTCCTTTTATTTCCTACACCGTGAGTGAATGGAATGATTATGAAAGGCCAGAGAGAATATGCCTTTGTCCTTATTCCCCCAGTGCAGGGCTTATGCTCTGACTGCTTAGAATAATGGAATCGTTTATGTTGGAAAAGACCCATAAGATCACCAAGTCCAACCATCTCTACCAATTCCACCACTAAGCCATGAGCACCACATCCACATGCCTCATAAACACCTCCAGGGATGGGGACTTCAACACCTCCCTGGGCAGCCCATTTCAGGGCCTGACCACTCTCTGTATGAATAAATTATTCCTGATCTTCAGTCTAAATCTCCCTTGGTGCAACTTGAGGCAACTCAGAGAGACTCTCTCTATAGGAGAAGAACCATTTCTCCCTTTCCAACCAGTTCTTACTCTTCCGAGCACACCAGCCAGCTAGATTTGAGCTCTGAGAACATAGATTCATTGGAATCTACCTAGAGAGGACCATGCAAGTTGCTCAATAGCCATTAGACAATAACAAGGGGCAACCAGAAGATCATCTGCACTCTGGCACTAGGCCTTGGTACTTCTGCCTCAGCACGCCATCCAGCTTGCAGAGAAACACTTTCTAAACCCTCATATCAGTAACAATAAAATGCTGACATAGTCTAAAACTGTTCTTGCCTGCACAGCTCTGCCACCAGTACTACTGCCAGAATCATCATCACCATCAGTGTTATTACCATCTTTATTAGACAAGATAATCTCAATTACCATTAGTGCTAATTTATTATGCTCATCATCAGCTTTGTCATCAGTGTCATTCATCTAATAATTGCTCATAAACCTTTAACAAAGAAAAACAACAGCTAATTGGCAGCATTTAAATCAGCTCAGCTCTGGGAGCAAAAGAAGGAAAATGCATGGAACTCTCAGACCTACAAACATATAAAGGCACCATAAATGCAGAAGTTTGGGGACTTCTACAAACAACAAGATTGTTCTCCAGAAATCATCCATGTTGCACAGAGGTCAGTGGAGGAGCAGTGGGAGTTCTGCAGGGATGGAGGAGATCTGCTCACCATGTGCAAAGGACATGACACAGGCCGAGGAGCTGCACCAGCTTGTGGGAGCACAGAGCAACGAAGGACAGGAGCATGCCTGCACATTTATCCCCTGCTTCTAATTACTGTTTGCTTAGATGATCTTTTCTCCTGTGAATTTTGTTGTTGTTCAAAAATGGCAAATGCTGGGATACAGCCTAAAGACAGACATCAGTGTGCTAGCGATGCCCTACACTCATTATAGAAACTGTTACCTTTAGGACAAGTCCACTGCAAACCCCTGGTGATTCCTGCATGCCTGCAGATATATCTGTGCACTGGAGTTCCCCATCCTATTACACGTATGCCACAGATGAGGGAAAACAATCCAGGACACATATTTCAACAGCAGGGAGAAAGCAAGAAGTGATTTTGGCAGGTCAGGTGCATTTTCTCACCGCGGACATCTGTGTGACGGTCATCCACTCGGGTGGGATGTGGAAGTGGGCGCCAGCCGAGTCTCCCAACAGCACCACCCCCTGGGAGTCCGCACCTAATTAACACACTTAGTTAATGGCATGAAATGCTCCCAACAGGTAAAGCCCTCCTAAAAGAGTAACAAGGCAGAGCATGGAGAACAAGGCTTGAAGGGTAATATCTGCATGACTGCAAAAAAGAAAAAAGAATGTGCTCCATTCTGCCTTGCTCATGAAGATAGGGAAGCCCTATATGAATATATGAAGCCCTATATGAAATGAACACAAAATAGACATTGCTCCTTGTACTGGCTTTAAAGCCTTACCTTTGCAGAACTTCTCCTCGTAGGGAATTCCATCTTTTGGATCCACGCCCTGTTGAAGGAGGGAAAGGGCAGATGAACATCTCTATTCAGTGCTTGAAAAATGGTAATGCAGAATGGAAGCTTAGAATTTAGGTCTTGAATGTTTTGCCTGTCGGAAGTACTGCATCATAATAACGACACTTCCCACTAAATTATTCTAATAAGTTTACATACATTTAAATTAATTATAATAGCTATAATTTAAATAATTATAAGCATTGATAAACAAACTCTCATAACTGCTTCCTCTGTGTTCCCTTATTTTTTAATAAATGCAATTTTATTTGAATATCAGAGGAAGTAGATAAACGGAGTCATCCAAATCGGTCAATAAACCAGAACAATAAAACCCCAACATTTATGAACTATCTCAAAAGGAGGGGGGAAAAAAGAGAAAAAGCAATCAGGAGGGAATTTTAAGATGTAAAACTTCATTTACTTACCCATATACCATTGCAGTTAGAGTCGCTTTTCACATCCCAGTTATCAGGACTAAAACAGAATTAGAAAGGGGTATACAGCGTTACAGAAAATAAGGGAAAGAAGGGGAGGAAATCAGATCCTTTGTGCCATTTTCCATGAAGAATGCAAAATAATTAGAATTTTCTTTCTGCACAGAAGGGCACCTTACTCAAAGGCAATGGGAAATGCTGTGCCCTCTCACAGATTGCCTAAAAACAAATATGGAGCTTGTCCTTTACAAAGCCACAATTGTTATAAGCAACTAAATTATCTGAAATAATTAAAAGCTTTACCGTCTGCCAGGGTACACGGTGGTGTTTTTGTCATCACAGTCTCTGCCGCGCCAGTGATAGCCCCTCAGCGTCTAAAAGCCAGGAGGAACACACAAATAGGATACTCGTCGTTACTCTGGCGCTTTTAATTTAAAATATCTAAAATGAGAATCTAACTCAAAGTGTAGGAATAAAGCCCAGTAAATGGGTTGCGTTTCAGGGCGTATACGCTGAGCTTTAGTAAGTGACACCTTGCACACTTTGGTGGAGAAATAAGATGGGAATTTATTTATTTTTTTTAACAAGTTGTTACTTTACCTTTTCTAAATTCAGTAAACAGACCACTCAGCAGCAGAGCAATTTGCTTCTGCTGGGAGCACAGCTTCATATGTGCATCTCCCCAGCTGGCATAAATGAATGACTGTGATTTCATCCAGAAGCAAAGAAGTATTTTATGACAAAAAAATAAACTTTCTTCACTTCCCTCCTATGCCATTTTCACATGAATTAATATGGCTTTGCAGAGAGCATGAAAAACCCACTGGTGTTCCCAGTATTGAGGGATTATCGTACCAAAGGAAAGGTTTTGCTTACTGGGAAAGTGCTAAATTTATCTCCATCAAAATCTTCAAAAGGCAGTTTACTTCTTAGGACACTATGAAAAACAAAAACAACAAATGCAGTGTTAACATACGGAAAGAGACCTATTCAGAAAGAGAAAAAGTGTTCAGAATAGATAACAGCTGGCATGTTGTTTGCAGATCTGCGCTCAGTTTTGGTTCTCTGCTTGTATTTCAGCAAAGTGACTCTGCCCATGGGAGCAAATTCTGATCTCCTTCAATATCTTCTGACTGAGGGACTAGTGTGGGGCTGCAATAGCAAACCCTCAGCCACTAGCACAAACTGGGGCACCACATCAGTGGTAGAAGTGGTACCACTTTGAAAATGAATACTTTGAAAGTGAATGCCACACTCAGCGTGGCACGTCTGGTAAATCTGCCAGATAGGAAACAGTGGCAGAAATGTTCTACCTGCAGAAGAGCTGCAGAATGGAGTCTTAGCTGGTAGAAACCTTCCTCTCTTAAAAACAAATGGTATATACCCATTGTCATGTGCATCCCAGAAGACTTTACACCATGTCTTTTCCATTATGTTTAGCCTAGAGACTTGTAGTTTCCATACCAAGTTGTAGATACATAAACATATGCTTATTTTATTGGGCAAAAACAAGCTTTTGGAGAAATAACCCATCAAATATCCTTGGCTTTTCTTCAAAGCTCTGACTCAAAGTCAGCAATGACATTAAGCTGTTCTTCCTGCCCACCATCCACACAGCTTTCTTAAATACCCGGAGAGTCCCCTACACTTGCAAGCGCTGCTTAATTCCTATTCTTCACATATCCTCAGTTTGCCTTAAGCCTGGCAGAATATGGGTTATGGCACTGAGCAACACAATGGAGATGTCTCTGGGACTCCAGAAATCTCAGGAGAAAAGCAGCACCTCCTGAGGTGTCATACCACTGTGTAACAGAGAGCTCTGTTCTGTGACAGAGAAGAGTATATTTGTCCTCTTGGACCTGCTGAATGTATACAAATATTTTAAGTACTGCAAAAGCACAGGCATCCCTCCAAGCAACCTTACCCACCTGAACTCTATGCAGCTTCCATAAGCACTGCCTGGGCAGTGGTTTTAGAAAGGAAAGAAACAGCAGTGAAGCACAGGGAGATTTGTTAAAGGTGAGGATTATTTTTCTCCTTTGAAAGAAACAGATGTACCACACTCTGTTTCTGGTGAAGGACTGAAAACTTTATACATACTATTTAATCCTCTCACACAGGTCAGCCAGAAGAGGAAATGCACATAGGCTTGGGACCCCCACGGTTCTTTTCTGGAGGGGAAGAAAATAAGAAAAAATTGAATACATTTGTTATCTCAGTATCTCAGGCAGTGTGGCCTGAGATACTGTGTGAGTCAAGTCCAGAGCTAAACCATGTATTTTCTGCCCGATAGCATCTGAAAACACCAACAACTCCACTAAGGATGCCACATGCCAGAGGATTTGAGGATTTAGACCCGACACAGCAGTCAAGTTGGGGATTATGACTGAGCATTTTCTAAACCAAGTACATTTACTTTCAGAGAGATGTAAAATTGAAAGGAAGGAAGAAGCTCTCATCAAACTGCCTCCTGTCATGCACCAAAGTAATTTTTTTCACTCTTTGTAAAATCGCCTATTCTCATCTTGAATAAACACGACAGTATCTTGCACTTAGAACAGAACCAGTGAAAGCAATGCACATTGGAGGCTAAAAGGCTGACTTCTGCACACTTGGTGGGGAGCTTTGGATAAGCCAAAAGTCAAGAGCAACCCCAAAGAGAGGAGAAATAGGGGAGATCCAGTACGTGCATAGAATGCCTTTGATTTTTTTACCCAGGATCTCATAACTATTTTTTATCTGGCTAGCCCAGCTGCTGCAGGATGAACGCTTCCAGCATTAGTAAACCACAGGCCAATCCAGTGGAGGTGCCAGGTAACTGGGAAGATTCATAAACTAAAAGAGCCCTTCTTGCTTAATGCTCGGGTTAGAAAACACCGTGGTGCACTGCAGATCAACCCCACAAATACACTGTGAATGCGGTTTCACAGTAAGTTCAGGCAGTCTTTAAACACCAGGAACATTCAGGTGGCCAATAAATATGGAGGGCTAGTTGATGCACAGTCTAATTAATTGTATTCATTAAGGCCATATTCATCATAGAAATCTGAAACAGCTGAGCAGATGGACATACTCATTACTTTATGCAAAGGAGGGTAATTATTTATATTGCCATAGCACCTCTGTCCTTGGACCAACTCCCTCATGTTATACATTTTACATACACAGAAGAAAAGTAAGATAGTCCTTGCACTAACAAGATTACAGCCCCTGTCTAACATAAAACAGAAGGTAAGGATTGTGTACAGCTTGGGAGAGGACAAGGAAAAGCTATTAATCACCACGAGGGGCAGCAACCACAGCATGCAGAGCTCTGAGTGATGGAGAACTCCTAGAGGTTGCTGAAGGGCAGCAAGGCAGGGTTATAACAGTGTGTCAGGCACTGCCCTGCAGCTCCTGTGAAGGAACGCATTTGCTTGGACAGTTAACAAGGAGCAATGGAGACGAGCTCCGCAGCAGTCAGAGCAGAGGTCACCCTCAGCAGAATGTCACAGCTGGGATTTCAGCACGGAGGGAAAGGAGGAGTGAAGGTATGAGAAAGCCCCAGTGTAAAGACAGTAGGTAATGTTTGCACCAGCGGCTGAAGCAAAAGCTGAAGATGAAAAAAAGTTTTGCTGTGCTTGTAGAAGCTCCGCAGCACTGGAAGTGGAGTAGTGACAATGTACTCAGAGAAATCAAAGAAACAATGGAAGAAATTCAGGGGAGCCCAGCTATTTCTCTTTGTTCTGTCAGACTCATAAGGCAAGGCTGGAGTTGTGCAGGCTTAGAGGAGACCAAAAGCTTTGCAAACCTCTGTACAGTTTTCTGGATGGAATTTTAATAAAACCCACTTTCTCCACCTCCTCCATGTAGGACTAATCTCAACACTGCCTGCAAAAGCACTGGAGGCTCTGAAAACTTTCCATTGTGCTAAGATTTGTGCTGTCTTCATCTAAGCTGTTGGCTTCATACTTCAGCCTAAATCACAGCATGCAAAGCCTTTGAAGTTAAGGCACCCGGAGCCCAAACTGTGCCAGAAAGACAAAATTTCCAAGAAATAAGTTAATAAAGCAGGCCTTCTTTTATTCTGCTTTCAGGCTTCATTTAAACTTTATCATTTGCTGCGAGTAGAATAAAACCTTTCCTGCCTTTTTCTCAGCTAGTTGTGAAAATCACTGTCGACCGGAGCTCTGCAAGCTTCAAAAGAAGGCAGCCCTGCAGCCCCAGCACACTGCTCAGCCCTGGTGGGAATTGTAGGTATCTTCCCAGTAGAGCCATGCGGTGATTGCAGGGTGAGTTTTTGGGAAGAAGCACATTAGTTTCCCTTGAGAAGCAGCAGTTGGTGGGCAGGAGACTGGTTTGTGCCTCGCTTTGCCTTGCAACCCTCTTTTGCCTCCCTTCTGTGGCTTTCCACTTCTCCCGCTGCAGAGATGTGAGTTATAGGCAACATGTAGTAGCTACAAGATTGCACACACAGAGCGTGCCCTCATTAAATACTAAAGGCACAACTCTCTTCTGCCTGAAGTAATATTTTCACTGCTGTTACTCAAAGATGTCTCTCCATCCATAAGAAAAGTTAGTGCTAGAGATGCTCATAATAACTAATAACAATAATATTTTATTCATGGCCTGTTAGCATTCCATAATGACATTTCAGTAATTATTTTAATTGGTTTGATGAAAACAAAGAAAAAACCCCTGATGTTTGTTGGTGTTTGGTTTAAATGAGTTGCTCACAGATGGCTTACTACATTTAATGAATGGAGAAGCTTATTAGATATTTTGGGTTGTAGCATTTTTCACCACATCTCCGCATCTAGAAGATACCTTTTCTTTATCCCAAACCTATGATGATTCTAAGAAATGCCCGATAAATACAATCCCCTGGCAGCCAGGCAGACCTCCCAGTCTCCTTAACACCAGCTGTAATCACCTCTGTTTTATGCACAGTCATGCACAGCTGCTGAGCAAAGATGGGGACAGTTAACATGCAAGAACCTCTTCAGAAGGCTGGGGAGTTCTTTCTCCAAACATGTTACTGGGCAAATGCACCCAAAATGGTGGCTATGTGTAAAACGATAATTTGCTGTCTCCCTCCAGCATGGGTCAAAAACTTTAAAGAGGTCCTATTATGCCCCTAGAAGTGTTTCTATTATTAATTTTCTTCCTTTAACACATTCTTCTTAAAGTAACACACTAGATATAGCTGCAGGGGAAGTGCAACCAATGAGGTGATACTTGTTTTAATTTGATCTGACCTCGTGCTGTACAGCTATGTAAGCTTTGAAATCCATCGACTGGAGAAAGCCAGCTATAACAGGGTCTTGCTGCTCTTAGCCAGAATACTTCCTAATTAGCCTTTCCATTTATGAGCAGGCAATTAGGAGCTGGAAGAAGCCAAAGGTGTAGTGATGGAGAATGAGGAGGTACAGGAGCACTGTGTAGCAGACTTGAGTTCATTGTAGAGCACTGGTACATTGGAAAGAGACCTCATTGCACCAAGAGCTGTTGCCAACCATGCCAACCTACTCTGGAGATCTCAAAAAGACATGGTATGTTCTGTGGAGTCCAGTCATGGCTTGCCACACAAGGAACACAGAACAAGGGGAGGAAAAAGAAAGGATCAGACTCCTCACTTCAGCTTGTGAAGCCCATGCAAGGGGGGTGAGGAGCTCTGCATCCAAAAAGGCAGCAGCTGCTCATCAATCCCTCTCCATCCCACACCTGCTCCAGAGCTCAGTCTAACAGAGAGGACCTCTGTAGCTCAGAGAGACTTTCTGCAAGCATTAGCCTGTGGGGCTTGCACCCTGGGAAGAGAATTAGGTATTGCATGTAATTTGAGAGGAAATCTCAGGCTATCAGGAGGACAGCACTGAATAGGGAGGAAAATGAATAAGATCCTGCCGGTTGTTGTTCTGTAGGAGCTGAGACCCATCTCTCCAGTGCATTGTTTATTTCCCTGACTTCACAATTTGGCAATTGCCCAAAGGCTAATTAGGCACCTCCATTTTCACTTTTGTGAGTAGCATCACAGTGAGGGTTCAGGAAGAAGCAAAATCAATAATTCCTTGACAAACAGAGAAAACATTTGCTCTGAATTAAGTGCCTGAAGACAACTGGAAGCAAACTCCATGGCTGAGCTCATAAGTGAACCCAGTAGAATAAAAGCTGCCCTTCCCTTCTCTGCAAGTGAGTACAGATCCACTTTATATCTGAAAACTGGTTAGAGGTGGAAAATTTCCAATCCCACATTTCAAGTTAAGAGGGACTTAAAGGAAAAAATAAGCAAAATTGGCATTTAGGCTATTGCTTGAATTTCAGTCAGCCCCGAATGGTACTCTCTGTGGTAGCAACTTTGTTCACGAGGCTTCCTCCTACGCACGTCTACAAGGGCAAGGCAGGGATGGCTAGGGACACAGAGGATGCATGAGATGAGGAGGAGCTGAGGCCCAGCAATGATAAACAATTCAAGAAGTCTGAAGGAAGAGCATCTCTAGGAGGAAAGGCACAGGGAAAGGATGCGTGGGGAAATTCCTGCTTTTGTAAAAAATCTGAACAAAATCTCTATACATTTGTATTTTTTACATGCAAGTATTCAAGTGTGGAGCTGCACTATGGAGCCCACAGATGACGTCAGCTGCTCCATGAATTTCAGACACATATCTTGGTTAGATCTCAACAGTTATCCCTACTCTACAAGCAGTCCACATTTTCAATGAGGTTTTATCTGTTCTCCTGTTACTTTACATTTTGTTTCTGTTATTTTCCTCTCCTTATTTCTAGTCTCACTTGATCCTGTGCTCGGTAGGAGTGATTCAGCCATCCACCTCTATGATGATCAAGATGGCTCACAATTGGGCAAAATGAGTGAGGAATCAGTCCCAGTAAGACGCAAATACAGTGTAAAACACCACAATGTCACCAATGTCTTACCAGGTCCTTGGAATTCTTTAAAATCTTTTTTGCTTTCCATATTGCAGCGCTGAGCCCCACCTACGAGAGCAAGAACAAAACACACACACACACAAAAACAGATGAGCATCATAGTAAATTACAATTTTTTTCTTCCCTATTTTTTTTACCTTTTTTCTTTTTTCTTTTTCTTTCTTTTTTTTTTTAATATCAGTCATTGTGCAAAATGATGTGTGAGTCTACAAACTCATCATCAGCTACTTTTTATTGGAGTAACAATCAATTATTTGATCACCCCATATTAAGCTCCAGTGACTAGAGTTCGTTTATTTTGCTCCGGGGCATCATTTATTTCCTGAGAGAAAGTCCAAATCAGTTGAAGAGCTGAGATTCATATCCTGACAGCTGCATGTGAGCTGCAGAACACTGACTGCTCCACAAATTCTGCAGAGAAACAAACCATTCATTAGATGGTCAGGGGATAGATGTGCAATGCCAGTCTGACATACTGTGCTACGTATGGAGGCAGCATTTGATGCTGTATGTCTAGGGGCTATACTTGCCAGCAGGGGAATAGCTGGCATGTGGGAATATGCAAAGAAGAGAATAATAACTCAAAGGTAAATCTTCTGTTTGGATTCTAGGAAGGAAAGAAAAATCACACTGGCATGTAACAAGTACATTAGTACCTTGCTTCTGATCAACATGGCTAGTAAAAACAAATTGTTCTAACAGCGCCCAGCCTAACGTGTGTGGAAAAGGAAGAAAATATCCCTCAAGTGACAGCACCTTCCTGAACAGTGCTTATGCCAGCCTGGAATATTAAAGCAGCATATATTTGCATTTCAAGCAACTGTTATCAACATTTTTTGCTGGGGATAAAATTTAGCAACTCATCATAACTGATTGAGGCAGTCATCAAAGCAAATTAATTGAGAGATTCTAGGCTCAAAAATTTATAGTTAATATAAGGAGATAAGGAAGAATAAGAACAAGTAACAAGGCACAGAGATGTCTAAGAGTTTATATATATATGCTTAATATATATGTATTATGTATTTGTGTTGATAATCTTATAAAAATCCAGATACGTTTCAAACAATAAATAAGAGATGCTAGGAAGGAGCCAAGATAATGTTTCCTGGTCTCTTCCCACTGGGCAACCTCTAAACCAAACATGTATCTTGTATTCGCATACTGTGTATGTTTCCAAATGCTATTATTTCTCCAATAAAATAACTTTAGGTTTAGATGAGGAAAGTGGCTTTAAATTGGGTACGATGCAAGAAGAATTTCCAAGGAGGTAAGATCTGTTAGTCTCTTTCTGCTGGACAGAAGAGGAGAACCCTTTCTTGCTCTCAGCAGCAGTGCATGAGAAGTACACGATTCAGACAGCTACAACAATATTGCACAAAGAAAGTATAAAAAAAAAAAAAAAAAAAGGAAGAAAAGGCTGAATTGACAGTGCATCCAGCTAAGTAATGGCTCTGAAATGCTGAGGATGAGATATCCTCCCACTTCAGAAGTTACATCAGTCAGGAGTACAGGGTGGCATGTGCAGAGCTGCCATCTGAAGCACCTGTACAGGAGAAAACAGGCCTCATGGGGATCCTGCAGCCCTTGGTTAACACCAGCACTTCATTGAGGGCCATACATCCCACACAGACCCTCTTGCTGCAGCCCAGCAAGCAGCCCTCCTTCTTTTACATGAGAGCACTACCAGACATGGGGCTCCCAGGGCTCTGACAGCTGGTGGACAAGGCTGTGAGGAGCCCAGACCAGTCTGGTCATGGACAAGATGTCCATACCATGGATGGAACTGGAATGGGGTGGGAGGTCATTAGGATTTAATTCATGAACTTCCTTCAATGCCCTCCTCGGAGCCCATGCATCCCAAGCTATACATTTTGTAAGCATCTCTATTTCTCATCATGAACATACAAAATAACTTTAAATGTCTCTCATTCATCATTCTTGTTAGACAGCTCTTTTCCAAGGGAGTGGACATCTACAAAATGCTCTGATAGTTCTCCTTCTAGCTCATTTCCATTTTTTTTTTAAACCAGGAGTAGGCACATTAAGGTACCAAAGCAATGCTGAGCTAGTTAAGCAGCACCAGCAAAAATAGGATTTGTTCTTCAGCTATGATTTTTCATCCTGTAGATGATCACAGAATGGCTTAGGTTGAAGGAGACCTTAAAGCCCATCCATTTCCAGCCTCCTGCCATGGACAGGGCCACCCATCAGATCGGGCTGCCCAAGGCCCCATCCAACCCAGTCTTGAACACCTCGAGGCATGGGGCACCCACAGCTTCTCTGGGCAGCCTTTACCAATGCCTCACTACCCCCTGACTAAACAAATGACTTCCTAATATCTAACCTAAAACTCTCTTCTCTTAAATCCATTCCCCCTTGTTGTGTAAAAAGACCACATAAAAAGATGCTTCCCCTCCTGCCTATAAGTTCCCTTCAAGTACTGGAAGGCCTACAATGAGGTCTCCCTGGAACCATCTCTTCTCCAGACTGAATGAGCCCAACTACCTCAGACTTTCTTAATAGGAGAGGTTCTCTTATCCTCTGATAATCTTCATGACCCTCCTCTGTTACAATAGCTTTGCATCCTTCCTGTGCTGGGGGCACTGGGCCTGGATGCAGTACTTCAGGTGGAGACCCACAAGGGCAAAGTAAAGTCTTTAGGGAAATCATAATGATCACACAGGACAGCCAAACCATACATTATGTGCTCTGGACCCAAAATAGGGACCTTCCCTGCAAGCCTGAAAGCCCAGCTCTCAAATATGCCAGGCTTGTCTTGGTCCTTTGATAAAATAAAATGGCATTAGCATAAATACATATATCTTTGCTCATACAAGATGACTCTCAGTAAAATCCTGATAGTGGCAATTAAGCTGAAGTCCGCAGCCACAGGACCTCTAATAACCTGGAGCAGAAAAGTGATGAGGAGCAGAAAAGGTCATCCAAAAGGCAGAATGAAGAGTAGATGCTCCTTCCAACACTGATTGTTTAAGAGACTGGTGGCAGTAGGGTGCCAGTTCTGAAGTCAAGCCATTATTTTGGCCCAGTAAAATCAATTAAAGTATTCCCATTTAGCTGAACAGGCCAACTGGCTTAAGACAACTGAGACTGAGTCTAAGATGAATCTCCTGCAAACCTGCCGTCTCACAAGAGCTGGAAAAGGAGCTCAGCAACCACTGCCTGAACACCTTGAGTTATTTCTGTCCTTTTCTTGTGGTCATTTATTGTGCACCCTTGTCATGAGCCTCAGTGCAGAAAGTCCTCCACCAAGTTAGCCAACAGATTTCTTCTGCTAAAGCAATATCCAGTCATTCTCAGCCAGGTAGCTTGGATAACCATAGCCACTGGCTGTACTGAGGCCAATATTAGACTGCCCTGCGCTGATGTATGTTGAGCCACAAAGCATATTAATTTTGGGTAGCTTGTCAGAGATAGGGAAAGTATTTAACATAGAGCATATTGCATACACTTGGTGTGCAGCACTTCAATTGTGCAGATAGGGTCTCTGAATCTGTGGCTCTTCTTTGGTACACATGATCTCACTACAGCAGTCTCACAGAGAATGAGCAAAAATGATTGACTGAACAAGTAGCTCTATATTGATATATGCCACTTTAAAGACTATTAAAAATAGAACATATTACGGGTTTGTAAGGGCAAATCACTCTACTTTTATATATCAGTCCCTTTGCCAGTATAAACATAATAATAATTCTGGGAAAATGTGCATCCAAAAGTCTAAATGAATAAACGAAGTACCTGAAAATCGATATGGTCGAACAAAACAGTCATTAGTATTTAAGTCTTGTTCAAACACTTGGCAGGGGACCGAGCCAACATTTGCAGGCTCATATAACTGAAGTGATCAATCAAATTACAAACCACAGGAGCAAATGTGAGGTAAACTGCATTTTATGCATCTGTGTCTCTAACTGTATATTAATTTTTTTCACTCATAATTCATCTTCACTCAGTATGACTTGTCACAGAGCTACTGTGGGCAATTTATCAACTACTTGAGCATGAATTTGGGGGCACTGCTCTTCTCCTCCCATCTCCCTGTGCTGTCTGTGACACAAGAGGTGCTAAAATGGAAGGTGAGGTCTGAGTAAAGTAATCTTGATGGAGAAGCAGGTTGGTTTCTACTTCTCTTTATTTCTTTACGTTGGAAAGGAAGTCCACATGAAAATCTGTGTCTGGGGCTTGTGCTGCAGTGAAAATGCAGCCACTACTCCCACAGCTGTCCTCTGGGTAACCTGCAACACTGGGAAGCCTGACCTCCCACCTTCACCTTCAGCACTCCTAATTAAAATAAAACAGCAAACAATGAGGCCCCACAGTCACTAACAGGGCCTCTGTTGCTGTTGCAAGTGACGAAGAAAAAATGCATGCAGTTACCAGGGCTGAAAGGGTTAGAGGCTAACAAAGGTGAGGAAAGACCTGGCCATCACTAAGGGACCACCTGCAGTAGGGTAGCTCTGGTGTGCTCAGGAAAGGTGGAAGGATCTATAAACCCTTCCACAAGTTCAGATGCAGAATTTCTGAAGGAAGAAACCTGATGAAGTCTGGGCAATGTCCTAGTGGAGCTAGGTAAGTGTGGGCCCTCTTTTCTCCTGCACCCATCTTCTTCCATCCCTGATCTGGTTGCACACCTAATACCTCTACTCTGACATAACATGAAGCATAGTCACATGAGGAATACACTTCCTGTTAAATAAAAGAAACTGTCATTCTTGGAAGGCAGGTATATCTGCAGCTCTTAATACTGGGTGAGCTAAATCCAATCTGGAGATGAACTGAAGCCCAAAAAAGTGCTCAGTGATTTCACCAGGTACTGGATGAGGCTCTGTGTAAAACATCTTGTGCCAACCTTTAGAAATCAAGCAGGACTTTACCAAGATGCAAGGAAAATATTTCCAAAAAGTAGATGCCGCAATGAATCACTTGTTTTTTGACATTGCCATAGAGTTACTTTTAATTACTTATGTGTAAGGTTTCTGTCTGGCCACTGAAAACAACAGCCGTCACCCCCAAAACCAAGTGCACCTGTTTAGACACCTATACACATCAATATACTCTGACAGGCAATAGGTCACCATGGTGTAACAACTACATCCTCAAAGTCCTGCTAACTGCCTGTTTTCAGCCTGTGGCCAAAGGCCATGCAAGTTAGCTTAACCCTCTCCCATGGCAGATCAAGCCAAGTCAAATAACTCCCATCTGCATGGGAAGCTTGGCCCCATGTACGCTGTCACAGAGAAGAAGGACAACGTGTAGTGCCATGGTAATGTGGGGCTATAGGTGAATTGCTGTTGAACTTTGTATTGGGGGCTATTTGACTGCTTAACAATAAAGTCTGGAAATGATATATCTGTATATTCTTTCACTCTGGCCCAGGCTGGCACAAGGGAGCCTGGCTCTGTTGCTCCCACTGTCCAGCAACCACTTTGCTGATACATCATACAGAATGTTATGTAACTCCTGCTCAAACAGATGTTTTCTGAAAGCTTCCACATTCTAAATGCTGTTGTTTTCCTCAGAAAACTCACATGGCCTGGAAATCTCTGCATGCTTGGTTGCAACCTGAGGGGCCATGCACAGCCTGCAGCTTTGAAAGAAGTCAAAAAGCGACTCACCTTGGGAGGAGGGTAGAGATGACAAAGGGGTTGTCCTGGATCCTGTTTGCACAGCTTCAAGGAATGGCAGACCACATCGGCATTCATTTCCCTGTCTATGCTGAAGGAAATGGAGTTAAAACAGAGACCAGCACATTCTTCTGAGTGTTTGGAAGCAGGAGCAATTTCCATGGGAAGCTAAATCTCCCCCAGCACTACCAGATAACCTCAGCATGCTTTGGCATGGCCCATATACACTGCTCAGCGTGCTGTCAGACCCTAATGACTTTCTGTCATAGCATCCTACTCAGCATGTAGAATTGGATATCAGGATGATGAAAAAGCACTGCACTTGATGTACAGCACCTGGATCAAATGCGTTATGCTGCGTTTTTTAATCAATCACGAGCCTGACAAAAACTTAAAGGTTAAAGTTAATACATATGCAATTTGGCACACAGACATCTTCAGTCATTAACTCAGGAAAATAACCAGAAAGCCTTCAAAGATCCTTAACATTTAATCACCAAGCACAAGTGCTAGGGCTGTTTCCTTCTTTTTTTTTGGGGGGGGGGGATGTGCTTCTGGGCTGATCAAAAACGAAATTAAAATGTTGGATTATAGCACTTCTTAGTCCTGCAAGCACTTTGCAGTCCCTTGGCTGGTTTGAAAACATAAAAATAAAAACCCGAGGGAGGAAAAAGGTGTAGCAACAGCTCTGTTAATTAAACTAAGAACTTTCAAAGGAAAAAAAAATGGCCTACATGTTATTTCTTTAATCACCAACATTACCTAGCAGCCTTCCCCAACAGCGCATATCAAGGTCAAGGCTGGGAGCGTGTAGGGGCTTTACAATTAGAAAGCTTGATTAAAGGTAAAAGGGAACACCAGAGACAAGTATTAACATAGTGGGACTGTGTCAGAGCTGCTTCGTGCACATGAGTTATTCAAATTCCTTTCTCCACCAGAAGAGCTGCATTTCACAAGGTAATTACATCAGGTGGGCCTGATCTGAGAGGCAAATGCTGCATGGAAGTGGTTATGGTCACAGGCTGTATTTATTCACTCAGGGAGAACTGTGCCAAATGCCAAGCTGGGATCACTCTCTGGCATCCTTGCTTTAGTAACCCTGTGAGTTTTAGAATGAGAACCCTGAACTTCAGTCCGATAGTACATCCATACTTCTGAAGCATGAACTTAAAGCAAAGCTTGAGAAAATACAGGAGTACTTACAGTTCAGCTATGTGTGGTCCGTACACTTCAGCAAGGACGTAGCAGAAACCTTGCAGTTTTTCTAGAAAACATACATTTTTTATGTGACTCAGATCAATGAAACTGGTTTTATGACAGTCAGAACACAGCAGGAGCAACTTTAGGTGAATGCTGATTGATCTGAGAGAAATGCGTGAGAGTCTGAGATTTCACCATAGCATCAGAGAATGGGAAAATCTGAATTTCTTAACCTAGGCTGGGACATGAAATTCTCCTCTGGCTTTAGGCAAGCAGTTGGAAAAGACTGAGAAGACTGAGAGGATAATTGGCATTTGCTAGATGTTCTGAATATTGTATTATGTGAAAGCATGTGCATGCTGCAGCATGTTCTGAGCTGCTCAAATGGCAGCAGGCTTGTGAGAGGAAAGAAATGAAATAGATGGAGTGTAGCAAGTGATATAGGACTTCATGCTTCTGCTGGGCCTGCCTCGGTGGCTCTGCGGGTTTGTGCAAGGGAAGAGCTGCACTCACCCTGCAGAGGAGGTGCAGTTCTGGGCCTTGGAAGGTGCCAAGAGGCAGGATTGCACCCATGCAAACAGGCAGCTGCCAAATTCCCTGGGAGAATTCCTAGGAATTTGCTTTTTCTCACACCTCTGTGGCCAGGCTGTGCTCACCCTAGAGAAACAGGGAATGGCTTAAAGGAATCATGATATCCCCACCACACTCCTACTCTGTGTTGCAGGCAGCTCCTGTAGCTGCAGTAGATGGTTTTTCTCATGCCAGCTATTTTACTTCAGTCAAGCTATTAGCTTCATCTCTTTGCCTCCTCTGCCACATAATTCCCCTCTATCAACTTTTGAGGAGTAATGTGTGAGTTAAAAATCTGTCTTCCGGAATTAGATTGGATTCTTGTTCACCTAGACGGAAAGCATCGCAGACACCACTAGTGCTGCCTTCAGTCTGCTGTCTGATTGATTGCAGCAATCTTGGAGCAGGCCTTGAAGGAAGCTCCTGGCTCCCTGTTGCAGCCCACAGAAGGTGGCTGCTTCACCAGCTCATCCCCAGCAGGGACTTCTGCATGCTGGTTAGCTGGTGTGTGGAGTAAGTTGGGCTTCCAGCAGCCTGATATAGGGATAACAGTGGGTGGTGAGCATGGCAAATATATAATATACTGGGCAAGTAGAGCCATCTTGGAAGATGCCAGTGCCAAAACAGACCAAAACCATAGACAGTGTTTGTAGGACATGCCAAATGTTTTGGCACCCACAAACCTCTTGCCTGCTGAACAAACCCAAGAAGAAGACAGTGCAGAGGGAAAGCTTTGGTGGGAAGAAGCTGAAAGGAGGGGAAAAGAGTTTATGGTGAGTGTTCAGGGCCAAAATAAGAACTTTAACTAAACGCTTAAAATTTAGAGAAAAACTTTGAAGTTCTTGCCCAGAAGTGAGGATGCTTCCTTTTGCCCTGTTTCAGGCAAGAGTTCCCCTAATTGCCCTATTCTTATATGATAAAAATCCCAGAGGGGTATTCCCTAGAGCTTTGTGGTCCTAAAAACACAAATGCTGGCTGAAACCCAGGAGACAAATATTTGCAGGAAATATGGCATTAATCACCTTGCCATTTCCACTCGAGCTAAGGTGCTTGCACAGCAGTGGCTGACAGAAGCAGAGCCTGACTTGGAAGCAATGCTGCGACAGACCAGCATATTTAGGGCACTGGGCACCTCTTGTTCATCTGACAAACAGTCATAATCAAGGTAAATACGCATTCTTGCTAACAGCATTTTGTACCTCACAAATACTGCCCATTTCTCCAGACCTGCCATTTCTGTCTACTCCTGAGCTTTCTTCATTCATAACGTTGCTGTGCTTTCTTGCTGCTCAGACCACAGCCATTGCAAACATTTCTATACAAGAAATAGTATTAGATAGTGTTTTCCGCACAATCCATGGAACTGAATGGGGTTGACCGATACTGAATTTCTCTCTTTAAATATTTTTGGTTTCAAACACTGTATCACTTCATTGAAAATCTGATACAACCCCCCATTTCTCATTTTCTTTTTTGTCCTTAGGAAAAGCCTCATTGCCATCAATTTGTCACAGTCATTCTTGCAAGCAATTGTAGGCATGTGTCAAATAATGAAATGGTTCCTTCAGCAGAAATGGCACAGCCTGATTTAATAGGCTGCTCCTCATGAAGATCCAAAGACTTCCTATTGTTCCAGGAAGCAAGAGGAAGCTGCAGAGCTCTGCTGGGATGCAGGGTTCACCTCCTGGGGGAGGATAAATTGGGTTACACTGTAGCTCTGCACAATCCCTAGGATTTTTCACTCCTTTCATGTTCAGGGTCAGTTTTTTTCTATTGGGTGTATCCACGCATCTCATAAAAGGTAACTGGATTATACAGATTTAACTAAAGGGATAATAGGATTTTATGTGTGTAAAGAATGGCAGCTGAAAAGAAATATCCTTGCATGACAGCTGAACAAGGTCCATGGAGTGAATCATGATTGTAGATCTAGCATGTCATATTTTAAAGAGGAAAATCGTATTTTAACAGCAGGATCCCCGCTTCTAATTGCAACTTCATGGTGATGTGCCTATAATTTAAAGCACTGAGAATACTACTTATGGAATAGAGATCAGATAAGCATCATTCTGTCAATGAATGAATTCCAGCAATTTCATTCCTGCTCCATCCCATATCAGAAAATAATGTCTTGGAAAGAAAGGAAGTATTAATATTCTGCATGCATCTTCCATGATACTGAGTCTGTGTGGTAATATGGTTCTCAGAGATACAATTCATGAAGGCCTATATAAAAGGCTGTATAATGCAGAATCATAAAGCCACCCCTTTGCATTCATAAAGTTAAAATGATGTCATGAATGTGAGATCCAGCAACTTAAGCAGTTGTAGGATGAGTCTGTGAAGCACAAAGCTATTTTGGCATTCAGACTGTTCTCTCTTTAGAGACGTGTGCTTGGACAGCTAGGATCCTTTGGGCTGATAAAACACAAGGCAGTAAAGGGGGAGTCCACATATACTCATATGGAATAGCTCTCATTTTGGAAATTTTCCTCATCAGTTACATTTCAATAGCTTTTCTGTTCACATCACTGTCAACCTCAGATAATTTTAATGATTTTACAATAATGGCTTCCCATCCCCATTGAAAGCATTTTCATCTCTTCAGCTGACATAAAGACCTGTATTGACAAGAAAGAGGAGTGGCTGGACATGCAGCAAAGCTGCTAACAAAGAGACTATGTGGAGACAAAGAGCAGGGGAAAAGTGGCTCACAGGCTTCTGGGCTTCACAAAACCCCATTCACTATAACTCTGGGGTGAAATCCCAGCTCCACTGCAGCTACAGCTTTCCTGCAGGCAGCACCCGGCTACCTTTCAGCCACATTAATTTTAGGTGCCACATGAGATGTGCTGAGGGCTTTTTCAGTCTCACTGTGTGAATTTTTAATTAACAGAGAAGTACGGCAGTACCAATGAAACATATGGCACATTATTTGATACTTACCAGGTATGTAGTTGCACAGTCTCTCCATAGCTGCCTTTACTGTACTGTTGTGCCACTGTGCAAGCTGTTCAATCACAGAGACCACAAGCACACATCCTTCAAACAAACAAATAAACAGAGTGAATGCAGTTATCTTTAGTACGTAGGGAAGGACCCCGCACAATAGAAGAACTTCGGGCATTGCTAGACATTTTATGTCTTCATAGAATCATAGAATCACAGTGTTGGAAAGGACCTATAAGATCATATAGTCCAACTGACCTCCTTCACCATACCTACAAAAAACCCCTAAACTATATCTCCTAGCTCCCTATCCAGACACTTCTTGAACACTGCCAGTGATGGCAATTCCACCACCTCCCTGGGCAGCCATTCCAGTGCCTGACCACTCTCTGAGGAAAAAAGTTCCTTCTTATGTCCAGTCTAAACCTCATCTGATACAACTTGTGGCCATTTCCTCAGGTCCTGTTTGTTGCCTGGCAGAAGAGGCCAAGCCCCTCCTCATCACAGCCTGCCTTCAGGAAGTTGTAAAGTGCAATGAGGTCTCCCCTGAGCCTCCTCTTCTCCAGGCTAAAGTCTTGAGATGCCCCACAGAAGATGAGTTTAGAAGCATGAATGTATAGGTTTCTAGGCTGGCACAACTCCTCAAAGTGAGCTTTTAAATTCCTTCCCCTGCCTATGTGCTATTAAATCAAAATGACATTTTTCTACAGACAAAGAACTTTGATGCTCCTATGGACCAAGTGGCCAATAAAAGATGAAGTAATACCACTGGAACTTGCGGTGAGACCAGTATCTTTGAATTGTCTATTACTTCTTCTACACCAAATACAGTAATCCAGTGGAAATTACAGTGAACTTGCCATCTCTTCTGCAGGGATAACAGCCTACTTCTCCATACTTATTAACTACAAGTCTCACTCAGAGTTCTCTGCAGAATGATTGATAAGGCATGCTAAGAGCCATTACCTCTTGTCATCCTAGAAGAAAAGATGAATACATGGAAACTGCTACCACCAAGAGAAAACCCTGAAACAAATCACTCCCTCCTCTGTCTCCACCTTCAAAACCCAGAAGCTAGTCCAAGGAATTAACAATTGATTACAACACAGTGGCTTGCAAAATACTTCAACCGTGTGAATGGAAAACAAGTCCTGCACTGGACCCAGGGACAGAAAACAGACCCGGGCTTATTTGTGATTGTTACACAGGCATAGCCACAGTGTGCCAACTCACCATTTAGTACTGAGATGGTGGTGCAGGTACTTCAGACATGCTATAAGCACCTGTAAAAGGGCTGCCTCTCCTGGTGTTTACAAAGCCATATTATGAACATATGCAAACAGTCTACACATAAACAGAATTACCTTTCCCCTGCCTTCTTACTATGTTTTTTTATTTATGAGGCTGGAGGCTCATAAAAACTAAACAACCAGAATGGTGCCTTAACAACAAAGCACACATACTGCTTCCATGTGCTCCTTTATTCTATTATCAAGGTCAAAAGATCTGGCTGTCTAGAAGTCAGAAAGACAGAAAGGAGTCCAAGCAGGAAGACAAACAAGGCAGTCCTTGGTCTCCTGATAGGGATGCAAAGAGTTCATCTCTACCTCATCAGACATGGTTGTGCTGACTCACACTATCACAGCCAGGTCTTCTCTCCTCTGCTGGGGTGAGCAGAGGGAAAGGTGCTGATGGATGCACAGCTGCATGGTGCTACAGATGGTGCTCACAATCCCAAAAATTATCCTGAGGATAAAAATACCCTCAGTAATTCACTTTCCACTGGAATACAAAAAACCAACTGCACTGAAGATGTAAGAGAGTTTCTCTCTCATGTTCGTCAAAGCATAGCAGAGGGGAGGAAAAGTAGCTATTTTTAATTCAGCTTTGCCAAATAGAAACAGAATTCTTAATCACAAAAACAATCATTCAGGTAACCCTACTGAGGGAGAGGTCTCTTGGTGATTAAATGGAAATTTTTCATGTTATTAAGCCAGTCAGACTCTTCTGTGCCTATTGAACCAGGCCCAAAGGGAAATTTGCTTTGCCTGAGAATTAACAGAGTCATCGCTGAGATGCTGAAGTACTTAATGCAGTGCCTTGGGCTACTGGATGCTGCATGAATATAAATAACAATAATAACAGCCTGGCAGCTCAGGAAAAACCCACAGAGCTGAACTCCAGGGCTTTTGCTCTCATAAACCAGTCTTTAGTGTCACACAGAGGGTGCTATTACCCTCCCTGTGTTGCAGGCACCCACTGGCCCCAACGTGATTGTTTGAATGCTCTCCCAAATGCACTTGTTCCAAATGAAACACAACACTTGTCAAGACAATTAGACAGAGAAAGAGATGACTGATTTTCAGGGGGACAATCAGAGGTGTCCTCATTTCTGGTTTGGAGACAAAAACATGTTCCCTCCAGTTCGCAGTTTATTCTCTAGGATAATCTGATTCTTGTGTTGGTCTATAGGTAAAGTCACAATGGAAGTTAACCCGTGCTCCTGCTAGAAATCTCAATTTTTCACCATGTAGATCAACTTCCTTTGGATTCAGTGACAGGAAAAGGACTGATGGTTGGATGCAGCAGCAACAACAAAAAGAATCAACAGAAATATCCCTGAACAATATGATAATTATAACAAGTTGTCCTACCTCTAACAGGTCTTCATCCTGTTGGCTAGAAATGGAAAACAGATAGCTAAAAAGGACAGCTGTTTTCAGCTGTGGGAATCTCACTGCTGTAATTATCTATGATTACTTCTGATTGAGATTACAAACTTCGTAATACTCTAAAATCAGTAGAAAATATACCTCCAGATTTGGACAGTCTTTAGCAATGGCTGCTTGCTTTTAATTAAGTAGATATTTACGTGTGATTTATTTCTCATCATGATCAGGGCACATACAAGGCAATCTAGGTAAGCTTCCAAAGTAAAGGTTAAAAAAAAAACCCTCTACATTTCCTTTTCATGATTGTATGTGATTTTCTTTAGAAACAAGTTTCAAGACACTGACTTTGCTGTTGCACTGTACTTTTCTGTACTATTGAAACACTGTACTATTGAAACAAAAGTTTCAATACTTTGTCAGGCTGAGGAAGAAATTCATCGGTGGTGTGATGCTTACCAGCCATTAGAAACTGGACTTTGGAATTAATAAAATGCTTGTCTCTTTTAGTGATATTTTGTCCTATCTGCTATTAATTTTGGAAAATATAAGAGAAAACCATAACCATTTTGCTCAGAGGCAGTAATCTGGAAACCCATGTCAGGAAGTGCTTGTCCCCATGTATTTGAGAGTAGCATGTAATAATAAAATGACATTTTCAATAGGCTTAGGAAAAAATCATACCCCAATAATAAAGTCAGAGCTAGAAATTCATTTCCTAGCCACAGTGCCCCTGGCAGTTTGAGCAGACTATTTAATTTAATCCACTTTGGCTGCACATGTTTGAAAGCATCTATACTTACAGTGACTCCTGTGGATGTAAAGGACTGCCTGGACACTGAAAGTTGCCTCTCTACATTTCAGATCTGTAGATATTTTTGTCCTGTTAAATGGGATTTCTGGCACCTGGAGCCTTTTTGTCACTTCTTTGCCACTTTTTGTTCACGTTGATAGGTGCTGGGGCCCTTTCTTGTCCCTCCAGCCATAATGCCATTCCACATCCATAAATTAGCTGTACCACAAGGAAAAATAAGCCAAGGAAAGTGGCCTGGGGCACAAATAGCTCTCCACAAAACCTGCTTTTCGAATTCAGGTTGCCTGCCCCATTCTCCACAGTTCCACACAGAACAAGACATTCCTGTTTGAAATACAAGTGTTTATATTGGGAGCTAGCAAAAAATCAGCATGTCTACTGTTTTCTCCCCTGAGATGGGGGCCAAAACTAAACAAGGTACAGTCAGACCGTGGATATGCAATATTTCAGTATAGGAAAGATTTATTTTTCTCTATATGTACCTTTTCTAATACTTCCCAGTATCTGTTTTGCCTTCTGCTTCTCAATGCTGAGGTGATGACGTGATGGAATACAATTATAGGTATCCGTATTCAAATATATCGGCACGTACAAGAACTTCTTTCCTCTAACTTTTGTCAAGTTCATGAACTATCCTGGAAATGTTAAATGGTACAGCAATACTGAACCTGTTCATGGGCATGAAATTATGCATAGAATACTGGGTAGCAACATATTTAAATATTAATGTCAACATAGCAGTATTTTACATGTAACATCAGTTTGCATTTTTGTTGCTCATGTTGCAGCAGTGAGACAATTCAGACCCAAGATTCAGAGCTCTGTTCATCTGTTACTACTTCCTTAAGACACCCTATGAGGTGTCTGATATGGTTCTATACATTTCTTCATGTGCTGGTACAAAAAATTCAGTTTCCATCTAGTGGAAGACTTTGGTATCTATACCTGCCAGCCAAATGTATCCCTGGTGTTTCTGTCATTACACTTTAAAGAACCCTGTTTAACAAGATCTATAACCCAAGGCATTTGCACTGCAAATGCTTTTCACATTAAATAGTAGGAAAAGTGTGTATTAACATATTTTTTCATTTCCAAATCAGGAAATGATTTAAAATGTACTGAAGCAAGGATAGTGGCAGAGGGACTTTTGCTATCTCTTGACACTGGGACTGTTTCCTTGTCCAACAAACCACAGGCTCATTAATCCACAAGCATAGTCTCACCCTGATTGCAAAGAGCTGTCCATTTCAAGATTGTGGATGCACAGAACTTGCTTTAAATGTACAGCTCCTAAAAGCATTTAAGATGATTGCCTGAAATGTAAGCAGGTTGCCTTGAAGTTCTGTACAGGGCAAACATGTGAACTGGAGTGGCATTCAGCAACTGATCAGACAATCGATACTAATAAATAAGGCTATCAAAGACAAATGAGATTAAGCTTAAAAGCAAGTATTAGTGATGTAAAACACACAAGATTGCCCATGCCTAAATATCCATATGCATATACACGAGTGTGTATTTACTCACACACATGCCTACAGGTAGGTAGATATGTGAGGCACACTGACTCACTGGGATCTGTGTTTGCATTCCACAGTCATAAGTTTTCAGTAAGATGTGGGGTGACCTTGAAAATGAACTTTTTACCATCAGCTGTTGAAAAATATTTCTGTTTGAAGAGTGGCTTTCGTATCTACTGCACTACTCATACCTGTGATTTTCCTATCTGAAGAAAAACCACAGGGAAAAAAAAGCTGTGATGAAATTTGCCATTTATTGCTGATCATCAGACTGAGTTTTGCTGCTGGGTTAACTGAGCACTGTCAGCAAAGTGAACAGTGCCCTGGTATAGCTGATCCCAGACTTTCAGACTGCAGCATGTTGTAGTGCTGTGTTAATATTGGGCACGGCCCTTTTACAGGGCTCACTGAGCTGTACATTACAGTTGTAAGCTGCTGGGGACATGGGCTGCCACACAAATCAGCACAGGCAGAAGCTGGCAGCTCCATAACACCTATTCGTTAGTGTGACAAGAACTAGAAATATGTTTCAAGAGCATGCTTCTTCATACATTAGGAATTGAGCTCTCATGGACGAATGGAAAGGGTGACCCATAGATACTGCTCAGAATGACATTATATTGAGCAGAGAGAGGATGAAATTTGCTTCCCTGGCTGCTGACCCACAGGATCTCAGTTTACTGGCAGAGAAGCACTGCTGCCCGGGTGCCTTGAGCTCTCCCTGTCTGATCACTTTGTTCCAAAAGGGCAACCAAAGTTAATCAGCAAAAGGAGCAGGGCAGCCTGCTGCTGGGAGGAATTAAATAAACTGCTATTTGCAAATGATGCTTGAAGTCACAGCACAGAAAGCCGGGAGAGATGGCCATGAAGAGGCCATTCAGCACATGCCTCTGTCCTAGCAGTGATCTGTGGTGTCCCTCCTTAGTCTGAATTGTGTTTATTTCTGTTATTTCTTGCTGTATCTGTTACAGACAGGATAAATCTATCTATAGATAGGATAGATGGCCCCTTTAATCATTTTGAGGACAGATATCAAGTCCTTTCTTGAGCTTTTCTTCTCTAATTAACTTCAGTTTATTCAGTCATGCTTTATAGCTTATGCTTATCTTTCTCTGAACCTTTTGTCATCGCATTGCCTTGATACACAGCCCCAAAAGGGAGCACAGAAATTCCTCAGAGAATTGTCAGCGCTGGGAAAGGCAGCAGGTTACTTCACATCTTTTGAGCTAGCTCCAGTTTGCATATCTGGGAGCCTGCAGGGTGAGCGCTCTTCCTGACAGCATGCCATTGTTGTGTCGCTACAAGCCCAGCTGATCCTCCCTGGGGATGTTCCCATCTGCTCTATGTGGCACTGACTACTTCTCCCAAAATGCCTTCAACATACCTGTATGGAAATGGTCTTTTAGAGGGGCAACCACTCCAAGTTTGCTTTTAATCTAATCCTGCCCTGCACTGTACTTGCACCATCCCTGGATGTGTTCAAGGCCAGGTTGGATGGGGCAGTCCAATCTAGTGGGTGGCAACCTGCCCACAGCAGGCCATTGGAACTGGATTGGCTTTAAGGTCCCTTCCAACCCAAGCCATTCAGTGATTCCATAATTCCATGATTCTATGATTCTCAGTGTTATATGAGTTATCAATTTAATAGCACACTGTTATCCAGACTAATGAAATTAGGGAATGATAGTACATTCCAAGTTAAGGACTAAAAAAGACTTATTTTTGTACATCCTTCCACTTCAAGAGTGAGTCATGTGCAATTATCTCTGAACAAGGCCGTCAACCAGTTTTGTCATGCCTTGTAGAAGCTCAATCAGTGCCACATAACTCTCAGCCACTAGATTAGTGCTGAGGTGGTGCCAAGAGCCTTGCTTAAGTCAAGCTATAGCATCTGCTGCTGCTTCTATCTACATGCCGTTATCTCATCATCAAAGAAAAGTAGGTTGGTCTGACACTGCTCCTCCTTGAGAAATCTCTCTTATTTACTTTTGAAAAGAATCTGAATAAAAATGGATTAACTATTACATGATTTTTTCCAGGAATTGATATTTAACTAACTGACCTGTATTTACTCAAATGTCCTTTTTTTCACCATTTTGAAGGAGTGAACTCAGCATCTCCTTCCTGTCTTTCTGTGTTTCACATTTTTTTGCTCACTGTCATTGCACAAGGAGAAACAGCAGCTCCATGTGTATTTGTAGATAGGAAAACTTCCCAATGCCCTTTCATTTGCCATAGGGATGAAGCAGAAGAATGTATTGCACACAAAGCCTGCAAGAAGCCTAGGAGAGAGCCTGTCTAATTTTACTGTATGCAGAAGGGGAGCACTTCCCCCAGCCTGGGGAGACAGGAGGCAGCTTTCATGGTTGAAGAAAAGAGACTGCCAGGTGCTGGGAAGTCTTTTCCAAAGCCAGGACCAAGCAAAGCCCATGTGAAAGCTCCACTACCTATTATCTATTTAAAAGTAGGTGGGAAATGGTAAGGAACTGTTTAGGAGCTGAAAGTGCTCTTGTGGCCAATATGGTTACCACTAGCATCTTTCCTCCTCTTTTCCCTAATTCTAAAAGGCAGAAGCATTACGTCCCTTTCTAGGTGGGAACACTTTCCAGTTGCTTCATTTTTATAGCAAATCAGTTGTGAAAAGATCTTATTTGAATGAAGCAGTCACATTTTTCAAGAAACTGCAGCAAAAACGGCCTAAGTCTGATACCAGTATGATCAGAACCTACTGGGGCAGATAGATTATGTCTATAAGGCAAGGGGAGTATGAAAAGGACACTACCGAGTTATAATGCACTCAGAGGACACACCAAAACTGCACTTTGCTCTCCCATCATATCATTTCCCCATTATTTCTTTCTACAGGGTGCTATTTTCAGTGGAAAGACATGACAAAAAAATATTTCCTGTGTTTTGTTACTGAAAGAGCGTCTATTTCCTGACCAGCATCAGCTATTACGTAGCAGTCTCCAGCGTGCAGGTCATGTATGCATAGCAGTGCTCAGAAAAAACTGTTTAATATGCAGACATCCTCATTTCCCTTAAAAACCTGAGGGAAATACCTTGAAAACATGAGTCCCCTGGCCAAACTTTAACCTGCTTGAGAAAGTTCACATCTTCAAGAAAATCTCCTGTATGCTTAACAGCAGGTGAGTCTAATGTTATAAATGCTGCTTAGACCTATATGGGCAAAAAGTCAGGGGGTCAGGGGAAGTTCCATTGGCTTTCATCTGATGTCTTCCCAGACAGAAAGCCAAGGCTAGAAGGCTCTGTGGTTGGGCTGCTGAAAGGAAATTGCACTCATTCTTGTGATGAGCACATCTCACCTTCATTTCCTCACTGAGGAGAGCTAGCACTGAACCAGCCATCAGAACCAGTGCTATCCCTCAAGATTCAGCTGTAAAAAAAGCTCTGGGCAAGCATGCTCCCTGCCTTCTCTGTTTCATTCAAAGCACAGCATTATTAAGTACCACTTCCCTCTCATTGCCTGCCCCAGCAGTGATCCCGACGGCCATATCTGCTTTTTGCCATTGCTTTCATTTTCTGTCTGGTGACCCAGCGCTGGCTTGAGCAGCCTCTCAACTGTGACTTGGCTTACTTCCTCACCACTGAAATCTGCACTTTGAATGACATGGTTGTGTGTCAAAATCCTGTATTAACTGAACTTAGAGTTGTTATTTCTAATTGTCCTAATCGACACAAAGAAAACACTTTTGCTTGAAATACTGGTTGAAATATTGCCACCTAAGGCAACTCAACTTTCTGTTTACAGCACTAACATGGCTCAAAAGCTAAAAGAAGATGAAGTAGGATATTGGATCATAAAGTTAAATGGTGGATACGCTCTGTATATTTGTGCACATAACAAACACAAGGCAGCACATCTCTCTGGGCACTGAGGATCACACCTACAGCATTTCTGATGCAGATGCACACATTCGTGCTGACATCAGTATGACCAGCTTTGTGTTGGGAGTGCATTTGGTAAAAGCACTAAGAAAGCATGATGTCCTAACTGCTTGTAACACTACTTACAACAGAGTCAGTTGCCAAAACTGTAGTGGCTGGACCAGGTTCTGAGCAGCCTGATCTAAATGTAGATGTCCCTGTACGTTGCAGGGGATTTGGACTAAATGACCTTTTAAGATCCCTTCCAACTCAAACAGTTCTATGATTCTATGAAAGTGAACCCCACAGTTCCACCTGGGAGTACATTGCAAGTCCAGCTGCACACCCTCACCAGAAGAGGAGAAGCACCCTGTCAGCTTTGGTGGATACCAGCAAGGCCATGGTTGGGGGTGGGATCACCTCAGTGCTCCTTGGCAGGCACCCACCACATGTGGCCCCCTGGCCCATACTGCCAGGTCCCTAGGAAACTTCATTAGCAGCAGGTGAACACCTTTGGCAGTTACCACTCAGGCCTTGCTCCATGGCCAAGAGGGTCAGGACTGGGAATAACCAAGCAGAGCTGGGAATAATCAAGCAGACTCTACATGAGATGGGGGACAGCACATCCTCCCACCAGCAGTATTGAGAACTGCTTCCCATCTCCCTGAGAACACCAAAGCCAGAACATTCAGTGTTCCTCTCAGCAGAGCAAAAGACATGAACTTTGTGAAGCAGTCGCTCAAAAACAAAATCATAAAGTAGTTCCAGGCCCCATGCTGTCCTTGCAACATCCCTAGTGATTATTTCACTAACAACTTGGAGTGTTTTGCAGTACAGCCACAGGAGCAGATAACGGAGTGATTTATGATGTGCGCAGCAGTTCCCTGCTCACCGGTGCAGTAACAAAAGAACAGCCACCCGGACAGACAGCCTGTACATACCGACACAGGTCTGTCCCTGGGACAGCCCGGAGGGGAGCGCAGCGGGCGGCAGGAGCTCTGTAGCGGGCAGCGGGGAGCAGGAGATAGCCCTCAGCAGGAGTGGCAGCCAGAGGATGCAGAACCAGTTCGGAAATATCTGCCTAGAGGCCCTCATCCTAAGGAAAGCAACAGAAAAACAACAATGAGAAGAGCAAAGCGCAAGCAGGCCTGCATTCCTCTAATGCACGGAGAGCATCCTGCATCCTCTTTGCTCCTCTGTGGGTAAGAGCTGGTGCAGGGCTTCTTGAACGGGATGCAAGGAGCATCCGTGCTCACCCCGTGACCCTGGTTAGATGCTGACCGCAGCCCCCCGCTCCCCGGTGCCCCACTGACCCCATTGCGGCTGTTCCCGACCTACTGGCCTGGCTGGACCAGGAGGGTGCTGTGAGCAGCTCTGCACGGCGCGCCCGCAGCGAGTGACTAACGACCTTAAACCACAGTAGCTGCCGGAGCCACTCAGCATTAATAACGCAAGACACTCCCCTGAGCAACTCGTGTTGCATAAAGGAAAAGCCGACAAAACCCTTCCCCCCCAGCCCCGACGCTTCTCTGCCCTCCTCCGCTCAGATAAAAGGGAAATAAATAAATACATAAAACCGATCTCCTTCTGTTTCTTTAGAGCAGGGTTTCCATTTGGGCGGATGGGATAAAAATAAAATAGGGGAAAAAAAGGGAAAAGAAGCTGCGGGCGGTGGAGGCTGAGTCAGGGGATGGGCAAGCAGCTGCTGGTGGGATGGGAAGAGTGGAAGCCAAGTGAGTGGCACACCTGGAGTGGGCACGGCTGCCTCAGTGTGTATCCCTTACCTCCTCAGGGTTGGGAGACCCTGACCACTCCCACAGCCAAAGGCTTCCCCGTCTCCATTTGGGTTGCTGCAGGGAGGCTGCAGCCAGCTGCTCCCTGTTCCAGATGATCTCCCAGATGTGGCGAGGCTTCACTCAGACAAGCTGAGATGCTGTGAGGAGCCTGTGTCATCCAGCATCTCAGTGTGCTTCTTGCGTGTAATTAAAGCAGACTCATAAATGGTGCTGTGAAGGAAATATAGACAATATAAATCAGTGGTATTTTGACTTTAAAATCAATAATTCCTCATCAAACCCTCAGCTATTCCTACAGATCAGTGAGACCCCACAGAGATCACGTCAGCTCCAGTGTTTAACATGCTTATTTTGCAAACTGCTTCTTACAGCTTCTGCTCTGTGGGAATCCGACCTATTTTGTCTTGAGAGTGGGACCTGGAGAGTCTGCCTTCAGAGAGAAAAAAACCCCAACAACTTAAAGTAGAGGTAATGGCTGTTGCCTGAGCTTTACAGTTCCTGTTTATCATTCCTCATATAGATAGGACTGTTCAGAGCAGCTCTCTCTTTCTGCTATTTTTAATAGCAGATAAACAGAAATCATAGTGCAAAGTGTCTTATCCATATGCCGGCCCTGCTGAAATCTGCAGGATGTTTTTCTTGACGCTGTAGAAACTTGCTATAAAAAGCTGCTGTGCTACGGTGACTGCAGCTCCATTAAACCCTCTTTAACATACATATCACTTGGTTCCCGATGACACTTTGAAATCCTTTAAAACTGTGCATATTGAGTGCTTGCTGCAAAAGCAGAGTGCTAATAATAGGCAAGGAGAAAATCTTCCTAGCACTGAGGTCTGGAGAACGGTTGCCAATTTATCTCTGTAGCAAAACATGAATCTACACAACAGAGCTTAGAAAGCATATAGATAGCTCTGAGGCAGCTCCCCAGCATGGTGAGCTGCAGAGCACATAGCTCTATCCCATCATCAGCAGGATTATTGCCTTGCATGTGAGGCTGGAAAGAGCGGTGAGATAACCATGGAATTGAATGTAGCTGAATTTCATGATCTCTTGTGCATTCATGAAGCTCTTTAACCAATTAAAGAAAACTCCAGAGGCTTTAAAACACGCAATCTGGTCGGACAAACAAGGGATCTGCATGTACAGATTTAGAGGCCAGCTGGCAAGGTGTCCCCCCTGCCAATGCTGAGTTTCTCTTCCTCCCACTCAAATCACATATCTGGTTCTGCCTTTTGCCAAGCCGGTATTATATGGCTTTCAAGTCCCAAAGACAGTGAGACCTAATAGCATCTGGGTAGAGCAGTGAAGGAACACGTGGTGATGTATCTTCTTAATAAGCACATGAATGATGTTAATGAGAGGTAAAAAATAAAAAAGCAGTATGGCAGGATCATGCTGTGCTCATGAGCATCCCAGTGTCCTCTCATCAGCACCAGGCCCAGCAGGATGCAGGGCTGCCACTGGGCTTCTGGTCTGGTCCTGGGGGGGGACTCACCAGGGCTGGTAAGGCCTAGAGGCCCGCAGAGCTAAACAACAGTGGCCTGATGTCCACAGAAAGTGCAGTGCATGGGGCATGGCCCTCAAGAGGGGGCTTCAGCTGCCACCAGCTGCCAGGCACCAGGCAGACTCACAAGGACCAATAGATGACAATAGATCCCACTTAGCACCTCCTGACTCATGGTTTCCAGTTGCACCCCTAACCCTCTCTGAATAATGGACAGAGCCAAGAGAAACCTGCATGCACATCAGGGTGCCAAAAAACCCAAGGCAAAACAGGTGGAGCAGAACAGAGCCCAGTCTGAATTTCCATGAGAACAGAGGACAAGGCGGCTGTGCATCTGTACATCCAGTGAACAAATGTGATCCCTGGAGCAGGCCCTGAGATTGGGAGCTTGGTTGCTGGGGTCTGAAGGACCCGTAACTCTCCTTCATTGCTTGTACTTCAATCTTAGTTCCTGACAACTAATGTAAAACGGCTTGGGTGGTGGTGGTGACAAATGAGCTTGGGGATGGGTAAGGTTTCAGCCTTCTCTGATAGAGATGCAATGAAACAGAGTTAGGACTTCTGATCTTCTGAACAAGTGCCTAGGCAGCATTGCCAGCACTGCCAACACTCCTAAAGGAAACAGTCACCCTTTCCCCAAAGGGGATGCTTTGTGTGACTGCTACTAGAAGTGTGAAATGAGATGCAAGGATGGAGTTATTCTCAGTGTTGCTTTCGGTAATGGGTCCCTGAGGACCTGTTTATGTACATGGCTGACACACAGAAAAAAGCCATGAAAAGAAAAGGGGATGCAGAATACTCACTTGAGGCCCCGAAACGGGACAAATAAGCATCAGTAAATCATCTGTCAGGAGCAGGGAGTGACTGGCTGAAGAAGGGAGATACTCCCTTGGAATATGAAATGATCACCTTTTGAAAGGAGATCACAGCTGGCACTGGGTATTTATCTAACTTGTTCTGTCCAAGTCACTGCACATGTTACTGAAGCTTTCTTTTCTTCCTTTTTTTCTTTCTTTTTTTCTTCCTTTTTTTCTTTCTTTTTTTCTTTCTTTCTTTCTTTCTTTCTTTCTTTCTTTCTTTCTTTCTTTCTTTCTTTCTTTCTTTCTTTCTTTCTTTCTTTCTTTCTTTCTTTCTTTCTTTCTTTCTTTCTTTCTTTCTTTCTTCCTTCCTTCCTTCCTTCCTTCCTTCCTTCCTTCCTTCCTTCCTTCCTTCCTTCCTTCCTTCCTTCCTTCCTTCCTTCCTTCCTTCCTTCCTTCCTTCCTTCCTTCCTTCCTTCCTTCCTTCCTTCCTTCCTTCCTTCCTTCCTTCCTTCCTTCCTTCCTTCCTTCCTTCCTTCCTTCCTTCCTTCCTTCCTTCCTTCCTTCCTTCCTTCCTTCCTTCCTTCCTTCCTTCCTTCCTTCCTTCCTTCCTTCCTTCCTTCCTTCCTTCCTTCCTTCCTTCCTTCCTTCCTTCCTTCCTTCCTTCCCTGTTACACTGATACACATTGTTGTATGATGACTAAATATTGTTTTGGAAGGTCTTCTTTCTGTCTCCCATTTGACATGTTGTTTGGTTCTTAAGGGAATAGACATATGCATTAGATTTTTCAGATGGAGAGATAAAACCTGCAGGAAGAAGCCTTTATTTCAAAGATCCTCTCAGCCAGTTCTCTTTCTTTTCTTTTTTAAATGTCACCCTTTGTGTCCCTTCACGATGATGTTCCCACTGTCTTGCTGCATTGGTTATTTTACCTCGCTGCTCTCAGGATTTTTGTGGTTGTCATAATCAGCTCCATGCTTGGTGCATTATCATTGGCATGGATGAACATTTCCAAAGCCCCATGTGGATTTGCTACTGCACCACATCCAATTGAGTCATTCCCTCTGCCCCAGTTTCTGCTTGAGATTGAAGTTATGCATCTCTCTCAATCTCATTGTCATTCAAAGCTGCAGGGAAGCATTTAAAGCAATGTTTTCCTATGCTCCTATCTAGAAAATTGTTCCAAGCTATTACCACGCAATGGCTGAGATGCTTATCCTTTATTCTGCAACCTTTAATGAAATTAACTGACCCAGCTTGCAAGAGCTATTGATATCTGTGCTTTTGGAATGGTAAACCACTGACACTGCTTACTTCAGCTTTGGGTATAGTGAAGTGTGGGAACAAGACTCCTAGGTATTTTAGACAGGGAACATGTAAAAAATAACAGTTTTGTTATTGGTGTTGCATTTTGTTACTAGGTTTGGTTTTAGTCCAGAAAAACAAACCTGGCTGGTGTGTTCTCACCATGCACAGATGTCACTATAAATTTACAAGTAACCTTACCAATGTTGATTTTGCCTCTTGAATTGCATGAACACAATGTTAAGCCTTTTCAGATCTAAATAAGAACAAACTCTTGCCATCACTGGGACAAAAGAAACAAAACTGTTAAGTAAGGAGAACAAGATGCTGCTACTGAGAAAGCATTAATTAGGAAGGCTTATTTAGAGCACTCAGGTTATAGAGTAAGCAAGAGCCAGATGTAAATACAAGTCAGGCAGCCTGAGATAGACTCAGCAGTGCCCTGACACCTGGATACTCATTTAAAGTTAGAAGAAATAAGAGCTGGGCATCACCAACTCAGCATGGTGACGTTTTCTCCTATTATCATGAGGCCATAAATAGCTCATCATTTGCTCAGCAATCCAGCCCTCCGTACTGATCCCCACATAGCTCTTGCTGTTGCTTTGGGTTTTGTCAGAACATAACTACCCATTGGGCTCATGGGTTCGCACAAACTGAGGGCATGTTGCTTGGGAAAAGTTATCCCCGATGCTGCCAGGTTAGGAGTGTTCACAGCAGGAGAGCACAGCATCAAAGGAGAAGAAAAATAAATGTTTGACGGCATTTGTTCCATTTGATCTTTCCTCTGATCACACAAACAGAAGAAACACAGCTTTACAGCCTCTTGATCTCAGCACAGAGCGTGTGCCAAAGAAAGATAATTATTCCCAGTGTTTGGGTCTGGGGACAGCAGCAAACAGCATAGAAGGCATTTTTAGCACACACCGACGTTCCCAAGATGATTTAAATGTATTGCTGGAGGCTTGCACTGGGAATTCTGTGCTCAGAAATGGGGTCTGTATGACAGACATACTGCTGATGGCACTCCACAGTTCAATAACAGGGCTGAGTTTGAAGGATTCTTTTTTCTTTTCAAAGAGACATCTCACTGATTTGCTCCGATAATAAAAGATCTGCAGGTGAGTTGGACAGCTTCCATTAGCAAAATGGCCCTGCAGGGACAGCATCCATCATTCACAGACAAATACACCAAGGCAGCATGGCTGATTTTTCAAGTATTAATTAAGCAAGTGACTGGTATGCCAGCCATGGACAGTGTTTTCCTGCTCTATGGGGACATTAGTGCACAAAAGTGCTCCAAGCACTTGAAGGATTGCATGCCCACTGCCTCAGACAAATCGAAGGCTAAGTTACAGCCAAGTGAGGCTTGCACCCACTCCACTGTCACTCAGTGGTGTTAGGCAAACCAGCCGCAGGGACTGGGTCATCCCTTATGTCTTAATCTATCACTGATAATTCAAGGAAGGCTTATTTGCACTTATCTGTCTCTTCAATTGTGGAAGATTTTATGCTGACGTACTGTCAGCTCAGCCAGCGGTTGAGTCTTGCACGTATAAGAGAAGATGACACAGGAAGTTGGTTTCGATTATCAATGCTTGTAGCCACCTCTCTGTAAAGCAGAAAATATACCTTTCAAAAACAGCTCTGCATTAGGAAAAGCTTTCTTCCTTCTTTCTGCAGCTTTATCCTGGCTGGGCACCCCCCAGATCTGTCTCTTCCTGATTGAGGGAAAAAGCACCCCATTTGCCTCTCTCTCTCAAGCTCTCCTCTGTATTCAGGGTCTCTCCACCTGGTCTCCAGACTCTCTGCACATGCTGAAGTCATTAAACCATCCATTAGGACTCCATCCTTTGTGTGTGGGGGGATGGCTGGCTGCTTGGCTGCCTCCCTTACTCATTATTGGCCTTTCCAGCTGATTTAACCAGCTGGTGCAATGAGACATGAACAGCATCTCAGAGAAACGTGCATCTCGCTATAATACATTTCCAATGTCTTTTTGCTCTCCCTCTGGATGCATAAAGAAGTACTATAGTATCTTGCAATGAGTTACTGAATCTTTTTTGAAACCTGATATATTCTCAATGCGAGGTTTATTAAATATGAGGTGTGTAGTCATATGCATTAGCCAGGGCTAGCCGCCCAGACTGTTCAGATGAGAAGAGCAGACAAGCTTCTGCCTTGCAAATCAATTGCTCTGACACAATGGAATGCTCCAAGCCTGCTGACTCTGAGTGCACCTCTTTGTTTTGCAAAGACACCTGCACTGATCACGGTTCAAGCTTACCTGAACATCTTCTTTATAATTTTAGATCAAGCTGCTGGACACAACTGCAGGGGGAGAACCATCATCCAAGTCTGACCCTGAATTCTCTTTTTTGGCCTACATGTCACAGGGTGAGTGCCATACGGCCAGCTGATGAACAGAAAAAGGAAGGATCAGGGATGCTACCAGGGGTGTTATAATAGCGTGACACAGAATAGGTATCTCCCTCCTCTTCCTGCCTTGGGAAACTAACTAACACTTGAGTATTTGTGGATTTTGTCTCCTGGCTATTTGTTTGCTGCCATTCATCATTTAGACTCAGCGTTTATGCATACTGAAAGTAATAGACATAAATTAACAACAAGCCTTCAGGGTGTTAAATAGCCTCCTCCCCCTCACTGGAATCATTTCTCACAATGCCCACACTCAAGCACGTTTGATACTCTGCCCCAGAGATCAGCACAGCAGGAACTGCATGGCTGCCACCCAGGTACCCTCTCTGTCCAGAAAACAAGGACCCTTTCCACTGCACCATTGCAGGGATGGTTCACCATGACTCAACAGAGTAGCTCTTCAGCCTTGTAGAAAGGCAGCAGACAAACCCTCCAGCAGCAGGTCTGCCACTCCTTGCTAAGGTCCCATCACATAAAGCCAAGGAAGAAAACAAGAGATTGGGATCCATTCAGGAGCTCTGGAAAGGTGTGGTCCCTGAGTTGAACACAAGGCAGCAGCCACTTCTAGCTGTGATCAGATCCCAAGTAACATGAGGCATCATTTCCCAGGAAGTAGAAAACCCAGTGGTGATGCAGTTGAGTATGCCCAGATCTGTTCAATCTCTATTTTCAGTACATGTGCAGTTTGCCAGGGAGGCAGAGACAAATTCCTGCCCTTAGGGTCCTCAGGAAAGAAGACCTGTTGCCCCAAAGTCTGATGTGGAAAACACAGAGGAAGCTGATTAGGAAATGTTAGTGAACCCATGTTGCAAGCTCCTGGGCTTCTAGTGACAAGGAAGTGAGGAGAGGTAGGGCAGCTGCAGACAGCCCTGTTCCTGCCCCAGAGGGACTGCCTGGGTTTGTGCATCACTGTGTCTGGTTCTCTGATGCCCTGTTGACAGCTGGGTTTTGGCAGATGCTCAGCGCTGACCTTCTGAAAGTCATATCCCAGTGCAACTTTTCATGATGACCAACCAAAACCCAGGAACATCGCTGTGACAAAAACTGCAAACAGAGATTAGGATTTACTGGACATTAAACAGGTGAAGGGAAGTAGCTCAATTTTTTTAAGGTACAGAAATTAAGCATTCCTTTTCTCTGCAGCTGGTGTTATTTCCAGCCCTTCAAAACTTGAGAATGCCTGCCCTCAATCTATTTGGTGCATCACACTATTTTAGGCAACAATTTGTGACGAAAAATTCATAATTCATCCTTCTACGTCATTTCTTTGCTTTGATCCTACATTCAGCAACTTCTTTTGATGACTAGCAAAAATAACTGCAGTCAATGCAGATGAAGGTGAGCTGTAACCTTCATCCCAAACTCCTTGTCTATATTTATCAGGCTCGTCAGAACAGTGACCCAGTCCCACTCCTGCTGAGTGTGCCTGCTGCTCTAAGGACTCCAGGAAAGCCTACTTGATGGTGGAAGAGTTGGTACCTGAATGAAAATGAATCATTCCTGTCCTTTCAGCAAGATAAATCAGATCATCTCCCAAGATGGGTGAAGTACTGGTTTAGATTTGTGGTAGAAAGGATATCCAGCAAATCTTCCAGTTCTATCTGCCCCAAATAGTCTGACAAGCCTTATAGTGTTGAAGTGCTGGGACCCAAGACTGTAGCCACTGAAATGTGTGTGGATGTTTTCCTTTCCCACCTTTGGACATTGCTCCCCTTGATGACCACCTGGAGCCACTGTCTCAGAGCTTCCCTCCCCATCCTGGCTCTCTCCAAAGGTGAGAGAACTGTACCTCCAAAGTGAGACACCTGTCATATTTCACATAATGGTACACTGCACGCATACCAGGTGTATCCTGGGAGAACAGATTCCCATCTGGAAAGGTTTTTCTGCCACATTTACAGGCAAAGAAAAGTGTGGCAGTGGGTTTTCCCCCCCTTTACTAAAGGGTAATTATCTGTTGGTTTGCCTGCCTCCAGTAACTGTCTCCAGGGCTTTCATGGTTTGTGCCACTTCCACAGTGCAAAGGGAAGGATGGATTCAATACACATTCAAAAGAATGTCAAGAAGATCTGGAAATGTCTTATCGTGCAAGGATAAGAGCAGGCCTTCCACTTGATGAGCCTGGGGGGTTGCTCTTGCTCAATTTTAGAAGCCAGTTTTGATGCTAAGAAAATGTCATTTTGTTGGCTACACCTCAGCCTTATACATTAGATAGAGAAATACAAATAGATTGGTGGGGTGTGCTGAGCAGTGTAGGACCAGTTGCTGTTGTAAATGTCTCCATCAAGGCTTGCAGGGCATCAGTGAGATGCCTTTTCGGACCATGGGATGCAGCTGTGCAGTGGGGCTTGGACCAATTCCACCTGCAGCTGGGTGGTTAAGCACCTGGACCAGAGCTCACTCTTACCTCTTGTTTTAGAATATTGCACTGTTATTTGTCTGGTGGCTTTAAGGAGTAGAGGGACCACCACCATGCAGAGAGCTGCCCATCACACAGTCCCACTGCGTTAACAGGGTGAATCAGCAGCATAAATAGGAAAAAAAGTGCAATGTATTGGCTGTGCTGGGAGAGAGCCAGCATGGGTTTCCCACTGCTGCATGAGATCCTGCAGCTCTCCTCTGCTGGGGGTCTGGAAAGCGGTGTGCTTTGCCAGAGTCAGATGACATCCTGCAGGATCGGGCCCTGGAGTGCACATAAATCAGTTACAGGTACTTGAATTAGGAGAATTAATTAAGAAGGCCTTCCCATCCTCGGGGGGGGTAGAGACCACAATGAGTTCAGCAGGACACACCATTAATCCTGCATTTGTCCCAGAGCCATTCTTTGTGCTCAGGGCGGGGGAATGGCCAGGACAGAACAACCCTGCCTCTTCCCTTTGGTGCAGGGAGTGGTGCGCACAGGGCATCACCTTTCCCAATGCCTCCCCACTTCCCAGGGCCCTGCCCATAAGCAGTTCAGCTCCTTTTGCTCTGGCCCTGCTCACCTGTATCATACAGGTCCCTTGAACACACATCTGTCTTTCGGGGATGAATATTTATTATCTTCATTGCAACAGCACAATAAAATCCCCTCATCCTTAATAGCACAGTTCCTTCCCTCTAGATAAGCACACTTATCTCCCCAAAAGATTAGCTTCTGTTTTTCATTCCAGAACATTTCAGGGCTAAGTTGCAGGCTGGCTCAAATCCCCACCATGTAAGGAAGCAAGAGAACATTCAGCATCCTCTCCCCAGGTGCTCAAATAACTCCTGTGCCAAACCACAGCCAGTGCTGTGCTTGTGGCTGGAGGCAGAGGCTGCTGCTGTAGAGGTACAGCACAGAGCTGGAGTGAACTGGGGACACTTCTCTCAGCACTTGTCACTGGTGGTGTGCTGGAAGAAGGCACAGTGCGTGACAACCCATGGGATTTATCCTGGATGTGAGCCAGAGGGGTGCCCTTGCAGCCCAGGCAGACAGTGGTATTCTGGGGTTGTACCAAGAGAAGGGTGGTCAGCAGGGAGAGGGAGGGGATTGTCCCTTTAACATGGTCTGATAGTGACAAGGCAAGGGGGGATGGCTTTAAACTAAAAGATGGGAGATTTAGGTTAGAGTTAGGTGCTAACCTAAAGTTAGCTTTGTATCATGGCCACTCGGTGTGCTGCAAAACTGGCAGGGGGAGGCTTGGATTACTGTCTTCATCAAATTGCTCTCTACCAGAAGAAATACCTGGGTGAAAATAATACAACTCATCCCACAGCACTTACTGTGGATGACCTTGCAATGTGCTCCTTTTCCTCCCAGCCAACCACATGGGCAGGTGGGATGGTGTTCCTCATGCAGTGCAGGTTTGGCTGTGCAGAGGCCAGCATTTCTGGTGGGGGAGGTACCAAGAATTCTATGATTTGTCTTGTTTTCTGGGGAAAAAAAAGAACAAAGCACCACCAAAGCCCCACAGTTCTGTAAATTTCTAATAGAAAGTGAACAAAAAGATGGGAAAAAGTCATATTTTGTTTCAGTTATAACCCTTGTGACTTCTGGGACTAAAGGAAGCACTGAAACACTAGTACTTTCCCACAGAGAACCACAACATCCAGCAGCCCAAAAGTATCATGGGGAACAAGTTCTAGCCACTTCAGCTTTACAGTTTCCCTTCCCAAAGCAACAGCATAGCTACAGTCATACGGCCTGCTCCAGCCTCTCCTTGGCACATCCCCATCAGCCTCCATCAGAGTGTCCCAAGCTCAGGTTTTCCTCCATGCCCTCTCAGTGCTGTCAAGTTGTAAATGTGTTGGTTTGGGCCTGTTTTTGAGGAGATAGATGTGAGGCACGTGAACCCTGTGTGCACTGCGGATCCTCCTTCTGGGAGCGGCTGTGTTTGAGAAGAGATGAGAGGATGGGAAAAACTTCATCAGGTGGCAAGAAAATGAGAAGGGAGGACTCCTTCCTCACTGAAGGAAAACATTTGGCTGCAAACAAAGCTTCACAGGACACCAGAGAAACATTGAAAGGTCATTCCAATGCCTCAGCCTCAGTTTTGAGTGGAGTTTGAATTGCACGGGGAACCAGAGAAGCCCGAAAGTTGTGTTTGATGTGGAAGTTGGCTTTGTTGGTCTGCATGTGGGTAGTTTACGAGTGATGTAATTGTGGAGAGATGTAAGATGTTACAGCACCGAGCCTGGGACAGGGAGGGGGAAATCCCAGAGCCTGGGGATGGGTCCATGGCTGATGGAGGACATTGTGAGTTGAGCAGTACTTCAGGGGGTGTAGCTCAGTTGAACAAAACCACAGCAGAAGTAATCTTACTGCTGCTGCTTGAATGTCATCCTGCTGTCAGAGGAACTCCCCACGTGTTTTGCAGAGGCACCCAGTTGTGCTGCCTTTAAGGAGGGAGTGGGGTGCAGGGAGCTGGCTCCTGGGCAAACCCTGGGGATGAGCTGTCCTTGCCCTTGAAAGCTGCAGTTAGTCAGCAGCTTGCACTGCCTGCCATCAGTCCCTCTGCAGCCACCAGTGCCCTTGGTGTCCTCATCTTTCTACATTTGCAGAAAATTTGGCTTTTGAAGCTTGGCAGATTCCTGAAGTTACTTCTCCTGACTTGGTGTGGCCTGCCGGTGTGACAGCAAAGGTGACCAAGGTGTCCTCTCCTCGTGGAGAGGGGACATAAAATCCAGGACTTTTCAAGGGAAACAGAGGATACAGATGTACTTTGGGAAACAAATGTTGCCTCTTATTAAGCAAGAGATAAGCAGCCTCCCTCCCCTTCACGACCAGCCAAAGGAGTCCCAGAACACCGCCAGACTATTCTGAACATCAGGCTGCAAACAAGATTAAAATTAGACTCACAAGGTTTCATCAAGGGAGAGTTTAACTGCAGCGCTCAATCAGGCTGCAAAACCCACTAATGACAATTGAAATAAAGTCATTCAAGACACATCCTTCCATGTCATGCTGCAGGAAGGGAAGTTTGCCCTTGGCTGTGTTTCTTGGCCAAGGCATATTTGGTGTCTCATCACACTGCTGCCCGGTGGCGGAACCAAGGCTGGCATCCCCTTGGGAAAAGCAGCAGCGGGTCCCCTGGTTCTGTGACTGCTCCATGGGCCATGTCTCATAGGAAATGACTGATAAACAGGTGGTAAAAAGAATAGGAGAGCATTTGAGTGAGACTTCCAACACAAGGAGACTTTTTTGTCCATTGCAAGATCACATAATGCCAATAAAGCTATATATAGAGTGGGATGTCTGAGAAGTTATCTGCTGGAAAAAAAACATCAGTTTTAAACATTCATCTGTTTTTAACAGCAGTCTCTCTGCTTGCAGAAGGATGGCTAAGGACATGTTTCCCAGGCTCTGCCCATGTTCCTGCAAGCTGAGCACCACCAGAGCATCTCTGTGCTCCAGAGACCTCCACAGTCTCCCAGCAAGAAGGAGAAATAAAATGTAAGTATACGTCACTCAGTGAGTGTTGAGCTCTGTCCAGTTATTTAACCTTGCTCTCATGAGGCTGTGCTTCCTGAATAAGCACTTTGAAATCACCTTGCAATAAAAATTCATCACTCTGCCAACATTCATTTTATACGTGGCACTGCCCCAACAATATTCTGCGTTGATACCACCCTACTCTCATGTTTCAGCCTGACTTCATGCTAAAAGGAGAATCTCTTTCAACCCTTTAACCTCTGCCTAAGTCCCAAGGATGTGTGGCGCGGCTGTAGAGCCATTCAATAGCCAGGCACTGTCTCCTTTAGCAACATGAAGTGGCACTAGCCCAATCACACAGTGCACAGCAAAGTGGCTAAAACTGCTTTTCTGTACAGACAAAGCCCTCACCCAGCCAGGCCGCCCGCACACACCTAAATTTAGGTGCTGCTCATCAGTCTGAAATCAAGGCTCTCATGCTGCACAGGGATAAGCCTAAAAGTGCTCTGTTAATCAGGAAGCCACGTGGATGTTCAATATTCAGTCATAATTATCATTCAGTGAGGAGTGCTGAGCACGTCTTATCCTGGTTCAGCATGCTCTGGGGAAGGCAACATCACATGAACATTTTTCAAGGTGCAGGGTTTTATCCTCAGCACTGCAAAGGATCATTCTCCCTTTCCTCCTTTCTTGAGTCAGAGTCTGTGTGAAGGCAGTGGGTCCCATCGGATATCCATACAAGGCTGTGCATGTGACATGTCTTCATGGCTGGGGAGCACTGACTGAGAGAAATAATGCTGGTAACAAATGCCTCAGGCAGGCAGAACGCAATCCTGGAGAAGGCATCAGGAGGATTTCACAAATAAAGTAATCAAGATCTTGCATGGTAGTTTTGCAACCCAAAATACAGTCATCACCTATCTGCTACTCTGCGAGAGAATGTTATTTTCTCTGCAGGCTGTAACATTAAAGTGTTCTCTGTGCTAAAAACAGAACTGCTTCAGAAAAGAACTATAAGCCATGACAGAAAGCCCTTCCCAAAACACATGGCTTTTTTCTAGGCAGGATTGCTCAGCACTGCTGCTTCTCTCCTTGGCCTTCCAGGCAGGACAAACAGCTGACTTAAGATACATGTGTTTTTTTCTTCTGGATTCATGTTTTCTTGTAAAGAATATATTAACTTTCAAAGAGAAAGTCATTTCAAATACAAGAGCTAAAATTAGGCTCATTATTTTTTTTCCTCTCCCCTTTATAGCTTTTACAAGCAATTACCCATTCAGTGTTTCGAATTCATAACACAAAACTTCACCAGCAATTGTGTTTCTGAAGCTTTTTGAAGGGAAAGCCTTAAAAGCTTTGTCAGAACACACAACAGCACAAGCAAATGAAAGTGCCATTTTAATTCTTGGGTTCTTCTTTAAGTGAATGGGAAGCAGCAGGGTGCTTGTTCATCACCAAGCATTTTTGGTTTAATTCCATAATGATGAAGCGAGCTGTGTGACTGCTCTAGAAACTGGAGGCAGGATTCGTGTTTGCACCATGACCCTTCGCACTGCTGTAGGAGTGTTGCTAAAATAGCTGCACGGGCTATTCTGCCAGCACGGAGCCCAAGTTGCTTCTTTCTGATGGCACAGGCAGGACACAAATTTAGCATCCCTGCAGCTTGGGGCACTCACCTTTGTGGGAGAGCCAAGTGTAACCTCCTCCTCCTTGCTCAATTCATCCTCAGGAGGAAGGTTTTGTTTGCTGCTCTCTAATGCTCACACAGCTGTGCTCCTGCTAACACCTCCATGTTGCAGTGCCCCTGAGCAGCTGTGACAGGGTCAATCCAGAAGCCAAAGGCATTTCTTTTGCCAACAACTCACAAACAGCTCTGCAGCCAATAAACAATAAGCAAAGGTTATGCACAGCCAATTCACCCAGCTGAGTCAAGGAGGTTAATAAACCACTTGGATTCTTTGTCTTGCTTTGAGTCTGGTCTTCAGGAAGCCGGAAGGCATCAGTGTTTGGTAAATAAATGTGTTCTTACCTCTGTGACCAGCTCCAGGACCCGTCCCCAAATCCCTGTGTCAATCAGCACCTTGCTTCCACTCATTCATGACCCCCGACTACCTTCACTGCATTACAAGACTCCACAGAACAAAATAACTCAAACTTCCACTTCCTACACTACATACACATCCCTGTTCTCACTCATATTGAATTTTCTCTCAGACCATAGTCCAAATTAACTTTGTAGCACGTTAAGACGTGACCATCCATCACCAGCTAAAACAACTTGCATCTCCCATTGGACCAAGGCATTCATGAAACACTGCAAACACCACTTTGGGACAGCACCTTCCTTAGGACTCTGGTGCTTGAATAGATACAGTGTTCTCCTTGATTCCCTTTCACTGCACCTGAAGGACATCACTTCTCTACAGCCACCTGCTGTAAGGTCATTCAGGATGCTTGTCCCAGACAGCCTGACAGACAAAGGCAACCTCAACCAATATCTTATCTTGTCTGTTTAAACTGGAGCCACTCTCCAAGCTGCTCCATAGCCCTCGCTCTGATAAAAGCCCCTCTCAGTCTTTTTAAGGCTGGGTCTGAGGAGGAGAGGAACCAACACAGATGAAAAGCTATAAGGGCTGGTGGGCTCCTCCAGATCTAGACTCAGCACAAAGAGAGACTGAACATGGTGAATTGCCCAGAGGAAAAGGAAAAGCAGGGAGAGAATCCATCCTGCTAAGCCCAGCCTTCCCCAGTACCAGTCCTTTGCAGCCAGAAACACTCTTCTTAGAGAAAATGGAAGTAGAGGAACAGTTACTCCAGCAAACACTCTGATGCTGAAGCCTTGAATTGATCATAATCCCATGAGTGTGTTTTTGTTTCAGATTTCTGAAAGGCTCTTTGCTACAGGAAGGCTCGTGTACCTGTGGCAAATGAGTACTTCTGGACCCACCTCATCCTCGTCAGCACAAGCAAACAAGTACATGAAATCAGGTGCAGATGAGAAGGGTCAGCTTTTCCCTCTCCTCTTTGCACCAAACACTTGAGAACCACTGGGAATCATACAGAATAAAAGACAATTTCAGAAGAAAAACAAAGTTCCGAGAATCATCACAACTCAGATTTTTATTCAACAGCAAAGTTGAAGGGAATATTGTTTTCTCCCCTCAGGGCAAGTGTTCCAAATGGAAATTAAGTAAAAATATTGTTCCCCAAAAGTACTCACGATGAAATTAGTTTTCATTAAATATATTTGTCTGGCAAAATAAAAAATAAAATAAAATTAGAACCCGTACAAAAGAAAATCCCTTGCAAATTCGTAACACTGGAGCAATGACAACAATGTAAACCTAAATGTCTGGTAGTTGTAATTAACTCGTGGAAATTACTGTTGAACTCTGGACCAAGAAAATAAAAATCACTCTGAGTAGCAACAAGCCAATTTTAGAGGCAGTTGAGGCTTAGGGAATGCTACAGGGATGGGGCACACTAGTGGCTTCATAAACAGTTTGTGCTAGTGGACTGCTAGTGTAGAGCTATTTGAGAGCTGGGAGGAAAAGAAGTTAAAAGCTGTTGCGGCATCACAGCATATGGTACAGCAAAAACCTGCAGACTTTCCATTCTGGGAGCTGATCAGTTGGGTGAAGGCCAGTGACAAGAGCTGAGATGACAGTGGAAAGAACAATGACAGTGATGAACGGTGAGAGTACTGGGAAGCAGTTGCATTTTTTTGTCTTTTTTTTTGTCATTGCATTGGATTCAGTTGTGAGCAAACTCCTGGGAGTATCTGGGGAAATCTTCTGCTTACAGTAGCTGCTGCTTCTCCCTCCCTCCCTCCTCCTTCCAGTTAGAGCCTCTGCTCTGACAAGTGGATGCCAGAGGCATGTGGTTTGGTAGCGTCGTCCTTTAGTTAAGAATGTCTATTCCAGTATTAAAAATGTAAAAAAAGTCCTCGAGAGGGTGCTTCTTAGTGGCAGTCTTTGCCTTAAGCAAGGCCAACGACCTGCAATTAAAAGTTAATTAAAGCAATGTGGATTTGGATGAGCAATGGGAAAGATGGGAATGGGGAAGGAAAGGATGCAGGGAGCGGGGAAGAATGCAAGTGTTTCTACATCCCTCCCCAAAGCCAAAATCCAAGGTGCACATGTGGGTTTCTGTTTTTCTCACACACTCTTCTTTTTTTACTATCTCTCCAGTTATAATATTTCCAGTTTCGATGCAAGTTTCAGTGGCAGCCTCAGTTACAGTCATAAACAAAGTCATAGTTGCTGGGCTCCTTTGGGATAGGGGGAGGAGCATCCGGGATCTGTATATTTTCCAAGTCAAGGAGGCGTAGCTTTATCTCCATGCTCAGCAGCGTATCTAAGTCGTTTCGTGTCAAATCACTCAACATATCTTTCCCAAGGAGGGCATTCAGCCCATCGGTCCATACACAGTACTGCACAGGGAAAAAAAAGAGAAAAATTGTCATTAGTAGACTTTCTGGATACAGACTAATTGGTTTGGTCTGGTTTGGTCTTCTATGGTTATTGCTCCCTCAGGACTTACAAAGTGAACTAAAATGAGGTTGATTCATTCTACTACATCATATGACAAAGAAGGCATGTTCCAATAAGCTAGCATGCTCTAAAAGTAGGAAGAAATGACCTCTAGATGGCTTGACAGTTAGATGTTTGCTTCAAACTTCTTGTAGAATATTCCTCAGAGGTTAAGTGAGAAAAAATGAAACTTCACCTAGGATAAAGAATATTTGGAGTTGTCTCCTTCTCCTCCTTTTCCAGAGCACGATTCTCTTACATCAAACTTCTGTTACCATGACAACTAAATTGTGGACAACCCATTTGTTGAGGTATTCAAGGCCAAGGTGGACAAACAAAACTAGTGGGTGGTAACCTTGCCTATGGCAGGGTTATTGGGAATTGGAATTAGATGATCTTTACGGTCCCCTCTTGCCTGTGCTATTCTATTTTTTGTATGAAGCTAAATTAGCTGATTTCCAGCTCAAATTCCCCTTGACTCTTTCCTTAAGATATCCTCTATAAACTACCTAGTTTAGTCGATAGTCTACCTAGTTTAATCAATAGCAAAAGAAACCACAACAAGGTGGTATCAATAGACCTGTGCAGAGATCTGCTCTCGTTGCCATATCTGTGCCTACTTTACAGAGTACAAAATAACGCACTGTGAAAACTGCAGTGCCAGTCAATGCTGCATCCTTCATGAAAATAACACGCCGAATTACCTGGTGTGATTCTAAATGCTGCAAGTGCTGAAAGGGTCTCTAAAACCCCCTCTTTATTGTTAGCTTTCTCTTAATAGAAGATGCTGTCTTTCTCAATGGCTGACAGCTTGAGACAAACACTGGCTGAATAACCACTTCAAATACATAACAAACCCGTGGGAGATTGGTGATGTACAGTCAACTTACATCAAAATGAGTCTCTTTCATTTATTACTACAGGCCATTTATTCAACCATGAACAGAAGTACTCAAATGCTATCATCTAAAAATAAAGAGTTCAATCGTGAACTTGTGTCCTAGTTTGCAGGAGAAAATTAAATCAACCATAACTACATTTTTATCTTACAAATACTTCTGCTAGATTTCATGCCAAAGCTTGGATTTTAAATTTAGCTGACCATTTGGTACATGATATTGGCAAATCTAAAGATAGCCGCAGCTGACTTCATCCTACAGCAGAAATGGAGATTATTTTAAAGCAAGATGGAAAAGAAGCACCCTCTTGGGGTATGTCTTCATCCAGAAGAAGGGCATGTTTTTCAAATAGGATGGTTAACACACTTCAACATCCCAAGTAAAATCCGACCCATTTAAGTCAGTACCACAAGAGCACCAGAGCTAGAATTTCACTCAGGGTACTGGTAAGCCAAGCTGCAGCTTTATGTGATTAGCTGTACAAAAGAGACTTGAGGGTTCAGATAATCTGTGTAGAAGAGACATGAGGGTTCAGGTTGTCCTGCTAACCTGTACAAAGGAAACAATTTCCCTACTTATTCTAAGCTTTCAAAGTGTGACACTGAAGACTTCTAAGGCATGCAACTACTGTGGAGAGTATGCAGAATAGCAAGAAAAGAAAAAAAGCAACTCTAGACCTGTAATTATTTTTAAGCATACTTTCAATAGAAAGGAATAGAAAGGCAAAGGGCTCTGCTCAAATCACAGAAGTGCAGAGCATCCATTCAACAGATGCAGCACCTGACGTAAATCGTCCATCACTTGCTCAGTGAGTATGGTCAGGCCTTTCTCTGGGGAGGAATACCAGTGATCCAGAAAGCAGAATTGTGATTCTCTCCTCTTCCAGATACAACTCATTCAGGGCCCACAGAAACTAAATTCTGGCCAGAATTCAAATGAGTGCAATGGCCTGGAAAAGGGGATTCCTCTCTAATCTCCATATTGGCAAGTGCCTCTAATTAAACCGCACATTTTGAGCAGAGAGAAATCCTAATGAGAAGGTAGAAAAACAGAGGCATTCATTCAATTGCTTTTCTCTTTTTTAATATTCAAAACAGAATAAGAGCCACTGAAAAATTAATTTACTACAGATTCAATTCCATTAAATTCCAGTGAAAACTAATTATAGCCTACTTCATCAGTTTCTCTGTCAAAAATCAAGGATAAGATTAATCCATCTTTTTGCTATGTAGTTGAAACCAGCTATTAGTATTCAAATGAAAAACAAATATGATGAAGTGATCTCTCAGAGCTGAATCCTCTGGCTAGCAGTAAGCTCTGACAGATGGCTAAGGGTATTGCCATACTTAAGTGTGCAAGAAAGAGGTCCAAATCTCAATGACATTGGTTCTGTAATGAGATTTTATTAAAAAAAATACCTCAGAAGTCAAGCAGTGGAGCCAGACAATGAGAAAGACTGCACAGGCTCCATCTCTGAATGTTTTCCAGATCCATCTGGATACAGCCACAGGCAATCTGGTCGGAGCTCACTGCTGACCTGCTTTGAGCAAGAGGTTAAACTGAGGACCTCTCAAGGTCCCTTACAACTTGTATTATCCTTTCATAGCAGTTGTTTTTGGACACATTAGATTCCCACATTCAAACCTCTCTCTAAAAGTCACAAGGACTGCAGAAAAAAGCTCTCTATATCTGATCAGAAATTCACAGGCACTAACATCATTTCTGGCACTTTACACATCCGAATCTTGAGGTGCCACCTGTGAAATATCTCTAGGTGACAATGTTGCTAAATCAGCATTTTTATCAACAAGATAAAGATGAAGAATCATGAGGTTCACAACAACCTATCTGCCTTTCCTTGTGGGTGCTTCCTCAGTACACTTGTACTATTCACTTTATCCATAACTCCTCTATAATCCATGAAGAAGTACAGAAGAGAGATGCCCTTTTGCAAATGTTCATGTGGGAACTATCAAATAGCAGCAGAGATTGTTGCCTCCAACCCCTTTTTGAGCATATTATTTTTGCTTCAAAGAAGCTGCATAAGATCAAAAAGAGATATATTATAGGTGTTTTAGCACAATCACTAGTGCATCTCAATGTTACCAGAAGCGTGGTACAGTAGCAATTTGAGAACTGAAGTTCCATCATCTCTCAAAACACAGTGATACTGTCAATTCCTTCTGTTATCAAGTAAGAGAAAGGAGTAGGGAGGAGACCATCACCGTGCCTTGCTGCTGTTATTTACACTGTCTTTATACAAAAGTGAGACCAATTGCCAGCCCCTCTTGTCTCCAGTGGTGGAGATGCAGGAGAAAGGACTTTCTATAACCACCTGTCATAAATGCTTTCAGAAAGCACGACATTAAGAAAAATAGGACACGCTGTTCTGGAGAACACAAAATCGAGATCCTATGTTTGTATAACCTCCCTTGATTATTCAGGCATGGTCAAGAGGAGCTGAGGACAGCAGAGATTCACAAAGTTTGGCTGTACGAATCATTCAAGTTCACAAAATTGAATACGTAGCAAAGTATTTCAGTGTCTAACACAGACCAGACAAAGAATAATCTTTATTACACCAGGAAATGGTGAGTCAGGTCTGTGGAACTGTGAGGTTATCCCAGACTTTCTTCTTTCCCTTACTTATAGTTTTCATTTCAGTAGGTCTTAGAAATACTGTCCTGGATTTTGTCTCCCATAGTACTCTGTGACACACAAATGCAAAACATACAGCTCAGGATATGCATGAAAACTGCAGGTCTTGCTCCCATGCTAATCTCTCTGCTTTCAGTTTGTTGTGGGATATGACGCAGGTTCAGACTGATCTGTACTCTGTAATAGGGTGACTATTCCTATCTTCTTAAATAGCTGAGGAACTGAGAGGGCTTCAAAGAAGCTTCTGCGCTCTGAACTTGACTCACCTCATGCTTGTCTGGAGCAATGAAATTCAACTGACCGCTTGAGTCATACAATATAGAGAACGCAAGCTCTAGCACTTCCTGGAAAAAAGACAAACATACGTTAATGTCAAGAGAGGCATTCATGCGTGTAGGTCTTTCTTTCTTAGCCCTTACTCCCGCTGGCAAATGGGAAAAGGGTACCCGGAGCTGGGTTTCTACAGGGAAACCCAACCAATGTGAATAAGTAATGAACTTTCACTGGCTGACAATGAGCACACAAGGATGCTATCATGGTCACCACACACATCGCTATAAGTGCTGCTACAACCATTTCCCAACCTGTAAGTAATAACTTTGTGGAAAAAAGACCTGGTTACAAGGGGAGAGTGCTGACTCAGAACTACTTTGATCTGTATCATACATCTTGTTCTTTTTGCCTCTTGGCTTCCTGAGCCTCATAAAGTTGATCGCCAGCTGACTCTCAGCTGACAACAGGCCCTACGCTGCCAGCAGCAATAACAGCACTGCTTCTTAAATTTGCTACACTAAGTTTTAAAATAGGAGTTGACTGCAGGGATGGCAGCATGTATGGTGATTTAGACTCCTACCTTCATCTCCTGGTCCAACACATGCACGCATCCTTGGATTTCAGTAACGGCTGCTTTATTTTTGAGTTTGTGTGATTAAGAGTGGAGTCTGAACCATAAGAACTTGTAATCATTAAGGATAATCTTGGCTGATCAGAGATCAGGATCTCATGGGAAATGCTGCTGATTTCCCTGAGTACAGTTATTAGGTCCAATTTGCAGTATTGCCAAGCCACAGGAGACAAGTCTGTGCTAAATCCCCCAGGAAGCTGCAGCTACTCCAACTGTTGGTACGCTAAGCAAACAAATTGCTCGTGGCTCACACAGCCTTTCTGCGTGTTTGTTAGCCATGTCTCCTAAGCCACACCTTATTAAGAGAGATATCCCACAGTAAGGAAACAAATTTACTGCTGCCCACACAAACCTGGCATTATCTCCTCACAGTGTTATAAATTACTGACATCAGAACATGCCAAGTCATGCAGCTGAGGTTGTGCAAATGAAAGATATCGCTGACAAAAGGGCTTGCACTGCTCTCCTACGATGTTCCTGAATTTCATGCAAGTCAACAATTCTATTGGCCTGGTTTTGGATTGTTTGTCCTTTGGAGAATTTCAAGGGATTGAAGATTTTGTTCATCCCAAAAAAGGAAAAAGAGAGAAAAGCCCTGTTTGAGACAGGAACATGAAAGCAAGCCACGGATTCAGTCACTCCTAAGCAGGTAGACAGAAGTGACTAGATTTAAGGCACGAAGCATCTTTTTATGTGCAAACTGGGAAGTTTGGCAGCCCTGGCTTCAGTTTGGCTTCTTTGTTCACTGCCCCAGAGACCAGCAGCCCAGGAATTACAGCTCTCAGGATCCAGCATCTCTGCCATCTCATGCACAGCAAAGCATCAAGAAAAGTGGAAGCCTAAGGCTGGAGTTACCATCTGGTCTTCCACATTGATGGAGGTCTCAGTAGTAGGTCTGTCTGATTTGTCAGACACCCACCTGGTTTTGGTCCGTTCCAATCAAGGACAGGTGATTCTGAGGATTCAGCAATTCCTGGAGGAGGACCAGTAGTTTCCACTAGCCATCTGTGATTTTCTCTGCCATCTTCTGTTCTACTTTTCAACTTTTCTCAAAGGCATTTCCTACTCCAGCCTCTTACAACACTTTCTCTTGCTGTCAGATTTTAACTCTCTCCCATTCCTTTGAATCTATTCTTTCTTTGTTTTGCTTTACATCTCCCTCACTTCAACCTGCTGAACTCTTGCACGTTTTGGACACCTGCCCTTCCCTAGGTGCTTGTAAGGGGAAACAATGCTGGGACCCACAACGTGTCTCTCTTTTGAGGTACATCCCTGAAAATGAAGAGACACTGTTCAACAACAATTCCTGCTCCTTGGTTCCAACTCCACAGGGAAGGCTTTTGGTAGCAGCACAAGGGGAAGCTTGCTTTTCCACTCCCTAAACTTTCCTCTCTGTCCTCCTGCCTGGTCCAATTGGATAAATGCTATTTAGATAGACAGATATTTAAAGGATCTGTAGTTGAGTGATCCCATACAACTGGAATTACCTCTCTCTACTCTGTCACCAATGCTGGCGTCTTTGTAAGGCTGAGTAAACTTAATGAAGTTTACCTGCTAGACCCAGGAGTTCCTCCTGAGAGAACTATATATATATGCTGTGACAGGGCACTTCTTCAACCAACATGAAATAAAAGGGAAGCTGCAGGAGTACAGGGAAGTGAGCAGAATCATTTCTGCAGACTAAATGGGCACCAGTCTGCAATGCTACTGCATCAGCAAAAACAGGCTGATAGAATAACGGATACACAACAATATTTTATCCAAATTATTCTCTTATGCTTTGCTTTGAATGCTGCAAAATGTAGAACATTTAATTTCCTTGAAATTAATTAATATTACTCAAGAGTTAGAAAAGAGGACTTTAACTACAATTTAAAAGCACAAGTAAGATGAATAAAAATGGTCCTATCAAGCAGCTTCAGCTTCATGAGCATGCAAATTCCAACTCAGTTTATCTCTTATTTATTTCTAAATGGCCCCACTGGAAGAATAACAGCCATGTGCCGGCGAATATTGAGATGCTGAAGCCTTTGTTATGGACATTCTGCCAATTCCAGCTATGCTCACAGCTGTGGCATTCTGCCATTCAATTTTCCTTTCAGCCAATGAATAAACATTATAGTGGTTGATATGTAAATATATACCCACCCTATACATACATACATACGCACTACACACAAAAAGAATGCACTGGTCGAAAAGCCCTCATAAAAAATATATCATCAATTGTGAAAAATCAGGAAGTAAAAGATTTAATACCCTGAACTCAGACAAGTTGCAATCTATGCTTGGCTTTTTCCTCTTCATCTTACTGTCCACTGTTTGGTACTCAGTAAACAACCATGTGTAATTGATGTTGCAATAAGAAGTTGTTGCAATACTGCTCAGTTTTGTTTGGGAAGACAAATAAATTCCCAAATAATGTGATTTCCAAGGCAAAATAAAATGAAATAAAATAAAGAACAACCAAGCAAAACACAACAAAACAGAACAAAACAAAACCATCAGAAATTGTAAAAAAACATAATAATCATTGTTGCTTGGATCAGAAATGGAATGCTCCAGCTGCGGATGGAGCTGTGCTAACTATCCGCTCCTCATCTTCGCATCCTCAGACTGAGTTTTACACTAATCCAAAGCAATTTTACTGATGAAATGGAGCAATGCTGACAGCTGAGGACAAACGGATCTGCAGCGCTGCTATTTAGCATTAAATACTATTGAGACATTTGCGCTCCATAAAGATGACAAATTTCCATCACTGCCGCCCACTGCTTTCATTGCTCCTACCTTTCCTTTTTGTGAGGATGTATGAGAGCTAAGACAAGGAAACACTAAAAATACTTTATATGCATCATAGAAATGTCCCAGCCAAATACTCTTGATGGTTCAGTTGTAAATTGATGTAGGAGTTCTATGCAATCTATTGTGTACATGTGTGTGTTATTGCTCTGATTCAGAAAATCAACAAGGAAGGATATTCTCGGGATTTTATTTCTTTCTTTCATGGCTTGACTTTTTTCATTTCTCACCATGTAAACTCAATGCTGTAGAGGGATGACAGTATCCTAATAAACCACCTTGCATTTGTGAGAAATACAGACTAATTGAGATGCTCTGTGTATCTATCTCCATCAGTAGTTAAGGTAAGAAAGGTCAGTAATGAAGCTGCAATAATTGTGTGACATGGTTTTGACACTGCCTTTTCATTTTCTATGGCTTTCCTCTCAACTTTTCTCCAGTATTTATTTGAACGCTAAATGTATGCATTTTGTTCTTAAGGTGCTGAAGAAGGGACTCTTAACTTTACAATTCTGTCCATAAAAATCTCTTGTTCATTCGAAACCTCCTCACTTGCAGGTACTTGAAATTCTGATCCAGCTTCCAGAGCTCATGATGTGGTTCTAGGTCAGACTGAACATCACTGGGATCTGATCCCTTCTTGTCAAGCCTGACAGTTAAATCTGATAGAAACTTCATGAATATATGTAATACAATATGGATGAAGACCTTCACCTCCAAGGGTGTCAGAATTTGCTAGTAACTCAATTTCTTCTTACTGTGGTGGCAGTGCTTACTAACAAAAACTGTGCAAGACTCTGGCACTGAACAACCTGAGTCTTAGCGTCAGCTCAATTTGAAATTCTGATAGAGTGGCATAAATCCAACTTAGGCTGACCACTGTCTCCTAATTTTTTTTCCAAATGCACAGCTGAATACATCCTTCTACACCTCATTAATTGACTACCACCTACCTTACATCCTTTTGTTGGCAGTTATTTTTCTATCTGAATGGACCTCAAGTAATCACCAGCCGGACATTAATTGCAATTTTGGCATGTGCTGGTGTTCAGTGAATGTGAACTCATCAGAGAATACAGCTGGAACAAACCGGTTATTAATCAGAGCAATAGAAGAGTAGGTACCGAAAGTCATTGCTGCCATGCTCTGTAGCAGTGGTCAAAACTGCTTTGCTTTAGAAGTGAAAGACATCACTACTAAAGGTTATCCTAATGTGCTCTGGGCATATCACAATGAACATCTGCCAGGAAATCTGAGTAAAGGACTGTAGGTTGTCCTAGGTTGGAAAGTTAATACAACTCAAATGGTCTGAGGTGAAAACAAAGCATGTGTGCATACACAGAAAGGTGTCAGTTTGGAATGGAAAATATCTGTTACTTCAGGGAAGGTGGGGTTGACCACTCTTGCTTTCCTCAGGGTGTGCATGCATATGAATTTGAGAGCCATACCTTGTTTTGTTTAAGAGCTCCTTTCTCCTTCATGTGAGGGCAGTCTTTCCCAGTCACAACAGCTTTTATATCTGCCACTGGCACTGCATTAAAGCAAAAATCCGAGAAGCAACAACAACAAAAACAAACAAACAAAAGCAGAAAATGAGTTAAAAACAAGATGTGTAAAAGCTACAAGGTCTAAAAAGAACCAAGACTAATGTGTTAAAATTGTCACCCCTTGCCATTTCCAGCCTGTTCTAAGAAAGAAAACTGTAAGAAAACAACTAGAAGAAGCAATAACAATTCTTGACAAGCTTTCATGGATGAGGATAAAAAGCTGAGTCTTTTCTTGACTGTTGAGGCTACCTTGGGAAAGAGCACTTCATAGACATGTGCATTTGCATTTGGGCAGTTTTTGTGTGCATTTGTATATCTTAAAAACATATACTGATTTCTCTCTTACTAATGTAATATGCCTGCCTGTCCTCTTGTTGCTCTTCCCAGGGCCTCTGGGTAAAGTCTCTGCTAAACAGTAGATGCTGAGTGAATTGGACCCTTGATCTCTGTTGATGCTGCTGCCCTTCTGCTAATGCCTACACGCATTTTTCAAATACATACTTCTTTATCTAATTACCATCAGCATTTTAGTTCCTTCGTTTATGAACAGGAATGAGGACCTACCAAGGCTTATAGTAATCCATTTCAATTGCTTTAAAAAGAAAAATGTTCAGAAAACATTAAAAAAAAAAAAAAAAAAAAAAAAGGCAGAAAAAAGTTTTGGAAGCTGCTGTCACTGAATCACATTCACAGAGTAAACCTAGTGAGGTCACCAAAGCATACATATCCCTAAGCTCCAAGTGGAATTCAATTTTCCAATCATGATTACAATATGGAGAATCTATACACTCCACAATAAAGTATGGACAGTGAGTGACAGAAAGTTTCTACAATCTATAGATTCTCCATTACCACTGCGACTCAGCAAAGCATCATATATGTGGAACAGCATAATAACATTCAAGCCTGAAAGACTTGAAGTGGTATCAGAAGCTGAGTACAAAATGCTAGAGGGTGTGAGCACAGATGTGGCACACTCACAACAAATAAAGCCCTGAAAAAGAGGGCAGCTGCTTTCTGTCCCAGCTGCAATCTGCAGTTTGTTTAACCCTGCCAGCCTGAAGAGAGAGATGACACCCACAGAAGTAAAATCTTCTAAGTAAAAAACATTTATTTTTGGGAATAGACGCCAGTTATTCAGGCTTGGCAAGGAGCACACAAAACAGTTATTACTCTCAGCCCTCCAGCTTCTCATCCACCTGTTTTATTTCATCTGTTGATCTGTACACAAATCCTAACTATCTAAACCAACTGGGAAAAGTGAGAAGAATGAGAAGGTCTAAGGGCATATCCTTCCCCAGAGATGCAAACCATTGTGTTTTGCACATGGAGGACCATATTAAACATAATATTCAGACCTTAGCAACCCAAAATTCAGTATGAGGGTATCCAAAGAACACCTGAATATTTTTGGAAATTGTTCTGTCTAATTCTCAATCCAGTTTGGCTTGACATGCTTAGAATAATAATGACACTTTATAATCTTACATCGTGTAATATTCCCAACTCTCTTTTATCAAACTCCAGAGGGGAGGCACAATGATAAATCTTACATTCTTCTTAGTCTTTAAATCTGCTCTCCCAACATGATCATGGCATTCCCATACAGGCTCATGAGCCTGCAGGAAACACAAATGTGAAGTGAAGCCTGCAGTCAAGGTTGGGGTTTTCACTGTTGAAATACACTCAAAGCAAACAAATCTGAGAACTGCTGGTCTAGTAACTGTGCTTGCAATTCCAGTGTGACCTTCACTCTTTTTCTGTCATTCTGACACTACTGTAACTTTCAAGAGCTATTTCTCTCAGCCTTGCCCAGTAAAATAGCGTCTCGCAGTGCCAATGCAGCAATATGAGATCCTGTCCTACATTCTGCCAGGACTGCAGTAAGAGCCTGAGGCATCCTGAAGGTATTGAAAAGAAATGAATGTGACTATGAAATGACAGGGCTTCAACATCAGACAGGTTCCTCTTTCTCTCGCAGCCTGAGTTTGGGAGCCCTTACAACGTACTGCCTGCAGATAGGTTGGGGATCAGAAAGGAGAAACAAGTCTTTGTTTTACTAATACAAAGAAGAGTCTGAATCACTGATTTCCTTTCTCAATTTTCAGGCTGAAGAAACTTCTAACATCTACAAAAATTATTCTTTTTGTCATTCTACAGCAGACATGGAACTACCAACCTGAATTCTTGTACAAGCTTGTCTGATTTGACAATGAGAAGAATGGCATTTATGACTTATAGCAGTTCAGACAGGAATAAAAAGCAATGATTCTTTATTCAATACTTATTTCTTTGCTATCATTTTCTGGTGATGGAGCTACACCAGTCACTGTCTCAGACATCAAAAATACTTTCTCAGAACTCCAGATGAAACCTCTCTGAGTTATGTTGAAGGACTAAGGATAAATTTTCTAGAGAGCATGATCTCCTGGCAGGGGCTGTCACAAAGGCACTTCCCCTCCCAACGAAGGAATGTGGAGTCTTTTTAACAGCAAAGCCACTTGCTATGATAATGAAGAAGGCCTCTGTTTGCCTCCAAAAAGACCTCTAATTTTTCAGGCAGTCACTAGATTGTTTGCAACAGAAGAAACAGCTGTCTCCATGAACAGGATGCGCTTCTGAATATGCCAAACTATTTTAATGTGACATCTGCAGTTAGACAATGAATGGAAATAAACTGCGTTCCTCTCCATGAAATGCAGGACATTTCCAAATTGAATGAAATTACAAGCTCATTGGAAAGCTGAGCTCAGTCCTCATATACGCTTGCCAAAACTAGGACAGCAGTATTTGAAAGCAGGAAATGTTCTCTGCTCTCTATTTCCATAAAAGAGCTGCTGATAATGTCCTGTATTAAGAAAAAAACACTACATGTTATAGAAGTAGCACAATCTTTGTGCATAACTTACATTTATCCTGCAAGGAATCGTGGGGTACTTCTCCCTGGGGACTTTCTTCCAAGTCTCCGTAGTGCAAGACCTTGTGATTAGGTGAAAGTCGACAATACCAAAATTTGTCTGTTAAAATAAATGCATGAAACAAGGTCAGTGACTTGCTTTCATCTGCATTATCAACTGCATACACAAATGAGGCGCTAAGGGAAGGAACATCCTTTAGTTTTTAGAAGAAATGTTAGGGGTGTAGGAAAGTAGGGCAAGGATTTTGCTCCATAATTTCACTTGGCTCAACAAAATTGGCATCTACCATTCCTGTCTTGATTTAGCTGCTGGTTCCTAAGATGAACATTAGCAAGAAACAACTCACTTGGTTTTACATGATATTGCATACGCTCATGGACAGAAGACTAAATAACCACTGCACTGAGAGGATAACTTTAATGCATCCACAAAAGCTTTCATGTTTTGCATGTTTTGTAAAAATTAAGCCAAATTTGGACACCCCAAACCTGATACATTTGAAATGTCCCATTACATAAACATTTGACTCGTAGCTTTTTAGACACTAGAAGACTGTATTTATAGAGAGAATGGGAACAACAAACATGCAAAGATACAAAAAACCAAACATTAACTCCCCTGTCTTGTAGATGACTTAGTGGTTGGTGTGCCCACAGAAGTACACATACCACACTCCTCTTTGCATTTCACTGCTAGGAGATACATATTTTATGTCTCTGGCTTCTCAGGATATAACTTCTCTTAACATTATTTATTAGATCTACATCCAGCTGGGATAAAAGGCTGGGGGAGCTGGGCAGTCACAAGAGCCAGCCTGCGTATACTCATCTGGATGTTAGCAAAGGAAGGACTCCTTGGATCCTTTAGGAGAGTGCTGGTTTCATGATTTTAAATGCAGTGCAATATGAGACAGAGAAAGGCAACTCAGTTTTGAATGGCGGAAGAGGGCTTCCGCATGTTTCTTTAAATTTATTTGTCAAGGTGGGAAAATATGTTTGGTGAAAATAAACCACACATTTCAAACCATTTCCTGAGCATGTATCCCCTTCTGAAAGGTTTCAAAAGATGTGATAAAACACTTGAAAAGGGTCAAAACAGCGATGGGGAAGATTTTGATTATTTGCTTCATAGGCATAAAGAATAGTAAAAGGTTTAGGGGGAGGAGAGCCCTTGATGAAGATATTGTGATACACAGAGATGCTGAAATATAAGCATCCTGTAAGCAGAACATACGATATAGTACAGAGTCAAGAGGAAAACCCACTTACAAAGCTTATGAAATGAGAGCGCAGGAGCCCTCACTCAGTAGACTCTCACCTGAAGAACACACACAAAGCCAATTCATCGGAGCAGTTTGTGCATCCCCAAAGGATGAGTGTGAAACTTATATAGATTCCGACCTTTCACAGGGAACTCTACCAGAAGCATTTCACAACCTGAAGCTTTAAAAATACATCCCATTGGACCTGATGGTGAGCAACTCACCCCTTCACTACACAAGGAAAAGACCCTGCTGTGCAGAGGAATGTTCTTACGCCTACCTTTCACTTCAGCCTCAAAAGAATTCAAAAGAATACACCTTTCAGACACCACAATTACAACTACCATTTTTGTCCTAACAAAACCAGCACAGTCTCACTCCTTTGTCAGTAATCCAGCCAAGATGTTGCAACTGAAAAATAAATACATATGCCATGATCTCCTTTTGGCTTCACACAAACAGGCTGCATTTTTTACTGAGGGCCCGAAAAGGTTGCTTCCTTAAACTCCTAATAGCGAGAGCATTCTGGTAACCTTGTTCCCATTTCAGTCCTTTGCTCCGATAATAAAGGGGAAAAAATCCTCAGAGAAAATTTTTGTACTTCATTTTTAGGAAGGGATAGTTTTATCTGAAGAAACCTTATCTATCTATCTATCTCTGGAGGCATATGGATCCTTTTCCAGCAAGCCCACATAACCCAAGGTTAATTAAAGAACTAACAGACGTAGACCGCAGCTTGAAGCATGTCCAGTGTGATTCTCCTGTGGGTTCACTAATAACTGCCACTGTACCACAGATAGGTTGTCAAGGGGAAAACCCTACAATGAAATCTATACATGGGACTAACAAGGCTCCCTCAGCTGCATCCAGGCTTAGCTGGGTGACTGGCACATTGGCAGCAGAGCACAGGCCTCATTGCCTCTACGGCCACCTCAGCCTTGGCTAACTGGGCTTCTTTTTACCTCTAGGTTACCAGACAATATCCTGTGTATATAAGCACATGGTGCCTCAGAGGGGAACAGTTATGAACATGACGAGCGTTGATCTACTGTAGTGCAGGTGCTGAACTCAGTTTTATTGGATGTGGTGCGTATACAGCAATGCTGCAGTCAAAATAAATATCAAGTGAAATTGCTCCCACTGACAGATCTAAACTGATTAAGTTCAAAAAAGAAGCAACAGAAAAAGGACAACCCTGTTCTCTTTACTATCATCAGAAAGTGATGATTATAAAACAATGGAAAACTAGCGATCAAAACATAGAGAACTCTTAAACTCAAGTCTGTGGAGCTGAAATGCCACAAGAGGTTTTGATGACAGGGCAGACCCTGCTCCCTCAGTGGGCAGATCTGCACTTGGGAATAGCTGAAGCAGGGGCAGCTGCCAGCTCAGGAAAGAGCGAAGGACATTTTGTTCAGAGCAGAGCCAGATTTACATAGACGCATACTCACTGAGTTGCCCTGCAGCCTAAGTCACCTATATGAGATACAAGACTAAATTTGTGCCAGGTGTTATTACACCTGAAGGAAGGCCTGTGATTCCATCACAGCATTCAGGCACTATTATTTAAGCTTGTCGCTGAGTTTTTCTGTCTAGTAGCAGACCTCTAATGCAATTAAATTTAAATACTGGGGATTCTTCTTTGGGAAACAATTATTCCTTCTGCTGTTCTTTTCTTTTTGACTTTCAAACAATTGCTAGAGCAGTCAGTGGATTAAATACATCATGGCACATTGTTAAAGACTACAGACAAGGTTAAAGAAAAAAAAACCCTAACAACAAAACCAACCACAAATTTGGCTGGAAGAGTAATATTCAAAACTACGACCAAACAGTAGAGCACAGAACATTGTGCTGATGGGCTACACAGTGCTTGACCATTCATACGGTGTTTCCAAGTGCATTAATAGCCAGTGACTCATATGCCCTTAACAATGCTACTCCAAGTGAAGAATTGCTGTGATTAGTGCAGAAGTGCTCTGTGTTGGAGCCTGGAGACAATAGCTCAGATATTAATGGAAAAATGTCTGAGAGTACACATTTTCTCCCAGAATATGTTCCAGATTACTAAAAATAAACAAGCTTCTTTCTTTTTTTTTTTTTTTCTTCTTTTTTCCAGATGAAGGCTGCTCTCAGATTTAGCGAAAGGAACATGTTTTAATGTCAGCAAAAGCATACATATTTGTAAGTGGATTTTAAATATGTGTGTGGACTCATCCTGTTTCTTTCAGTGTGTTGTGTTTCTTTCAGATACTCACCACAGTAACACACTGTCACTCTAGCTGGTCTTAACTGGTTAGACAGAAACCAGCAAGGCTCATAAACCATTTGCCATTAATTAGCTGGTGGCAATGCTGGCGGTACAATCGGTTAACCATTTTCTCTCAGCAAATCACATGCTCAGAGGATATTGTGTTTTATGGGTTTATAGAGCATGGAACAAAGCAGAAGCAGAATCCTTTAGCAGAAAAAAAGACAAAGAGTGTGTTCATGTTCAGAATTGGGAGTGACTTCTTCTAATGTCATGGAAACCTTGTCTTTGCTTTATCTTTCACTTTACGTTTTCTCTTTGCAGGTTACTTAAAAAAAATATGCTGCCTTGTTTTTTTTACTATAATGGTGCACATTATCAGGCTTGCTTTCCCTTCCAAACAAAATCTGCCCAAGAAACCTTGTTTTCAATTGCAAAATCACTTCAATATCATGCAATTTCTCTATGATCTTTATAAAGCTAAAAGGGGAATTTATTTCCAAGAGTGCATCCAGTGACATTCACTACAAATATACTGGATGACAGCCACAGAAGTGTATATTATCATCGATAAAATGCCTTTATCTCCTACTTAGCTCTACTGGAAAAAAATAACTTTTGGGGTTACAAAGAGCTTTATAGGCTTTTGCTTTAGTCTTCATCTTTTCTTTTAGGAATTACCACAGCAAGGAGAAAGCTAAAGAGGGCTGTCAGTCTGCTGATGTCCACAGTCAAGGAACAAAGTGGGAATTAGAAGAGCTTCACAAAATGCTACTGAACAATGACCATAAGGGCAGACTAGATTTTACTATTTCATTTCCTATTGATTAAGAACGCCTAATAAAAACAGGAGTTAGTGCTGCAGTTTGTCTGTGAAACATTGCAAGGCAAAGGCTGTGCACACTTTGAAAGTGGCAAGGATCCTGCTGGGACAACAGTGGTATTTCTGAATTTCAATTACAGAGAAACCCCGCTGAATGATAATACTGCTCTGAAATGCAAAAGGCAGAGACTACATACACCACACTGCTTAACCTTCAGTCCTGCTCCCCACAAAGAATGACCTGTTGGACTGAGGTTTTCCAGTGCCAAGTATGTATGAAAGACTTTTCACCTCTTCTCAAAAGGCTATAAGAGGCTGTAAGTTCCCTGCTTGTTTCTTTTTTGTAAGTCAATTGTCTCAACTTAATGTGACTAACCATGTGTGTCCTACCACATGTTCAAACAACAGTCTAAATTGAAGTTTGCTCTGGAGTCTTTATCATGGAATAATGCCAGTTAATTATTTTTTAAATAGGCAATTCAATGCTTTCAGCCTCTCCTGTGCAGGCCATGTTCAGACTCCTCTTGTATAACCTGCAGACTTGCAAAATATGAGACCTTATTTACTTCACATCAGCTGTCATTATTTGCTCTATCAGACAATGCCAAGCGTTGTACATATGTGACTGTTCACAATTAAATGGCTTCTAAGCTGAACATGTTTATGTTTAATATGCTTTGCTTGTTCATTAGATCACACAGTAATGGCTGTTGTGTCTGCTTCCTCCCTCCCTCCCAGGCAATACCTTACACTTTTGCTTCAGGGAATACAGGAAATCATGCGCAAACTATGCACAAATGTAAGGCATGGGAATCATGTCCTTCTAAATGGGCATGTATCTGACAGAAAAACTCAACTGTATATTTCTGAGAAAATAAGCAATTTCTTCAAGGTATGCCTACACATTTTCTTTGTTTCCAAAAAGTCATAAACTCTTTCAGCCCTGAAATAAATATGACATCAAAGAAATTAATCTGATGTCCCAAACAGTTCACTCCAAGGCATAATGCACAGAAGCCTTTTTAACTGTGGACCAGAAGATCAAGTTGATTTTTTCCTTTCTCATTTTATTTTCCTTTAACTTCAAGTCCACTCGAATAAGTAAGTTAAGCCGATTTATGTACTCCAAGGTGTCTGATCCTATGAATCACAGACTGACTACAGTTTAAAATAAAATAGTCTATCTTCATCTTGGAGATGTGCCAAAACAAGTATGTTTGCCAAAGACTTTGCTCCTTCCCTAGAATCCCAGTCATCTGGATAAAGGGTCTGAAAGGAATAAAATAAAGAACTCCCACAGCTGATAGTTGAACAATACTATGCTTCACTTTAGGTACTTTCACCTCACAAAGATGCTCCTACAGGGGAAATATGTCTCCATATGAAATCTATACAGAAACCGCAGAGGAATATTCATGCTCCTTCCCTAAACTCTATGCAAAGAGCTTTAGAGAGGCTTGCAGTCTTGACAGAGAAGGTTTAAAGCTGCATCATAATTTTCTGTGACTTCTCTCTTTGATAAAGCCTTTGAATTTCCCAAAATAACCACTGCACATTAAGGAAATTTGCCTGCTTATTTCTTAGAACCAAGGCACTGCAGGGATTATTCCTTCTGTGAGGAAAGCAGTTTTCCACAATTAATTTGAATGTTGCAAATATTGATCCTTCGCAGTAAGTAACTTTGTATTTTGCATTGCATTTGCAGTGGGGAAGAAAACAGCAATCTTTATCCTCAAAATAGATGTTCTAAAGGGAATTTTTTTGATACAACCTCACATTAATCTGTTGAATTTACATTATGTTCACATTATTTTGTTTTGAGAAAGAAGTATTCCTCTCCGAGGGGAAAAAGAACCATAAAGATTTGACTGTATTTAAATGAGCAGTAAATCTAGTACTGAGCAATGACTCATAGGATTGGGAAAATAATCTTCTCGTGTCAATCATTATTCATCTAAGCGTACACAAATTACTGATCTAAGTGGCTTTTAAAAGCATATTTAAACACCATAATATATTTAATGTATATGGCAATACACAACAAAAACTAAGGACAGGCAGTACTAGAGGGAAGGGTGCAAGATGAGTTTGTATAAATGTTTTGGACATCTGCTGTTTGATTAGTAATAGAGGTTGAGATTTTGTTCAGAGAGGGAAAAAGAAGTCTGGACATCAGGCAGACATGAAAATACTTAGTTCAGGGTGCAAGAGACACTGTTTGAGATTTTCATCAAAGGCTGGATTTGAATTCCAGATGAAGCTCAAGCCAGTTCCAGTGAAACAGAAAATCCTACAATTGTAACTAGGAGATGCTTTCAGATGCCACCTGGTAAAAGCAGTCGGTCAGGACAGCAACAAAACCAAGGATTTTGCTAGTAGGAACAGTACTCATCCTCTCAACCTTAAGACAAAAGTGACAAAATAAATCCAGACCAGGCAGTTTGTGCTGTACCTTGCCGACGTCGACTGTTCAGTTTCCTAAAGCAGGTGCCCTCCACAAGTCGATTAAGACGTTGCTGCTTGATCAGTTCCAAGATCTCAGGCTGAATCTTCTCTTTCAGTTCCCTTGGGAAGGAAGAAAGAAAGCACGTGTGAGATTCAATCAAAACCCATCCTCTTCTCTCTGAAACAAAAAGACTCACAAGATATTTATGTTCAAAAAGGAGACAAGTCAAAAGCATTCTCAGGTCAGAATCTAGCCTGCTTCAGAATAAGATTGTTTCCTCATAAAAGGGCATGGGAGTCAGGCTATCTCTGTTCTAGACATCTTCCTGCTACAGCACCACTGTATGACTCAGGGAACTTACTTGTTTCTTAGCTTATGCAGCTAAAAATAACACTTGCTATAATGCATTGCCAAGCTTTCTCTGCAGCAAATAACGCTCTTTCATCAGAGGAACTCTGTGAAGCTTATTCGAGGGTCTCTCGTCTTTTCTTAGATGATGCTCTGCTAGTACACTTTACTAGCATTATTATTTAGGACAATAGAAGAAGGCTAAAACACACTCTAAATCAACAAAAATAAACAACAGCGAACAATGCTAATGAGCCAAAACAATGACCAGCTCTTTATGCCTGGTATTGAACTTATGCTATTCAATTAATTCATTATTGATAGAATTTAGTGGAAAAGTAACCCATGATGAGGACTGTTCAAGGATCAAGCTTTACCTTTGCCCAGCAGTGCTAAAAACAGCACTGCATTTAGAAGCATTATCATATAGCCCCGAGAAAACCCAATTTCTCCATTCTACTTCGATAAAAGCAATCAACATGTCAAGAACTAGGTGTAAAATGTATGCATGTAATATTTAAAGTTTTATTTCCTACATCATCACACGGACTCAAAGATGTCTGAAATAATCAGTTATATCCTCACTAAGATTCATTAGGAATATGTAAAAGACAGGTCGAAACATTAACTTGACAGTAAGCCTAGTAAGATTTAAAAAATAACTAAATGTGTAGATGGTTTATAAAATATGAAGCATGTCAGAAGCATAATTTTGCATTGCTGTGCGCATTAGGTAACACCAAAACTCATTCTGCCTGTCAGTACGTTCCAGTAATCATCATCAAAAGAAAGCAAAGCAGCGGTATTCCACGGATAAAATAAAACTGTCTCACTTCTGGAACACTTCACTTTAGCCTCTGCTGATTTCCACATTCATGTGGATCCGGCAACTTTGATCTGCCAACAGCCCACTGAAACCACTAGAAATTCTCTTAGAGAGATGAAGGCTTTAAAGAGAAATGTCCTAATTCTCCCAGGTATTAACAAAATGGTTGGAATACCTGATGCATAACTCACTGCATATTTACAAGCTGTGAAAATCTAGCTGGTCAAAAATCAAGTAAGCATTGTAACTATAGAAACAGGCCACCTCTCAGAAACATACAATTAGTCCTTCAGGATGATTTTCAGATGTTGTTTTCTTGTTGGGAACTGAGGTAGGAATGTGCCGAACAGTTACATTAGAAGTTACATTAGAAGAATTCTGTGATTGAATAGATGTCTTTCCTTTATGGGTTGATGAGCTTCCCCATTTCTCAGGTAAGAGCTGGGAACAGGGGCAGAGATAAGCAGTGCTAAACCACAAGGCACACAGCTGAGCAGTCCAAGGCACAGACTGCATACAGCTGGACTGACTCCAAGCATTCAAAACTGATATAAACATCTGCGTGATGTTTTGGTGGTTTAATTTAGAAAACAGATTACTATCATTAAAGACGTGTTAAAGATAGCCTAACATTAGGTTTCTAACACTGAAGGGGAAAAAAAACAACAAAAATGAATGGGTCAGTGGGTCACCTGGCACATTAATTAGTTACTCGTAGTATTCCCTCTTATGTCCTCTGAAGTCCCATCTTCCCTTTACAAAGAGGAGGAAGATTTTTAAGCCATTCAAAAATGATAAAGTAATTCCTTCTGTAATACTGTCTAAGATCTTCTGGAGGAGAAGGGAGGCAGGAATGAAGTGGAGCCTTCTGCCTCCTTTGCTGATGTGCCACAGTCCCTCTACACATGTGCATAATTTGCCTTCAGAACTGTGAACCTTCTTTAGTTTTACAGAGCCCCTGCTTCAGCACACAGAGGAACAAAGAATTGAAGGAAGATCACAAAAGCAAATATATTTTTGGAAAAATTATTTATGCTCCTATAAGATGACATCAGCTGAACAGTTTGTGCCTTGTGAAGAGCAAGAACAAACTAGGAAAGCCGAAGGAGACAGCAGCTTTCAAAATTACTGTTAGCTTCCTACTGTGTTCCTGTGATGTAAGAATGACAAAAGTCAGTGGGCTGACATGACAGAAGGGCTGATGGAACTACAGAGTAATATACGAGCACTAATGTTCTGATCTCACTGGTCTCAGCACTATAGGCTGCTGACATCAGTTACATATTTCTAAAACAACACACTTGGATTAGCTGCAAATCTGAACATTACTGGACTTGAAAAAAAATTATATGGATGATTCTAGCTTTAATACAGCACCAGTTCTACCTGCCCCTATCTTTTGCCTTTACTGCTTATAACTAAGACTCTTTCTTGTCAGCTGTTCTCCTTCCGTGATGGGGCATACTGTAGTCATTTAAATCATTAAAACGTAATGGAAGACTAATCCCAGGACTGCTTTCATGGGTTTTGTCCTTTTATCTTTCTGGCTGGTAGCTATGTGCTCTCCTAATCACTTTGTGCATTCAGAGCAGGCATTAGCAAATCTTTTACTCTGCAGAGAAATCTGTCAAGATAAAAAGCCAAAGAGCATTCACTTCCCTTCTTCCCGCTATTTCCAAGTATGTGCTGATTTTCACTCAGATATTGCTTAGCAATGTTTCCCTAACTTACATGAACTTTCCTTTAACAATCACGTCTCCAACACGGACATCACAGTTTTATCCAGTATTACCCCATCTCCGCTGAATGGGCATCAAGAAGATCTCAGGGCTCCTACACACCCTTTCAGAGCCATTCAAAATAAATCAGTAATATTTTACAGCCTTGTGGAGCAGCTGTTTGGATGATCAGTAATGATCCCAAGCTCTTGCATGCATTCTGTTCTGAGGAATTTCATATTTTCCCTCATATGAAGAAACTCCAGTGCACAATACATCAATGCTCTTACAGAAAAAACAATTACTTCCAAAACAAGGTTGCTGTAGTTACAGGGATCTAAAGCAATGCTCTCTGACTAACATTCAAATCCAACTTAAATGAAACTTCTCTGATCCAGCAGCTTGGAAACTCAAACCATCAGTACTTATACAAAGAAAAGCAAAAAAAGAAAGATTTCTATCATGTTAAAGGCAGGAAAAACCATCATCCGACCACCATACGCTCACACAGAATTAAACAAGGCCCACTGACTTTACATTCATCTGTGCACAATCTCTTTTAGCATATCTGTAAAGCTTTAAAATATACAGTAGAGCCACGATTGCTCTCTTCACTCACAGTCTCTTTCCTTACAATGGGACCATGATTCTGTACTTCTATCAATTGTGCCATCTATGCAATTTGAGAAAGTTCAGTGCACAGAACCAAATCAAAGGGGAAAATGAAAGAACCATTTCTTTTCACTGTCAAGAATGAGCTATCGTGGATGCAATCGAAATGCAAATTCTTAGAGTCAAATCCCTGCAAATGCAGTTGTGATTGCTGAAATACCTTATCAATTTACTCAAAGCCTTTATAGCCTTTAGGTTTAGCCTTTGTCCTGAATTTGAAAAAAGTCTGGTAACATTTGAGTTTCCTTTGACTACCTGTGTTAACTGTTTCCTTCACGTCAGCCCAGGGAAGGAAATTCCAGATCAGGGCAGTGACTACCTAGAGCCATGCTGGACATAAAGAGCCTGCAGAGGGCAACTGCCCAGTTTCACAAGGCTATGCAAGGCTGCAGAGAATATAAATAGTTGACCTGTATCACAGCTAAACAATTGACTCACGGCAGAAGGAAGGAAAATGCGCAGCTTTGGTGACAAGCTTAGCAGTACCGAGCAGCTCTGATCCACTGAGCACTGCACAAGATTGGCAGGGGATTGTGAGCAGTGTAATGATGCAAAACTGACTGGAACCATTTGTAACTGTTTAATTGATGTATTACTATGAGTGACATCAGTTCTAATTGGGCATTAGGTCCTTCTAAAACATTGAAAACACTGAAAACATAAAAGAAGCATTTCCCCTTTGATCCACAATGGTATGATTAAAGTGTAGTTCTATTTAGCTTAGGCTTCCTCTGTTGCTCTGCTGCCCTTGGATGAAGACATCCCCAGAGCTCATACTTAGATGTATCTATACCCTTTAGAAACAAATCAAAATGAGCATCTAACATCAGAATTCTGATGTCCTGGTTCAAATCCTTCCCTATAGCTTTGCCTTGTGATGGAGATTTGGAAAATAACAAGCCAATATGCTTCAAACATTGTCCAGATTTTGTGACATTTCTACTGACATTTCTGGAATCCTCACTATTTCTCTGCTGATCTCAAAAGCTTCCTGCTCTCCCTTTGTGCACCATGGAGTCAGAACTTGTCCTATGCCATGAGCCCTGGTCCAGAGCCAAGAGCAGTCTCCATTTCTCATGTAACAGAACAAAGCAGCAGGCAGGAGCTGTGATGGTGATTAGCATTTGATTCTTTGCAGTAAACAACATGGAAATGAGAATCCCATTGTCATGCTACCACAGTGTTATCATTTACAAATAAATAATAGCTTTTCATTAACACCAAAGATAATGCCCTGAAGAAAGATAGCAATACATAATCCCACTCTTTTCTGGAGCCACTATGTATCGACTCCTCTTACTCTGAACTTCTTGTCTGGCTCAGAGAAGTAGCATTTGCAATTTTTATCCCTTGGACAGAAGACAAAGTTTAAAAAACATAAAACAAAAAAGTCAACACTGACAACAAGAACAGGTTTATATGCACAAGTGTGCAAGGACAGGAAGCGTCAGAGCATTGTTTCATACAAATGAGCCATGTGAGACCCTGTAGGAATTTGGTGAATCTGATTTAACTGAATTCAATGAAAAAGTTGCCATTCCCAACAGAAGAAATCAAACACACTTCAAGCAGATGCTGTGCTACTGTTTCTGAGCACAGCTCCCTGGACAGCTTACTTCCTCAGGTTCCCCCTGAAGAGCTCATAAATGTCAATCACATTTGTTAATTCTCTGATGCAAACATGGGTTAGGAGAGAAGACAATACTTACAGAATTGGACGAGACTGGAAATCTTCCTGGTTCATTCTTTCAGACTGGCGTATTTTCAGTATTTCTGTGTAACTGAGATTCTGAAGCTTACTCTTGAACTGATCCAGTGAGCTAGGCTTGGTAGTGAGTGCTCTCATTATCTGTTCTTTCACCACCTGCATTACCTGTGGTTGACAAGGAAAGGAAAAGAAAAGCTATGTTAACATCTGTGTTTTTCTATCGAATCTCGTTCAGTGTCACAGCAAGGTTTCTAGTTTGCATTGGGTTCTTGGGCACCAGAGCAAAGATTCTGCAGTAGCTGATAAATCCCATTCCCAATTTTCCTGTGCTACTTGGGGAAAGGAGGAGGTAGAGGAAATGAGATCAAAGTTGAGTCTGGGAAGAGATCCTTGGAGCCAGTACATAGGTGTGGAAGCTGGTTAGTGCTATCAGGTCTCAAGTCAATTGCTCAATAGCATAACCAGAAAAGGAGTCAACTTCTGGCAGGACAATGCAGCTTAAGGAAAAAGCTGTTCAGCTCTGTAATGAGAAAATTACTATTTCAGGGGGCTGGTGGGGAGAGGGTCAATCACCATTCGGCTGTTTCTCTGGACAGCTGAGCTATAGCCTCTGATTGCAGGATTGTAAATCTTGCCTTTTCTATGAGTTGTGTGCTCTTGTCAGCAAGAGCATGGCTATGCTGGGCTGATGCTCCTGTCATGTTGGGGACAGGCACACACACATGTACACAACACACTTGTAACAGCATGACAAAGCTGTGATGTCCTAAGGAGCCAGGAGAGCAGGTGCACATCCTGACATCTGCCAGCTCAACACAGGTGACATGCACAAGCTGCAGGGTCTAGCTGCCCACTGCACACACTGCAGAGAGATTTCCAGGCCTTATGACTACCCTGCTGGGTCTCAAAGCTGCTCTTCTGACCATGTGTTAAGCCACTGACTGTGGCCTGTTGTTTCCATCAGTGCTGTCATAGCAAGAGGAGGGACAGACTGGCCATATGGTTGTGCCTGTGAACATTATTATTTGCTATCTAAGTCCTGTCCCCTCCCTCCCTTCTGCCTTCCAGCTATTTCGTTTCAAAACTCAGCACGTTCAACATGAATAAACCTCCATGGTTTCTCAGATGGTGAGAAACTGGTATGTCCATTTCTGGGCTCATCAGTATAAGAGAAAGATGGTAAAGATGACAAAGAAACGATAAAGAAACTGGAGCATCTCTTGTAAGAGAGATACGGTCCTCGACACCCTGCTCTGGGTGTCCTGACTTGAGCAGGGGTTGGACCAGGTGACTCCAGAGGTCCATTCTCATCTCATCCCTTTCATGATCCTGCAAGATCTCCACACTGCAGCCACTTTATGATCATATACAGTGAAGGAAAGGAAACTTGCTAACAGAGAACATTAGTCAGAAGGAAGACACCAACCTGCCATGGATATTAAAGGATTGCTTTTGAAGCAACATCATAAGCAGTGCAAACCAAAAATCAAGAATAAAGGATGGGTGGGCAGCAGCCATCAATATGAATATTAATTATTTAATCAGAGAAAACTGCTGAGACACAGTTAACTAAGGGGAATCGCTTGGCTTTATTTCAAATGGTTGCACATGACAGATTACTGTGTTTCTCTCCAAATTCTGGACTCATTTCCTTTCCCTAGTGCTGGTGCAAATCACACATCTTGAAACATCTGATGCTGAGCTGAAGCTGGCTGAAAGAATGCCAGTTTTAGAAAGGGCCATCCCACCCAAATCCAACAGCTCGGAAGCAGTAGGAAGCAGTAACTACTCTGATGGTATCAAAGGAGATATGACCAAAATTAACTGCCACAAGAGGCCAAAAGCTTTTTCTGCACTGTTCATTTCAATTTCTTCTTTCATCTTTACCATGTATCTTAAAACAGAAGCTCAGCCCCTCAGAGGTTCTCTAATCATTCTGAAAATTTACCTTCAAATATGAATATTTCATTGCTTCACACGTGCTCCCTCAATCTTCTAACTCTCATCGCCTGCACTGTTTTCTATTTATACTTCCTGAGATACAACTTCTTTCCTAGATGTAATCCACACACTGTGTCCAACATCTGAAAGTAAGCAGTTAATAAATGGAAGACAATCTCCTACAGGGACCACATCCATCCTAGATATATCCTCCAAGAGCAAGATGTTTCTCACAAAACTGTTTGCCCAGCTGGACAGCAAATGCCTTTGCCACATTTCCATGCACCTTTGCAAGATCTTACTCTTGGTTAATCTTGGAAATCTGGCCCAGACAAAGAAGAGCTCCAGTCCACCCACTCCTAGAAATCAAACAGACTGCTGTGTGCCTGAGCAAGTCTTCTGAAACCCAGTTTGAAGATAGATAGAAAGAAACTTTGAGTTCTCTACCCTATAGCTATCCAGTGTGTCTTTTACATGGAGAACCATCTGTTCTCAGATGGTGGCCACATTCAGCCAAAACTTCCACAGCACCTTATTAGCTGAGAATCAGCTACTTTGATGGCATATTCTTATTGATTTCTCTAGGTCTTGTTTTAATACCTGAAAGGGCTTAGGAAAGGCAATGGATGAAGCTTTGTTAAGGGAAAAGTAGGAAAAAAAGTAGGCTGACAAGCCCAGCAGCGAGTTGGATATCTAAAATTATCTTCACTCTTCTTCTTTCTGCCTTCGTTGCAATGACTACTAATTGCTACCAATTAATCCTAGTGTATATCTTATAAAGTTTTCCATTAACTACAGTTATTTATTATTAGCAACCATGCTGGTACTAGTAAGGGAAAAGAGAGGAGAGACTGGAAACCCGGCTTTGCTGATGAAAAGACATCCACTGGTACCTCATAACACTAATGGCCAAGCTCCCAGTGAACTGTGCTCAACTTTTCATCCTCACAGAGAACATGACATTCAGTTGCTGGTTTTGCTTTCTCTTTCTCAGGACTACTATGAAGTTGTACCAAATGAATTTACTACATGCAGTATTGCAGTTAGCCTGCAATTTATTGCTATAATGAGAAAGATCAGACATTTAATTCAGCCACTTCAGCCCCAGTGGAATCACTAAACCAGAGTTGCAAGCAAACATAGTCCTACATTCACGACCATGGGTGCTCTCATTCATGCCCAGCTGCAAAATCCTATATAAGCCCTTGGTTCCCATGTGTGGTACTTGCTGTTGTGGTTAACACGCAAATTATTCTTCTTCTTTGCTCTGATCTGTTTACTGACATGATATCACCAAATAGCTCCTCGGTTTATGGGCTGCCCTTGTTCCTGACACAGAAGGCAGGAAGCATGCACCCTGGGCCAGTATGTAAGGAGTGAGCAATTGCCTTGGTAGTGTTTATAGCAAATAATATTTAACTTGTTGGCCAGAATGTCAAAGCTGTTGGTTGTCAAAATGAGTCTCCTGAGCATTTGGGAACCACTGCCAAGATCTTCTAATCTATTCAAAATTTCTAAAGCTGAGCTGCCAGCCGTTGATTGCTGCTGTCTCAAAGACACCAGTAATCCTCCTTGTGTATCTGACCTTACAATGAAATTAAAAATATGCTCTACTCAATATAACTGTACATAAACACTGTAGATAGTTGTTTTAATTGCATTACACTTTGCATCTCCTGCTGAGAGATGAGTGTTTTAGAGGGCGCATTTTTTATCTGATGACTTTTTGTATGGTAAGAGGATCCCAAGTTCTGCATTATGACAAGGACAGGTACATTCACTTAAAGACATTAAGAGGAAGACAGAAGAAAAAAAAGTAAAAAACCAACTTTTTTTTTTATTTAACCAAAATATCTATGGCATCCAGGACCTTATTCCCAGCCTTTTATTCAACTAATCTGTCTTACCTTTTCTATGGTTCATATCCATAATCTTAAATTATACATCTTTTTGTTAAGCTATTTTTGTATATCTCTGTATAATCTCACACTCTGATTATTTTGCCTCTCCCACACTTCCTCCTCATTCCTGCTTCTTATCACAAGAACTTTTAGCTATGCAAATAAAGCCTTTGCCCTTCAGGATTGAACACAGATCTGAATATTTAGGCTCTACAACATGAGGACAAAATGAAAAGACAGTGAGAAGGTATCGATGTCAGAAAGAGGAATTCATCTGAAGCTAAGACCCATCTATATAGCAACTTCCCGCTGCCCACTAACTTCAGCATCTTGTCTCCAACTATGAACGACACAAAATGGACCCCTTTGTATATTCTTTGCTACAATACTGATGCAAACTTTGTATTTGGCATGACCAGAGAAGAGTGGCTTTCACCTGTGACATCTAATCATTATCTGCAAGCTTATGGAAATGTTAAGTCTGTGCATTCTGCTCCACAATACCCCTCTTTCTACAAACTTTTAGCATCAACTTTCTCAGAAACTACCCCTGGGACATCCCAGAGGGCTGAAGATTCACCACAACTCATCCACAGAGAAAAAGACAAGGCATTAATCCTTCTCATAACTTCCCCACAGCTGTTTCCCTTGAATAAGATACCATTTCATATGGAACATCCCACTCACAGCTCACAGCTAGAACAGCTGTGAAGAGTTCTACAGAAGTCAGGTATAAGCCATGGATCCATGTAACCATAATGTGCTTAGTTCAGTGCCTTCCCAATTTGGCACAGTATTAACAAGTTCTGCAAGGTATGATTCCCATCTCTTTGCAGCATATGATAAAAGATGATGAACAGGACTGTACTACATCCAGAGATCCCCCTTCACAACCAGACTTGCAGAATCTGAGATGTAAGACATTTTAAGGCTGCTTTAATTGGCTTTTCCATGTGACCACACAAAAAGTCAACGAGCCGCTCAACAGAAAACTAGAGAAATGACATATCTTTTCAAATGGTATGCCAAGAATTCATATGTAGTTTCCCTCCCATCTAAGTGTTCCTGAAGAGAAGCAGCATGGTTTACACAATCTTAATAAAAAAATAAAGACATAATATATTTACTGAGATCCAACTTAATCATTTCAGGCACAAAGGAGATTTTATTCAGTAAAACTCACTAAGTAGGTAAAAATTAAGGTTGCAGAATGAAACGACCAAACCATTCTTAATGAACGGTGCTCACTGACAAAGGAGGCCATAAAGAAAATTCCATTCTGAAGGGACAGAAAATGACTTCAGTTTACAAGCAACCTGTCAACCACCTTAATGAAAACATTACATGTTCAAAGTGTGCACCAGGTAATTCAAGACAATTTTTTAGGTTATTTCAATGGATGAATTGTTTCAAGTAGATCAATGGTTGTATTTTCAGAGTACTCAGAAGAGTCATCCTGAGAGACTTAGAGGTCCTTCAGAGAAAATTTAAGGCAGCTCTTCGTTTTCTCATCTCCACATACTGCAATCCATGATTTCACTACACCATTCCCTTGATCTTAGCATGGACAAATCTTCCACGTTATTTAGAGCATTATTTTAGGCATGCCATTCTACAGAACTAAAATTTAAATATAGTGTTGGTACTGTCTAAACATTGACAAGAGACAGCAATATTGCTGATTTTTCCCTTTATTACTGCCTGTAGTCTCCAGAATTATCAAAAAACAAAACAAAACTAAACTAAGCAACCTCTCACACCTTAAAAAAGAAACAAAACTAAAAAGCACACCAGTTTTCAATCTTCTTAACTGTTTCAGAAGACAAGGACAGTAGCTGTAGCCAATGATAAAGAGACAACTCTAAGCCAGTTGAAAGTATATAATGACAGGAATAATTAAGTTGATTCATTTTCAGGCACTGGGATGAGGAAGGAGCTGTCAGAAGATTTAGCAGGTATAAGCCCTGATATATTTTAACTCTCAATTTTACGCAGAATTTAAAAGCTGTTGTGAAAAAAACAACTTCTAGTTGATAAAGTTTTAGCTTTCTTAATATAGAAGTATATATATGTGTGTGTGTGTATATATATATATGTATTTTGTTTGTGAGCATTTTTATGTTTGTATTTTTCTTTTTTCTTTTTTTTACTATGAACCAAGATATTTTTCTGTCTGCAGAAAAGAGACTTGAAACAATGCAATGTTTTTGATCAAGCTGAGCAGTCTGTTTCCGTGTGGTATCGCTATTACTACCCAGTTCAGCAATGACCATCATTTTACAGGTATACTCAATATGAACAAATGAGCACCTAGCAGACATGATGATGGAGCTCAAAGGTAGGAGCTGTGACAGCATTTCCACTCAGAGTGCTTATAAAAGGTCTATAGCAGGTATTTGGAATCTTAATGCTTCAGTAAGAGAGCTCTTCAATGTGAAATCTTGTTTATAGCCTAAGAACCCAAACAAATTGCCTGCCCTCTGCTCAGGAAGAGTGCACAGAATCTTGTACTGGATTCTGAGATTCAACCCAGTAGACTGAGTGATGAAGGAAAAGCTGAACTAAGAACAATAACTGTTTCACATTTCAGAGCAGCTTTGATTCTTCCAGCTTTTCTCTGCACGTTGACTAATGAATCACTGGTGGGGGAAACCACTCTGATACTACATGGTCCCTGGGAACTGGTGGGATGAGACTGCCATTAATCAAGGACTACAGGAGAGAAGGGAGGGGTTTCATCACATTTCTGCATAGACTCCAGGACTGTAGAAAGGGAAGAGAGCTCCAGGGCCATGAGCACAGGAACAGTGAAACCCTGAAACAGTGAGAGATGGGAGCTGACCAAAAGCAAGAAAGTGGTCAGAGGAGTGACTGCATCTAAAGAAGATGATGTAAAAACATTCATTTCTCTGGAGAAAAATAAGAATAAAAATAAATCCAGACTATTTCGGATATGGGATCTGAACATTTTGTAAGGTTGTCTTCAGTGGAAATGAACCACTACTTTTTGTACTCTGTTGCATTACATCCCCAGGCTACTCCACCTCTGCAGGAAGAGCCTGTGGCCATAGATTGATTTGGCACTTCCCAAAGGAGCTCCCAGAACTCTGTTATCTGCATGGATCATTTTTACTTACCTATGTCCTGATGGTGAAGAACCAGGTACCAGGGAGATCTCCAGTTATTTTTCAATGTTACAATTGATTTGCTCAATTAAAGACAGAAAGAGTGGCAGAGGTACTGTCTGTGAGCAAAAAGCTGAAGGGTAGTGTGGCTGAAGGATGAACATGAAGATGATATTGACAATGACTGCTAACAATGACTACAGGCAAAGGAAAAGGAAAAGCAGCTAGTAGGAAAGATGTTATAAACAAGGAAAAGTGACCAGGGCAGGAACAGAGATTCTAGCAAGGGAGTATTCACATATGGAAAGAAGCATCTGGTTGATTGTTCATGATAAAATAAACGATGGACAAATTTGAAGGAAAAAAAAAAAGATTAGAAAAGAAAAATAAATAAATAAATAAATAAGAGATGGTGGATCTGACAGATGTATTTCAGTAGAAAATGAAGGCTGAGTTAAAACAACTGCTTGAAGTGTAACCTCCTATAAGGACTGGCATGAGAAATCAGTGGGTAAAACAGATAGTAATGGAAAAGGAAGTGAACAGCAGTCCTTCATGCAGTAGAAAGGCATGTGGACTTAGAGTCATCATGAAAAAACATCTAAACACTGTTCATAAACTATTATTGGTAGAAGACAATGTGGAAGAACCCCAGGCACCTGTACAGGCTGGGAGGAGTTGTCCTTGAGAGCAGCTCGGCTGAAAAAGACCTAGGGGTCCTGATAGATGAGAAACTTAACATGAGCCAGCAGTGCGCTCTGGCAGCCCGGAAAGCAAATGGGATCCTGGGCTCCATCAGGAGAGGGGTGGTCAGCAGGGATAGGGAGGTGATCGTCCCTCTCTACTCTGCTCTTGTGAGGCCCCATCTGGAGTACTGAGCCCAGGTATGGAGCCCTCAGTACAAAAAAGATATGGAGATTTTGGAAAGGGTCCAGAGGAGGGCCACAAAGATGATCAGGGGGTTGGAGCACCTCCCCTATGAGGACAGGCTGAGGGAGTTGGGTTTGTTCAGCCTGGAGAAGAGAAGGTTGCGGGGTGACCTCATTGCAGCCTTTCAATACCTGAAGGGAACTTACTCCCAGGAGGGGAGTAAACTCTTCGAAAGGGCTGATAATAGCAGGACACGGGGAAATGGTTTTAAGTTAAAAGAGGGAAGATTTAGGTTGGATGTTAGGGGAAAGTTCTTTACTAGAAGAGTGGTTAGGTCCTGGAACAGGCTGCCCAGTGAGGTTGTGGATTAGGGGGTGTTCAAGACCAGGTTGGACGGGGCCCTGGGCAACCTGATCTAGTAAAGGTGTATGTTTGGTGGCCCTGCTAGGCAGGGGGGTTGGAACTACATGATCCATGAGGTCCCTTCCAACCCGGGTCATTCTGTGATTCTGTGATTCTGTGAAAGTAGTCCAGTAACTTCTTGCAGGGTTAAAATCACGTTCTGCCTTCATGTCTAAGGATTCATTTCAAAGTGGAGCCCACAGTGCTAATCTAAATGTGCACGTCAAATGCAGCTTATTTGGGTTGTATTAAGCTTAAACAGGAATGACTGCTAGAAAATCTCTTCCTTCTATTTCATATTTCTAGAATACTATTTGCACCAGAAATAGGAACATATTTATTGCCTTGATGCCTTTATGCCTTGAGGTAAGCTAAACATGAAACAAGTGTTTTGTGTCAAAGCTTTTCTGCCCCAGAAAAATGATGTGCAAAGTTAATAAGAGTGTTTCTGTAAACTTCCTTGGCAGTTAATGAAAGTCTTAGGTCAACCAATATTACATTACCTCCTCTAATGTCTGACAACCTCCTTTGGCAAAATAAATAGTGAACAAAATCTGTGGTGGGTGGCATTTAATCCAGGGCTTTTCACAGACAAAATGTACTGATCTTCTCAAACAAAATGTTAAGAGGGGAGAGGGGAAAATGAGGAGATATTTGTATCCTTAGTCATACACCAATCTAACAATTAACATGCCTGATAACATGCTTGTGATTTCTAAAGAAAACTAATGTGAGAATTACCCATGATTAGGAACACACATTTGGTTGTCTTCTCCCTTAAAATACATGATTACATTACATAGCATACACTACATGAAAATTAACTTTACTATATGGCAGTCAGCTGGTTCTACAGAAGAAAAGCATGGATAACATTCTAGAAGATAGTTTTTCCCATTGAAAGGTGTAAAAGTAATAATTAAAAATAATCTCAAGTTTTGGTTATTGATGATGAAGAAAAAAAAAAAAAAGAATAGAGAGAAACATAGGAAAAATATAAAAATATGGGGGACTCCACATCTCCACATCTGAATGGAAGAAGGGGTCAGGGGTGGTGCACCTTCCTCATGTCTTCATAACACTAAATGAAATAAGAGCTCTGATAGTGTGACATGGCATGACACGTGCAATAACTCAGGCTGCATACTGTCCCCAGTACTGGCCTGTAGGTGAGCTGGATGGTCCCTAATCAACTGTGCAAACCACAGCCACCAGCTAGCACAAAGCAACAGGCAGTATCACAGTATCACAGTCTTGTGCGGGTTGGAAGGGACCTTAGAGATCATCGAGTCCAACCCCCGGGATTCGAGCCTCCTGTGTAGCAGAGTGGCACTTCTACCACTTGCGCCACAGGGGGCATTCAAATCCGGGCCTCCAGTGTTGCAAAGTGGCGTCCTTAACCACTGCGCCACCGGAGGCACAGGACAGTACAGGGGCAGTTTCTTTACCTTTCCCCTTCTTGCTTCTTTCCCCTTTGTCAGCTTTCCTCTCCCAAACCAAACAGACCTTGGAAATCCATCCATTGTGTCTATAACAATCTAGTGAATCTGAGTAGCAAGTTCGGCAGCTCTTCTGCCTGCTCATTGCCTTAATTCTCACAGGTATATTAATAAAAGAGATGCATGGCTTCTGAGATAAAACAGGGAAAGCCTTGCAAGTGTTGGTTAATTAGCCCAGGACTGTGGTCTGTCAGGAAAAAATGATAGCAACATAGCAACAGTGGGTCCAGGTAGTTTCAGAACCACACGACTTTACTCTGATAAAGCAAGAACTTTACCTACACAGGAAACACACTTTTAATCCTCAGTAATTACTTTCATGTTTATTTTTTCTCTGATATGGAACATAAGCCACAATACTAAGCAATTAGCTGAGTTAACCATTCTTACAGCATCCCCCAACATGTGAATTTCTCCTCAGGAATCTCAGAAACAAACATTCATGTAGGTTTTCCTGATGCACGTGAGAGCCAAACATTCAGCAAATAGGTGTAGGACCATTTGATTCAATCCAGTTATGTGCTTATCCTCCCAGTGATGGTACACAATTAGGCTGAACATCCATGAACTGTGCAAGAAGGCAGTGTACAGATATGCAGTTCCTCTGAATGAACTTATCAATATTGATGCATCGTAACTTTACAGCAAACAGGCTGTCGTAATTTTTAGGTAAACACTCATTTTCACATTCATGTCACTAAAGAAAGCAATGAGCTGAAAATCATGCCTGTAGAACTGTTTCAAGCGATAGTTGTATTGATATCACAGAGTCCACTCAGGGCCATGGGAATAAAAATAGCTGCATGAATTAACAGGGTGATTCACAAAAATATGTGAAGCAATGAAAAGATTAAATGCACCATGACTTGTTAGATGCCAGCTCTAAAAATCATTCTGTAAATCCTGAGCTCACCAATTACTAACTTGACAGACTGTAATAAGTGCTGTCAGAGCTACTGCAAACCAAGATCTGCTCTGAACTGACAAACGTACAGGAAATGTCCGTGTGTTGGGATTAAAAAATAAAAGGAAAGAACATTTTCAATGCTACTTAAAAATGTCCTGAAATCACTCATTAATACTTTTTCTTTTTTAAAATTGAGTTTGTACAAGTCAAGTCCAACGAGTCCTTTGCCTAAGGTAGTTAAATCATTACCGTACTCTCATATAAATAATTAGAGCAATGTATATAATTTTTTCCCTTTGAATTATGGCACATACCCAAGCATATAAAGAATTCAACTAGACTATTCTTAGAAGAAGAAAAACCACAGATGACATGCTTTTCCATACCTCATTCTATAAACTGCAGTGGAATGAATGGTTTATGGCTTCAGAGACTTATATTTTTGATTGCTGCAAAGGAGCAATCTTTTCTCTCCCAGATCAAAGGAAAGGTTTGTTGAGATCTATATGCAGTGCAAGAAAATAAACTACTCCCCAGGATAGATAACAGTGATTTATTTCACACGTAATAATAAAATCAACTATACAAAAGCATTCAATCACTTCACCTTGATTACAAAACCAGTCTGCTAGCCAGGGAAATTAGGAGGGAAACAAACCTATGAGGCTACACAATCCTTCTCTTCAGGAATAGCACTTCCATGAGCAAAGGGCAAGCCATCTACAGCTACAGGTAAAGTTAACTAAAGATGCATCAATGGCATTGATACGCCCATCAGACCCATGTAGGCTGGTTCCTTTGTTCCATTTCCCCCAACTATGTGTATAGGAAGCACCTGGAAATTGCACTTCTTTACTTCCAGTGATTGTCAGTTTTGTTTTTCTTTCCCCCCCCCCCGTGCTCCTTTCACTTGTGTTAAATCAGAGCCAAAGGAGATTTTCTAAGAGAACGGTAAAGACAACACTGCAGAGTTTGGCTTCAAGTTTACTTCTCACTATTGATTGGAAACTACCAATGACGTGCACAGAAACACACTCGTCTCCAGAAACACATCGATTCTGCCTGGGAGGGTAAATAATGTCTTAAAATAGTGCTACTTCTAGTAAGTAGCTAATGAGTTACAGATGGAGAAAGGCTTACAATTTCAGTGATGAAAGACCCTTTCTCTGGTAACTTGAAAGTTACCACCACACTTCTTTCCATATCATCAAAAATCACTGCACTTCTTACCACATTGTCAGTAATCCACAATTCTAACAAGCCAGCAGACTCCTTTCTTCCTGCAGCTCTCTGTGGCTATTGACTTTGTGCTTTGGGGCTGGAGTCATTTTTAGAATTAAATGCAAGCCATTTGCTTTCCTTTGAAAGACAAAGGCAACCTCTGCGCATCCCAGGTTGAAGAAGTCAACAAAAAAAATATCAGTTCCCCTGCAATCAGATGCACGGCTACACAAAGGATTTGCTTCAGGAAACTCACCCTGGTCCAGAATGAAGCCAAATGGCAGACACTGTGTGAGACCAGGCTCCAGGGGGCACAGATGCAGTGTATCCAGACACCCGTGTCACATTTTGGTAACGAGAAAGCTAGCACTGAGGCTAAAGATATCAGGATGGTATTCTTTTGAATCATCTGCTACAATGCATAATTAAAGTGCAGCATGTGAGGCTACGAATGCAAAAGGCTCTCTGAAAATGTGATGTTATTTATCCTAGTGGAAGACAAAGGGCACTACCGTGTCTGTCCAGCGGGAGGCAGATGTTTGCACCCACGGCTCCGCACAGTGTCTTCCCTTACAAAACTACTCGTTTTAATATCTTCTGTTTAATTCCTGCTTCAGACTTGCTTCTCCCTTTTTATTTTTCTTTCCCCTTCTTCTAGTGTTATGACCAGCTCTCGGGATCCCAATAAATCCAATAAACTTAAATATCACAGCAGAAGTCACATGTGGAAACATGGCACTTTTTATTCCAGAGGAGATGGCTGGCTGGGGGGAGCCTTATAAGGCTGCTATTATAACAGAAAAGAGAAAAGCAACAGCTCCCCACGGCAGCTGTGAACTGGGCAATATGCCCAGGGGCTGGTGGGGCTGCTGGTTCCCAGGGAAGAGCAAACCGTGCAGGCACAAGGGATGCGAGGCACCACTGCTGGCTGTGGGCATGGGGACAAATACCTTGGGTACCTCATTTGCTGCCAGCACCCACCCAGCAGGTAAAGCAAAGTGATGGCTGCTGGATGGGCAACCTATGGAGAGCATGAGTCAGCCAACCACTATTACCGTGTGTATCAGTGAAAACAAGGACTGTCCTGATCCAGCACTGAGTATATCCGAGTCCTGCATCAATGTCTAAGTAGGGTGCATATTTGCCACGTGTTAAGGGTATTAATGAAATGAGGTGAAATTAATTCTGGCACCCCTTAAAGCTCATTTGCACCACAAAAGCCTGTGCTTTGTCTCTGGGAAAGCAACTTGCACCTGCCTTGTGTGTCACGCTGTCTGCGCTGCAGCACAGGTACAGAAGTATACTGCTCATGGTAAGACTGTAAGACCCTTCCAGCCTTTATAATGCACATCTGAGTACATCTGAGTACTTCGGATAAAAGGACTTAAGTAGGTGCAAAGCTGCAAAGCTTTGTTCCCATTTTTTACAGCTGTCAGAAGGAAATACAGGGGAAAAAAGCTACCTATTAGAGCTCCTTGAGAAAGCAATGAACGGTTGCAATAGGAATCTGGGCTAAGTACCATCCTGTTAAAAAGAACATTTGAGGTGACAGTAGCAAAGTTTAAGAACAGTAAATAGCTCGTTACCTTGCACATAAACACAAAACATCAGAATTGATGTTTTACACCTCCACTAATAGCAGGATAGGACCCCACACAGCAGGATAGGATCTCACAATAGGTAAATATTACCCAGTGAAGACAGAATGGAAGTTTTCTTTCTGGCCAGTCGCTGTAAATGTACCTACACACAGTCCTTGCTAAAAACTCTGTCTTGTGCAGCAGCAAGGACAACTGAATGGGATCCTTTAGAAGCTCCAAACAACACAGAAGTCCTTCCCTTCCCAAAAGGCCAGCCCCCTGCTCTCCATGAAGCTGTGCTCTTCACTCACCTTCACTGCACTGCTCATGAAACTCAGCAAACCTAAACTGGTGGCAGCCATATGAAAAATACAGGCAGCAGGTATGTGCGTCAGAATTACCAGCTGGCATCACCAACACAACTAGCAACACAGCAAGTTTAGACATGTAAACTTCCTAATAAGATGTTAAAAATACAACCAGTGCAGCTGCTCGTTAGGAAAGCCTCTCTCGGCCCCGATGCACGGCTTTCTTTGGAGGACAGCACCAAAAGGAAAACAAGGCAGAGGATTCCCTAATAGCACGCGGTTGCTACTGCCCCTAGGCTACCCCAGGGAAGCTGTAGAGCAAATATCTGCACACATCAGGGAAGCTTCTTGCTGTGTGCAGAGCCATCCCAGCAGCTGCTGCAAGGGAAAGCTGGGTATGTAAGAGGGCTGGAAGAAAGGTGGGGGAAAGTGCTGTAGTTCCACATTGGCAAATATCCTGAATTCACACCCATTTTAAGGATTGCTTTGCAGTGCCATAGGGTGTTTATCAACAAAGAGATAACAAAAAGAGAAAACAGAGGGTCAAACTGAGCCCTGGTGACACTGTCATCAAGCTGAATTAGTCTGGGGAATAATCCAATATTTTCAAAGCTCTTCCTTCCTGACCTCCTCACACTGTAGAATAAAACTTGAGAAGAAACTGACTAAAGGACTCAAAAGAAGTAATTTTGACTAGACTGAAGCATCTGAGAAACCCCACTGAACAGAGGGCTGTGCTGAAGAACCTGGCAAGAGCTCTGCTGAAAAGTCAGTATTTTCTGAGACAGCAAGCAGTGGCAGAACAATCAATCAGCAGGAATTGTTGCAAATAAGCCTTACTACATATAAGTCTGGCATTAAAGGGGCCTGAATGTGGATTGCTACTGCAATAATACATTTAGCACAGACATATTCTGTTCATTTGGATGATTTATTTTTTTTCTTTTATCAAGCTGCTATTCACACAAATAGAATCATAGAATCACCAAGGTTGGAAAAGAACTAAAAGATCATCCAGTCCAACCATTCACCTATTACCAGTAGTTCCCACTAAACCATGTCCCTCAACACAACATCCAATCACTCCTTGAACACCTCCATGGTCGGTGACTCTACCACCTCTCTGGGCAGTCCATTCCAGTGCCTGACCACCCTTTCTGAGAAGTAATATTTCCTAATGTCCAGCCTGAATCTCCCCTGCCGTAGCTTGAAACCATTCCCTCTGGTCCTATCACTAATGACACAAGAGAAGAGGCTGACCCACAGCTCACTACAACCTCCCTTCAGGAAGTTATACAGAGCAATGAGGAATATTTCCTTGTTTTAAGATGAGGGCTTACTTTGACAGTCAGTAACAAAATGGCAGCAGTGTCAGATATACTTTTCTCACTGTTTGTGCCAATATAGAACAGCCTGGATAAAAATCTGTTTCTAATAGGTCTTACTCATCAGTTAGCAAAGAGCTGCCAGTGACACCACTTTCATAAATCCTCTATTTATTTAGTAACTGGCAAAACTGGAAAGAACTGAAACCGAGTAACAAAATTTGCATGTGGATGAGAGTCTTCCTGCAGTAGGAAGTGTCTCCAGAGTGATGGGTTCTATCTCCCAAACACATTCACAATGCACAAGCCTTCAACATCAAGTAAGCTTTAGGAAGCATGGGGTACTTAGGTGGGAGTTCATGAATGCCAGGTGGGTTTGGGATGATTTCCAGAGGACTCCAGCAAGAGAGTGGATGTGGCCCCTTGGATTAGGGCAGAGGCTGCAGGTCATACAAAATCCTAGCCACACTGAGAAGTTCCTTCTGCTTGCAGCTTCCTGACGTTGCTTAACCACCACCTGCTGCCTCAAACTGGGATGCTATTGATAAAGAGGGAGCACAGATCAACAGCTAAATACTGCCGAGGTGGAAAAATATCTCAACAGAAAGTTTAAAAATCAAGCCTCAGAGCACAGCAAGCTGCACAGCCTGCAGACAGAGGCAGCCCTGGCAGCTGATGGAGGCTGGGGGGAGGCTCTGGCTGGGAGGCTGCAGAGGGAGCTGAGCTTGTGCTGCTGAAGGGCTGTGGGCAGGTGGGAGGAACCTCGCTGTGTTCAGGGAAGGGAGGGCACCGAGACGGAACAAGAGCCCTGTTGTGATATGCCTATGGTGGGGAATACAGAGATGTAAATTACCACAGCTTTTCCTCTACATATTCATGTCTGATTTAAGAAAGCCACTGACAGAGGATGTTACTGGATCAGACTAATCTCAGGTTTAGAGTATGTTTTAAAAAAAAAAATAAATGCATTTTTGCTGCTGAGAAAAAGCATTGTTAGGGCATGATGCCTCTTCAGGCAGTGCACCCCCTGCAGCATCCAGCAGTCTGCGAGGGTTTGGAGCTGCAGCTGTGACATCCTCAGTCATTCACATACAAATCAGCACACAGCCACAGAAACTGCTTCTTCCAGTTACACGATGACCAGCATCTAAGGGGCACCTGGCAACATTCTCCTTTAAACAAAGGTAAAAACCCAGGGTCACCCTTCATCTGCTTTTTCCCAATTCCACTCCAGGAACCCAAGATACCACAGGAGGCCCTAGCAGCTCTGTGATCCTCACTCTTTCCAGATTATTGATGTTATTCTGACTAAAAGCATGTTCGTGGGGCACTCTGGCTTGTCCTACTCTGGCAGCGTGCTCTTCCTGAGGTCTTTCACTGTTGCAAGCGTGGCTCTGACTTGAGGAGAACATCATGTGCAATAAAGGTCACCCTATCATTCTCCTTGTTCTTATTTTATCCTTTGAAATCAGAAAATCAAAGCTGCTATTCTGAATGAACATTGCATAAGTAGGTGTGATAGAGACGAGTAATTTTTTCCTTCTACAACATGAGGAAGCTTGCTTAAATGCAGAAACCAGCACTTGGCATGTTCAGTGGTTGTACAGCACAAGCATGGCTGAAGAACTACCATTTCTGATGCAGGAGTGGATGCCCTACTGCAAAGCATCAGTTTGGAAAGAAGGTTCTCTTTGACATACAGAGGAAAATTTTATTTCTGAAGACTGCAAAATATCTCATCCTACCCAAAGGAGCTCAGCAGAGTGTGACACAAGTTCTTCCTCTTCCTTTTAGTTTTCCTCAATGGAGCAAAACAATTTTCAGGCTCCACTGGACAGAAAACAGAATGTTAGACAGGACAGACAGCTTTCTGAGTTTATAAACCTGCATATTTAAAGACATCTCTCTCAGACTTACTGAATTTACTGCTTGGAAAGAGCAGATGTTAAATTTCCAGTTTCCACCTTATCAGAAGCAAGAAGAGGGGGAAAGCTTTTCTGTTCCTGAGATGCCTGCAGATTTGACCAGCTGAGACCACTTCTCACTTTAGACTTCTGAGTACAATGCAAATGTGTCTAAGTACAGCTGAGAGTAAAATCTGTTCTGTGCAAGCACATTTCTCTCCTTACTTGTAACTGTGTCCTACAGAAGCCAAGATGGTATCTGTGTGAGAATCACAAGAAGTATTGGCTTCAATGATGTCATTTATCCCCTAGCCGGAAATCTCCATGACTTGATCCAACAACCCCAATTGCACAGGTAACACAAGCAACTCTTAATCCATGTTATGAAAACTACTGATCAAGCAACATTCCCAGTACCTTTATGGAAAGGATATGCAATAATAATTTGTTTTTCATTTCCACTAGAAAGGAAACCTCCAAACAAATTTGAACATCAAGCCTAAGACCATCTCAAGAAAGACAAAGATTCAGTCTTGAGCTCGTAACAGGCTTCCTAGACAACAAAATAGCAAAGCTTCAGGGTCTCCTCTTATCTTATACTCTGCAGGCCTGGAAACAAGGAGGTCAAGGACTCTAGAAGAGTAAGATTCCTGCCATTTAAGGGCTGCCAGTGCTAACCTCAAGTCATGCAGTCAAGAAGCATTAACACGATAGCAGTTTCATCATTAGGAACGTCATGTCATTCTAGTAGCAGTCTTCTGTCAGTTAAAAATCATCTTTCTTTCCCCAAGAGCCTGGACATTTGGACTAGAGGTTAATCAGGTCTTTTAGTCACTAGAATGTATTTTTAAACTTCCTAATTCCCTGCAGAAATAAGATTTTGATAATACACATGCCCTTCACAGAGCAGAATTAAGATTTCATAATCACCACTGCAAACGGCCTGTATAATATGAGACTGACTTCATCCCTCCTGGACAGTGGGTCCATTGCAAGCAGAATTGCCTCCTGAAGTTATTTACTGTACTGCTACACATCCTCTATGCCCAGCACAGACAAATAATAGAAGGCAGAATTATTTCAAAGAAGTAAGAAAAGATGAAAGGAAAAAGACAAAGCGATTTCAGATAACTTAAGTAATTCAGCTTATCTGCTTGCTCACCTACAGCTCCACCACTGCAATGCAGCCCATTCATTCCCTGAACACCAAGAGAACCAAAGTCAGTAAATATAGAGAGCTTTATACTTTGGGGGATGCAGAAATCATTTAATATTATATATATTACTTGTCCATGTGCTTGGGAAGGTAAGAAAACACCACAGAGAAGAACACTTCCATCCTCATCTGCACTACAGAACTGACTGCAGCAGGGGTGTCCCTCACCCAGCTGTGATCTGCCTGATCTGCCTGTTCTTGTAGTTTCACAAGGGTAAACAGAAAAGGCTGCTAAAGGGGATGCAAAAATATGGTTTGGAGCTGAGTACAGGCAAATCTCAGTTAGGTGAATGGGTGAGATATGGAGACAACCTTGTCTACATGCAATACTGGAATGCCTATGCCAGTTATCTGGGTCTTACTCTGGTCATGTCCAGATATCATTCTTATGAGCCAGGCATTTCTCTTTTGGCCTCTGAAGCTCCTGCTCATGTGCAACAGCATCAATAGGGCAGCAGCCATCTCCTTTCTCAGGCACAGTGAAAAGCTGAATCCCCTTCAGCACCAGCTAGTTCTGCACAACAGCGATCGTCCTCCTGTCAGTTCCACACTTTACTAGGGGAATGGCCAAAAGGAGTGATTGCTATGGCACCATAATCAACCTACAATGGCCTCACATCATTATTCTGGGTGAGCATTTACCCAAGTTGGGCCCAGCAATGCCAAATCCCCAACCTTAAGGTGGCAGTACCTTGGGCAGGGAAGGAAGTTTGGGAAATTTAGCTATCCTGGGAAACTTGGAAAAAAAGAGCCTGACATAAACGTGCTGCCAAGCCACCCTGCTTCTTGCGGCAGACAAATTACCTCCTGATTAATTCTATCCCAAAAAATGTCTGCAAGAGCTGCCAGGCAGCAGTAACATTTGTTTAATCAGAGCTTCTGGAAAATGAACCGCTTCTGGTGCCTGTGATAGATCTCACCTTCCTCCCCCTCTCTTGCTCTCTTCCCCCACCACGGTGCCAGAGCCACTCTCCTCTTCTGCAGCACAGTGAAGAATGGAATACAGATGAACAATTTAGAGCCAATAAATCAATCTTGTTTTACTTATTCTTGTTTCCTCCACAGCTTTCCTCCCACTACTGTCCCCTGCCACACAAATACACATATGTATAAATGCTGTCTTGGCTAGACCAGCATCGTTTTTTCACCTTTTGTTCCACAGTATGTAACAAATTAACCTCATCAATATCAAGACTCCCACCATGCCTTCTGCACCCTGACTGCTACTACATCATCTGCCTTCACACTGGCCTCCTGCAAACCCAACTCCCACTTGGATGCAAAGGACAGCAATGAATTCTACAGAGTACTCCTGCCCCTTCATATAAAGATTTCACTTTCTAAAACACGATGCTTAGATAAGACAAACCAAGGAAGAATTATCCAGAGAAGATGAAATTAAAAGCTTTTCCCTAATACTCTTTGGGATACTAATTTGGCAAGGAATCAGGGGAACAGGACGACTGGCTAATTGGGTTACAGAATGCTTCCTGCAAGGCTGTTGCAGTGAAATTCGTCATGAATTCTGCCCAGGTTCTAGTTGGAAATTAAGTAATGATTTTGCTGTTAAAGCAAAAAAAAAAAAAAAAAAAAAAAAAAAAAAAAATTCCATATTTTTCTCCCACTGGGTGTAAAGGAAAGCATTAGCAAAAAGAAGAAGCCTTCTCAATCCTCTCTGTAACAGAAATAACCTAGGTCTGGGCACAGAGGGACTCAATACAAACCCATCTAAGTTGGGAAAGGTTTTTGCTTTTTTGGGGGGAGGGAGGAAGATTAGAAGGATGAGGAACCACAAATTGCTAAACAGCTGTTCACAGTGAATTGTGGGAATAGAAATTTATTTCTGACAATACGGAACCCATTCTGTGGGCTTTTATGGTGCTCTTCCAAATTGCTGTTCCATTATTTTTTTTTTTCCCCAAAAAGTAATTGCTATTTTCATTCACATATTTATCATTAAATGAACAAAACAATTCAATGAATAATTCATTAAATTAATAAAACTCAATGAATTCAATAAAAATGTGATAATTTTCAGTATGTCCAGAGCACACTAATTCCTAATGAATTCAAAAAGAATTCTGCAGTCATTTTTACGGTGAGTTCCTCAGGAGAGAAAGGAATGCACAGATCAGTTCTTTCTGTGCCACCTCAAATGTGTCAGAGCAGTAAAATAAACAATGATATTCCACGCTGTATTATTTTTGGTAGTCTCCATCAGTTTGGTAAAACAGGAAACAAGAACCAACACCGTGAGAGGTTATGTTGCACTTTCTATAAGCAGTAGCACATGTGGACTTTTGCCACCAATGACAGTATTTACCATCTCCGGTGTACAGTTGACAGATGCTTTCTTTATTGCTGTCAGCAGAGATATCTGTGATAGGAAAATAATTCCACATTGGAGTTCATCTGAAACTTGTGAAAATGGCTTTGTAAACGTGAAAGGGAGCTCCGCAGTCTGAACGTTAGTTGTTCTACAGGTCACGTTAATAAACCTATCAGTTGGCACTGGCAGGGGCACTTAGTTCTATTCGACTCCCCTGCTTTCCTGCTCTGAAATCTCCTGGGTAGAGCAGATTTGTTCTCAATCTAGAAGCTCAAATATCTGATGCTTGCTAGCAATTATACAGATTATATACAAACCAGAAGTGTGCAGTCTTCTCACCCATAGGTATAGAAACAGGAGAGGAAAAGGGAAAGGAACATTGCAAAGGTAAATAAGCTCCTGCAGTACAGACAGATAGCCACTGGGAAAGATGATGCACATTTTTGAGCTGGACTGCCCTACCTGCTAACATTTTCATCTGCATCTGCTATAACACATTTAGCCAAACTCTCTTTTGAGGTAAAGAAACTTAGTTTCACTGAGTACAATTAATGGTGTTAATTTATTCCAGCAAAGCTTTGGTCAGCTTTTATCTGGGTCAGCTAGAAGTTGAATGCAACCTATTTTGCAGAGGCTTTACTACATTATGAGCAACTATGCTGAGGGAAAACTCCAGGAAACAAGCCACAGTATTGTGTTTTACCTTTACAGTTTTAACAGGAACATCAAGCTTGTCACAAGACTCCTTTTCTTCCTTGTCTGAACTGAGATTGTTCCCAACAGATGAATGAGGTGAGCATTCCATCTTTGCCATCTCTACCAGCACTGCCCAACAGTGGTCTGTATTCTAGAGAGCTGTGGCCAAAGGACATCAGGCCTCATAGGACATAGGACAGTTGTTCAAAATTTGTTCTCAGCTCGAGAAAAGCACATGTCTACTAAACCTTCTTTTAGCCTCAATTCACTTTCTTCATCCTTCTTTGCAGTTTGGAATCCCTGTTCCAGACTTTTAGAATTCAGAAGAGACCATTAGATCAGCTAGCCTGAACTCCTCCACAGCAAAAGCTGTTATATTCTGCAGCTACGTTTGCACTGAACTCAGTAAGTTATGCGTCTCTAAAATATTTCAGACTAGCATCTGGTGAAGATCTGCAGACACTGAGAGTTAGGGAATCCACCATTTGTATGACTAATTTAATCAGCCTTCATATCTCATTTCTTCTAATGTTAGCAATAATCCTTAGCAGACTATAATGGGCCTTCTGCATCTGTATTTAACAGAAGTGAAGTGGCAAAAACATACAAAAACTGGGGAAATTATAATGAAATACAGAAAACTCCACATTCTGGCTAAAGGACTTGGAAAGAGATCTAATGACTCTAATTAGAATTCCCTCCTTTTAATCCCTCATACACATACATCAGCATATGGATTCACATATCCTCCTCTAAACAAGGACAAGACAACAGCTATTGTTTCTTACAGCTGGTTCCATGTTCTACATTGTACAAGGCAATTTCCTCCTCCCTAGTCAAAACTGTCTACAAGAGCTCAGTCTTCCATGAGCATTGTTTTGTGGCTACAGAACTGAAAATGGCCTTGTTTTTAACATTGCTATCCTTACCATATGTGCTATAATACAACTAATCTGAAATAATTTTAACAGGGATCATTGGGCAGAGATTTTTAAAGAAAGCAATTAATGCCAAGCTGTACCATTAACTACTGAAACCCATTATTTTTTATTTTGGGCGGAGGAAATAAATTCATATGAAGGTTATTTGTCTACAGTCAAAATTACAGAACTAACTAACAGAAAGGAATTAATGTATACTGAAACACATGGCATATATAATATGAAGGGCCCAATTTAGATGCTTTTTAGTCTTAGCCATAGGTGGGAGTGCATTCATGCTGAAAGCGTGGTATCACTGTGGGAACATATTCAAGATACAGATGCTGCCTCAGGCAGCCTTTCTTCCCACACAAATCCCTCTTTGCCAACACTTGGATCAATCTGCATGGATGTAAGGTGCTGAGATAGAGTAACGCAGGCTCACACATGCTCCTTATGTTTGCTCCCAGCCTGCCCTGCAACATCCTTCTCCCCATTCTTTGCTACAGAAGTGGCTTGATAATGTTTTCTCAGGTTAGATAGTTGCTGGGGTTTTGGAGGATTTTCAATGAAGTTCAGCATCCAAAATTAAACTAGCTGCAGTTTTTCTTCACACATCTGTAAACACATTAAGCAGCCATAAGCCAAGCCAAAGCCTGTTAATGACAAGACTGGCAGAGGACATTTCAAATTGCATATGGAAGAACGTAGGTCTTGAGCTTGATGGCATATTAATGTGCTTAAATTTCATTGCACCGCTTGGAACTTGAATAAGGATGGACTGAATATCAGAACTTGAATAAATTTCTGACTTCTTTCCTTGACAACTAACAAGATAACAAAACAAAGTCTCTTGCCAACTCCCAGCCATGGTTTGTCAAATGCTTAAGTGCCCAGAGACAAAATAGTTGCATACATTTCTATCTGCCCCATGACAATATGCTATTTGTGCATCCCCCCATTGCCAGATGTACTCTGGTCTTTTTTATTTTCCCTATTATTACTTTTGCCAAGTGATTTTTACTCTGCAGATATCAAACTATCTGTAACGTTATCATTTCTTTCTCATCCGAGGTTTCTAAAACTGCTTCTGGAGCTGACAGAGTCTCCCCAAAAAGTGCCATGCTGATCTGCCAAGTAAGCAACCCCTTGACATTTTCACCTGCATACTGAGACTAACAGCTCAAGGTTTATTTCACAAGCTTCCCAGTAATATGGACACACAGTATCCCTCACCATCCCATCATCTTGTTTATGCCACCTAAACAGAAAACACGAGAATAAGAAAATTGTCCCAGTTCTCCTGCTGTTTATGTGACAGTATGTTACCAGATATGTTGATCACCATGTAAGCAAGCAACTTACTGCCTATGCTGAAAAGAGATGTAGTTTATATGTAGGGGGAAAATATGAAGAAGCAGAACTCACAAGGCTGTACAGTAGCTCCATGTGAGTAGCACTGGACTGCCTCTGAGGCAAAGTCCTGTGTCCTGACCTCTTGACATCTGTGCCCTACTTTCAACATGCAGAATATTATAGAAGCCACTGTTCCTCATACTGCCCATCTTTCTTGGCATACAATGCCAAGATGCTGTCCACCTCTCTTGGCATACAAAGTAGACTAGCAAAAACTCCTTACCTGCCAAATTGAGTTTCCACTCTAGTTGTTTGGACTCTGAGCCACTTATACTGGCTTTTGCAGTTTCCCACAACTACAAGGCAAGTGATCAACCATATCAACAAGTTTGTAAGAAACCAGCTTACAAAAACAGATCAACAGAATTTTGATTCTGTGCTTTTATCCCTAAAATTATCATCACTGCAATTTATTATGTTGCATTACTACATAAATTACAACCTATATAAGCCTATTGAGAAACAGTGTTACTGGCATAAAGGTTACCTGAGACGCTGACTTACTACAAGTATCACGTAATATGGACTTAATAGATAATACAGGAGGGCAGCCTTCATTTTGGTAGAACTTCCACTTCATTTTCCTCATCCGAGTGAGTGCTGTCAATAACCAAAACGAGAGTAGAAGACAGTGTTCCTTCTGGATCCAGCTAGCAGAATGAGCTGTTCAAGAACAGGAAGAATATACAACCTGGAACACGTAACTAAAGTCTGGACTGACCAAAAGGGCAAATTCTGTAGTCAAATTCACACAGCCCCCCTGATTTTACTGAAACTATTAAAATAATTAAAGAAGTTTATCTAAATGGATTGGTGCCCAAATGCTCTTGGCACGTAAACGATCTGTGAAGAGAATCACTGGGAGGAAGTGTCATTTCCATTTAATATTAGAAAAATAATGACAGGTTGCACAATCACCTTCCAAGACATGCAGAAGAAACAGTCTAGGGTATTTAAAAACTAACTAGACAAGGAACATGGTAAGTTCCATGCTCACCAACTAGATAACATGACCCAAGAAGTCTTTTGTCATCCATAATGAGCATAATTATATACAGATGTTAAGCACATTAAGCTTACATAAAAATTTATTTCATTATATTCCACTTTTGGTACATAGCTCATTTTATGGGATGTCTCTAGGAATGCAATTCAGTATTGCATCTAGTAACATCAGCTACTGTTTAACTGGGACAAAATTAGCATAAATTCAACTTAATGGGGACATGTTTAACTAAGACCAAATAATTTTGGTACATCACAGTACAACTCTACAATCCAAAAGTTTTATAACCACTAAATTAGACAACAGGAAAAGTGCAAAAATGAAATACTTCACCAATAGAATGTATAGTCTAGGAGTGCATTTTTCATTGCTATTGCATTTCTTTGATACCAAACAGAACTGTAGGGATGGAAGATATCTCTAGAGATCTCCAAGTACAACCTTCCTGCTTAAGAAGGTTCCCTGTGGCAGGTTGAACAGGTAGATGTCCAGACAGGTCTTGAATAACTCTACAGAAGAGACTCCTCAACCTCTCTGGGCAGCCTGTTCTAGTGTTACATCACTCTGAAGGTAAGGAAGTTCTTCCTTGTGTTAGTATGGAACTTCCTGAGTTCCAGCTTCTGCCCATTGCCTCTTGTTCTATTGCTGCTTGCCACTGGAAAAGTATACAAACCTTATTTTATCTAATACATCACTGTAACCATGGTTACATAGAGGATCTCGATTTCTGAAGCTATAAGAAGGGTAACCCCAACACGTTTATTTATTTTTTTAAACTAATCTCCTCTCTTGGCATTATTATTTGCCTGAAAGAGCAACTTTCCACTTTGTAAGAGCTGTTTCATCACTGTGTTGAAACCCATGCTATGTTATCTACCACCATGGTCAGGGAAGACGTGGTAGATGGTGCCTACACTTCAGCAAGCTCCCAGAAGCATTTAGAGTCTGACACAATTGCTTCCAGTAATCCTCACTATACTATGGAAAATGACTGCATTCCATTTTCCAGATGTTCCTTCCTGCTCCTGAGCAAGATGAAACATGCACCCAAAGATTGATCTGTAGATAACAGAAAGGGTCCTTGCTTTGTTAAAGGTCATAAGCAAACCAGTAAGAACAGATGATCTAGAACCCAGATAAGTATGTTTCTGCAAGAATGACTCAGGCAGTAATCATCACGACATACTCATAAATATAGCACAGAGAGGCATTAATTCAAATTGACATCTCACCTCATAAAGTCACCATAAAGAGCAAGCCATGTGTCAGGGAATCTGTGTAGTCTGCTACTAATCTCCTATGCCAACTCTTGTTGGATAGGTTTCTCATGTTCTCAGTCATTATAGGAAAGCTTTTTTCTAATCTTAGATGTGGACTGCTAACTCTCTGCAGCCTGGAAGTGACAGATCCTGCATGGTTAACTTTTAGGAGTCAATATGTAGGCTGTTAATCTAATTTTTGTTATCTATTTTTCCTCAAGAATATGACAGCAGCAATTCACACAATGAATTACTGTGGGAGACAACAGCCTTTGATATCTTAAGTTAATTATTGAATAAACCTATATTTGTCTTCCAGATTAATCACAGGTGTTGTTGGTGATAACACAATAATGTCAGGTGAGTTTGGAGTTTAGGATACCTAGGCATTAACAAATATCCTTGTTTTCAGGAGCACAAATCTATACAGAGAGAGCACACAAAATACATCATTCACCTTTTATTTTTTCTCAAAAATCACTAGCAGGAGATACAGCTAAAAGGAGTTGCGTTTCAAGTGTTTATAGGACTTGCAAAATCTGCCTGTGACAGCTGGCTGCCACCATGGGGGGATGAATAAAATTCTACCTTACATCTACTAACTTTGAGAAAATGTTGTGTATCTTCTACAGAGATGGACATGAATGACACCAGACACCAAAATCCAGGCACCTGGATCCAGGCAAAGAGTACTTCACTTCACACCTCCTGCTCCTGAGGTGGTTAGGTTTGTAGGGGTCTTGGAAAGAGCCACATCCTCTGCAACAGAAGTGTCTTTCATACTTCCCTACCAATCCTTTGAAAACTTGGAAGCAAAGCAGAGTATGCTGGCATACTACAATACATTGTACATAAGCGCTCACTAAAAAGTAACTGCAAAAAGACTTTATAAAATAGAACGATTCTGTGCATGAAATATCCTGAAAAAATACAAATGTTTTCAAAACAATCTTTGGATTGTATCCCAAGAATAGTCTTACCCTGGGATACTATTGCATTTCAATAAAATCCTTGCCCTTGGTGAATGAAATTTCCTCTCCCTTGTTTACCTGTAGACTGAATGGTTGGTACCATACTCCTGAAGATGTATGAGTAGGTTTCAGAGTACAGAGTAGAACCATTTAACTGAATCAGCAAGAAAACATACCATCTAAATAATTAATTTGGCACAAGTGTGCTACAGGCTTCATCCCAACCCAGTTTTCATTGGTTGTAATAAGCTTTTGTTAAGTAATTAATTCCACATTCATCTGTTTCTTTCCAGACATAAAAGTTATGAAAATGCACAGCATAGAAAAATAGGTCACATATGCCAAGTGCCAATGACCCCACGCCCCAGCTCACTTTAAAATATAAAACCATGGCTGAGTTTACCATCAATGAAGAACACTCAGCCCCCTCTAGGAGGCCTTGGCTTCTTCAAACCATGTTTATTCAAATACCTGAGTCCACTTTTAAAAACATACCTTTGGATAGGTGTAGAAATCCTGTCAATATTGAAGTTTGCTTTAACATTACAACCTACACTATAAGTTAATGCTTTGAGCTTTCAGCACCTGTCAGGTTTCCATCTGCTGAATTTCTATTACCACTTTAATATACAATTTTTCCTAATTATTTTCCAAACCAGGATGACCAATCTTTAACAGTACATTTGTACGAATATTCAGTCAGCTCACAGTACTTGCTATTATCCACTTCAGGACACAATTTCTAGTAAGCATTTAATTAAAAAAACTACAACTGAAAAAAATCAGGCTTCTATCCAGATGTTATTAAAAATATCCTGAAATCAGCTGTTATTAAAATTGCAATAATGAAATACTTTTATAGTGTCTTTATAACGATGTAGAAAGCAAACTGTGTTTGTTCCTATGTGTAAGATGAGAGAATATTTAAAACTTGTGCCACAAAAACCCTAAACACCTTACCTGTTCATCCTTTACAAAAAATCACACATCCTGATAAATTGGAAGTACATCAATTCATAGAAAAACATGAGGAACCATACTGTGAGACACATTCAAAATAAAACAAATATAACAGTTTCTGTTATAAACCGGTTTCCATTATAGCACTCTCACTGTTCTCGGCAAAAGTAATTTAAATGGATGAAGCAGAACTGGAAACGGTACTGGAATTATTATTTGAAGCCAAATAACGTAACCTGCCTGTTGGCTTTAGCGATGACTTTGTTATTTAAACTTTGAATAAAAATACAAATTCATTTTATTTCCTTCAGAAACATTACAAAGGGTTACTTTCATCCAGGTCTCCCTTAGCCTTCAAGCAATTACCATGAACATCAGTATATCCTTGTGAAAATCCTGGACACCTTTGCACTGAGATCCCAACCATGACAAGCTGAATTTAGAAAAATAACAAGGAATATTTTATTTTCTTTTTTTTCCCATTTCCTACTATTTTCCCAAAAAGTTGCATTGAAAGAACATCTCTACAGTGTACATATATGAGGTCTACTGTATGCAGCAGGATTAAATGTACGATAAAGCTGGGCACCATTCACCTGGCTTCTCAAGGGCACTGCTAGATGAGAATCAACTGAATTGGCTCACACGCTAACTTCAAGCTTCACCTCTGTGAAATCCTTGTCCTGGTTGCTAAAGCTCTCTGGACTTGGTCATTAAAGCTCTCTGGAAGCTAGGACAGAGAAATCTGAAAGATTTCTCCCCATGCCTCAGAAAGAGTACGATCAAGAGATAATGTGAGGCTAGAGAACACTTATCGCAGCCACCTATCCTGCAGGGGTTATTGAAATCAGCAGGCTTTTAAGGTTGTCCTAGAAATTCTTATATTAGCACCTCAATGCCTTGACAAAGGGTGTGCAAAAACAAAAGGAAAAAAGAAAAGCTGAAAGAAGTGTAAGACTATCTGATAACCTCTGGATACTGGAGCACAAGGAAAAAGTCTTTGTAACTTATGCATGGCTATATAATTTACTGTCCAAAAAGTTTTGGAAACACCATATCTAAGACTAAAAGAAAAATTTCAAGCTGCATGTTTTTGTGTGAGCAAAGGGAAAAAAGTTTTCTGACATCTGATTGATAACAGATTTTTTTCCAGTTATGCTAAAACTCTTATTAGTCACCTATCAACTATATTTCTATTAAATAACAATTCCCAAGACCCCATATTGCCCAATATTTATTTCCCCACTGCCTTTCTGACTGTTTTCAGTCTTTAACTGAGGTCCTCCAAACCGTGTTTCTCCAGCAGAATAAAATCCTCGCTGAAAGCCTTCAAATACAATATGCAGGATCCAGGATGAAAAGTAAGTAGAGCTGCTGAATATATACAGCAAACTCATGACACGTAAATTCAAACAAATGTAAACCTAAACGAACAAATGCAAGCTGATCTACATGGAACAGTCACTGGATCCTACAAGTACTGCCTTTATACTATGGCATATTGCACTCTGGACTCCACATGGGAAAAGGAAGGCTACTAAAAATACAATGACAAGGCTGGTGTGTTTTTGGAAGTTTGTATATTTGCTGAAAAAGTGACCTTTTAGTTTAGTCTCCCAGAAGTGTGAACATTTCTTATACCGCTGATACATGTTCCAATTCAGAGCAGGTTGTAGCCAGTATGTAGTTCTAGAAACAATAAAGCCTCAGACCTTGGTTTGGACAGCAGTTCAAAAATGGACTGCAAAAGGCCACTGAGACTCAGTAAATTGCTATTTACTCCTCCAGAGGAACTCCCTCTTGTTACATTTATCGAATTGTTAGTCACTATTGACATTAGATTTCAAATAATGGACTAAGACTTTCACATCAGTTTGAATCCTAAAAAATCATCCTTTTTTATTTTTCTTTTTTCTTTTTGTTACATGTTTTTCTTACAGTGCCTAAGACCCACTGGGTAACAAATAGCTTCCAAAGAATCAGAAGTAATTCATTTGTTTCAATTTAAGATAGGTCCTCAAAAAACTGCTTACCTTATTGGTAATTTTCAAGGGGAAAACATGCAGTTTGGCAGCAATATTGATGATGTAAACTATGTCCGAGGTTATATTCTCCTATTGAACAGTGAAGCCCATTAGTATTAACAGAGGCTACAAACATGCTCTTCCCTCAGCACATCGATGCAGCATTGCCGTCAGGGAAAGAAAGGGCAGTGCCTACGTTCTCACATGCTCTTCTTGGAGGTCAAGGCCTTCAGAACACTAACAGGCCAAAGACTCAGCATACAGCTTGACTTTTTGGAGAACCTAGAGAAAGCCAGCTTTAAGGATTACTTGTTAACACTGTTCAAATTTGATAAAAGCACCTTTCAAAACAGATACAGACTGCAGAATGCACAAAAGAATTCTTCAATTCTTTTGACGCCAGATTTGCTCCTTAAACATCTCCTAGAAATCTGGTGTATGCATTAAGTGAAATATATTTAAGGTCCCTTCCAACCCAAGCATTCTATTACACAGTATGTAACAGAATTAACTCTAGTTACTTTTCTTTCAGATTTTATTAGTACTTAATTGAAGACTGTTATCTCAGTATTTCCCTTTGATATAAAATGCCCAAAAATATTCCAAAAAGAGGTCAACCCATATTAACGTTTCTGTCATTCATTATTCAGATATAGGGCAAGAGTACACTACCCACCATAAATGTAGGTCACAGACTCATCTCCACACACGCTAACAAAACAAACCAGTTTAATACAGTTTAATCTTCTTTCCTTAAAAAAGTAAATCAAACAAACAAACCCACGACCATGAACAACTAAGGGATGAGTCAGTATGGGATTTAAGTCTGCACAGCTAAGTAATTCATTATGCACTATTCTGGAAGCATAGCATACTTCAGGGAAGAAGCTGAATGTTAAATAATGGGACTCAGAAATAATCAGGATGGGTATTGTTCATCTTGGAGGGTAGCAAAGGGATGTGATTCCTCCTTGTTGATCATATGTAGAAGTCTGCACTACTGGAAAACAATCTGGTGTAGAAATGTGAAGCCCCATAAAAACCTCTGTCCAGACACTACAAGTAAGGAACATACAGTAAATAATATTTACATATCGGAAAGTGCATGAGCAAAATGTTTCTGTAATTAAATCCTAAAGAGACATATGCTTTTTTATCCTCATTTGTGATGAACGAGTTAGTATCAAAAATACAAACAAGCATTTTTCAGCTCCAACCAGGCAAAAGCTCATCTTCTAGTTCTGCTATTGTAGCGCCCATGGCAACATATTTACTGACACAGAGGCAGGTTAGTGATTAAACTAGGAAAACATTCACTTGCTGTAATGCGTGACATACTTAGAGAGAGAAAAAATAACCATCCCAGGAAAACACCACGGAGGATGTACAGGTTTCTCATTAATGTCTATTCATGTATACTATTGTGCATACACACAGCCTAAGCACACATTACAGTTTAAATGTCCATTCGTGCAATATACTTACTTCTGTCATCAATGGACAACATCTGTATTTTTTTCAGATGGCAATGTAAAAATTCCCTTTAGTTGTTCAGGTTTGCACTTAATCACACTGAAAACTATTCACTTTTACCCCTTTCACTTATTTTTTATCTCACAATCGTAAATCAGGAACAGTTTCAGTTACTTGCCAAAGGAACATATTGCAGAAAAAACAATGGCATTTATTTGAAGGGCAATAACTGCTGTGAACTAGAGTAGGCACATATATTCCAGGTAGGCTTTTAAGATTCCTTAGGTGAATACATCCAGTGTAGGGGATCACTTTCTACCTCAAGTTTATTTACTGCTTGTCTAACATTTCAGAGGCTTTATCACCTTACTGTTGAAATCCCAAATGATCTGACACAGCTCTTACGATAAGCTGCATCCAACACCGATGGCTCTGTATTGTTGACTAACATCTATTGGAAAACCCAGACATGTCCTCTAAGAAATAAAAATAGACATCAGAGAAGTCTGTAATTATCCTTGAATATCCCTAGACAGGCACGTGCCTAGCCCATGTAAACAAGTCCACATCACCATCCATAGAGTTAATACAGTTCAAAGCAGCTGAAGTGTTGACTGGGAATGCTTTGGTGCTGCTTTCTCTGAACATAAACTCTTTCCTCTCTTCCTACAGGTCAGGTTTAAGAAAAGACTACAATAACACTACGATAAAAATGTCATGAACTATACTTGGAACGAGAGCAGGATGTGGTAGCTCACAGGTCAGTACGCCTCTCAGCAGGACACAGCAGTGACAGCTGACATCACACTGCATTATACTCCTACAGGATGCCTTTTTGCTTTCCTCTGAGAAATACAAATCGGTATCTTACTCCCCTGCTGCATCTGTGACATGAGAAAGGGGACTCCAAAACAGAGTGGACTGTGACATCAGGAAAATCTTGCGACATAGGTATTTTAAACAATGTATTTCTACACTGTATACATCTTTATAAATATATATGATGTAGAAATCTATATTTATACATTATATATGCAGGAAAATCTTACAAAATGCTTGAAATGTTTCCAGCTGCACTATAGTCTATAAGGCCTTAAAATATTTAGCACACCATACCCAGTTCCTTTTGTACTTTGCACACCTCATCAGTGCATCAAGGCATGAAAGATGAAGATGAGCTCTATGTTCAGCAAGCTCTCATGAAACAAATAGGGATGGTAGTAGGGAATTAGTGGGTTTTGGGGTTCAGCTGCAAACAAGGCAGGCAATAGTATGTCCTAGCTTCTTCACTTGCCCTTGTTTGTGAATTTACTGACCTACAGCTTAACTCCTAAGATACATTCTGCTTATTTTAGCAAGGCAAGGCAGAATTTCAGTACGTGAAAAGAACAGCTTTGTCTTCTTCTGCAACTAAGAAGTCTCCTCTAGACAATACTTTGTGCTCTGCTACTTATGGTTTACCTATTTAAACTGTATTGAAATATATTGAATATTGAAAATGTTTATTATACTGAGTAATGATAGTTATCCCCAAAGATCCCAAGATACTTGTATGGCCCTCTTCACAGCCTCCCACAGCCTCAGCACTTTCAGGAAGGATGACAGACACCATATAGACTTAAGTTCATAAGCTGAATGAATGGATTGAAAAAATGATTTCTTTTAACTATTTATTTCAACCAGGTCAGATCTTTACTTCTTAATCAGTGCCACCTTAGCCATGTAAGCTATTTGTTAAAAGATCAGACCAAAGAAAAGTGCCCAAAGCACTGCACAGCATAAAATAACAGAAGGCTGCATCCAGTTGTTCGGGGCAAAATCCTTGATGCAGATCTAGCTATAATGATAGAAGAACTTCATTATCTTGGCTGACTGTGCAATTACACAGAGATTACATGGAAAAACATCAGCAAATGCCCCCAAATGGCACATGCTGTGTCTACTGCAGGAGTTGCATAGTTCTGCTAACTGACAAGCCTTTAGAGTCAACCTACACCACAGGCAAACATTTTGAGGGAAGTGAGTTATGAAATCTGAAGCACACTTTTAAAATGCAAATCCCGACAGGATGACTGTAAATGAACATTTTTTCCTAATGAGATAGTGATACCGCTCATTGACTGATGTCTGAAAATCATAATCCTGAGATTTAGACTGCCATCTGAAGGGTCAACTCAAGCCAAAAAGCAGATGGTGGCTATTTTAGGTATTTGCCTATTGGACTGCCAATTGTTAGTAATCTTTGGCAGAACCTCTGTTTGCATGCAAGGCCCCCTGAAATATACCCATCAGGTTCTATGCCTCAGTTCTGTCACTTCCTCTTCAATGTACAAGCTCTTTAGTGCTCCTTTGCAAGCTCCCCTCGTCCTCTCTTCAAGCCCATTACGCTCTCCCGAATTTCTGCAGACTGCACCTGTAAGCTGTATGAAATTACCCAGCATAGACTGAATGAGAGAGAGGTTCTTGCTGGCTTTTGGTGTGTGGATACATATATAGCCTTTTCTAGAGTTACTCTCTGCCCTTCTTCATTTGTTCTTAGTTGCTTTGGCAGGTTTTCCTTTCAAATCATTTCTTTTGGGCTCTTAATCTTCATCACCACTTGCCAAAGAAAAATGGTGAACAAGGCACGCAGCTCTCAGCAGGAGCAGGAGCAGCACTCTGAATGAGGAGAACAGCAAAGCTGACAGCTGTGCTTTTCTGCACTGAGCACAGTGGGTAAATCAATACCCCAGCAGCCCTGCTGCCATCTGTGGAGTTTCTGGAGCAGACAGGTTATTTATAGAAACTTGTTTGCACAAAGCCAATATTTACCTGTCGGCGCTGTCAAAATTTGCAATCCATCTTTGCTGTTACCCTGCTGCTTTTCATGTCAATAGTGGAATTTTCCAAAAGAAAATACTGTAACGTTTTCCCCCCTAAACGTTCTCTTCCAGCAAGGGTTGCTTACATTAATTGTTGCAGCAGGAATGCATCTGGTTTCCATGGGGCCTTGGGGATCCTCCAGAACGCAGGGAAGCTAAAGGGATGTCAGCCCTGAAGAGCCCATTTCTTTGCCCTGTTCCAGCAGCAGCATGCCATTTCCTTGCCAACGCCAAGCTGAGATTTTACATCACTAGAAGCAACCTTCCCAGCCCTCAAACAACAAAGCTTCCTTCCTGAAAACTTGGCTGCTGCTGCTACTGTTGTAAACATAGCCATTATTTTCAAGCAGAGGAGAAGTTTTCAAGCAAAACTGTAGTGTATTTTCCTTTAAAAGTGGACTAAAATTTTACAGCTAAGTCCTGGGAATTAAATGCTTGAACAGCCTCAAGCCTGACTCCCTGTAGGTGAGAGGGAGAAACTAACCCCTGGTTTCTGCCCTAATTTTTCCAGCACTGCTAGGACAGCACAAGGCAGTGGGATCAGCTTCTGCTGGTGTCTGAGTGGCTAAGCAGAGGCTGTCACTCTCTTCTTACAGATCTTTTGATAGTCAATATTACAAAAACAAGTTCTTTGGTAATCAGAGAAAAAATTCTATTGAACTTTACATTTCAACTGATGCTCAGAGTGGTTCAGGGTTCAAACCCAGCTCCTGAGAGTGCTCTGGGTACAAATCTAAAGGAGTCACACCTGCCAGTGGATTAGCACTCTGCCATACAATCTGAAGGCAATCTACATATCCTGCTAGCTCACAAGTCAGGGCTGGAGAAAGCAGAGCAGAGCTTAGAGCACAAGCAATGGAAGCATTTTTCAATAAATCCTATAAAGAATAAGGATTAAATCACTCCGTCAAATGAAGAATGCATTGCATGATCTTGCACCAACGTAAGCAGGACACCAGTTAAATATACCAGTCTGAGACATCATCTAAGTGATAAGGGTAGAGGGTGAATGAGAACACTGAACAGCAGCAGAAAGTCTTTAAACTTCTTTTGTTCATTTCAAAAGTAATTACTACATTCTACGACTTACATAGCTTCCTAACCAAGGGCTAGGATGCAGAGTAAAGCCAGAAAACAGAACACAGATATTTCTCACTCTTGCTTTCTCCACTGAGACTCACAAAAAGGATCCTCTTTATATAGTGTGGTTTCAGATGGTTTCTGAATATTGTTTAAAGAATATGTCAAAACCACAACAAAGTAATTCCTCCTCTTAGATAAGGTCTACAAACTCCCCCCAGGCTAAGCACTAGAGATCCTGCAGGAAGACTGCTTGTTAGACAAACAGAACCACAGATGTGATTTTTATCTGCTATGCTAAGTGGGGATGTTATATACAAGGCAGAGATGCCCACTTGTGGAAAGTAACATTTTGAACAGAGACATTCCTCCAAAACAAAAGGCTCCTAGATATTAATTTTTCATTTATTTTTTGAGAATTTCCTGTTCTTGTCTCCTTGCACTGAGTCCATTTTTATTCTTTCCAACTAATAACAAAAATGTGGAGGGCTGATAATTCTTAAGACCTCACAGGATCAAACTACTGGTACTAAAGGATCTTGTCATTTAAGTGGAGTGTGGGACATTTCCACAACTGAGCAATTCTTGTCCTTGACGCCTAAACCAAGAGAATGCTCCAGGAACTCCAGAGTTCAAAGTTCTTCTGTGCCCAGAGCAACCCACACCCAGTATTGGTGCTTCTCATTCCATTTCATTATATTTCATTCCACTACATTTGCAATATCAATGCTTCTATTGTGCTTTGTGGGACCTGGTTTAGCCATCACTTTGCTATTGCTCCATGTTGATCAGATAAATGTTTGTCATGCCAGAAAGCAAACAAAGCCCCAAGCCCAAACCTTCACTTGTGAAACCATGCCTCATTTGTTCATCTTTGACAGCAGTAAGAATACTCCTTAAGAGAAAACTCATGGCAATAGTAATGAGAAAAGACAGCTTGAGATTAAGTACTGGGCCAGGAATTCTGTTTAAATATAGGCTAAGCATTACCAATTTCTAGTATGTTAGTAAAGCCAAGTTTAAAAACTTAGCAAGGATCATGTTAGGAATACTATCTACAGGCTATTTTCTCATTTAAAATACTAAAAAAGAACGGAAGTAGGCCAGTCTTTTAAATTATGCACAGTGTGCTGACATTTAGGATGTGTTGATCTAACTGCTGACTGCCACAGATGCCTTTGTATGATCTTGGGCACAAGTACTGAAGACCGAGAACTACTACATCTAAGTGAATGAATGGGAAAAGGCACACTAGGTGCTTAAATCAACACCACAGAGATGGAAAAGCAACATGTAGTACTGTAACTGAAAACGGGGATTTTTCCTCTACATTACCTAGAAACTTCATTCAAAGATGTAATTCTCAGAGGTGACATTACTTCATTTAAGAAATGACATATCACAGGACACTGAAATCTGTCCTCTTGATCTATACTACGGCACATTATACAGTTTTCTATGTAGGTCTACATGGCTTAAAGGGCACTGGGAAATGTCGCATGCAACAAGACATAGGGAACAGAAGTAGAGTGATCTCCTCTGTTCTATTACTGAGTTGCAGAGATAGAACCTGGATGACTTGACTGATCCTTTCAGTACAATGTTCATTAATCTTTTTTCTCTTTTTTTTTTTCTCCTTTTAAATCAAGCTCAGGAAACAAAAAAACCACTCTGATTGCAGCCTTCAGCATACTTATGTGATTAGGGTAATGAGAAAGAGAGTTTTACAAAGCAGTTTGGAGATTCGTTCGTTTTTTCTTTCAAATTTCAGAATGCAGCTGGTTCCAGCCTCCCAGCTGGCACAGGGGGGACTCCTTGCTGTAAGTGCTCAGCTTAATCTGGGGTCTTCTCAATCAGACACAGCTGAAGTAGTAGCATGATTATAGGCCTTGGTCAAGTGTCGTAATACAAGATGATTTATATTAATCAGCATCCTCTAAAAATCAGTGCAAAACAAATGCAACACAACTGAAGACCTTGAATAAAGACTTTCTGAGCCAGCCACTGCTCCCTCTGAATATGCCCTCTTGACAAATGGAAGCCACAACTTTCAGTAGCCTAATATGTGCTGAAGAGTTCTGAAAAGTTTCAAGTTGTCAGAGACCATCCACTGTCATCCATGACAAAATAACCTGCTGCCTGCTTCTACTGCTGAACCATTAAATAAAATGCTTATGCCAAGACACAGCTGTGCCAGATCTCTTGTTTCATCAAGGAACAAATGATATTAAGGCCATCTTATGCCTTAATTCACAGAAAATTTATAGGGTAAAAAGGAATGGAGTGGCAAGAGAGGAGGTGGACAGTGGGGATTTTGCTGGTTTCACTTAGCTTTTGTGGCACCAAGGTGAAAAAGCCAAAAGCTTTTGTGCTTTGATTGCTGTAATGAAGGTAACTTCTCTTGGTTGCATGTGACTTCTGATGCTCTGCAGTAAAGCACCAACTCTGCTTGGCTGCTCTGTGGTACCTAGGTATTTGCATGCTGGCAAGATAGAAGAGAGGACTCAAGAATAAGATACAAATGAGGTAGAATAGTGTGCCAGGAAGAAAAGAAAGGAGAAATAAAAGAGGAAGGTCACTGCAGACAAAGTAATCAGAAGAATGAGACAACTCTGGACCAAAATGCAGTCTACCTCTTACACTGGATAAAACTTATATTACCAGATATCAAACCGGTACTATTTGTAGATGGTGATGTATTTAAATGTTGAAAAAAATATCTGTTTCAAAGCCTTCTAAAAGTCTAGCAGCAGCTGGAGCAGACCCTTCAGTTTAGCCACTCTAGAGCAAAGTCCAGATGACCACATGGTCAAATGCCTTGCTTTCACCTCCAACAAACTTAACTCTCCCATAGGTGGAGAATTATAAGCAATACCTATGGTTCCAGAACCATAAACTGTGAGCACCACAACAGCCTGCTGGAATTCAGAGTCCCTTCACATCTTGAAGTTTGCTTACACAGGCTCTACCCAAATACGCATATTTTAGCTCACAAATATGATCTGGGTCATGCAGTTCCCCTGTTAGCTGCATTTTCCACAGTGTCTCTGCACAGGTATGGATAGGCTGCAAATGGCTGGGCACTGGAACCTCCTTTATTCTGCACATCAGCTTGGGGAATGGAGAAGGTATTTTTAATTAATCCAATGTAAACAAAACTGCCAGAAAACACAGTGAAGAACAGAAGCTCAGCCCTTCTGTAGGTCAAACCCAAGGGCTGCACTGGTACCCTGAGGGAACTTCATTATCCTCAGCTGAGCTGCATGAGGGATTAATTTAACCCTGAGAAAAGGGTCAAGAGAAACTGGGAAAGGAACAGAACTCATTAATAAGAGCTATAAGGATACATTTTCATGGAGTTTGGTCAAATTCCTCCCTTCAGTTGCTGCTTTTAGTACACGTAGTACAAATAGTAACACGACTATTTTTATTCTTTCACCTCTGCCATCGTCAAAGCCCATTTCTTCTATTGTATATTCCTAAATGACTTTTAGTTTTAATCATTTATAGTCTCAAAACCCATAAAATACAGATAAGTACTCTAAGGCTTTTTCACCTACTTGAATGTTTAGCTTTTGCTTTCTTTTAATAAATTCTTAAAATGCAAGCTGGAGGCTTTTCTTTTTTTCTTTTCTCTTTTTTTTTCTTTCATGAAGCTGCTTTCTGTTTTATAGCTAATTGTTTCAGCTGTAGGCTGCAAGTAGCGTTCATATTCCAGAAAGACAAGGCTGTCAGGTTCTAAATGTGATTGAGGTGCAAAAACGTGCAGGAGCCCATTATTGCATCAGCTGCCACCACTAGGATAGGAAAAAAAAAAAAAAAAAGAGGGTGAAAGGCAAAGTATGAACAGTAGAAACAGTGCAAGACTCAGCATTTTTAATGCCTTTCTTTTACATTTCTAACCCCTTCCTTAAAGATGATTGTTATTTAGCCAACACAATGATGATGCTACATCATTTTTTATTCATTTTGATTAAATAAAGCACCCCAATATAACTGTGTACAGTTATAATTATACAAAGGCAAAGTAGATGGATAACCAGAGGCTACATAGGAAAGACTCATCAATGTCAATACTCACAGTCAAGATGCTTGTCAATAGTAAGGCTCACTGTAAAAACTACACACAGGCACAATCTCCAGAAAGAGATGCTGCCTTAGTGGTGGTCAGCCCTTAAATGGGATCTAGGAGAGATGGAGTCAAGCCCCACCCCTTCCTGGGAGCACAGCTGAATTACCAACACCTGTGTTCCCACTGCTGACCCATCACTTGCCTCAGATGGTTAATCAGAGGTTCAGGCTGTGATCAACAGTTTCCCATACAAACTGGAAACACAGAAAATGTAAATGATACAGAAATCACTCAGATACCTTTTCTAATACCAGCATTTGTAGGAAAAGAAGGGGGAAAAGGCCTCTTTGATAGCCATCTCTTTTCTACATATCTCCCCCAAAACAACTGACATAGCCTGTTCTTGCTTGCTCTCTATTTTGAGGGTTGCTCCATTCTTCCTTCCTCAAGGAGGCAATCTGCAAGCTTCTGAGAAAGGATGCATGCAGGAGGAAGACCTTTTGGCTCTGGTCACAGTGCAGGGCCACCCCAATCATGTAACAGTAAAGGAGCCCACGGCCATGAGCCAGCATGGTTCACACCAAGCAGGCATGACTGATCTAGTCTAAACCTTAACAATGCCCAGATATTGCCTATCATGTCTTTTCGCACATGCTGTGATGTACAACTGTTCACATTTCAGCTCTTTCAGAGCTAAAGCTTGACTGCTCCAATGCCGACAAATTTAAGTTTTAAGGAAAAATGGCCCTCATTTGAACCCAGTGGGTTAGTAACGAGTTTAAATGAGCATCAGGAACAATCTCAGACTTCATGTATTTGTAGTGGTTATTCTTGCCTCTTTACAAAGCCTCTTTTGTTGAAGAAAATTTCACATCTCTTTTAAGCAACTAGAATCTCAACGCTTTAATTATAAAAGAGCTCTTGGCTAATATAACGAGTTTACATTGGTAAATTGGGTTTACACTTTATTTCAGGCCATTTGCAGGAAAATCCTAGCCCCAGAGACACGAGTTTATTTTTTCTTTGTCTGAGCTACTTCATCGAATCTTCATTATGTTTTGTACCTCAAACATCCCACCCTGTCAGGATAGCATTATTGCTCATGCATGTCCCAAACAGAAAGAGATCGAGGCAAAGGTGAAGTTCTCCTCCTTGATTTTTGGAAGCACAAAAAGTCTGTGGTAGGTGGATGAACTGCATCAGCCTGACTTAGTCAACAACAACATCATGAGACAGTGCTTTCTCCCCTGCTGTTTCTCAGAGATAGCATGCCTGCCAAATATGAAGAATACCTTCTTGTTCAAGGTTGGGATTGGTATTTCCATTCTGGACATGGCATGAATGTTCTCCTTCACAACACAGGCTGCCAGCCACAACAAATCTTGGCTCACAGTTCTGCCTTTCCCACCGTTAACTCTTCTTTGCCCTCAAACACTGCAAGGACTAGCACCTTTCTTGGCTTTTGCTGATTATTTTCGAGCCATACCTCTGCTTTGGCAACACACACAGTGATTCTGACTTCACACTGCCAGAGTCTTAGAGACAAACATCCAGTAGTGTTTTCAAGTGAGTGTAATAAAGATCTCAGAAAGAGGTGACCTTTGTGGCCAATTATCTATCTTCTATGCAAGTTTAGTAAACGCTTGCTAGGTAGCTACCTGTCTCATTAGTATCATGTGCATTTCTGCAGATTATTCTTATGATATGTCCAGAATTCTGACAGAAGATCGATTTGGCCAATATCAAATTTACCACGTCTCTCTAATAGAAACCTCGAGCAATCTGAAATGCCCACTGATGTCAGTGAAAAGCTACTGGCTAACAACTATGATCTCATTCCAGTACTCTCAACTGCTGAAAACAGGACCATGAGTTATATAGCATATCTAGGTATTTATGCTTCTAAATTCCTTTATCTTAGGAACAGATTTCTAAAATCTGTTGGATACAGAGGAAAGCTTTTACACGATGCTAACTGAAATTTCACTAGAGGTGAGATTCCTAAGTTGGGATAATTTTCATAATTACTATGGTAAGGCCATCATCAAAAGAAGCAAGAGAAGAAGAATGACATCCAAGTGCTACACTGAACCAACTACTAACCCAGCCAAACTTGTTTAAAAGAAAATCCAACAACACTCAGCTGTCGATCAGGTTAAGCTACCTTCTATTTAAAGGCCAGTGAGGCTCCTGATGAGACCAACACCACCAACTGCAGGGGGTTTGGATTATCATGCTTAGGAATCAGTGAATACAGATCCTGAATTACCACAGGATTAAGAGCAGAGCAGACAGAATTTCACTCAAGTGCTCAAATGCTGCTGCCAAACACACACAGTTTAATCTTCTCTATCAGCTCTGAGAATACACACAAAACAGTAGAAATCTGCTCTTTTTCTTCCTTTTTGAGCTAATACCAAAAATCTTTTTATAGGTAAAACAGTTTCAGAGCTCAACTCCTCCTCAAGCCTGATAGCAGCAGGAAAATATCTTCAATGGTAGGTAATGTCTTTAGGCTGTTGTACATCTCTGTTTCACTCATACATTTGTCAGTACAGTGTATTAATTTAGCTACATTATTTTGAAGAAGCCTTTTGAATCTGCTTAGAATAACAGGAAGAATAGAGATAACCTGGCAGTACAAGAGATTTGCATGTTCTGCAGAAATTCCAGTGATGAGACTGTGAACTGTATTAGTAAGAAGTCTTGAAGGACTACAAAGGAAACCAAAAGTATTACTAGACTGTTAATTGTATCGATACACAAAAAACATACCATTCCTCTTCTTACACCAGCAGCATCAGGCATCCTGGTCATCCCCTCCCACTTCTTAAAACAAACCTAGATTTTCCAGTAATTTCTAACTGGATTCTTGCATGCTTGCATGATATAAACAATAATAATACTCTTTTTTCCTTAAATCCAAGGGACTCAGTTTTCAAAGAAACCTCATATACTTTTCGAAGTGGCTCCAATTATGCTTGGGTAGCACTTACATATTGGAATAATCCCACTGAATTTCATAAAATGGCTCCTATGAGTAGTTCTGCTTAGTGCAATGGGTAACTGAGAATTTATTATTACACAGTCTGTTCCTAGATATGAATTAAATGTATTTGGTTAATTATCTCTTCTTTTTCTCTCATTCTCTCTCCCTCACACTTTAGTGAAGAAACAGAAAGAAAACTAAAGAGTAACACACAGAACTGAGATATTTATTATGCATATAAAAAGCAGGTCTCCTTTCCACCTACTGCATCTATACCTGTCTACTGGAGAGTTAAATGTAAGATGTTACAGCTAGAATTAAAGAACTGAGCATTCACATCAGGGCTTGACTATCAACCTGTTATCATACAAAGTGCTTACATCTTTCTGCTGAGTCAATGTGGTTTAGAAATAACATTCTAAAAAGAAAAAAAAGAAAATAGAAAAGGAAAAAGAAAATATTTCCTACACCCTTAAGGTTTTTGGGGTTAGCATGGTTTATATATAGGCATCAATGAAAAAGAGAAAATCTTACTCTGTTCTCCTACTGTTCACTGCAGGTAAGAGGAACTTGCAGGTTTTCAACAAAACCCATGCCTTGACAAAACTGAAATTATCAACAGGGGACAACTGCGTGACAGCAAGATAAATCAGTGCTATTACAGAATGACTTGGGATGATGAAACAGCTTCACTGACTGTGCTGCTGGACTGCACCAGCCAACTACAAGTACCTTTTTTCTTCCTTTCTTCCTGCATCCTGACAGCAAAGAAAGGAGTGAGCTTTTATCCCTGGTGGAACAAACATTTTTCTTTATATATTGGTAGTCAAAATTGTTTCTTGTTTTGTAACTGGCTTGCAAAGAGCTTTCTGACATCTTTCACTCTCCTTAGGAGGACGTGCCTTTTGACTTACTGAACAGTTCATTTTGGCATCTTCATTTTACTAGAAAGATTAGCCCTTGATTCTGGGGTGCAAACTTAGGATCATTGAAACTGGTGGGAGCTGCAGCACTTGTTTCAGTGCAGCCAAGGTCCCATCTCCTGCTTAGAGATTCCTTTTCAGCAGCTCCTGAGTTTGCATCCCAAGCAATAAGTTCCCATAAACAGTGAATACTGCTGAGGCAACTGGATTTGCAAAGGATTACTGCTGTGCCCTGAATCACAGCTCATACATGACCTACTGTATTCATTTTTCACAGGGGTTCCTGTAGCATTGGTTGCAGCAAGATACAGATGCTCTAAACTGGCTGAGATGCACGGTCTCATCGTTAGGTTATGTGACTTCTAGTGCTAATGACACAGAAGCATGGATGGAGACAGCATGTCAAGGGGAGGATCCAAATTGATCTGAATCCAGACCCAGGTGCCTGCCTGTGCAGGAGATGGTGATGAAATGTGCACATTTCTTTACAATCTCAAGAACTACATATTGTGATTATCTTTTGGCTGCCACTACTGCAAACTGCGATTTTGGTGCAGTAAAACCTCTATATTACAACTCAGAAAACTTCTTCAACGAGCAGCAACTGAGTTCAGGAGTTTAAGTTTAAAATCATATAATTAGCTGTGGGACTTTCCTATATTTTTCACATTACAAATCTGCCATATATCTCTTTGACTGAATAAAGCAAGTTCCTTTCAATTACTGATACTCAGTAACACACTGCAGGGTTATAAAGGTGACTATCTCCTTGTTGGTTGAAGCTTGACAGCAAAGTGTTCTACAATCCAAAAAAAAACCCTGATGCACAACCAGCAATTGTTTGTCTTACCAAATGAATGGCAAGTGCTAGCGCTCAGTGCCATGCATGAAATGCTTGATCTTTACTCCATTAAATCAATTTTTGATTGGAAGTTTCCATTTATATTGTAAGCATATTAAAAATTCAAAATCAAGATATTCACTGGGCTGGAACCTTCTGCAGTGAAAACTGTTACTGAGACTGGTGCAAAGTTCAGTCCGGAGTGGGAGTCCATGACTTATGAATGATGGAAATTCTGCATGCAAAAGTGGGTTGATTTATAATTTAATGCATGAACAATCAAAACTTATTTTGTTTGAGATTCACTCATACTTTTTCTGTAGTATCAGAACATAGTGCACATTCACTTGTCCTGACTTCATACATTGTAAGCATAACCCTCAAAATATTTTGCTATTGTTTGAAATGGGTTGTAAATTTGAGCAAGGGATTTAAGTAAGTAAGTTATGAAGTAAGAAAACAGGAATTTATCCCTTAAATAATTGTGACTGTTGCCTATTTATTATTCATGTACCAAAGAAGCTGGAGGTGTAAAAACGAGAGCTTCCAAGTGCATCCTATACCTCTTTTCAGCTGTAACTGTCCAAAGTATGACTCTGAGAGCGTGAACAATGTAGAGCCTTACCTCCAAGAAGCTCCTGTTTCTGAAAGCTGAGCAGAGCTTCCACCACCCACATGGGCGAACTCTATCCTACACAAGATGAGTATGGGAAAAGGGAGAGGAGAAGGTCCCTTGTGAAGACACACAAGGAGACAAGATAGAAGACTGGTAACCTGTATTTCTTCCCTTCCTGTGGCTAATGCCTGAGACAGATTTTAGCCCCTTGTGTTGAAGACAAGGAATGCGACTTGGTTTTCTTACATAGCAAGGTTCTTCCAGCCACAGTGTTCCTCAGCACTCAGGTGAATTATCAGATGAAGAAGTGATAGCTTTGCTGGGGTGACAAGAACTGGACACGTGCCTCTTTTAGGGGGTTCAGGGCACTGGCTTCAGCATGTTCTGGCATATCCTATCTAGTTGAAAGCCAAGGGCTCTTGCAGTGCTGAGGCATGGGCACATCAGCAAAATGCACACCTTGACTCCTCTGTGCCTTATGCCCGTGATCTACATGGAGGGCAGATGGGCACTGCAAAGCCACTTTTCTGTTTTCACACATCAGCAAGAAACACAAACAGATGAACAGAGCTGCATTTCTACTGATGCAGATCTCTAATAGGACAGTCTAGGCAGTCCTTCAGGATGTGTTCCCTGGAGCTGGGATAAATCTATGACAGTTTACATATTTGCCAGAGAAAGCTGGAAACAGAGAAAGACATCACACCTTGAGGAGAGCCTCCAAAGGAAGCATAAAATGACACCGCCCCTCACAGTGGATTCCATTAGACACCAAGGCAGAAAATCCACCCAGAAGTTAGAACCTTATTAACTTTCACAGCCAAGTGAGCTATATTTGCACGGATCTGGAAAATCTATAGTTGTTTATGTTTTCAAGTCTCCTTAATTACCTAGGTGAGATTAACAAATAAAGAAATGTTCTGCTGCTTCTGAGAAGAAGAGCTGCAGCTTATCTTGAAAGCATTCTCATCATTGCTGAGATTCGTGGGCGCATGCCTTTTATAAATGTGAAATCATTCAAACCTTTTCACCATTTCCCCCACATTTTTTTTTTTCTTATATCCATTTCATTCTCACAGGTGTCGGAATAAAGTGACAGCTTTGATCTTAGTGGAGATAACCATATGTGGGTAGATGCTTTTTCTTGAAATGCAAACTGGGAGTGGATCTAGAGGTCAAGCCAGAAGGCTACATATACTTGAAAATCTAGTTTAAAAGAGAATCCCTTTGTGAGGCTTCTAATATGCCTTCAGATGTGTATCTTGAAATACCCATCTGTGAAAGCTGCTCTCCATACAACTATGTTCCAAGTCTTAAGAAAACTGATGTTCAAAGAGAAGGGAAGACTAAAGGAGTTGGGTTTGTAGCTATGGAACAAGCACTTTCGTTGCCACATCAAAAGCACTGATAAAAGCAGTCCACCAACTCAGGATAAGAGTGTAGTATTTGATGTATTAATTTGACAGCATGTTAGCATTAATATGAAGATCTCCTTCTTCACCCCATTACAAGACTGATTTTGTGCATTACAGAGGAATTTAAAACATCCAAAACGGCTAATCAAAGTTCTAGTTTATATGAAGGTCACACTTCTCCCATGAAGCCCGACTTTCTCATTATTTTTTTAAACCATTAAATGCTTAAGTAGAGAAACTTGTCAGAATTTGTTGTGAAGCCAACAAAAGACAGAGATCTATGTTCTGCAAACCTTTCACAATGCTATATATATACATATTTTGCATTACATATGGGCTCTGCAAGTTGGTGACAATAAGGGTGGGTAACTCAATTCAGGTTTTCATTTTCAGAGTGAATGTTATGATCCCTGCTATACTGGAACACAATTTGGTTTGGGTAGGGATGTAGATGATACTACTAGGAAGAGGTAGTTATGGAAGCCAAAACACTGTCCAGTTACATTATCTGTACAATTGAGTCTCCCTAACACAAAACCAATCTCTCTTCTCATCTTGCCTCTATTCAGAAACATGTCCCGAAGAGTGGCTTTTAGTTCCTAATGATGGGGAGTGGAAAACTCCTTATTAAGCAGTGAAAGTGTCTGCAGTGAAAGAACACAGGGCAGAGCAAGAGTGTGCTTGCTCACACTAAAGCAGGTGAGGACCTAGATGCTCTAATAGGTAAAATTTTCTACTTCTACACTGTTCCCACCATTCCCAAGGAGCATCAGCTGGAGTGGGATGTTAATTTGTTCTAGCAATTCAGGCTCTCTACAAGACACTGAGTCCAAATTTGAAAGGAAATCTATAGTTTATTTTAGATGAACAAAATGAATGCGTACCATAAAATAAGCACACTGGAATGGGAGCAGATATGCTCCCAGAGGCCTGTGCTGGGCTACACTCTAATTGCAAACAATAACATACATGAAGTAGAGACACATGATTCCTCTTTACAAGACAACTCACTGAAATGCTGCCAAAAATCTTTCTGTGTGCCACTTAGCGCTTCAAGACAATAGGAGAATAATGACAGGTCTGTAAAATCTGCTGCAATTGACAGTTCCTATTGTTCTGAAAACTTTTTGTGACGCACAGGAGTTTTCAGATTAGAACAGCACAGTGTTGAACAAAATAGGTGTCAAGCAAATCAGTTCGCTTTTCACGATTCAGTTGTTTTTGTTTTACTGCTGTTCGACTTCTGTGCTTGGCGGTGCTCTGTTGTGTGCACTTGCCATTTGAGATGAAGAGTGCATGTATGGAACAGGAAGAGAAAGCTTTCTGTAACTTGGCATGCAGTTCTCTGTATGCCATGCCTCATATGGATTAACTTTTCCTATAAGCATTTTTCCCCCAAACACAAAAATAATTAACTCTTCATTTGAGCCATTAGCCTCATTCATCTTTATCACACTGTACAACTCCTTTGGATATACAAACATTCAGAAAGAAGAGTATTTGGTTTGTGGGGTGCATAAAAAGTACTTGAGTAACTGGATGAAAATAAAAATACAGCTGAAGCAAAACTGATGAGTGGCGGCTCCTGCATCTGTTTACCTAGAACAAGCATGACCACGATGTTTCTACTGAAGCAGAAGGAAGGTGAAGATCCTGGGAAATAGTGAAATATTCCTATTGAGTATCTCTGAACACATGGAAACTGAAGAGCCATCCAAGGCCCTACTTCCTCATTAAATGAAGCCTCCGTTCTCTACACTGCCAATATAGACAAACTGAAGGTAATGGGGCTCTGTGAGCAGATGAAGGATAACCCGTAAAGTTGAAAGCACAATGAAATGAGTCAGAAGATGGGGAATACCCATTCAGCTCAAGTGTTCAACATTATTGTTGCTGAGGCAAAGGGAGAGGAGAAATGATCTGCTGCCTTTGCAAAAATCTTGCTCTTCCAAGAAAAATTTAAGCGTAAGACTGAAGATCAGATCAATGCTTGGTGGCTTTTAGTGTAAGTCAAGGGAAGAATGCCAACTTGGTCTGGCACCAAGCATTTTAGAAGACATATGAGCCTGTCGAACCAAGTGTTTTCCAATGCAACCAATTAAAGCTACCTCAAGATAGCATTTTTCAGCTTCTGCATCCTCCCAACTGCTGCCAGCATGCCACAGCTCTCACTGAAGCCTACTCACTCCTCTGTTGCTGGAACTCTTATAGCCTGGGAATCTGAAATGCTTCCCCCACATAGATCATCCCCAAGCACTAGTGACAAGCAACTGTTCTCTACACCATAAGGTCAAAAAAAATCTAATGCAAATGTGGCTTTGACTGCAGCACAGTTTTTTCTACCTCTGGCACTATACTGTGGTTTGAAGCCAGCAGACAGACTGACATAATGCACTATCCAGAGCTTAACAATCATAGGCTGCCTCTATCCTGCCCCATCATCCTCCTTTTATCGGCTAAGGCGCAGGGACAGACAAGTAAACAAATCCCTTCAAACAAGGTTATGGGAGATACAGGGACTCTAAACAGTCATGGAGTATTTGCCTAGTGATAGCGACTAAACATAAGAGGTTTGTATTGTTTGAACTATATCCCTGGAGCATTAAGAAGAAAAAAGACATCATGTTAGAGATGCAGTTACCTTAAAAGACAGTGCTCTCCTGGGCTCCCTTGTTATCAATCAGAAAACAAAGCAGAAGGTTTAGAAATAAAACACAGAAAAGTGCAATGGAGCTTCCTTTTGATGCATACCAAATGGGGAGGTTGGAGCCAAAGACAAACCATGCCCAGATGTGCACAGCCCAAGCTTCCCCTCATCTTTTTATGGAATATCTCAGCCTAGATTAAAACATCCCCCTTTAAGATGGGAAGTGGGCACATGTCTTTGCCTAGACTGCTGTATGTGATGGGATTTTCAGCTAGATCAGTGCTGAGTAAATACAAGTGAATGATACAAGTCCCACAGGAAGGTGACATTGCAGCTAAGTAACTATTAAAAAATAATAAATTTTGGAACTTCCATCATTGCTAAAAAAAAAAAAAAAAAGTTCTGCAGGAGGAGCCAATAGCTATCTCTTTTACACATTAGGAAAATAACATTGTTTTGAAGCTTAGAGCCACAGGATGTCTGGGGCAATCACTTCAATAAAAGGTGTCCCAAATATCCCTAGAAAATACAGGGTGAGTGACTTGCATCTATGTCTTCAGAAAAGATAATACCACAAACTTATTGAAGGGGTCTTTAATTGTACCATCTAAACCAGACAGATGAGCTTACTCTACCCTTCTACAGCAGACACTCCCACTGAATGATGCACTGCTTTCTACCTTTTTAATTTTTCTTATTTATTTGGATCAAACTGCTCCTTTCAGCATCAACAGCTGAGGTGATGTTGATTCCTTCAGCAGAAGCAATAAGCTCCACGGATGCAACTCGCAAGGCAATTTCTCAAAAGCAATGCTGATCAGTTAAGTCCTATCCAAAAATCACACTCTCGGTGAGAGATTTCCAGGCAGCTATGTGGTTTCCAAAAAGTGGTTTCCAGCAGCTCCCAGCACCGGGAAAGGAAATGTTGTGCTCATTTCTAAAATGAACACAATACAGGAAAAAGGATCCTTAAAAGGCAGTCAGCTTCATGTGATTTGTGCACTTGGTTTGGTTAATATACAATTCCTGATACCCAAGACTAGAGCACAGAGTAAAAATACAGAAACTTTTTATACATCTTTTGTTCCTGTTTGTCCTCTCTCCTGTGTGTTTTCCCAAACCAGATAAGATGACTACAGCCTGTGAGAGGGGTAAGCAGTCATCCCCCAGCCCCAGATCTGCAAAGCTCTTCGTCTAATGGCAAATACCTGATAAAAGACAAATAGCCCTGAACCAAATTCATAGTTGGTGTAACTCAAGTAACCCCAGAGGGCTACAGAAGGACAGATTTGTACCTGCCTTCCGACCTACTTCTAAATACACTGTTTCCACTGTACAAAAGCAAAAAAGCAGAATCCCAGCAGGCAGAGGAATAAACTTCCAACACTACAATGGTGGACAAGGAAATACTCCACACGCACCATGCACTCACCTGTTCTCATCAGCAAACGAGAAAGCTTTGGAATTGCATGCCTTTTTTTAAAGCCTCCTCCAAAAGATAAATTAATTAAGAGCAAAACAAAAATGAACAAACAAAAAAAACCCCAAAAACCCAGAGGGCAGGACAAGCAACATTTCTCTGCGTCGAGAACAGCAGTGAATGATGAGCAACTCGTGTTTCCTTGGCTCAGTGTCTGCACTAGTGCTTTACAAATCCTTGTACCAGTGCACCTGCTATCAGTGTACAGACGCTGGCGACTACACTCGGTCAGCTAGGAGTTCCAAGCATTCCCTTCCATGTGGCTCACTCTCCTTCTCAAGCACAGAGGGTCCTGAAATGCCTCCGAGCACGCAGCATCCTCTCTCAGACACATCTTAATTAGGCTGAGCAGCCACCCAAGGCAAGGCAAGCAGCTAACGAGTTTGTTCGGTGCCTGGAACTGTTAATCAGAACACATCTCACCACCTGTGAGACAAAATCAAGACAATCTTCATGCTATTTTCAGCTACCGCAAATCTGCTTTTGCCACTCCTTAACCGACAACACCATTTACAGACCAGCGCTCAGGCTGAAGCAGAACAACAAAGTGCACAGCTGTACTTACGGAGATCCCGTAGCTCCATCCTTCCTGATGACATATCGCCTCCCACACCAGCGCAAGCAAATGACTTAATGCTGCTGTTTGGGGATGGCACAGTGTGCACGAGTGGCAGATGGTCTCCGGTGAGGCTCTCTGACAGTCCCTGTCCCTTGTGCTGCCATGTGAGAGGGGCCCCCGCACACCGTTGCCTGGTCCCAGTGCCGCCCAGCTTTGCTTATGGTGTGGTGCTGCCGGCCAGGCAGGCTCCCATTGGCACGGCGGGTGACGGCAGCCAATCGCAACCGGCTCCCGTTTCGGGGAAACTCCTGCCCACTTATTCTGCAGCTGGGGAGACCCTATTTCTCAGGAAGAGCATCGCTCTCCCAGCATCACAGGGGGAAAGAAAAACCCTGCCTGTCCATCTCTGTGATTCCCCCACTTGCCCTCCCCAGGGCTGAAGGGATAGAGGCAGAGCCGGGGGAAACATGGGGAGCGCACTGAGCTGAGCCAAGCGGAGACGCACAATTCCTGGCTCCATCGCCATGGAAACAGCCTGGATGCAGCGGGATGGATTTGTGCGGCACATCTGCCGCCAGGCTCATGATCAGCAGCAAGCTCGCCTCTTGCCTCTGTTCTTGCTGCTTATTTCATGGGGAGTTTGCCTTCTCTTTTCAGATGCACAAGGAAAGTAGATGCAGGCAGAGATGTGCGCACGTCAGCTTTCTCCTTGTGCAAACACCCTGTGCTGCATGTATGTATACACACATATGTATGGCCAGGAGCAATAACTTGCATCTGTCCATACACCAAGGACATGCCCAGATACTACTATTTCAAGTTCGAGTAATGGACCAACACAACTGAATGGGCAATCAAAATAATACATTTTGCTTTCCAGTTAATTCCACCTTAAAGTGGGATGATAATCTGACATGACTATTAAAAAACTTCCCCATTAATCTGTCGTTTTGTTAGTGGGCTCCTAACATGGCATCTAACACCCACAGAAGGCTACACCTGAGTCAGCAGGCAGCCAGCTCTTCAAGGGGTGCCCACAACTCTGTCCCAGGTCAGATGATATGCCAACAGGAAAACTCTGCACACAAAAGGGTTATTACCATGGACATAGGTCTCTGTCCTGAACTCTGACAATACCAGGAGGAAGAGATTACTAGGTTAGGAGAGGAATGGAAGCAACAGTTAAGAGGGAAAAGAGATTCACAGGTCAGTAATGGAGTCAGCAAAGGGTTTTGTCATTTTAGAATCATTTCTGACTGCTCCTCAGCCTTTCTTTGGGGCACCTGAACAAACCATTCATCTTCAATTACTGAACCCGCAGAAGGGGAATAACACTTAAATGCATCCATTTATATTACGAGGATAAAACCTGAAAGATCACAAGATGCTGACATACTATTATAATGGTGCTAGAGAACAAGTTCAGATGGAAAAAGTGAAGATGCTCCTTTGTCATGAAAACTTTATTTAAATAAAAGAAGAGCATAAAAATGAAGGTCTCTCTAAAAATAAGCATTCCTGTGTTGTTCTAATACGAGAAACCCACTGCATTTACCATGTTAAGCAGTGGCATTTCAAAAAGCTGCCTACTGCTGGAGCCCTGCAGGTAGAATGAAGGCCACCCCTTGTTGGATTTCCTCTGCCAGCCTCCTAATCTAAAGACCAGGTAAGTCTTTGTAAGTCTTTAGAATCCTTGGGCCAAGTGCTCAAGAGAAGAGTCGAGAACAGAGAGCAGAACTGGGACATCTGTCTTTTCAAGGCATCTCTAGCTCTTATTAGTTTTGACTGAAAAATGAGTTCGTAAGAGAGCTGTATTTTCCAATGGATATGGATGTTAGAAGGATTCACTTCTTGCAATTACTTACTTCTGGCTTTTTATTTTCTTCTTAAGAAGCATGAGCCACCACTTCCTGCAGCACCATCTCTGTGATAATTACCCTGAACCTATAGACTTTTGTGGTCTCTCTTTTAGTTTTGAATCCTTAAACTTCAGTAAGATATGTGTGTGCATTTTAGGGGAAGACAGACTAATTATGTAGATGAGATCTGCTGTCAGGACTTGCTGGAAAGATGTTTCTTTCCAGCCCCATGTTTCCCCCCTTGCTTTCTCCACCCACAACCCACAGGGGAAGAGGGAGGTTTGGGGATGTGGTACATACTCCACCCTTTGTATGGGAATGATAATACAGCTCAGCAGTTTGATGCTCAGTTTGTGAGCTCTATTTCTAGTGTCTTACGGCCTGAAAATGTTGTCAATATGCAGAACTTAAACCATAAGTAAATACATAAAATGTTTCTGGGCAAAGAAAAACAACTGTCATGCTCCTCGTGGTTCTCTACACCGAAATTTGTCTGTTAAGCCAATATTAAATTGGAGAGCTTCTTAATCACATAAATTATCCCTTTCTGTCGTATGACACCCAGAGTTCAAAATCCTCCATTTGCTTTTGTTTAACCAAGTGCTACTGTAAACAAAAGGAATGATTATGAGGGCAATTTTCAAGAACCTGGAAAAACCTTCCCTGGGCCCAAATTCCAGAACTCCTCATCTGCATTTTTCCCACTAGCAGAAAGAAGACTGCATTCCAGATTAGGGCAACCAATGAAGAATTCAGAACACCCATTTTAAGGCCTTTTCCTGCCATAGGAAAGGAAAACAAGTGACAGAGATGGCTGCTTCTGAAAGCAAGCAATTAGATTTAACTTCAGAAAATTTCACCCTTTGCCACTCGCTTTCTTAGTAATTCCTGATGTAAATTGCATTTCTTTTCCTTCCAAGGTTGTGATGTGAGAATAAACAGATTAAGAATTTTGCTGTATTCTGAAGCAGGACAGTACACAAATACATAAGGAAGCTTTTAAGGGAGATCAAAAATTCAAGGCCAGAAAAATCCAGGCAATTTCAAACAGACATAATAAACAAGAATTGTGAAAAATCTTCTAAGTCTGTGAGATAAAATGAAGTTGTTCTGCTGAAAGGATCAAAGATTTCCAGGAAGGCTTCACACCAAAGATGCTGCTTGCCAGTCCAACAGCCACTGTCAGCAGGATGCTGTGATGGACAAAGACCTGTTTATGTGTGGGAGTGGAGGAACAATCAGCGGTGATATAATGCTTACTCATCCTTCCAGATCATGAGTTTTACTATTTTTAGCCTAGATACCTACGTGGAGAAGGTGGTTAACCTACTAAGACTAAGTCACAGACTTGTTGACTGGCTCTCAGTAACTCCTCATTCAAGATCCTAAATTACCAGTCAATTCTCAGTAAGCTTTCTTCAAAGCTCCATTTGCAGAAGCAGCTGAATTGTACCAGGAACAGCCTGTCCTATTTACGCATCCCAGGAATACCTATAGATTTCCCTTCCATATCCACATTCTCAAAGCAGCAGTTAGCACTCAGGCTGCAGGTACTCCAAAGAAGTATTTCAGAAGCTTTCAAGACTGTATTTCACATTTATCTTGCCTCCTTTATCAGAACATCCAACACTTAGTTTTAAATAGCCAGGTTGTGGAGTTTTTTGGTTTGCTTGTATTCTAATGTTAATGCAACTGAAATAAGCTTTTGGACAGCAACGTGTATACACAAAGAAAAAATGAAAAGACTAGGCCAGGAAATAAAGAGATATCTGTCCTGTCTGCCTCTGAAGGCAGCCTTACTACAACCCACAGAGCTTATCTGGCGAGGAGAACTCAGTGCCATATAAGCTGCTGAAAAGTCTGTCAGGAATGCAGCTTTGCAAATCAGATTAGACATGACCTTCAGAGGTGATCTGCCACCATGTCATCCAGGAAAGTCTGTATGAATTACAAAAACAAAGAACCTTCTCCAAAGCGTAGACAGGTTTGATTTACACTATCCCATCACCCATGTGCATGTTTAGTATTCACTACTTTCTCCTGTACTTTGAACACAGGGAGCATTCAAGTCTTTTCCTGCATCACCAGGTGAGCTGCCATTGTTCTAAGAATGCATACATACATTAAAAGATGATTACATGCAGCCTGTGGGCTAGATAGAGCAATCAGTGTGCTAAAATAGGGACTTCTGCAGCAGTGAAATAATGTTGGGATTGTGCATTGTTCTCAGACCTCTGAACTCACTCTAAATAACATCACTCTACCTTCAGGTTGCAGGGAAGAGTGGTAAAGAAAACCTTTACTTACGTTATAAAAAGTTGGATCTTAAAAGTTTGCTTCAAGAGCCTTGGACACAGTCAGCAGCAGTCCAGACAATGACTGTCCAGAGGTACTGAATCTGCAATACTTCATCTTCTCTGACAACTGAAGTTCTTCAGCTAAGCCAAAGACAGCCTACAAACTATACCAAAATTGGCTACAGGAGCTGATATGAATATTCCTCAGTTTTCCTATTGCTAAATGATTACATGCAGTTTGGGTGGTGAAAGAAGATCTAATCTAGACAGTGCAATGGTATGCTCCGTTTCCCCATTCAATATTAACTCCAAGATTTAAAATATCACACTTAAGACAGAACCAAAATATTCTCATGTCAGAACCCCAAACCAATCAAAAACAACAATCAAAACAAACAAACGGAAAGGAAAAAAGAGCAAAAAGTCAGGTATAAAAAACTTGTTATCAAAAAAGAAGAAGAAAAAATGGAATCAGAGTGAACGGATTTAATCAAAATTATTTCCAACCTTGAAACTGGAAACTGCGAGGCTCTAGCTGAAAAACAGCCTCATGTGATGCTTAGGTTTGGTGGCAGCGTCACATACAATTATAGTTAGTTTGTCTTTGTATAGCTATCATATCAAACAACCTTAAAATATACAAGCCCCTGCAGCCATCTGCAACCTTTAAGTCTTGCCATTTCAAGCATACATAGCAGTCTTATAGCATGCGAGGGCACTGAAGAACTTCAAATCAATTATAATAAATCTAGACAGAAGACAGAAAAAGGTTTCACATACACATTGTCAACTTCAAGATTCCTTACACAGCCCTCAGAACAGAACTGCAAGGGCCACTATAATTACCTTGCTGTGTAAGTTCTGAGATATCCACCCTACGAGAGCATTTTCTGCCAAATCTGTCACACTGGGATCAGTATTTCCCTGCTCCTTTCACCCCCATTTTGTTCAAATGCTTATTTATTTGTATCAAAAATCCTTTGCCACATCGCTGAGAGAACCTTCAGTCAGATCACTTTCATTTAATTATTTCATTCACTCACTTGTTTCAGAACACACATGGCTATAACAGAACCATTTCACATTGCTGTATCGTTATACCCACTATCTTCTTCTACCCTTAGCAATTTCTTCAGCATGTGCTGTGCTCAGGCTGACAGACAAGAGACACAAGCTGGATTTATCTGCAATCCAAACTGTCTGAGACTTCCCTTAATGCCTACTCTCTGCAGGATGGGAACTGAGGAATGAATGTCATGCTACTGCCCTTGCTGAAATGGAGTATGCCACATACAGATCTGGTCTTGCCTCTCTTATACACAAGGAAGCTCCCCTCCTTCTTTTTCATTTGGGCATTACATTCTTCTGGAAGGTGCAGATTAAATCTCTACTTGATCACATGACAATGAGACAGATTGATTTATTTTACATTTTGGCTTTTAACAAAACCAATTAGGAAGAGCCAATAAAAAAAGGAAGAATTTATCTGACGCAGCTATCTGAACTTACTCTAATGCTGCCATGGTTCACCATTTCAAATGTGATGTATGAGTTTGTTTAATATGTTAGTAATGAATAGGTACTTAGGAACTACTTAAATGGGAGATTATTTACCCCACTGACTGTAGCAGCCCATGTGTCAGCACATCTGCCGCAGAAGATTAAATCTGTAAACATAAAAATCAGGTTCCCTTCTGCTCATGGGAAAGATTTTGGCAGGGTGAGACCTGAAGCAGAGGTGCTCGGTTATATTTAACAGGACTTTAAGGATGTTGCAGAGGGTGACATCAGCAGACATCTCACGCTTTCTAATCAACTTGTATACCTTTTTTGAGGCACTCTGGAAAAAGAAACCAGGATTTTCATTCTGGAGAATTTCTACATATATGTTTTAATTTCACAAGCTTCTGTGCTGTGTTATTTAAGAACAACACTCAGACATACAGCAGCCTTGTGGGGAATTGTGTTAGTGTGATTAGGAACATTTAAGAACAGAATGACAATGTGGTTGGTAATATTTCAAAAGATTGTACTGAAAACAGTTCAATTACAGTGTTATTTGTGCCCTGACTCGCCTCCTCAGCTGCTGTACAAGGACCTCTCAATAAGTATTTTACAAGCTGTCGATGAGGTCCTATCCACCATTTAAGACATTAATTTCACACTACTTTTATATCACAGACTCAGGGAAGGGTAAGTGTCAGAAAGCTTGGGAGTGCAGAAAGAGACTGTCAAGACTAGAGTTAATGAGAAGAAGAGAAAACATAAGGCTAGCCTACAGGTCCAGCAAGTACCCAACACGCTTCCTTGTAAAGAATAAGCTCTGCCTCCTTCCACCTCTTACGGGCACCGAAGGGAATTTGCTCACATAAGCTGAATGAACTGGTAGGGCTCTTTCCTATGCTGTTATCTTTTGCAAGTAATCTCTAATAACAGCAATATACCAAGTGTACACTAGCTTTAGCTAGGGCATCATAGGGCAACTTGGAGCATGTAAAATGAACTATATTTCCTTCTGTGCCCAGATCTAATATCTCTGTTTCTAGAACCACCCCTTCTCAAAGGCACTAGCTGCCACTTCTTCAGTCTGTCCCCATGTACATGGATGCGTGCAGCCCAATATACATACCCTAAACACGTGGCTTTGCACAACAGCAGGGCGCCCACACACGCCCATTCACAATCATAGGGAGTATAAATAGACTGTCTTTATAAATAAGCTTGCTTAAATGAATACTCTTACTTAAATAAATCTCACATAAACACTCTCATATGCTGCCTAGTGCATCTCAGGTTTAAGTCTGGAAAGTGGCAACCATATTAGAATGACAGGAGAAACAAAGCATGAAAATAAAGCAAATTAACACCCCATTTTGAGATTCAACAGATATGAATGACAGGTAAGGCCAATGTCCTGATGTACCATTCCTCTGGTTAAGGCTTTGTGAAAAGGAAAAGAGATAAATGAGGCAAAAAGAAATTGCAACCAGAAGAGATCCTCAAGCCCTAAAGCAGCAGCCCACACAACACTGACATTACAAAAATAAACCTCACATTCTCAGTTGGAAGGAAAAAAAAAAAAAGAAAAAAAAGTATCAGGAAATGGAAAGTAACTTTCCTTCCCCCTTCTCTGCATCTTTGGAAAGACATCAGATGACTGTCCAGACCCTACACCGTGCTCATATCTAGAGTATGTTTTTATGGACATTTCCTGTCTTACTCTCTCCAAAACATTTCAATTAGCTGTTAGGACAGTCTTCCCTTAAGACAGGAAGGACTGGCTGTCAGAAAGGACTCTGAACGTCCCTACAGCAATCCTGCTTCATGTTCAGACAACACATCAGGCCCAGCACTATCCATGTCCTGGCTCGTTTTGTCAGGAGTACTGCATCTGCTTGTAACTTCCTTCCCACTAACGAGTCCCTCGCTAATTGATCCGGCTGAGTGCATATTTCTTTAGTCTCAATCATCCACACGCTAAAGATACCCATCAGTAGCACAGCAGAGCCGTACTTAACATCTCTCAGACAAATCCCACCTTGCACTCACTATTTTGATTGAACTCCTGCTCACCAAATCACCAGGACTTCTCTGACTCTTAAGTCCTGTCTGCCACTCACCCTGTGCTCATTTGCCAGCATGATGGCCCTCATCCATCAGAATAAAAGTTCTTGCTATGTCAATGGTTCAATTAGGAAAGGAGCAGGCAGCTCGTTACAATCATTCAGGCTTTTGTTCTTTGTCTTCTTGACTGCAGATGCAGACATGAAAAATTCAAAGAGCACTTATGGGAATATCATGTTAATAATTTCCTAGGTAAGTTTTACTCACTGCTTTGTGGGTGTTTTGTTGCTGCTAATTTTTTCAGCCTTTAATGCATGCACACATTGTATAAATACAGTAAGAAAATAACAATAAAAGACAATGCTAAAAAATGCCACTGCGATGCTCTAAGATCAGATTTTGTTAAATGACCTCATTTGTATCAGTCCCACCCCTTACAACTACGGAGGAAAAAGCCAATATCAATACTGCCGAATCTGTCTGCTATACTGTGACCTTATCATGCTATCAGAAAAAAAGATAATATCCACTCATGCTCAAAATATGGCTAGTATATTCATAAAGAATCAAAGAATCATAGAATCATCAAGGTCAGAAAAGATCTCTAAAAACATCTAATCCAACCATTCACCTCCCACCAAGACTATTCACTAGACCATGTCCCTAAGTACTACATTTTACCTTTAAACAACTCCAGGTGACCCCACCACTCTTCTGGGCAGCAGTTCCAATACCTAACCACTCTTTCTGAGAAGAAATTATTTCCAATACCCAATCTGAGTCTTCCTTGGTGCACCTTTTAAGGCCATTACCTCTTGTCCTATTGCTAGTTACCTGAGAGAAGAAGCCAATCTCCACAATGCCCTTTCAGGTAGTTGTAGAGAGCTGTAGAGAATTATGCAGACACATTCCAAAGTAATTTTCTTTAAGTCAAAAAAGACTATCCATCCCAACTGCCACAATAAGTAATGTTCCTTGGGATTGTTATTATTATTATTAGGATTTTTATTGCTTTATTATTATTATTATTATTATTATTATTATGCCATGTATTTATACAAACTGGGAGAAGAACCACTTGAGATCAGCCCTGCAAAGAACTTTGGGGGTCCTGATAGACAAGAAGCTGGACATGAGCCAGCAGTGTGAGCCTGCAGCCTGGAAGACCAACTGTGTTCTGAACTGCGTTAAAAAACGGGTGGCCAGCAGGGAAAGGGAGGTGATTGTCCCCCTCTACTCAGCTCTTGTGAGGCCCCATCTTCAGTACTGTGTCCAGGCCTGGGGGCCCCAGCACTGGAAGGATGTGGAGCTCTTGGAGCGGGTCCAGAGGAGGACTGCTAAGATGATCAGAGGGCTGTAGCACCTCTCCTATGGGGAAAGATTGAGGGAACTGGGTTTGTCTAGCTTAGAAAGGCTCCAGGAAGACCTCATTGTGGCTTTCCAATACTTGAAGGCAGTGGGAGAGGTAGCAACTGTTTACAAGGGTGGATAGTGATAGGACAAGGGGGATTGGTTTTAAACTGAGACGGGGGAAGGTTTAGGTTAGATATTAGGAGGAAGTTTTTCACACAGACGGTGATGCTGCACTGGAACAGGTTGCCCAAGGAGGTTGTGGATGCCCCATCCCTGGAGGCATTCAAGGCCAGGCTGGATGTGGCTCTGGGTAGCCTGGACTAGTGGTTGATGACCCTGCACATAGCAGGGGGGTTGAAACTGGATGATCACTGTTGTCCTTTTCGATCCAGCCCATTATATCGTTCTATGATTATTTAATGAAGTCCCACAGCTTTCCTTGGGACTTTTGAACAGCCCTAGCTGTTTTTATCTCATCCAACAAAATATGTGTGATTGTGTATCAGCTGTGCTCATCAGCTGGAAAAAAATTCTTTTAAAGCAGTTTTTGGACTGAAATTTCAGCACAAATCTGTGCTGTGGATCTGACGGAGCAGTGATCCCATTCACTACAACTGCTGTAGTAGAGGCAACATGAGGGTGAAGAGGTGGGCACCTGGTAGGGACTCTGTCCTTAGGTTCATCAGATAACTGAAAGATGAAACCTGGTCTTTCTTTAACTTGCTCTGATGTAGCAAATGACAGAAAGAGGATGGAACAGACATGCCTGGATGCTTCCTGATGTCCCCACAAAATCCTTTTGTCCTTATGGGTGTAAACCAGATGTATGTATTCCCTGCTCTTTGCAAGTGGCGGGTAGAATCATTACTTCATCTTCAAGATGAAGAGATAAATTTATAAAAGTCAAGCAATGCAGAAGCAGCTGCAAAAACTGACATAAACTGCAAGTTCTGTCCTCCTCCCCCAGCCTCCAAAACACAGACATTTACAGTGGTAAGCCAGTAGTATTTCTACCTGTTACATTACCACTTTATTCAGTGTTCTACCATTTTCATTCCATTAATGTTTTCCTGTGATGCATTTCAGAATTGGTTTAAAAAAAAAAGGAGAGAGAGAAGGGGAGAGAGAGTGAGAGAGAGAGAGAGAGAGAGAAAGAGGCTTAAAGACTTCAGCCTTCCTTAATCATGCAGGGATATATTTTCAAAGCAGTATGCCAGGAGTATTCCACGTGATTCTCATTCATGTTAAAATTAGAGACACCAGAATAAACCCCATATGCTGCTTTGAAAAGGTACTGCAACGTGTCCAAAGAAAATTTCTGCAGCTTAATGGTGCTTGCACATTTTTTTTTCTGCCTGCTTTTCTTCCTTTGATTCCTGAATATATTTTTAACAGCTCTTAATTTATTTCTCTTTTAATAACACTTTGTACTATTTGGTAAAATAAAAAGAAGTGATTTGCTGGTTATCTTGGTCTCTTTGCAGCCTTTTTATTTATTTTTTTAATTATCAGTTCAATCAGAATAGCTTTGCTCTGTACTATGCAAAGCTTCCAATATCACTCTTTCTTGAAATGGTCACCACAGGCAACCTGTCTACTGGAGCTGCATCCTGCAGTAAGGGCTGGCTGCTTTCCACACCTGAGCTGTGTCCTAGCTGTGGCTGCAGTGGTAGCTGCAGAGGCCCACCCAAAGGCAGACGCAGTACTAGGTTTGCTGTATGGTTTGTTCCAGTTTGACTTTATAATCACATCAAGCATTTCATGTGCTGTGGTCATGTACGTACAAACCAACAAATGCTGGTAGATTACAAAATTTGTCAGTTATAACTATTGTCTTCTTCATCACCTAAAGAGAGAGAGATTTTAGCCGAGATTTCATTTTCTGACTGCTCCAGTTCTCTTGTCCTTTCCCTCTAAGTTTTACTGCGTTCTAAGGCTGCACGTGAGAGACTACATTGAGAAAGAGCATGAATGACATATCATCATTTTTTCCTCATCCCTTCTCATTACTGTCTCAAATCCAACACATTGTCACTTACAATAAACATGCAAACACTGTATCCAACTACATCATTAACCTTTAAAGGATATAAACAAAGGGAAAAAAAGCCTATCTAGATGTGGAAGGTGCTTCCACTACAGAACAACAACAAACAAGGAAACAAATAACAAATCTATCATGATGTTTTCTTGCTAACATGTTGCAAAACATCATTTATTTATTCCAGTTATCTGATTAAAGAACTATTTATATCACCTTTCCTTGTTCCTTTTGAATTGTCTGTGTGCTCTGCCTATTTAGATGGCACTCTCATTTGCTCAGAAACCTTTGCTAAAAAGAAATAACTGTAGCTTCTCAGGATGAAAAAGCAGCAGCAGCCAGCACATGGAATTACATCCTGCAAGAACATTAGCTAAATCCTTCCCATAAAACAATATGAGGAGATAGAAGGTCCCTAAATAATTATGACTGAGCTTTCAGAACTATGACAAACTATGATGGCTTCATAGGGGCCACTGCAGCTGATAGGGAAAGCCTGACTTGTGGTGTTTGGCTAATGCATCCATCACAAAGTAGACCATGTGCACTTTCTTTAACATAAGAAAAAAATTGTGAGATTGGTTCATTATGTCTCCGTGCTAGTTTTAATGATGGATAATGATATGAATTACAATTTTCCCCATTCTTGTACTGAAAAATGTGTTATTTTCTACACATGGAATTAGAGAGTAATTCAGGTTGCTAGGAAGTTCTAGCGGTCATCAAGCTCCACAAGCACATCAGATCTTAGCTCAAGCTTAAGCCAAGTTGCTCAGGGCCTTGCCTAGGTGAGTTTTGAGTTTCTCCAAGAATGAAGGTAGTGTGCAACCTCTTCTAGCACAACACCATTATCAGTAATTGGAAATATTTTATTCTTATGTCCAAATACAGTTTCCTTCTCTGCAGTATGCGACCACTGTGTTTTTTCCCTTCATCGCTTACTTTCTGAGAAGGGCATGTATTTTCTCTACAGCTGCTTGCTCAGGTAGTGGAAAAAGACAGCAACTGGATTCAACCTCCTCTGTTCAGCCAGGTGAACAAATGCCACTCTTTCCCAGTTCCCTTGAACAGCAGACTCCATTCCCCTTGATTACCATTGTGGCTTTCTACAGGACTAGCTCAATTTGGTCAGTCTCTCCCCTTTATTGGGGCACAAAACTATATGCAGTTTCTCCAAATGCTGCTTCAAAAGTGCCGGATCTGGGGGGGTGGGGGGCGGGTGGGGGTGGAAATAATCACTTCCTTTGAGCTGCTAGCTATGCATTAGCTAATGCAATTCAGCATGCAGATAGTCCACAGCACACAAGCACGCAATACTCATCAAAACAGGGACCATCCTACCAGTAAAGACCTACAATTATATTAACAAAACATGAAATTAGTCTGGGCCCTCAGTTTGCATTGGCAATCATGTATCCTCAGCCTGCTGTGGTGCAGAAATTAATTTCAAAGCCCTAGTCATGGTAAAAATCAATACTAGATACTGAAGTGTTACTCTAGTACTAAAATCAAGAAGCGTAGAGAAGGAAATTAGAATCATCAAATTCTTTCAAATGATAATAACTGAAGCAAATTGAATAGCTATGAAACATTCTGTTCTCTGGGGCTTAAAAGCAACAAGCCAACAAAAAAACACCCAACTCACGCAAAACTAAATAAGTTTATGGAGACATTGTCCTTATTTTCTTCCTAAATAGGGTCACTGGTTTAATGATTTTCCTTTAGGTGGTACCTTTAAGATTGCACACTCTGAAAGGCCATTTAGACCATGTGTATATCTGAAGCCATTTGCAGACTACACACATAAAACACCTACCTGAGGTTTATTTCCCAGACTTACAGATCTTTTATCAGAGAAAATTAAACCTAAATTAAACCTACAGTCCACTGTACATAAACTTATGCTGGATGAAGGAATATCTCTATCATTGCTATTAAAATATTGTGTTCACGCAGTTACTTGCAAGTGGAGACTTGTTTGTTCAGATAGCTATATCTAAAGGAATTAGAAATACTTCTCTGTGTGCAATTTTGACTTTAAGATTTCAACACTATCCTTCAGATTTATACCACTACTGAAAATAGCTGCCAGTAAACACTATCCCAGCTTCACAAACAGACTTCCAATATTCTACAACCTCCAAAAGTCTTATCTGGTCTCCTGACAGGAGTTGTGGCAGTGCAAAGTAGTCAGCAGGTACCTCATCTACAGAGAGTGAGAAAAGTCATTAACACCCTCCTTATGTCAAGGAGGGTGGGAGCAGCTTTATGAGCCATGCCATTGCTCTCAAGGAAAGGGAACAGACAGAAGGAAAGGCTGGGGGAATAAATCCTGTTGGAGGCCAGAATACAGAACAGGGAGAGACTGAAGAAATGCTGACTAAGAGAGAAATCCAGTAAGATTTCTACACACTTCCCCGCCCCCTCCCCTCCCCCCCCCAAAAAAAAAATTGAAAAAAATCTAGTAATTAGCTTATAAATGTACTTTTAGCAAAAACAAAAGGCATGCAGGCCTTAAAATGCAGAGTATCAGTTACAAGACAATCACACAAACTTAGAATTATATATATATATATATAAATCACGAGGAAGTAAGCTATTTAGTAACTTCTAAATCCCTACCTTACACAGAAAAGACTACCTGGAAGGGATATGAAAATCTTGACAGCTATGAGACTACTTCCTTCATCTTACATATCTGATGTTGCAAAATAGGGATATTCTGTTTTCCTACTTGGTGACTTTTGAAATGGTATTTTCAATATGAAAGGATGATCAGTCACCTTTGGAAAGGCTGTCAGTACACAATACAATGGGATCTGCAGTTTCCTTTGGATTCTTGGGTAAGTAAAACAAAAAGGTCCAGGCGGTCTTTACTATTCAAGCAAAATAGATACAATCGCAATTCTTAAGCTCTTGCTGCTGAGGTTCTTATATCAGCAACACAATAAAGATCAGCCAGCTTCTCTGAGACAGAAAACTGATGCTTGAAATACATCTCCAGAGAGAAAAAATTAGCATAAAATTCAAAGCATGTGTGGAAGCTATTTCCCCTGATGCTTCCATTCTTCCAGACGCAGACTTGACATTCTTGACGCAAGGATGGCTCTCAAGCATTTTAGTTTCATGGTCAAGGTATTAATATCTTCATCTGACACAGCAAGACCTTCAATTGTCTGCACTGGCGTCTTTTTCAACAATTCTGACACAGAGTTTGGTATTTGTTTCTTCACCTGTGACTGTGTTGTTTGGGTCAATATATGTATGCATCAAATCTCTTTCCATTCCTGCACTCAGCTTCTAATTTGATATTCCTCAGCAATCATTTGCATTTCTGGGGCCTTGTTTATCTGCTAGCCACACATAATGGTAACTAATGGAAGGGGGTCTATCAATAAATTCTCTTTAAGTCATCAGTAAATGCACAGCATTTCCCAAGTGGTTCTTCAGACTGACAGCGTGCAAGGGCAAAGAAAGACAGGTCATATCGCCTTGAAAGGGTCACCTGTCATTCTTCCCTGTTTTGCTCTTGATGGATGAGTGTCAGAACCCAAGCTCACTCTTAGCTTCCCTGCCTTTCCTAAGAAACTCAAGCCCCAAAACCATATGGGGAAACACCTAACGCTTCCAGAAAGGTTTTCTAGACTTCTCTATTTATAATGTGTTTGCTCTATGAAGTTGCAGGGTGTGTGTTGGGGTGGATTATCCATGCAGATAAATGCTCCCACCTATGCTGGGCTTTGTGCAGTCCACGCAAGATGACTCGGTTGTATATTCACTGCTGCTGGCACCCCAGGTAACCTAAGAAAAGCCCAGAATCAGGCTCTTTCATTGGCCTTGTGTGTGGGTGCAGCAGGGCTGATAAGGGAGAAGGGCAGGGGGCAGGGCATGGGATGGGGGTAGTGCTCATCTCCTCCCACTCTGCCTCTGCCCGCAGCCCTCCCTCTCACATGCCTCTGCTGCAACCGAGCCACCCGCTCTCGGCTCACGCTGGTACATCGGGTAACAGGAGCGTTCTATCAGATGCTGGCCAGTTACCTCATCTGCTAAAAATAGAGACATGCAGCAGACTGACTGGCAGATGCCTTTTTAGTAGTGACTGACGTATTCCACAAAGACAGTATGTGAGACGTACATTCCAAAGAACAAAGGACATTTGTATAAGGACAGATGAGACAAAACCAACAAAAAGCCCTGGCTTTGCTTATGAGACATGTATGAAAGATTTTTTCCTGCTCTATTCAACCACCACGCTATTCAGATGACAATTACTTAAAGCGAACCAGCAATAACACGAGCTCTTCTGCTACTCTAACAGAAGCTATAAAAATCTCATTGTCAGTCACATCGTTCATCACGATAACCTCATTTCAACTGAAACAAAATCTCTGAGACATCACCTCCCCCCCTTCATTCTCTTTTTTATTTGCCTATAATAAGGTCTATAGTCTAGGGAGCTCTTGGGCTACATTCCATGCATTGTGATTCACAAAATGAAAATCTGGTATTATATGCCCACTGACATTCACATCAGCAGCAATTCATGCAGCAAAAAGCCATATGCCATGCACTTCTGATTTAACTGTACTACAGAATCATATCCTAGAAAGAAGAAATAAAAACATAGAGAAAAGAGTGGTTCCTAGGATCTGATTATTACGCACACTTTAATCCAAGAACGACAAGGGTAACATCATAAAATATGCTGCTTTCATGACAGTTCCAGTTAAGTTCTATCATTCCTTTTAGCGACTAATATACCCTGCATACACGACGAGGATTCTTTACCAGTGGAAAATGTTCTTGCAGAGCACAAAGAAGGGGGTTAGCACCGATAACTTGCACCCAACATTTCTCCTCTGGTTATCAGGCTTACCACTCAATCATCTTTTCAAAGGCTGAGATGTTTATTGGCTTGATCAGCACCCACGGAGATGAAAATGAAGAACACTTTGAAAATGTGAAGTACCAGCGGTTTTAAAAATTGCCATCTACAGGGTGTTAAGAAGATCTGTGTGTGTTCTACAGTAACACACAGACTTCATTAGAAAGCAGTGGGATAAAATCCACTCTGTCAATGAAGGCGAGGTTTTCACAAATAAGAGTTTTCATTGCTGAAACCACAAATGATTTCCATCACTGGGGAATGGATAAGTCAAACAAATTTTTGACCAAGGAGTGGATTTCATTAAAATAGTCTTTTTTAATTTTCTTTTCTTTTTTAAAGAAATAAACAACAGCAACAAAACAATAAAAAATACTTTTCCAAATAATAAGAGATGCTTTGCTGAGACATTCTTCTTTGCTGAAGAATCCATCTCTTTTGTAATGCACCCACACTGGGACACAAATGAGCAGAATTTCAGTCTTTTAATGCTTTTCCTTTTAAGTCTGTGACCTCCTTGAAATCACTGTGTATGTAATCATTGGAGAAGGCTAGTTCAGCTACAATAACAACAAGATGTGACCCCGCTACTAAAGACTTCCAAAGCCTTCTGGCAAAGACAGGAAGTAACGAAGAAACTATTTTTAAATAAAAAATAATCTTTAAATGAGAAGCCATGTGAGGTGCAGAGAAAGGGCAAGAACATCTCTTCCTTCCGCTTCATTATCCAGTATAAGAAGTTATACTTCACAAATTAACTCTTATGTTTTTAAAATATTTGATTCTATTCTATATATTCTTGACAATGCCGGTGAACACTGAAAAACTCTCAGAAAGAGGCCACTAATTACATTTAAAAATGCAAGGTACTTGTTTGGTTCCTATGAGTTTGATAATCCAAACCTTTGGGATATGAATATTTGAAGTTACAGCTGACTTTTACAGATCGATCCTTCAGGAACTGGAAAGCTGCATCGTTAAGAGCCTTAAACGCCCCTTCTCAGTCTCCTGCAGCCAGAAGCAGCAGACGAGTAATAAACTTGCTTTGACGAACGCAGTGGGACACATTTGGAGATCTGACAGGTGTGGATAAATGCACAGAGATGGAGAAGTCAAAACAGTGCCATTCCCAAATGAGAAGCCAATGAAGAAATAAACTTGCAGTACCCAGTCCACAAAAAGCACAGAGGAAACACTGACCAAATGCTAGGAAAAGGTCTCCCTACGCTGTGTTGAACTGCACTCCTTTAACCAGACCCATCCTAAGCAAGTGATTACAAATAGAATAGATCTGACAACCATCCTGCCCTCCCTTACCCTTGTTAGGGGATCTCCTTGGTACTCAAAGGGGGATATTTTTCAATCAAAAAGCCACATTTTCTGTACAAGATATGCAGCAGACTTTCAAACTGTTAAGTGCTCTAAACATTTTTTAATATAAATGTACACATTACACAATTAATGACAAAATATATTTATAGCAATGATTTGCTTCCAATAAAAGTTACTAAAATGCTAATGGCTTCAGGTGTGAAAACGTGGAATTTAATTTGTGCTAATCTCCCTAAGCCAGGGGAATACTGAATTCACTCTATGTGAGAATAATTTATTTGCAGTATCCCTGTCTGATATAAACAAAGCACTGCCAAGGGAAGGTGCAATAAAGCTAACAGAGAGGTGTAATCATTCCACTGGCCCAATCTTTCCCACAAGTAAAACACAAAGAGAATTCTTCCAAAAGTGCTCTCAAATGAAGATAAATGCATCTGCTTCTGGCTACTGAGACACTGATAAGAAAACACCACCTGCTTCGGGGAACATCTGTGGAAGAGCTATTTACCACCCTTTCCCCTCCTTAATAATTAAAAGGAAAAGCAAGTGGCAGACAGGTTCACAGAAAGACCAAAGGATCTGACTTGCAAGTTGGTTTGCTTTAACTAATTTTTCTCTCCTCTTTACGAAAATTGTTCTTCCCTTTGGCACTATCCTCCCCACATCTCTATGCATGGATGGGAACAGCAGGGCCAGACAGGCTTGAGCACTGCCGTGAGCATGGACCTGCAGCATGCCTGATGGAGGAGGCTGGAGCAGCTGGACAGAATCCCTCTTGCTGTTCTTGGCCCTGCTGCTGTGTAACTGTCAAGACACTTAGGCTCTGCATATCCTTGCCACCTGTAAAGTGGTTTTATCAAGGAGAAAACTGTGAGGTACTGTTACTACTGCTGGAAGGCATCACCCAAGTACAGGAGGAAATATGCTTCTCCTACTGGCCTGCTGCAAGGCAGAGCCCACGGAGCTGCCATGACACAGTCTAGCACATAAAACTGGGACAAGATGGCAGTTAGGGGGGCATTTTGAACAGGATCCATGCACATTCTGCCCTTGGAGTGTCCCCAGCTTTTAGGACACCCAGCAAGCAGGTGAGAGCTCCTCCATCACCATCACCTTGTATTGCTGTCTTGAACTTTTCCAAACATGCTGCTCAGACCTCTGCTTCCCCACGGCCGCCTTGTACTACTTTGTAGTGACGTGGGTCCACCACACTTGTTTCCACACAAAACACTACTTACAGTGTCCCTCCTTAAAATCCTGCCCGTGAAGATTCGGTCACACTCTGAATCCAGTGATTCATTCTACAGCTGCCTTCAGTGCATTAAGAAGCTGAGGAAACTGTAGTGCAGCATTTCTGAACCATCATCCAGGAAAGAAATAGTATTTCTCATTTTTATGTTATGCTTGGTTACCTTTTCTGTTATCTTGTCATAGAGCAAGGAAAAATGTTCACAGGGTCTGAGCATGAGCAATAAACATCTTCTGTGGTTATCAAGTGCTTCACTGTCTGCTTTGGTATTTAATTACAGGACTCACGTAGGGCATTTATTGTTTGCATCTGCTGCCACTGTGAACATTATCTGCTATACAGATTACTGCACAACACAGTGCTTTCCTTTTTATACCCATCAGAGCCATATATCATCCCCTTTCAGAGTAGGCCCCTCTTCTGCACAGACCCAGAGCCAAGGTTTGGCTTGTCACTGACATGGCCAGATACACAGCCAGCTGCTGCTCTAAGAACATATCATTGCTGCTTTCCAAATGGATGTCTCTGTCCCTGTAGACATCAGGCTGGACAGGGCTCAGAGCAACCTGATCTAGCTGTAGGTATCCCTGTTCATTACAGGGGAGTTGGACAAAATGGCATTTAAAGGTCTGTGCCAACCATTCTATGATTGTGTGAATCTACATGATAAGCACAACTACTCCAGGGTATGCAGGCCTGCTGGTGTGGGACCAGGGCCAGCTATGCCAAGATGCTGAAAACAGAGACTTTTGGAGGTGTTACACCAATACAAAATACATTTTCATAGAACATTTTAAAACTGATATTTTTTACTTCAGTGATCTGAAACATATGTCCAAAGGGCAAAATAAATTGAATTCTCAGTAATGAGGAAAATGCGTCAGTGGCACCATTAGCTGACCTTCCTCTGCTTTTCCATTCTCTAAATCTATAGTTTCAGTGAGTGCGGTAGATTTTGATTTCAAGCATTGTACACCACAGTTTTTCAGTTAGCTCAGCTTAAGTTCTGTTGCAAAGATAATCTGTGTCTTGTTATGACTAGTGATTTTTATGCCATCTAAAAACATAAAACTACCCCATAGACTAATAAAAATAGCTATCATTATGTTTACTCTCTACTAAACTGATTCAAAACCTTGGTTGGTGAATCAAGTAATTTTATTTTTTCTTACATGCTGGGGCTGGAGTCAGGAATTTTTACCCTTACTCTCCTTCGTTGTTGTTGTTTGTTTTGTTTTTAAGATGGCACTAAGCAGGGAATCAGCAGATCTCATACTGTTCTGCAGGTCTAACAAGACAAGATACCTTTCTTCCTATTAGTACATAAATTTCAAATTCATAAAAAGCATCAGACAAATCTCTGGAGAACAGAGGTGAGAGGATAATCACATTCCCTGCATCTTCTATCTGCAGTCTCCTTGTCTCACAATGAGTGTATTTTACAAGAAGATCACTAACACAGGATATCTCTAAGTAAACTCTCATTAGGACAACACAGGGGCATCCACCTAACTATAACTAATGGAGATCAATACAGATTTCCTTTGGGAGTATCATTCAATTTGGCCTCATGGGGGGAATTTTATAGTGTGGGACCAGTACCAAATATTCAACTGATTATCACATTAAAAATACAACCGGCCAACTCAAGTACATCACAGCCTGTGTGACAGAAGAGCCTGGATACCTTGAGCCAAGCAGAATATAGATGGCTCCTACAGGAGGAAAAACTGACTGACAGACACCTATTTAAACTGGCAGGCTGGTGATGAAGGATTCTAGATGCTGGAGTATAAATCAGTTCAGCTTACTTACAGTCAGCACTGTCTCCAAAAGCTATACACAATGTTTTCTTCTGCTGCAATAAAACATAGAATTATATAATCTCGTCTCCAAGCTTTATATTTTCAAAAGCATAAACTATGCTGTCTGCTTACAAATGACTGCTGAGGATAGAGCTTGTTAAGTGTCCTTTGATCATCCGTAGGCTCAAAGAAAAACAAAAAGGTTTCAAATGGAATTGCTGCCACTTGCATGTCTGTCTATCCCATTGTATCTTAATTTCTCTAGAAAACTCACCAGACGTGAATTATGCACGTCTTAAAATACTACAAAAGCAAAATATATGTTTAGCTGCCTGACTGAATTATTCTATTCAGTCATCCACAAGTATACTGAGAGACTTTAAAAAAGGTTTCAGGTCTGACAGTATTGTACTATCACCATAGAGATCCAAGGAGCTTTGCTAATGCAAGGGAGTTAAGCCTGACAAAAAATGCCTGTTTTAATGAATGAGAATCAGAGAGACAAAGCATGAGATCATAAATGTCTCACTAAAACACCATCACATTCTTCTAACTATAAATAAAGTGACATTTTATTTACTTACTAAGCTTTAAAAAAAAAAATAAAAAATCAACAAACCGATATGGAATCTCTATAAGATAGAATGTGGAACCAGGGAGGTGTAGTATGTGATATTATTGCCAAGAGAGTCTTAATCTTTGAATAAGCTCTGAAACCTGCAAGCAAAAACCAGGCTCATAACAACCTGAGAAACCTGAACATCTATACATCTGTAGGTCATAGGTGCATTCTAGAGTCTTGAGGGAACTGACTGATGTAGTCGTCAAACCACTCATAATGATATTTGAAAAATGGCAGTCAGGGGAAGTCCATGGTGACTGGAAAAAAGGCAACATCACACTTATTTTTAAGAAGGGAAATAGGATGACCCAAGGAACTATCAATCCATTGGCCTCTGTGCCAAGGAACATCATGGAACAGATACTTCTGGAACTTATGCTAAGGCACATGGAAGACAGGGAGGTGATATGGGACAGCCAGTATAGCTTCACCAAGGGCAGGTCTTACCTGAACAATCTAGTGGACTTCTATGATGGTGTAACTTAATGAATGGACAAGGAAAGAGACGGTGATATCATCTATCTGGACTTGAGTAAGGCCTTTGACACAGAGCCTCATAACATCCTTCACTCATGTTGGAAAGATACGGATGTGATGGGTGGATGTCAAATGGAGGAGGAACTGGTTGTAAGTTCAAACCCAGAGAGTGGTTGTCAATGGCTCAATGTCCAGATGGAGATCAGTGATGAGTGGTGCCCCTCTTGTGTCAGTACTGGGGCTAACACTGTTTAATATCCTCTTTAGTGACATCAACAATGGGATTGAGTGCACCCTCAGCAAATTTGCAGATGATGCCAAGCTGTGTGCTGTAGTTGGGAGGGACAGGTTGCCATCCAGAGAGGGTCCAAGTGAATCTCAGGACATTCAACAAACCCAAGTAAAGGTCTTGCACTCAGGTTGTGACAAATTCCACTATTAATACAAACTGGAGGATAAAAGGGTAGAGCACCTTTTTGCTAAAAAGGATGTTGGTGTTCTGGTGGATGGCAAGCTGGACACGAGCCACCAATGTGCCCTCAGCCCAGGAAGCCAAACATATCCTAGGCTGCATCAAAAGAAGTGTGGCCAGCAGACTGGGAATGGTAATCATGACCCTCTACTCTCTGTGGTGAGACCTCACCTACAGTATTGTGTGCAGACGTGGAATTCTCAGTACAGAAGAGACGTAGACCTGTTGGAAAGCATCCAGAGGAGTGCCACAAAAATGATTAAAATGATGGACAATTCCCCTGCAAGGGCAAGCTGAGAGCTGGGGCTGCTCAGCCTGACGAAAAGAAGGCTCCAAAGTGACCTAATAGCAGCCTTCCTGTTTGTAAAGGAGAGCTATAAGAAAGAAGGGGACAAACTGTTTACACAGTCTATTGTGATAGGACAAGGTTTCCAACTGAAAGAAGGGAGGTTTTTTTGTTTGTTTGTTTTATGATAAAGATAGTGAAGCACAGGAGTAGTTTGCCAGAGATGTGGTGGATATCCCACCCCTGGAGACATTCAAGGTCAGAATGGACTGGGCTCAGAGTAATTTGACTGAGATGTAGATGCCCCGGTTCATTTCAGTGCAGTTGGAATAGCTGACCCTTAACGGTCCCTTCCAACTTAAACAATTCTATGATTCTAAACTGTGGGGAAGCATTAGATCACTTCACTTCTCTGAAGCACCTGTAACTCTTCAATACAGGACATGAGGAAATAAGTCCTCCTACTTGCATACAAACCTCCTACCACCTCTCCTATGCAAACTATTGTGACTAATCATAAGTTTAAAATTCAACTAACAAAGCTCCTTCTCTTCAATTATGACTAAATACTAAAGCAATGAGATGAGCTTTTTAATGAAACCTCCAGGTCTCCTGAAAGGGTAGGCCAAATGCACTCTGGGTCTTATACAGCTTTTGCTTGCCAGCTTTGCAAAACACACAGCATAAAGAACAGGTACTCAGCACATAGAAAGGATGAACAAAGAATATTAATGTGCCAAGATCACCGAAGCTGCTTGCCAGGTAACAATTAAAAACAATGTTGCTTGGTTTGGTTTGGTAAAGTCATCAGCACTGGCAGCTGTCAGGTACCAACCAGATGAGTAAACTTTGGGTACCACTACATAACATCTCATCCTCCGCAAATCCGGAAGTGCTTCGCAAGCCCACATGACAACATGGTTTACCTTACTCACAGATCCCTTTAAGACAGTTATCAGCTGAGTAATGCACGTCACCACTACACGTCATCTGAAGTGGCTAAGAGAAGAAAAATCTTGTGACTAAGAGAAAGGATTTAGATAAGCAGACCATAACTGAACTGTTATTAAAGAAAACCACAGGAGTTTAGCATTCCCTTCGCTTAAAGTTACAATATTTCTGGGTTACAAATCCAGAAATGAATTAAACAGGCAGAGATCCTGGATGGCCCTTTCAAGCATCACCCACAACTCTCATGTTTCAAAGAATCACAGAATGGCTTGGGTTGGAAGGGACCTCAAAGACCATCTAGTTCAATACAGATATTAATACACTTGTTTAACACAACCACATATTATGAAGCAGTCTATTTAAAAAAAGTTATTACTTTTAAGTCCTTAATTTTCATCTTCTATGTTCCTCAGTAGATTGCCTTGCTATTACTCTTTGCAGTTCTGTACCATTTGGAAAGAGAAGCATGTCAGGAATTCCACACAAGAACACGCTTCTATGTTATCCTGCCCCAACACTTGGCATTTTGGACTTCCCTTCAGTTTTTTTTTTTTTTGGTTTTTTTTTTTTTGCCAGAGTTCAGGTATTGCCGCTATCTAGAGGTATCTTACCAAGAAGAAATCAACAAAGGTTATTTCATACTGTGTCCTATGGATTCACCTTTCCTTTGCAGTGGAAAATGGACACTTAGACCATTTCATTAAGAGCAGTTCCAGATAGAAGATAGGCATGATCATCCTTACTAGCGTATACATAACATTCACATCTGGTGATAACAGAGCACTTCTTTGGGAGACGATGACACAGTGCAGCAGTCTCACTTCTCATACTCAAGCAGTATGTCTATAATCAACATCTGGTCTCAAGTAGAGGCTCAAGATTCAGTTGAAGGATCCCAAAAGTGATAAGGATGCCAGCAGGTCACATAAGCACAATTTTGTTGTATTTGCAAAATGCCAAATATACTGTTCAGCCTCTTCTTACTATACACAGTTAAACCAGGACACCTAGGGCCCATAAAGACATACAGCCTTGTTCTCAACAGCTTTGCTGTCAGAAGACTGGCTGAAACTTTCAAATTTCTCTTACAGTGAAAAGGGTGCAATAACAATAGTTATTTGTTCTGTTTCAGCTGGCCAGACTGTACAGCAGTTTGTCAGGACTGTGACCCCTCTTGAATATTTTACCACTTTAGTGCTTGTATGAAATGAAAGGGATGCATGGAATTATCACTGCAGCACTCTTTGCATTATTTACAACATTAGAGGCTGCAGCACTTCAGCATAATATTGCTAACATAAAAAGGCAGAAATTCGCCTCAAACCAGGTTTTTATTTTCAGTCTGCAGTTAAAGATGATTGAAAAAGGTCTATGAACTTCTACCTTCCATTCCAACTACTACTTTCTAAATGCTGCCCCTCCAATGTGTAGAGAATATGAAAAGAAGAAATCCCACAGAAGTAGGATCAGTAAATCTCTATACCTCTAGGGAAGAATGGCCTTGTTTCACCATTTTGCCCAGTGATTCCCTCCCCACCCCTTTTCTTGCCTTATTGAAGTCCTCCGAAGTTGCCCTCATTTCCTTCCATGTCTTGTTCAAGAGCTGAATGCAGATACAGAAGAACTCCTCAAACGATCTGTCATGTGTGAAGAACATGGGGTGGAAATCGTTGCACGTCTCACTGGCTAAAAACAGAAAAACAAGGAGTAGTGGAATAAAACATTTAAAGGCATGAGTGAAAAAAATAAAAAAATAAAAACAACACCAAAAAAACCCCCCAAACACAAATATAGTACAATCAGTCACAAACCATAATTCACAGGAATCCTAGTCCCAGTAGCAAAGGTTGTCAAAACATTACCCTGAAAATCTAGCCATAGTCTACAGTCTTAAAGTTAATGAAACAGTGCTTCTCTGCATGAGACCATCAGCAAGAGCAAGAGGAAGCAATGACCTCCTTGCCTGAATATTCTCACAATGGGTGCCTAACCAGTGCTAAGTTTTTATTGTTCTCAGGACAGAGAAAGAAACAGGCAGAAACATAAGTATCCTCAATGAAACAGTTTTTCGACTGCTAACGGTGTGTATCCTATTGTCAGCTGAGAACCAAACACTAAGCACGAGTCACAAAATAAAATCACCAATGTTGGAAAAGACCTCCAACATCATCTACTTCATTTGTCCACCTATCACCAGTATTTGTCCACTAAACCATATGCCTTAGTACAATATCCAAATGTTTCTCGAGCACCTTCAGTGATAGTGACTCAACCTCCCTGGGCAGCCCATTTCAGTGCCTGACCACTCTTCCAGAGAAAAAATGTTTCCTAATAGTCAACCTGAACTTGAGCCCACTACCTCCAACCCTATCACCAGTTAGTAGGGAGGAGAAGCCAACTGCCACCTTTCCAGAATCTCCTTTCAGGTAGTTATAGAGACTAATGAAGTCTCCCCTGAGCTTCCCATCTTCCAGTCTGAACAATCACAGTTACCTCGGCCACTCTTCATAAGACTTGTGCTCCAGATATCTCACCAGCTTCACTGCCCTCTTTGAACACGCTCCAGGCCCACTCAAAGGGGCCTAAAACTCAACACAATACTCAAGGTACTCACTCACCAGAGCCAAGTACAGGGAGATGATCACTTCCCTGCTCCTGCTGGCTATGTTATTTCTGATACAAGCCAGCAATGACCTTATTGGCAACCTGGGCACACTGCTGGCTCATGTTTAGCTGTGTCAACCAACACCCTCAGGTCCATTTCTTTCACACAGCCTTTACGACACTCTGTTCCAAGCATTTCCTGGGGTTGTGGTCAAATAATATTAGATCACTGTACTGAAATATGAAGCTCTGCTGACACAACTGATTAGCTACTGTATTGTATATGGGCATACCATAGAGGTAAACAGAGAAATCTAGATAGACATATGGATGAAAATACAACCAATTACATTTGTTCTTTGAAAATAACTGGAAACAAAATAAATGGATCTTCTGTCACCTGCCCCTTATTTGAGATGGGGCAAAGAAAAAAAAAAAAAACAACAGGCAGACTGACTCCTTGTATGAGCTTCAGGCTCTTGGTCCTAGTACCTCCTTCTATCCACAAAAATACCCATCCAGCACATTTAAGCAACTTCTGCCATGTTAGTAGTTGCTATGAACACCAAACAAACACCAGATGTGCTTTCAATCACCTGAAGCCTCTAAGAAATATGGTTTCTGATTATTCTCAAGATGCAATATTCCAATTACAAAGCAAATCTCTGAAGCTTAATTGTACATCTGAGGCTTAATTTTAACACCAGATTTACTAAGATCTAATCAAATCCTCAGCTACGTAGCAAAGATAAGAGTTAATTTTGAAGCATAGGTTTCATTGTAATCAAATAAACACCATTTACTTAAAAGGATGTGCTGACAAGGATGAATTAGTCAAAGCAGAGACCTATATTTATGATGCAGGGCTCATCTGCTTTACAACACCTCAGGCATGATTTTCAGAGCACCTTCAGTTTCCATTCATCCAACAGGAGCTGCAAGGGCTCAGCACTTCCAATAATCAGACCTTCAGCCTATAATAATGTTAGAGACACAACAGTCCAGATTCTCAGAGGGCGCTTGTCTCTAAGTCATGAAATACTATAATGATGAGAAGAAACACTAAGCAGAAGAATGTAGCCTGTATTGTCACTGTAAATCACAGCATGAAACAAGGCAATAAACCCAGTGCACACTGGCCTTTTCTCTCTGAGAGAAAAATATCCATAATTGATTTCAAAGGCAGCTTTTGTATATCTCAAAAATTCTATCCCAAGTAATTTAATTCGATGGGAACATCATAAATGAAGCACATCAGCAATCTTTATATTAGAGTGTATCTATGGTCTGCAGGTCAGTTTCTAGATATCTAATGAGAGAAACCTTGACCCAACACTTTCTTTCTTCATTATTCAATCAAGATGAGGACGAAAAAAAAGCAAAACTTAGTTACCAGTGGTTTGCAGATCACAGTAAATACTGAGTCACAACTTCCACTGCCTTCAGCTCTAAGTCAGCATCTCTGCTGTCAGGGTACTGCCTTTCTCCACAGAGTGGGCAAATATAGAGGCTGCTCAGTTGTCAATTGATTTGTTTATTTTTTTTTCACTATCTTGCAGTTTGACTAATTGTAAACAGAAACAGAGATCCAGCATTAGAATAATTTGGAGACCTTTCACAATAGAGCTGCATGAAAAAATGTCTGGCTTTAAGCCCAGTAAGTACACTGTAACCTTCATTTTCACAACTAGCCACATTTGTAAGCAACACAAAAACATACATACAGCTGCAACACGGGGACACAAATCATCATGATTATTTAATAACATCATCAAGTTTTAATTATGCCTCCATGAGATCACCTTTTATAGGCAAGGCAAGTAACAGAAGAAAGCTCCAGCCTACATAAATCAGGTGAAGATCTCGTTGATTTTCCTTTCTTGGCACTGCTCTTGAAGCTGTAGATCAATGTGTCACCTATCAGGACTGAAGTAGTCCTTCAAGCTTCTAGCTGATCTATAGCTGTGACTTTGAGGAAGAAGCTTAGTTCATTTCTCAACATCAATTGCATTGGCAAAAAACAAACAACAACAACAAAAAAAAAAGGAGCTAATTTCTATCTGGGAGTTTATGTTGGTTACTTCAATGCATATTTTTAGTGTTTCTCTTAAACAGTTCCTAAATTACAAGTAAGACATTCAAGCATCCCTGACTGTTCAAACAGTAAATGGATCTGATATGTTGGGTTGCTCTTCTGTTGACTAGTAGAGACAACAGAAAAAAGAAAAACAAATTGAGAAAGAAGAGTTTTTTCTTTCATTTTTCACTCTGTATCTGAATGCTTTTTCCCGTGAGAAACAACACCATCAGGGACAAATTTCTTCTAGCTCTGTCAAGAGCAGTTATGTGCATATTTGCATAAGCCTGTCTGGGAAGGGCACAAGTACACTATGATGTTTCAGTAACTGTTTGACTTGAAGTACAACTGAGATTTAAATGTCATTGTTGCTGTGGTGAATGGAATGCAGACAATACAGATTTCTGCCTGCAAGACAGACTCCAGGAAAGGCTGAGAGCCCCAGACAGATGTCAGGCTGAAGTGTCATCTCTCACGGCCCAAACCAGTAAGAATCCAAAGCAACTGGTGCTTATGTTGCCCCTGCAGCTGGAACTCACACTTTTCCTGCTCAAACATGCAAACAGATCAGAGGGTATGATGCTGTTTACATCTTTTCCTTTGCCATAATAAATTAACTATAGGTACACACTAATAAGCAATTTTCACTTGGAAGACGGAAAACTCTGAGTACAGTTTTCTGTACTCCTTTGATTCATTTTGCACAATACTTGGAAGTAACATGGAGATGATCCTTCTTTCCCCACGAAACTACAATAGAGAGGTACACAGTGCTACCCATTATTTTCAAAATGCATCCATGGTGCCAGGGGGAACAAGTTTGGGGTAATTTAAGTAGTCTTTTTTCAGAAGGAAGGAATCTTCAAGATTTCTGTCCTCTTTTAAAGAGATAATACATAAGGCATCTTAAGAAGCCATGGGAAGACTCAAAAGGTGATCAACCTTCATATTTTTCAACAACCTAAACACTGACATCAAGAGTTTTTTCCTTACGTGGCAAAATCTTGACTTCACTGTTTGCACTACAGCAGAAACAAGTAAAAAGCACTGATATTCTGATGTACTAAACAAAATACCATCAAGATTACTTTGTCTGTAGAAGGCAGTACAGTGTGTAAAAGTGTACATGTCTACAGACTTACACTCAAATAAAAATCCTAAAAGCTAGGAGAAGTCTAACACTAGAGCCTGGGTTCTGCTACTATACATGAAAACAAGGATCCTAGAAATCCTTGCAAAGCCTTACAGGAAGAAAAAGTCTTAATCCTTTACAAAACTCCACAGACTACTTCCTCTTCTATACATAAAATTAGTTCCCCTGCAGATCAACAATTCAGTAGCTTTTCCACTCTTCTGTAAATGATGGCTCGGAGCCATCACATTGGGAAACTATAAAAGATAATTTACTAATCACAAATGAAAAAGCTCATCATGGATGTCAGCTATGTACAGTTGGCCTACAAAACACAAGTAGAACAGATTTTGCTTAGATGATGAAAGTGTTAACATTGCTGTGTATTCTCAAATATTTGAAGACCAGGCAGACAGCTTAAATCAATCAAATTATTTAGTTAACCATATATGTTTATAATATAAAACCATACATTTATACTAGCCATATAAATATGGTTCCTTAGCATTAATCTTGCAACATAAAAAGGGGCAGACGGAGTCTCTGTTAAGAAGTAAGTTCTGCACTGGTGTTGGTATCAACAGATCCTTCATACTACAAACCTCATCAAGAAAAACATGCCAAAATGCCTTTCAGAGGGGAGCAGAGTTGCAGAGTCTTGGGAAAACAGTTTGCAAAGCTTCAATGAGAGAAGGGCTTGGAAACACTTCCCCAACTGAAAAATACCTGGAATCTTTGTGATCAACTCTCCACACGGATCTGTGTTTCTATTAACAAGCTGCTCTTTAATTCTGAGTGACTCATTTATCCCTGCTGCTTTTTGTCCCTGATTTCACAAAATGGAGTTGCTAATATTTGATAGGGAAGGCAGGGGGTTGCCGAGAGATCCACTGCAGTTTCTGAAATGCAGCAAGATATATAAATGAATGGTGCAATATGGACTTTGGAAATATAATCTCCTCTGGCCTCCTCTGGGATTATTATTTGCAATAACAGAAGACAATCAAAGAGTAACTAATTCTCACTAGCTCTCCCAGGGAAAAGAGCACTGTAATTTCTGCTTCTCCCTGAAGATGAGATATAGTAAAAATAAGTACTGCCATGACCATTTTTATGTATACGCAATCAAAAATTTTCCCAGTAATACATGCAGCACATAAGAAAAAGTGCATCTAGTGCTGCAGAAATACCGCAATTGCCAAGTTCTTTACACTATTGATCCCTGTAGTCTGCTGGCAATAATTTGAAATATCTCTGGTCACCCTTCTGTAACTTGATAGGGAAGCAGTGTGGTTTAAGGCAAGTGAGGCCACTAACAACGGCAGTGCAATAATCACAGAATCATAGTATTGCAAAATATCCCAAGTTGGAAGGAACCCACAAGAATCATCCAGTCCAGCTCCTGGCTACACAAAGGACCACCCAAAATTCAAATCCTGTATCTGAATGTGTTGTCCAAATGCTTCTTGAACTGCCTCTCCCCCTCCCCCTCCCCAGCTTCACTGTCAGAGAGGGAAATACGTCATGGAAAGGACGCTGGCTCTCTCTCACTGCCTGGCAGCAGGTGTGGGTGTGCTTCCAAGCCATGTGCTTTTAACTTCAATGTAGGCTTCTCTGTCTTTGGAAAACTCTCTCTCTCTTATTTTACTTGATTTATTAGCCTCAATTTCAATTAGATTGCATTATATTGTGTTATCTTGCATTCACAGTTAGTAAAATAAGTTTTCCTCCTTAGATCGCCGCTGCTCTGTTTGTAGGTAGGTAGTTCTGAAAAGGTGTTAGAGTATTAAACCTTCTCCGTTCTCAGGTCAATTTATTTATCTATTTATTTATTTAATGGTGAAATCTCAGACTGAATCTCCATTTTGTCTCTCAAAAGAAAGTAGAAGCAATGGTTTTAGCGTCAGCCTAATGGTTTTCAGTAAGAATCTAGCTCTAGATTCTCAGCTCTAGAGATACACAAAGAAAGAATAACAACAACAAAATACTAACTGTTAATTTCAAGAGACAGATTCCCTTTTGAATTCTTTCAAGTGGCACTTCCTGATTCATACTGCTACCAAGTACGAGTCGTACTGTGGCAGCGCTGATTCCTCCCTATGGGAATCTTTTCAATATATTAGTAAGTCTGAACACCACATTAGAGATGGGACAAATTGCCAAAGCATGAGCTCTATCTTACTGACAGGCAAATGCATGCATCTAGGCTGACAATACATTCTACTGGGCAACGAAAAGCAAGGATTCTACAAAGCCTCAAGCCTGAGGAGACAACTTAGATGTCTACAGTACATGCAGCCCCAAACCCTTCATTGACTTAACAGGTTTTAGTTTGATGACGATTGCTGCTGTATCAGAAACATGCTTTCCCTCCCCAGGATATCATTAAACAAAGGATCCAGTGTTTAAAAATTCCCCTCTCTCTCTTTCTGAAACAAAAACAGAAGAAGAATTCCCACTCCTGCAATACAAGTCAGTAAAGCCTGCACATAAGTGCAGCTACCAACGGATACGGCTGCTCACAGCTGGCATCTCTGCTGCATCCATAGGGAGGAGGTTCAAGAATGAGACCCAGGCAGACTCATACAGTTACATCCAGAGCTGATGGCAAACAACTGAATGAAACCAATGCAGCACTAGTGCCCACAAACTGGGCTTACTTCATAAAAATATTTCTTTTTGCATCTATCTGTAAATACAGAGACTTCTCCTGCTCACAATGGAACTGAAGACCAAACAATGTTGTTCAGAAATGTAAACAGAAAATGAAAGCGCAAGGAGAGGAAAGATACTAAAATGATTCTTACATACACCAAGGAACTGAAAAAGATTGCAGAGGATCAGTGTTGTGCTGATAAGGGTTCTCCATCTCTTTCCATAGAAGTCTATTTTTATTTGTGATAAAACAGGTGCTAGATACAAATAGCTCTGAATTGCCTCTAGGATGTGTCACTGCACACTCCTGGCTAACCACGAAAGCACTCAAATTCCCTCTTCTCTCCCCTGCTACTCCCAGTATTAAAAAGCAGCAATCAATAACAGTAAGAAAACGTGCTTTTGAAATCCGATGGATAAACGAGAGCATTGTTATCAGAGGTGAGGGAGCACTTCATCTGCATTAATCATGCACTTCTAGGAGAAAACTGTGAGTGTTGAAATGGTACGAAAAACAAGGGCTTATATTTGTCATACCGAGAAAAGAATGTCCTTTATGAGAAAGAGACAGAGATATGCAAGAACAGATCTGCAGTTACGCTCCAGTGTATCTACAGCATCTCTCAATAACAATATTAAAGAATGTTAACAAATCAACATGATAAATTTGCTTAGGGACTAAGAAATATTTATGGTCACTTGTGGTAAGAATATGGAACAGAAAGGTGTTGCACATATAAAGCAGAAACTACGGAGCTGTGTTTAAAAATAGGCATAGTTTGCAAAACTTCTTACAAAGGCTGACACCATTGCTTTCTCAGGTTCCTGTACACAAGGCAATGATGAGTACATGAAGGCTTAAAAAACATTTAGAAAAGCATTTCTGACAACTTCTAAGCCTGTGGACTGTCTGCCTACTTGTGGGCTGATTGACACAGATAGAGGCATTTACAGAAGGCCAACTAAGCTCCAACTTATTGAGGGAAACACCTTATCACATCTGTTAAATGTTGATACCCTAGTCCTTTCCCTGAAAGATCCTGTCTCTCCTAAGCTCTCAAAGAAACTAGCCTATCCATATCTCCAAACAAATCAGGAAGAATGACAGTAACAATGGGGGAGGTAGATATTCTCAGCCTTCATAAAGAGCAGCATGAAGGCACTCACAATGTGCAGCCACTTTTTTTAGTCCTACAGTACTCAATGGCAAAGTTTATTCCTAAATGCTGTATTCTTTCTGCCAGCTATTGCATCTCCACACACCCAGATTACTGAGGGCTGGAGACAGAAATGCCTGTATGCCAAAGCAGACACCGGTCCTGCCTTCACTTGTGCATCTCCTTGCTGTCCCTGTAAGCAGCATACTGAGGGAGGACTGCTGATGTTTCACTTCTTACTCTGACTTATTGCTTCTCCTCCTGAAGGGATTCTTGCTAAAACGATCACTCCTACCACTAATTACCCATTCTCTCTATTTGAGAAGCTACACAGACTGCACTGAAGGTTGTACAGCTTACGCCTCTCCAAAGACCTTCTCTGAGATACTTCATTGAGAAGATAACTCTGATTGCCATTTGAAATACAAACCGTGCTGTTTTGATTCACAAGAGAGAAGCTGTCATTGAAAATTAATTCTGCTCTAAATAGGCTGGCTAGGGCTCCATCTGTAAGCAAAATTTAAAGGAGCTTGTGAAAATCTTTAGGAAAACATTGCAAACACCAACCCGGTAAGTCTACATTTTTGTTGTTGTTGTTACATCCCTAAAGAGCTGCCTAAATTGCTTCAATTTTTCCTTCCCTTATTGGTACTTTTCATTAAAATAAAAGAAGTTTAAAATGGCAGCGTACAAAAGATACGTGGTCACCATGCAAGACAACTACTTTGAAAAACACTGTTTTTTCCCCTCTGGTATTTGATCTTACAAGTGAGCAACAGCAGGAGAACTGCAAAGAAGAAAAATAAATGAGCAGATGGAGAAGGCAACAAATAAGCAGGCAAGCCAGGAAGGAAGAGAATACTTTTTCCTGGTACTCAGTCATTCTTCTATTATAAACAAGAGTTTACAACTGAACTGCCCATGCAGAGCTGGCACAGACCAGCCACAAGCTCTCTGTATCACAGTCAGAGGTGTCAGTACATGCACTATGCCTCCTTTGGTGCACTTTCATGACAAGCTACCTCCAACACCCCTGTGGTGGGCTGTTAAGGTAAGGCTGCCTTACACCTTGCCTAGCCAGTCAGGCCAGCTACCAAAATGCAAAGCTGGAGGAGGAAAAATGATCGCTTATCTAGTAAACAATAAACCAGCTAAACTTAAGCTACTCCTCCGCTACTCCTCGGAAAAGGCAATCAAAGCACTCTGAATTACTTCATTTCCTTTGAATCAAACCTGGCTATACTCAGAATGCCAAACAAGGTGAAAGAATGAGACATGGGGAAAGACAACATCAGTATCAGTAAAAAAGAAAAATGATTGCTGTGATTAAGGTGAGGGAATTGCACTGGATCACACATCCTTGAGCAACAGTAACTCATCATTCATGTCAGATCTAGTTCTGAACTGTGCTGAAATCAAATTGTTTGCACAAATACCAGTAGATGGACACCAATGAGCTCTCTTCAACTTCTTAAAAAATATATGCGGCACAACTACTACTCCAGCCCTATTTAGGACAACTTGACCTTAGCAATATTATCTTCTCCTCCCTCATCTTCTATTTTGTAATTCCCTTAAAATATATCAGTGGTTGGACTCGATGATCTTGAAGGTCTTTTCCAAACCAAGTGATTCTATGATTCTACATGTTCATACACATATGCGGCAAATAGTCAAATAGCTTTAACTCCCTGTTTGTGAAAGCGAAATGTGGAAAAGTAGAAAACAACTGCTGCATATCCATTTGCTCAAGAAAATCCTGTGCAATTTATTCCAGGCTGATGAAATCCTAAGAGTGCTAAATGAGGCTGCAACTGTCAAGTACTGCTACTGTATATATTTTCAAAGAAGTCACAGGGTACTGCTGGGAGTGCATCTTCTGGTCTGCAGCCCATGTGTTATTCCATTCCTGGTCTGCCATCACTGCCATCAGCAGTGATGGGTGAGGCAGCAACAATCTAGAGGTGTGTAGGGAAACACAAACCTTGCCTCTCCATGTGAACTCAGTCACCATTGGAAACCAGTTGATCTTATTGAGGTAAAGATCATTAACTTCCTCTGTAAACTGCATCTTTTTGTCTAGCTACAGCTACCTAAATTGCCTTCTCCCTCTACAGCATGTATTAATTTGTAAACTATGTTTGTAACTATCTGGACTATATTCCTAAAAATAAAACTGCTGAAACATACTCTTGTAACACAGACCAAATGGAATAATTAAAACAAAAACAAAAACAAAAAAAAAAAAAGGAAAAACATTCATGTGGTAGGAAGCAAGCTGCTCAGAAAACACTGCGCCTCAGTGCTTGATTGTGTATACATTGGAATCATCACTATAATGCACTGTGTATGTGCCAAGCATTTTCAAACGTCCTTGTGAACATTAATCAATCTCCAGAACAGCAGTAGTCAACATCAATTCTCCAGATGTCAAACTCAACCTCTTGAAAGGCACACAAAAAATCAAGTAATTAGACCATAGGTTTAGCAACAAGATAAACAATTTGAACAACACATTTCCAAGTGACACGCTCAATTCATAAGCTATTCCAAAGGAGTTTTCACTTCACTCACTAACATAAATGTGACTGTTTGATATAGCAGATACCAGATCATAGTTTCAGACAGGTAAAACCACTATAATCAAAAACTGTATTTTAGAAATGTTTAATTAGGCTGTACCATCACTCTGCTTTAATTTATCTTCTTTAGAGGCTGAAACATAAAACCAGGAAACCAGGTAAAAATTGTTAAAAATGTATTTTAGTCTGGGAATCATTGCTCTTGCTTAAACGTGTTCTGGAGAGAGCAAGCATTAGAAGTTATTGCTCTTCTATATCCTGGGGCATTAGCATTCAACGTTAAGACATAATTCATTATAACACCAAGCCTTTTAGATCATAAAGAAGCTTAGAGAATCACCTAGTTCAAGAAATGAAGGAGTGAAGGCTTTCTTCTTGTTATGCTTGGCATAAAAGATCTTGAGGATAAATGAAGTGAATGTGAGGAAGACTGGGAAAGAGGCCCAGAAAATGCTTTAAGACTCGCAGAGGTCACATCTTTGTAAACGATCAGAATTAGTTTAATAAGGAGGAAATGCATTGTAAAGCAGAACATCCCTGGTGTTAATAAATGCACAGTATTCCCCTGTAGCTTGTTCCATCACTTATCTAGTCTAAGGCTTCGATGTCATTATTTGATATACATTTTCTTTTATAGTAAATCTGTTATTTGTTTTGCCCTTGTTGACTACAGGAACCGAATAAAGTAATTTTTACATCATGCCTTGAGGCTTCTGAAGTCAGTTTTATCTTTCCTATCACTTTATTACACCCTGACCATGAGTAATTGGCTTAATTTTTCCTTGAGAGTCTTTATTTTCCCAAGTGTATTATTACTCACACCAGAAATATGCCTGTATGCATGAAGATCACAGAATAGTGACTTAGAAAGATGAAAACTGTGATTTCTCAGAACTAAAAAAAAAACAACAAAACCAAAAACAACCAGCCAAAAACCTTTCAGTTGAAATTTCTCTGTTGAACTACGGCTGTTTTAGAAAATGGAACTAAGCTGAGCTGCTTAGAAATCTCCTATTATTCCCATTGCAGACAATAGGAAATTTCAGGCAGGGAAAAATAAAAACCATATCAGACAAGACTTCTCTTTTGCTCCTGCATTCAAATTTAAAATCACTTTACAAAATTTAGGGTTATTTCTTGGTTGTTTATTGTTTTACAAGGCATTACCCCAGTCACGTCTTGAGAGACACTGCAAAAGAGTCAAGTGTAATACCCTCCTTTTGTTGAAATAAACTGTTTCATAACACAACTTAAACAATATCAGTTCATTGCAAAAGCCATCATCGTGCCCTCAGAAAGCATCCTTCAATTCTGTCTTGAATGAATCTGATCAGTTTTGACATCTGTATGTACAGCTTATTTGCATCTGTTTACAAATAATCTATCTTGAAAAAGAAAGTGTTTGCCAATCTGCTGGGACAAGTTACAGAACTAACCTTTCCAAAGAACCCAACAAGAAACAATTCAGATTTCAAAGGCTTTTTTTGGGATAAATGGTTTAATTTCTCCACCACCAATAGGAAAGATTAGAAATGTTGGTTACAAAATCACCAAAGCAAACGGAGCCTCAGATTGGTTTTATGAGAAAAATAAATCATGAATTCCTTCCCATTACACCTTGAGAGAAGCAGCAGCAAGTTTTGTGATGGTAGATTAAAATTCAGCAGCAAGACATTTTCCCCAGCAAGGAATCAAGGAGAGTCTGAATTGACGCCATTCAGAACATGACTTTTTTTTCTCCCAAATTGAATTCCAGCTTGGTTCATTACTGAGAAACTTCTGCTGAGCACAGACAGGCACAGAGTTTGGAAGTTTACTGACATCAGCAGCTCAGAGTAATAGATCACCGGAAAATGGATCCCACCCTGTCTCCATTTGGGATGTACTGAGCGCGAGGAACTAAAACCCAGTCAGTGCCAGCTTCTCTCTCCAGCTGGAAGTAACCACTAGCCAACTGCTCCTTCTGGGCACTGGCATGACATAGCTCTGGTTTCTCCTTTCCTACAAAGAGTAATAGTGTTTTTTTTTTTAAATAGAAAAATACCCATAAGCTGTACCTGTGCTGGTAACCCTGGGAGCATGTCTCATAGTGCATATCTGCCTTCTGCAAGGCACATGTATCTATTAAAAAGTTCAGAATAGCAGAGGTTTTCATAAGCTGGAGCACTGCACAAGCTGTATGCCCCTGTGCTCACCTGAATACCAAGGCTTTCTCAAGAGCTGGTGGTACTGGACACAGATGCAAATACTGGGTGGCTCTGACAGGATGAAAATAACAGCAGAGAAGAGGCTTTATCTGAAGTAAGCAAGATATACGGGATTGCCTGTGCTCAACACAGAGGGAAGGAATGGCTAACCCCCATCTCATGAAGCCCTTCCCCCTGTCCTACATGGAGCCTAGCATCTAGGGACATATCTTAATACATTTGTTGCATGAGGATGTTTCTAGATTATGAAAGCAAACAGCAGGCTTACACCTTAAAAAAAAAGGATAGAAAAAGGAAGTCGACAGGTAGAAAGGTAATATTGGTTACTGTCAGATCTATTCTCAAAGCAGGCAAAGCTTTGGAAAACATTTTGAAAGAAAGTAAATAAAAGAACGCTGAGGTGGACAGAGATTGTAATAAATATTGCACAGGTGTACTAAGAAGAGATCAAGTCTGACTCATCTAATCTTCTTTGACAAAATAACTATTGTTTCTCAGGACTGAAATGTGGTGGACTTGATCTGTGCAGCAGACAGATTAGTTCTCCTGCACCTGACTTGCTCCAAAAGAATATTTGGATATAAAACTCTGTGCTTGACAGAAAATCATTTGTTCATCTGGAGAAAGTGGGATTTGATACAAGAACTGGTGAGGTGGGTGAGATGCTGGCCAAATATGGAAATTATGAAAATAAAAAGGAAGGGGGGAAGTTATCAAGCAAAGAGTTTTATTACTAGGATTTCTGCAGTGTTAGTTTTGAACTCATTTTAAGCCTACTTCCATTATAAACATTGACTCAAAATGTAGAAGCACCTCCAGAAAAATTGCTGGAGCTCAAGGCTGGTGGCAATGCTGATTTTACCAGTCTGCCATAAGGGAAGAACTTAAAGACTCACAGAAATTGGAATTGTACAAAACTGAATAGAAACGAGTGAAAGATTTTGAGTAACAAAAAGGATTTCTGCCATAACTCTGAGACTCAATAGTTATAAAAAACAGCAGAGAAAAAGCACCTTGTACACAGATCCATTGCCCTGACAAAAATCCCAAGAAAACCAATGTTAATCTTTATGTGTACTGTTGAGAAATTTCTAATACAGGTAGTGAAGTAGCTGTGCCACGATATGAGGCATGGGTTGAATAATGCCTCCAATTCTGGTCACCTGTACACATGATAAAGGACTTTACTGAGAACAAAGTGCAAGGAAGGGCTCTTAGAACTGTCAGAAAAAAGAGAAGAATATTTGAATGAGCTGAAATGACTCTCATTTAATCTAGCAGGATAAAGGCTGAAATGAAATAATATCAATATATGGGGAAGGTGAGAGAAGCAGAAAGAAGAGAGCTATTAAAACATAGAACAAAGCCGGCACAAAGATAAACAGGTTGAAAATCATGCTGAATATATTGAGCTGGAAATTAATAGGTTTCCAACCCTTGCACACATGAGAAGCGCAGTAATTAGTATAACGACTGAGCTCAATAAATCCATGAATGGGAATAGATGATTTGGCTATCTGCAAAGGCCAATGATCCAGTTTAATTCCTCATTTTCAGCTCTGCAGTTGCACTGTTCTCTGCATTTAGATCATTAAGCCTAGGCTAGATACCCTATAGAGACTGGCTGCTGTGTGGAACTACTGCTACTACTTCTTTTTTTTTTTTTTTAATCTTAAATTGAGTAATATTCATTTACTGAAAATACAATAAGAAAATTTACTGACTATACACATTATCTACCCAAAAAGGCTCTGCCTTTCAGGAAACGGAAGTTACTCATTCTATACAACAGCAGAAAGCCTTTTTTACTTGAAATTTTGTGATTCTTTACTGGAAACTACAAACTGCACTAATGATGGTGCTCAATCCTCGGTCAGAACAAGCACAGAGATGGTTCAAAATACTTCAGCAGTCATTATCACACTGCTGTCTTACTGAATGATAATTGCTTACACATATAAATGCATAAAATGGGGATACACCCTGCACTCATACAAACAGACTTTCCAACAGTTCCATTATGACTACAAACACTGCAGTGTCACTTCTTCCCCTTTTCCACTTCAAATTATTTACTTCATACATACATACATCTAAGAAACTGCCAATATGTGAAGACTGTGTATTTCTAGCAGTCTGTGTTCTGCTCTCAGATGATGCTGCTGGAATTCTAGATGGATTCTGCCATATACCAATGGGCATTGCTGCAAAGCCCACATTCACTCTACAGAGCAACTGCTGTGTGGATGGACCAAAAATAGAACTGTCTTCAGTAAGCTGCGTTCATAAACTGTGAACTTGGATGTAGCAATGAGGACAGAAGTGAGTAAACTCCTTGTCTTAGCATAAGAATAATACCACGAAGCTCGGTTTCCCAGGGATTTGGTTCCCTTGAGTGTATTATAATGGTAGTATTTTTCTCCCCTTAAGAGTAGTTGTTTAAATGCTCTAATATGTTTCATTTCTCATAATAAATCTTCCAGAATGTTAGAAACAATTTTGCCTTGGGCACCCACAGTTCAATTCAGCTTTGACCAGAGGAGGCACATTCAGCTACTCTTTCTATTGCTCCAGCAAGACGGTGTAAAATCAAACTACATCCTTGGCTCTCACTGACAGGAAAAGAACAGGCTTTAGAAATGAGGCGGCATGTTTTTTATTATGAAATAGATTACTCAATGTTACCAAATAGATGATTGAGATTTTTCTCATTAACAAGTTTACCTCTCTGAAAAATCACTGTAGAAAGTCTTAATAGTCACCTCTCATGTTTAAATACTACTGGATTTTGAAAGTGAGTGCTTTATTTTTGAATGCGGATCTCTAAATTACCAAAACATAGGGAAATGTCAGTTCCAGCCAGGCGTCACACAATGATGGCAGCTGCCCTATCTTGTGCTGGATCTACCAGAAGCAGAACTCTTTCATTGCTCTGTTGAGATATTCCTTACTGTTTCAAACCACCCCCTTCTTCCTGAAGCAATGCTGCCCCTCAGCATCTCCAATTGCCCAAAAACTTCCACCAGCCAAAGCTCCAAGTTACCCAAGCATCACCTACTTTTCAGCCAGCTGAGTTATGCTAACTACACTAATTTCAGGAGAAGGGGAAACAAAACAGTTTCAGTCCTAAAAAAGTCTGAGCAGCATTTGAAATTAGTGCAGTAGATCATTTCAATGTAGGTCGCTCTGAAAGTAATGCCTCCTATTTCTTTCCATGGAAACTACAACATACACAAAGAGCACAATAGCACTTCATAATAGATCAAATTCTTAGCTACTAAACACTGTTTTTCAACACTGTCGCCACCACTATGTTTTTGGCAGAAATGAATGAGAACTTGTGAGCCATAATCATAAAAATCTGCACCAGTTGAGGTGACCCACTGTTGTCAGAGCTGAAACACATCACCCACTGCCTCGCTGTGTTCACATCCACTGTTTGGTCTCCATCAGCATTCAGAAAAGCAGCAATGAATATCAACTGGTGCATTTTTTTCCACCTGGAAGAATTCAATTACACATTACACACCTTTGCTTCAGAAGAACTTCCATGTCAGACCCCATTTGGTCAGACTGCCCCTCTGCTATCATCTGTTGCATGGCAACAAAATGTAGTGGGGTATTAGTGGGAAGGCTCAACTTCTGCTGCCATACCACCAACATCTGCCTCTGACATTGTGAGACAATATGATAAAATAGAAGGCATTAATTCCAGAGCAGCCCTTGTAATTTAGCTCTGGCAGGTTCACTGACAAGACCAGAAAAAAAAAAACAACAAAACCAACCATTTTTTGTATCACAGGGGAAGTTTATCTGTTTTGAAACATCCTCTAGACCATTTTTGATTATGAATGTTGCTGATCCACGTTTTGCATGAGTCATAGCATAAATGTCCATTAGCGTGCCTGCTACTGAGTACGCTTTGTTGATAATAATGAGCATAGCATTAGTGACTCAAGCTTCACCATTTTGATACAAAATACTGACTCTCTCTCTCATTATTGACTTCCAAGGTGGCATCTTATGTGTTGCACTAATAGAGCTGTCAGAGGTCTAATATGCAAGCAGAGGAAGAACTGTGGGAAGAAAATTCTATTAGAACAAGCGATCAGAGCTGAAAGAATAAAATTTAAGCTCCAGGCAGAGCCTGAACAATTGAAAGCATCTTCTTTCTGTCTCTGATATAATTAAAAAAAAGTGCCAAGCTTTTTCTAAAAGCTTATCTGATTATCTCCTCCAAACTTTCCCCCTCATTGTATGAGTTTGCTTAAAAAATATTACTTCTAATAAATATTGTCTCTCACAGAGCTCCAGACACCTCTGCAGAACCTCCTCCTTTCTTGAGAGCAATTATGTTTTAACATGAACACCAACTAAAGGCAAGAGCAGAAGAACCCACAGATTCTCTAATTGCATTACTACTAGTACCATCAACTTTGCAAGTGCTGTGAAGGTAGAGAACAAGTAGGGGTAACATTTTGTGGTAGTTACAGTATTTTATCCACCGCCAAAATAGAAAGTGTCTCTGTTAAATAAAGATTAGATCAAACTTAGACAGAGCTATCTGGACTGGCTGAAAAGGGCAGTGATGGCACAAGTGATGGGTGCTTTTAAATTAATGTAGACCAGGTACTTTCCAGGTTACGCAAGAGAGAATTCAGGTTTAGTCACAACAAGCAAACACATAAGATTCATAATAATAATAATAAAAGCCCAGAAAGGCGTAGAACTATAGAATACTCCATGTTGGAAGGCTGGAAGGGACCCCTGAGGATCACTGAGACCAGCTCCTGGATTCACACAGGACCACCCAAAATCCAAACCCTATGTCTGAGAGCACTGTCCAAACACTTGTTGGAACTTCAGCAGCCTGGGGCTGTGACCACTGCCCTGGGGAGCCCATTCCAGTGCCTGACCACCCTCCAGTGAAGAACCTGTCCTTCATTCCCAACCAGACCCTCCCAGCACAGCTTCATGCCATTCCCTCATGTCCTGCCACTGTCACCAGAAAGCAGAGCTCAGTGCTGCTTCTCCGCTCCCCTCAAGAAGATCTGAAGGCTGCCAAGAGGCCATCAGGCTCCTCTTCTCTATCACCCCATATGTCTGAATCAGCAAATTGCGACCAGGGGACTGCGTTGAATATTGGCTTCAAAGCACTGGAAACAACAGTGGTAATGTTAGAATATTGCAAAGTTAGCATCAGGTGGGTCCCAAGAATGCTCATGAGGTAACAGAAAGAACATTGTATGAAAGTTTGCCAGGACCTACTGAACCAACATGAGGCTGTAGATGACAATTTTCTGGGTCACATCACTACCAGAGACAAGTTGTGATGTCACATCTAATGAGCCAGAGTCAAAAGGGTATTCCGTGAAATGATGACATGAATTCCCCCCTGAAGAAAATGTTCAGGACACAGCCCTCAGTGGGTGAAGTGATGTGCACTTCCTTTTAGGAAAGGGGTGATCTTTCTGGATTTCCTAGAACCACAACAAATCAACTCTGACCACTGTATTAAGATGCTGGCTAAGCTGGAGGCTTGAACTTTCAGAGTCAGGCCAGAGAAGAAGAAAAACTTTCTCTTGCAACATGATAATGGCAGGCCCCAAACCAGTTTGAAGATTGTGGAGCACATCACCCATCTTGGCTGGACGGCCCTGTCACATCACTGCAAAGTCGGATTTAGCATTTTCTAACTTTCATCAGTTTGGGCTGATGAAAGGTGAACTGAGTGGACAACATTTCTCTAGCAACAGTGCTGGCAAAGCAGCTGTGAAACAGCGGATCACCTCTGCTGGTGAGGATTTTTATGATTGTGGCATGCAGGCTCTTGCTCACCTCTGAGGAAAATTCATAACTAAAGGTGGTGATTGTGTTGAAAAATATTGTTTTGTAGCTGAGAATTTAATCTACCAAATAAGTCTACCGCGCTCTTTGTATCTGTTGTAGTTTCCATGGAAATAAATAGGAGTACCTACGTACTCTCTCTAGTTCTATTAGGATTAACAAATCTCAAGACAGGGTATATCCTGGAAATATTTCTAGAGGAAATTTGTTCTGATTAATTTGAAGAGCTAGTATCAGAAGCCAAAGGGACAATTCACATACAAACTTTGTTCCTGCATATATATTCAAGCAGACCAAGTGTCAAGAAGCCTTTTGGAAATAGCATTTGAAGAACTGCATTAAAACATTGCTTTATATACTGGCGTTTTCCTCTCTGCATAGTAAAAGAACAAGATGAATAACCCTTGTACGGATAGCAGTCAGATATTTTAAAGGCCTTCTATTTATTAGAGTATTTTTAGAGATCTTTCTTAAACATGTGGGACTAATTGTGGCAATACAAGTCAAATTGTACAGGCTGAGATTTTGACTCACTTATTAGTGGAGGAATAAGTTTCACTAAAAATGATGAAAGGGAAGTTCCATGATCTGGTCTGCAGAGAAAGGATGAAATTATAGATAGAAAAGTCTTCCAAACCAATATTCAGTAAGTGGTATCTTAGTTCACACATGAAAGAAGATTAAAGAGTAATTTCTTAAAATGTGCCAGGTTATGATCTGAGAAGAATTAGCCATGGTACCATTTTCAAGGAAGAATAACTTAAATTTACTTTTCAATTTTCCATGAATTATTTCTTCTATTATCATAAATGAAAATTAATCATTTTTTTCCATTTTTCCAATCTTTTCTTAACTTTTTTTTCCTTTAGGTCTTTTTAAGGAGAAGAAAATGCAAACCAGATCTCACCGAACAAAAACTACCTACCCCTTTTTAACGGTACACATAACCTACATAAGATGGTGAACTGTCTTTCTGAAACAGTTAAATATAAATGCCACTACAATATTTAATGTAAAACATTTGAAAGTGGAGAAAAGAGATTTTATTTTTTTTTTCCCCCAGAGAATAAAAGCATGTGAAACATACTCTGAATTAATTGCCATTACCTAATTACCATCTGCTTAAGACCATACATTTCAGGATTGCTTTTTGTGTTTGTTTAAAAACAGACAAGGTGCAGATTTTCTTCTGGAAATAGAAGTCTGACATGATGGCAGGGACTGTGAAAAAGATCCCAACAGCACTCTGTGAAAGAAGAAAGGATGTGAAAAATCTCTGACCTTGTCTGTGTCTGAGAGGAAGACAAGAAGTGAAAAGTTGATGAGGGTAATTTGTCAATACGTAGCCATAAGCTTAAGGTTTGTGAAGACCTTATTTATCACAGGTTGACTTGGCCTAGAAACCTTTCAGAAGTGTGCTTTCCATAAAATAGAAAAGGAAGGAAAAAAAGTGCACTTTACCTGTGTGAATTCGGGATCTATCATGACCATGTAGTAGGTAGGCCTACTCTCTAGATCTCCTTTTTTAAATGTGTACCTCTTCTGGAAAGACTGCTGCCCTTCACACGCCTCCTTAAAGGTCAAACAACTTCCTAAAGGATTGCGCTGCAGGAAGGCAGATCTTTGCAGTCTCAATAGGGTTCAACTGGTACCTCACGATCTAATGGCAGGTTACTTCATCCAGATCAACCAGACTTCACTTTATCCAGATTTGCCCAGCCTTATAGCGCTATTTGCAAGTGCTGACATCAATCATTTTGTCAGTTCAAATTTACTAGAGTGTTACATTCCTATGCCCCTACATCAATAATTTTCTATGGATGCAAGTCAGGCTTGAGTATGTGATTTTCCCAAGGGAACGCATACTTTTCTTTGCATTGCACTAAATATAATGATGATATCTTTCTTCCCTTCTATGTTCCACCATACAAAAACAGATTTCTATGTGGTGTCATTTATATTTAAACATTTCACAACAGGAGTGACTTCATTCCAGAAGCACAAATATATTTCCTGTGATTAAGTGTTCAGATAGGTCTTCTTTTGCACAGGATTACTTTAAACTTCCTGTACTAACAAACTGTACATTTTAGATGTGGAACTACAGGGTCAGCTATTAATAGAGCAGATCTAAACCAATTGAAACAATCAATAATAGTAAAGTAAACAACTTAATGACGTTAAAGAAAACAACTGTCAATGTTAATTGCACCAACATCCATCAGATAAAGTACTTGATAGCACCTCAATCAATTGATACAAGGGATATAAAGACATTGTATGCTGGTACAGTACCAGAGGATCAATATCTTCTTCAAACACAAACATCTCTGCCTGGCTTTGACATTAATTTCCCTAAAATGTCTTCTCATAGATAAGCCAGTGGGAGACCATTATCCTATGTCAGCATTTAATAATTCTGTCATTCTCTGTTAAAACTAACTCTATTGACCCTATCTCAACAGTCTCCACTTTAGAAGACCTCTCATTTCCAATGCTTTTCACATTGAGAACCTGCAGTCACATTCCCCACCTCATGTACTCTGCTCTCCATCTCTGTTATTTATTTTTGTTGGAAACCACATCCATTGGACCTGGAGGCTCATGAAGTAGATAGAGCCCATAAACAAGAATGCTAAATAACAAGAAACTCCACACAGGATACCAGGTTTCCTGCCCTGAAATACACCTTGTGCCTGTGACAGGGAGTCATTCCCATTGCCCTCTCTGACTTGGTCACTTTAAAAAGACCAGCAGATCTCCTTGATCTGTGATGGCAACAGTGCTGATCTTTCATCTGTAACTTGACATCAAAAGTCAATGGTGTAAGAAAATTTAAGCATTGTGGAAATTATTTTTTATTTTTTATTTTTTCAGTGAAAAGTGGCATCACCGAGAATTATCTTTCTGTGCATTTAAGTGTCCACATGGATCCACAAGATCCAACAAGGATCTGCTGATATCTAATGAAGGGTGAGATTATCACAACAATTCTCCCTGCAGGGAGGAGAATTCAGTGAAGAAAACCAGGTATTCAGAAAGCTTTTTCCTCTAAATTTCTCATAACTCCATTGCCACATTGTCAAATTGTGTTGAAAATGACTCATACTCAAAATTCTGAGGACAGAGACAGGTACTCAGAGATAATCTGATCACAATTGCTTCTTTTTCTTAAGAAAACAGACTAAAAATAACAACAACAAAACCATCAACAACAACAACAAAAACCCCTTGGCCTTGTAAGTGATGAATTAAATTTAAATATAGGAAATTGAAAGGCTGAAACATGAGAAAGCAAGAAAGTCTAAAGAAAAGACAACACTTAATGCCAACACAAAGAATTACTTTCAACCACCATGGATTTAGAGCTGGTTTATGACACAAAGCAAATTTAAGTATCAGGAGACATGAGTTTGTGTTTTCTAAAATACTACAATATGAGCTGAAGCTGATTAGTATATGCCAACGAAGCAGACTTGATGAAAATCTTCAGTCTTGGGAGATGTTTCCTGGGTTGCCATAGAGGAGCTGATGAATGCAACAACTCTTGACTATCCATGACGAAAAACAGTGGAAACACATTCACACCACAAAATTACAAAATCAAAAAACAAGTGCCCCATATTCTGGTTTCTTTCTTCAGCTGCTAGAATCTTAGTTTGCTGGGCGCTGATTCTCTCACAGTTCATGCTACCTCTTACCCGTTAGTATGGCACCATTGCCTCTTTACTCTGAAATGAAAAGGTTATTTTTAAGCTTGCAGATGGCACTGAAAGCTCTTGCTCTGAAAGGTAAAAACAAATTACTTTGTATATACGCTCGCTGAGCTACTGAACAACATTCTGCGCAGTCGGGAGCCACCAGTCTGTTCAGATTATTTTTTTAATTTCATAATCTGCTTAAAATACAGCAAAACCAAGATATTATAACAAATCAGAAAAATGGTCTTAAACCATGAGCTAACCAACTGCAAAGAAGATTCTTCCATAAGCTAATGGAAAAAAAGCAGCTTTGCATATTGCAGGCCTTCCCTGATTTTAAGTCATCAAGCTATTCTTTAAATAGATCAACAAGAGGATTTTAAGTCTGTTTTTATTTCAGACATAGAAAGACACATTTAGCAAACATGAGAGTAAGCAGAAATTAATCTCAATTGAGACAATGGATGAACTTTACATGCAAATTCAAACCAGTTAAATATATTTCAAAGCATTAAATAGGGCTGTCTTTTGCGTAATTCAGATACCTCATCTTGCACGTCTCAAAGCCAAATACTAAATCAAACCTAAATCAGCAAGTCCTTAAGTTTTTCAGGACTGCAACAAATGAAATTCTGTATGGCACCACTGTTTCCAACCCTGTAAAATGAAATCCTGCAGTTTCTATAACATTTGTTTTCCTTTTATAAGATATGGGACAACACAAAACAGACTCCGAGGAACATCTCATATATCACTGTTATAAAAAGCAGCACAAATGTTAAATATTTAGCCGTGTTGTTTTTAAAGTATTCATTGTTTTTAAATATTATTTTTCAAGGATTTTGCTTTTGAGCCTTGCCAGCACCTTAAGATGCAATACAAACAATATTTTTATTGTTAAGTAGCATAAGGTCATCAGATACACATTTGGTTTTTCATTTGCTTCATTCTTCATGAGAAAAGTGAAAAGCATCAATTCATTAAAATGCATTGAAGTTGCACAGAATCCCAAATATATTACTCTCATCCTACTCACTTTCCATATTTGTAGCCCCACTACCCACAAATTTAAACAATTCAGTTGCTGGCTTCATTTTCATTTCTCATAAGCAGACAATTAAAACTGCAACATAATTTGGGAGCAGATATAAAATATCTGAGTTGACTCATTTGAACATGCCCAAAAAAGACACAAACCACATTTAAAATGAATATTTTAAAATAGTAATAGCTATTTGGCAAAAGGTTAACACACAAAAGCACTTATCAAAAGTAGGCTGCATACATCCACGCTTCCCTGTCAGAAGTGTAAGCACTGAACTACAAATTCAATGAAGACAGAAGTTCAATGAACTAAAATGCTTGTGTAGTTCACGGACTATGTTCATCTCTCAACTGCTATTCAGATCTTGCTTAGCTGCAGTATTCTCAGATAGGCATCCAGGTTTCTGCATTACTCACCCCATGCAAAGCCTCCTGACATATGTAGGAAACATAGGCTTCATTTTTATGTTCTACACTGTGCGTGCATTCACACTCCTCATTCTTAGCTTTTGTTCGTGTAAATGATGGCAACCTAACATTTTTTAATATGCATTTTATAGAGAGAAAATATTACATCTTTTTGTGGCAAAGCTACCAGGCTTTGGTAGCATCAGGGTCTTCATATGCAAGGGAGTAAAGAAGGATTAAGTTCCAGTGTCCAATGCTTAAACAGTACTTTCTTCTGAGTTTCTTCTAACTGCATTTAGGACAAGACAGTGTGACTGTGACTGTGCTGGTGTACAAGAAAGAGGCATACATCTGAGGTATATCAGTCGCTGCTCTACAGAGAAGTATTTAAGATCCAACACATTTTCCTACAGTGACAGGAGAACAGCACACCTTACTTCATTGCTGGAAACAAGCTGTATAGGACTCTTAAGCTCTACACAAGCTTTCCTGCATGAGATGTATAAGCTGCACTAGTTCCTTTGTCTTTAAGCATACAACATTGCCCTGAACATCCTTTTTTGTCTGCATCGTTTCCCAATTCAGTTCACCATAAAGACAATATCCAGTGGGTCAGCTGTGCATTATAGTACTCCTGAACACTAATGAGTGGTCTGTAGTTGGGTTAGACATTTTTTGGCTTGAGAGAGATTTTCTTCATTTCTTTCCATGCCTTTGAAACAAAAGCATCTAACACATTGAAGTAGAAAAGCATTTGTTAGTGCCAGTAGTGAGCTCTAAAGACCAAAACACAACAGTTTCTCCTAAATTATCTCAATGCTTTAACTAAAAGGATACCAGCAATCCAGGTGATTAAATTGTATGTAATATATGAGCATAACAGAAGATATATTGAAGTCTAATAGCCATGCAATAGAATAATATATTATGCTCTATCAAGCACTCCTACAAAACCTAAGATGAAATTAAATACCTCAACTCAAACTTAATGATGCAGCCCATGGGACTATCTTACAAGTGTTCTAAGCATAGAATAACCATGAGTTCAGGGCCTGTTGTTGTAGTTTAGCATTTTCTCAACTGCGATAAGGCATTATCACTGATGTAATGTTGCCTCTTAAAAACACTTCTAATAAGCAGCCAAGAGAACAAATTCAAGTGGACCATGATTTCATTGGAACTGATTGTTGCATTAGTCACCATTTTCCTCTACATTTCCTAAACCATCTGGAGAATCATTAGATTTGTGACCATTTTTCCCTCTAGTTATGAATTCATGGAGAATTTTGCATGTTCCTGATTTCCAGGGCTGCTCAAATTCACAACAGTGAATCAGATTCCCTCAAAAAAATTTGAACAGACTATTAATGAGAGAGGAGCAATTTTCAGGGCATCATCACATGAGCTTAACTCTTGTCTGGTGATTGAGATGATGGCTCTGACCCAGCTACTATGGCAATCTGCCTCTAGAGCAAGTTCAGTTGCACATTCCCACACAGACCATTTGTTTGTGCAACACAGAAAATACGTTGCAGTGACAGCTCTTATAGCTAAAAAACAGCATTTTTCTGGAAATGTACAGAATACAGGAGCAGCCACGATAGAGAAAAGGAAAGCAAAACAAAACCAATAATCAAGTTTAAAGAATTCATTGGAGGGATTCATTTAACTTCAGTGTCTGACTCTTACCTAATTTTTTTGTGCTTAATGAACTAGTCCTCCTACAATAATTCTACATGATCTTCTTGAATTTAGATGAAAGAATGAACCGATACCTTTGTTTCCTGGAGAGCTAAGCATGCCCATTTCACTTGAGAGCATGAACTAGAGAGGTAGAAATTCTCCTTGGAGGCTTTTCAAAGAACCCACGTATTCTGGCAGGGTTAACTACAGGTTAATGAAACACTTGGAAGGTGCATGACATACAGGTATCAAGCAGGTGCCTAATTCTGATGTACCATATGTAATTATGTTCTACATACTTTCAAAAATGCAAGCTAGCCCTGAATTAGGAGAATAGGAGCATAGACTGCAATCATGCTTTCACTTAAGAAAGTCTTCCTGAACTCAGTGAGGCAAGCTGCCTTTGCCCAATTAGCACTCTCAAGTTTCTTTTAGCAGGGCATTTGTACACACATACACTCACAAGATGTCATTTAAAAAAATTTTTTTTTTCTTAATTATTATTAGTATTTTAATTCCACATCTATCTGCAAAGTGTAGCCAAACAAACAATTTTCATAACACAGCTTTATTTCCAAATTCTCTTCTTATCTCACCATACAGCCAGGTTAAGTCATGGAAAAAGAAAAAAATAACCACCATAAATAGAACATGACTTTTTACGCTTTACTCAGTTGTGAACCTTATGATAGAGTTGTGAAATGGTTTGGGGTTGGAATGGATATTAAAGGTAGGTCATTTCATTCCATACAGAACCAGGCTCTCAAGAACAGAGAAAAGCACCTGTGAGCTCTCATTCCACTGTGCATCATCATAAACTATAGGCACACTGTAATGCATTAAGACTTCAGTGATAGCAGCAATAGGAGGCAACTGCCTAAATATTATTATGTCCAGCAGAGTGGCCTATAAATCACAATAATAATACTGATCACTTCTTTATATAAAGACTTGTAATTTACCGATATAAAGTACTATACATAACGTTATAGTGGAAATAACGATGACCATTATTATAGTAATTTTACTCAGTATAGTCCTGTTCACGGTAACTTGATTTATCTCACCTAAGAATTAGATGAGAATAGAAAATTTCACACACAAATATGTACACATTTAATTGATAAACAAATGAAAACCTTGAATATAGTCAACCAATACAGACATCCACCTCAAAAACACCAACTGTTATGAAACATCACTGGCCATTTGGAAGAGCTGAAATAAAACTGTGCTCCAGTTCTTTGGGATGTTGACTGTGCCATCAATACATATGAACCTTAAAACAGTCAGAACCTTCAAGCCCAGGAAGCAGATGGCGCCAGCAAGCACATGTGGACACTAATCTGCGACATACACAACTCCAGTTGACATTATTTACAGTGACAACATCAATTTTTTCCTGGAGCTGCCAAGCTTTCAGTACCCAACTGTAGGCTTCCTTGGCACATGCAACTGATAGGTTGGTGGGAGAATTAATTAATTGTTCCAGAGAAACTAGGTTAAGGTTGTTAAGGTATGTCTTAAGCCCTAAGAAAGAGGACCAAGAAAAAAACCATCAAGAATCACCCCCAAGATAACAAACAAACTAAACCTCTCCACTGATGAATTAAAAACGTCACTGCAAATAGTTCAAAGCTTTCAAAAAGATGGAAGACTTATTACAAGAACATTTAGGTAAATGTAACCTTCACTGCCTACTTCTCAGATGTGCCTCAGTTGAATGAAAGCTCAACTAGATGCAGTTCAGCTGAAACTGCTGTTCAGTTTCAGTGAAAACTGAACAAAAAAGATAGCAATTTAAATAATTTTTTTGCAACACCTGCCTCATCAACATCTGGCTCCTGTCACTGAATGTCAATGCAGGCAGGCTATAAACCTGCCAATTAGAAGTCATGCACCGAAAAATTAAATTTCATTAATGGAATGAAATTTGTGAGCTCAAGCTGGCAAATCTACATCATTTAATAAATTAGTGAAAGCTCACAAGCATCCAACATTAGAAAGACTAAACCCTTTCCCACACAATGCAGTTCTTCCTTTTTGTCATCTTAGCCACATTTTCATTAACTACCCATTCAGCTGTGCCGTTGTCACACCTGCTCAACTCTGTTTTTCTGAGTGGCACAGAAGAATCTGATTTCTGTTCTTGCCATCACAAAATCCATCAGTTCTTCCCTTTTCTAGCTGCACATATCTATTCAAGTTCATCTTCAACCGACTCAAAAGCTAAAGTGGCCTGCCAGAAATCAGTATCTGTAAGCCAAATGACCATTTTGGAAAAGGATGACTACAAATACAGGAGACAGGAAAGAAGGACAGAAAAACTCTGATTTCACAGAAAATGACCTTCTTATTGCTACATGCAGTCCATATCACTGCTTATATCATGCACCTAACACTCCCCCCTTTCCCCCCCCTCCATCCCTGCAATCCTTCCCCTCCAAATACATTGTTTATTTGGTTCCTTGGGATACTCTTCTCTCTTCCAAGAGGCTGCATTCCCTGCTCACCGAGATGAAATGAGATACTGACAGGCTCATGCACTTTCCCAGAAAGCAAAAGTTTTCAATTTGGTACAACGGTGATATTTCACCTCCAGAAGCAATGACTCCATCATACTTAATATTGCCAGCGTTACACTTTTGCTAGATGGAGAGAGTTGAACTCAAACAATGTATTTCAAAGAAACTGTCAGTGTCTCAAGTGCAGAAAAATCTCTACTGAGCACATTGATCTCAGCTTTCAAAAGTTAATTTCTGGAGCTTCTACCTCTGGGTGGTAAAGAGCAGTAAAGGTCTCGCTTTCTGACAAGGTGATTCAGCGCACAGAAAATGGAGCCCTGTGGACTTTGAGCTCAAAGCACTCCAGAGCTGAGGCATTCAAAGGTACCAGTCACTGTTGGACAAAGCCTCAGCCACTGCTTAATTCCTAGATAGTTTGCTATGATGTGGCCATGCCTACACTTAAAAAGGCATCCCCTAGTTTACGCCACTTTTATCTTCCATTAAAAAATAAACATAGCTTCCAGAGCATTTGAAATCTTGAAAAAGCCCAGTGTAACTCATTGCAGAGCTGCTGCTAACACGATATTAATACAAATCAGTTAGAAGAGGAATGACAGCCATCATTCTCATTTCTGACACACGAGATAGACAGAAGACAGCTGGATTTTTTTGAGAAATAGGTCCCATATATGCCATACTTCTATTTCTCTTCCCCCTTAGGTCTCAGCAGTATCAATGAACACAACCTTTGAAATTCCAGGTGTAATGAATAATGAAAAGATAATACATCTGTGAGAAATGCGAGTAGTCTATCAGCATTAAAGATCTGTCACTAAATTGATACTTTTGCATCTTAAAACCACAACCAGCTTTTTATATATGCACCAAAATAAGTTTAAATATACATTTGTAAGACCACAAGATTTAGAACACCATCAATCTGTTCCCTGTGAATGGTACTCCTGAGATTTTTCATCAGGCTATAGTAAAAGCCTTTGGCACCTGAGAAACACAGGAGGTAAAGGGAAAAAAGCTGAAGTCTTTGCTCCTGGGAATTCTCAAGTCATAGCTCACACAAGCTCAAAAATGTCTAAGTAATAAAATGGAATTCAGAAAACAGAAGTCCTACTGCTGTATGGTTCTTTTCATTTCTCAGACAAGAGTGAGAGAGAAGCAACTGCTCTGTCACATCTCAGGTAGATATTCCCATTGCAGTAAAACAGATGCTGCCACAAGATGACCTGTAATATGGCTTAACTGGATGGAAACCCAGAAAGATAGCAAGACTCAAGATAGCAGAAAAACATTTCTTATGAATATTCTGTTCGTAGGGTTTCACTCCATGTTGAGCAGGGCACGATGTGAAAACAAGATGAAAAGGTATGTGATATTAAGCATATGAAAAACAAACCTTGCCTTCCTTCAGTATTGGGGCCCAGGTACAACAAATAAGAAGCACTGTTATATCTTATCTGAGCAAATCTCTCATTCCTTACACGTCTGGCATTTCAGGGAGAGAGATTAAACCACTCCATCCAAGTTTTTAAGTTCATACAACTTTCTCTCTTTTCCCACATCATTAATCTTTCTCCTCCTGCCTGAGGAGGAGAATGCTGAGTGGAACTGGAATTTGGAGCGCTGAGTGTATGCAAGCATGCATCAAAGTGAGCCTGACTTGGAAGAAAAGTGAGCAAATGGGCACCCGCTAATGAGGTGATTTACAGAAGCATACCCTTAAAAACGAATGTTTGATAAAAAAGAAATAAAACAGGCTTCCTCTAAATGCATTTTTTCCCACAATACAACTGTATTTGTTTTTTAACACTGCTATACAGATGTGGCACAAGTTTGGCCTCCTCTTTTGCCTTCTGATGTGTTCTGTGGTTCCAAGAGCCATCGTTCTGTGCATCAGACACTGAGGGTGATACAGGAAAGCTAGAAAACCAGGAAAGGAATGGGAATCATATCGCAGCGAAGTACAAAGATCCTCAAAAAAGTACCTTTTTTAATTCTGAAGAATTAAAGAATTTTGCAGAAATGTAGATTAACTACCGAGCTTTTAACCTGGTTTGTTAACATGTTCTTTCCTGTGGAACTGAAGCTGCAAGAACATGCAGGACAACAAACCTTCACACAGCTGTTCACTATCAACAGCAAGTTTGGAAGCTGATAAGTATAAACATTTCATGTAGCTGTAAAAACTTAAAATATTATAGACACATTTGTACAAAGCTGTCTTGCTGGGGGAGAAGATTAAGAGCGTTTAGACACAAAGAGGGTGAAAAGAGACTCTTCAACCTAGTACAACACAGCAATTCTGAACTCATTATACCAACATAAGGGCTTTAGCTTTTAGCCCCACTGGGGCTGCTTAGCCTGGTGAGAATGAACCACAGCAGTGAGGCACACATCAATATTCATATAATTGTGACCATATGAAAAGAGAAATTTAGCTGTATACTTCAAATGCTTTTCTGTTTGTGCCTGAATTCAGATTAACCCAGCCTTTATTTTCCTCTTCTTTCCCATGAAGGAAGTACAAGAAAATCTATACAAAAATAAAGTGTATCATGTTCTTCAAAAATAATACATAGGCTTTGCTTAACCATGGTGGGATCATAAATACTTGACACATACACTGCAATTCAACTGCTTATGCTAATCATATGGTACTGCTTCTCTTTTCTGAATGGATAAACATAAGTTTTATGCATCTGTAAGAAATCCTGCAAAAGATTACTGCAACTCTGAATTTCTAAGGGAAGTGGGAATATCTGAGTAAATCAACCATTATGCAAGAGCTGAGGCGTGATGTCAACACCTTTCTACACCCTTTACAAATGCCTCTGTGCCAAAGCTCCAGCAAGGCATTTGGAGAGTACTGTCCCCTGCTATATTAAGTGAAATCCAATCTCCAATAAAACACCACTTGTGGTATGACCATTCATGCATGTTAAGCTTTGCTTTCCATTAATACTTGTACCATAATATTGGATTTTGCAGAAGTTCATTTAATGGGAAAATTAAAGGAAAATGTACATTGCAGAGGAAGTTTTTAACAGGAGTGAATAATAGGTGCTTTTTTTCCCCTGAATTTGCCTGTTTGTGTTTAACAGTAACTGTGGCAGCTTTACCAAAGCATCTATAAAAATGTTTAAAAATTTGTAATTTAGCAGTGACAAGGAAAAACCTTTTTTCAAAAATAAAAATAAAAATAAAAAAGAATAGATATCTGAAAATATATCTGATCACTTAAGTTGTCACCACCCACCTCTGGAATCTGGAGGTGGAAAAGAGGAGGAAAGAAACTGATGATAATGGAAACGCTTGGTTATTTGTTCACTGTCAGTGAGCAGAGACAGATACAGTGATTCCATTGCACTGAAATGATGTGTAAATTTGTCTGTCTGAGGGTCAGCTCAGCTTTTTCAGAGCTAAGTAATGCAAGATGACGCTGTTACTACAGCTAACCGGTAAGCTTAAAGGATATAAAATCAATGAGATTTTAAACCTTAACACTCATGAAAATGTCTAAATATTTCAGCTGAACATCTCTATCATTACCTTCTGTTTCTAATGCCTAATCCAGAAGTTTAAAAAAATGTCACACATATTTTGTGTCACCTTGAAACTCCACCCAATCTACTGCAATCAAAACAACATCTGAGAACTGTAGCTCTATTTTATATTCCTAAACTCATCCCAACACAAGCAGAGAAAGCTTCATAGAGGAGAGGAAGAAGGAGAAGGAGAGGGAGAAGGAGTAGAAGGAGTAGAAGGAGGAGAAGGAGGAGAAGGAGGAGCAGAAGGAGGAGAAATCACTCTCCAGCATTTTACTGGCATTTCTGAAATGTTTACATCAGTTCCAAGACTTTGGTACTTAATGGTATAAGGAAAGACAAAGGCTAAACATAGCCACATTCCATCTCCCCATTTGATAGTAATTTTCTATAATTACCCTTAAAGGGTAATGTTCGTAAATATCTAAAGGGAGGTGAGAGGCAAATGAATGAGGTCAGGGTCTTCTCAGTGGTCTGTAGCAAGAGGACACAGAGTAACGGTCTAAAACTTATACACAGGAAGTTCCATACTAACATGCAGAAGAGCTTCTCTATGTTGAGGGTGATGAATCACTGGAACAAGTTGCCCAGGGTGGTTGTGGAGTCTCCTACTGTGGTGATATTCAAGACCTGTCTGGATGCCTACCTGTGCAACACTTCCTGAAGGCTACCTTCTTTAGCAGGGAGGTTGGACTCACTGATCTCTAGAAGTTCCGTCTACGATTCTGTGATTCTGCGATCGTGTGAACAATCTCTTTAATACTCATATGCATACAAACAACAAATTATATTTTGAGCCTGGACAACCTACTACAGATAACAAAGTTTCTAACACTTTTCTTAAGCTCCTTATCAGTCACTTCATATGTGCTTTTAGCTAATATAAAGCATAATAATGCTTTTTTTTTTATTTTTTATTTTTTTTAGTTGTTTGACATCAAGTGGGTCTTTGATGTGAAGAGAGGATGATGGGTCCTTTCTTAGATGTTCAATAGAATAATTAAACTGACACTCTGTAGTGTTAATTAGGGGAGAGGAAAAAAAAAAGCCCACCAGCCATTCTGGGTCATTATTAGCAAGCAGCTTAGCAAGCTATGTAAATACAAAATATAAAGGCCTAGGAAAAGCAAGTAAAATGTTTGGTCCTGAGCAAGTTAAGACTGGCTGGAGACTAGAAGCATGTTAAGACGCAGCAGACTGCAAGAAGAAGAAAGCCTATGTACATACAACTGTAATGAACAAGACTTAAGGACAAAACATAACCAGGTTATCCCAAACATAAGCCGTGATTTTTTTTCTTTGAAAGATCCAGGAATATGTCACAGCTCTCTATAACAAAAGGGCACAGCACAGTGCACACTGAAAGATACCTGGGGGCAAGTAACAATCTTAAAAAAAATCATTTGCATGCCTAATAACTTTCCATAAAGAGTTTAATTTGTTCAGATATCCCCAGTACACAATATTAAGAATTATGTGAGGCTAAATTCATACAGCAACTTGGTTTCAAAGATAAAGACCAAGAGCCTTTATGGGTTGTGCATGCACACCTCCCTGTTTAATAAAGTGACCCCTGTGACAAGCTTCTGGTCATGATATGACTTATCAGCATATACAGACACACAGCTAGTGCTTATGAGGAGCACAGTTTTACTTTACCAAAAAAACTGGTGAGCAGAAATAACGGCAGGCTTCTGAGGGTCTATCATGAGAGTGTGGATACATCTATTACTATGATGAGGGAAAGAAATGTGATGCCCTGGAGTAGGACTAGGGCCATCCTCCATCAAACCTATCACAAAATGTTTTAGTGATGTTAGCTATAAAATGAATGGCTTTAAGTCTGTGGAGAACAGGCAGTGAACACATGGGTTATAATTAACTGAGGAAATACAACCCCATCTCGAGTAGGTCAGGATTCACCTTAGTTCCATCCCCTAACAGTACACCACATTTACATTTGTTTTCATATCATAAGGCAACTCTCCATGTTATTTGGAATTTGTCTCCCAAAATTCAGAATTGCCCTTCCTCTCCATTACTGGAAGGCATTAAAGCTTTATATTTAGAAATTACACTGAAATTATTTTTTGGTTTATACAAGATGGCCTTGAAATTGATCAAATTGATTAAAAATGTTACAAAACAAGCAATTCAATTCCTTGACATATATAAAGATACACACCCTTAAAATTGCAGCTAAGTTTCTGCTTATCCAGCCATGGAGAATGCCTCGTGCAGAGTAGATAAGTACAGATAAACGGGCTCCATTTCATTTCAATTGTGGCTGTATTCTCTTTTTGAATCCTTCATCATGACACAGAGCAAAATGTAACCCAGTTGGATTTTAAATACTTTTAGAGCTCTGAAGTTCCCCTCAAAAAACCAATTTTTAAAAATATATTTACAGTGAGACAGAAAAAGTGTAAAAAAAAAATGAGAGAAAAGTTTTGACTTAGAATAAACAAAGGTAAAAAAGCTAAGAAAATATTCTGCCAGAGGGCTTGATTGCCCAGTCAACAGCAACCCAAAAATGCTTCCAGTGCCATGAAATCACCCATGAAGATGCACGTGTAGGAAATACCTGGGACAATCAGTGGCACATTCCACTACCTCAGAGCCAGATCAGCTGTGGGTTGTTAAAAGGATATCACCTTGCTCAAGAAAAGAAATGTTACCTGCAAAATCTTACATATTTCCTACAATTCTGCACATTTTTCTAGCCTTTGCAAGTATAGCAAAAACACGCAGGGAACAGTTCAAGCTGGTTCTCACTTCATCAGACTACTAACAGGTTTGTCCTCTAATCCCAACATCTTTCTGGGTTTCCAAAGACTCAAGTCCCTCTTTTTACCTGCACAAATTTCTATTTCCAACCTGAAGATTCTTTAGCGTTCCCTACACAAGCATTTCTGAAGTACACAAAGCAACATATAAAACACACTGAAAGTTGCTACTAAAACAACACCAAGTTGAGTTTTTAAACATTGCTCAATTCTGTGTACAATTAATTTGACAACTTTACACTCCTTTTGAACAAAGCAATTGCAAAAATCCCAGTCTGCTACATGGGAGTGCTGTGAAACTATGAGATGTTACTGCAGAGATGAAGCACAATTTGTGACAAAGTGTGGAATGCTTTGTCTACTTTTAATCAATCTGTATTTAGAACATAATAGCAAGAAGTTAAATAGGGAGACCCACAATGGACGGAAAGATCATTTTTCTTTTAAATTCAATCTGCTCAGGATTAATCTGTCACTAAACGATGAGCAAAATGTCAAAAAATGTTTCTAGACAAGAAAAAAAAGCTGCCTATATGTCAGCTGTCTGAAGGTACGTGCAAACCTGCAGACAGGAACCTCAAAGGCCTGAATGGTTCTCCAGTGCTCAGAAGAAATACTGAGTTTTCAAAATGAAACACATTTTGAAGATGATAATTAATCAGTTGGTTTTGCCATTGGTAATAATCCAACATATTTACCCTTGTCATCTGGTATGCTGTCATACACATTCCCAGACCTCTATGTTACTACATCATTTATTATAGTCTTAAAAAAACCCACCACAACACTAGAATTTATTTCCACTGACCACGTTAAAAGACATTACAGACTTCTTGCTATCCTTGTCAGTATCAGAAGAAAGACCTCTGCACACCTGATCAAGTTCCCTCTTGTTGTCTTTGGAGAAATGAATCAATTCTTAGAAATTCCTTCCCATCCACAAATCTTTCTTGCACACCAAGTGATGTGGTTTTGGTTTTGTTTTTTTTCCTTTTCTTTTTTCCCCATACTCACAGAAAAATTAATAAATGTAATTTTAAAGGAACTAAGGAGTCCTACATCTGGACCATGAGAAGCTCGAGCACTTTGCACATACAAATCAAATTACAGACCCTGCTCCAAAGAGACCAAAGACTGAAAAAGGCAGGCATATGGCTGTAGACAGTAGGAAGAAACATGAGTGGGGTGCCTTGCTGACCAACCCATCAACTCTACTAACTTTGAAGCCAACAGTGCCGTGTGCCGAAAGCAACCTTCCAACAACTGTCTTACTGTTCTTAACGATAGAGGTAGAAATGAATTATCTTGCTCAAAAGATGCCTGCAGCAGCTTTGCTTATGTTCTCAATTATTACAGTGTGTGTTTTGCAGGAATTCCAAAGTTTAGCACAAACATGAAGAGATCACAACTTTTTAGATTAAGAAAAGGTTAATTACAAAAAAAGAAAAAGAGAAAAGATCTCCTTTGGAAAAAGGAGTTTCATTCTCTCTATTCTCTCTTTCCCGAAGGACTGTGCCACCAAACAGGAGGGGAGGAATGTCTGATAAAGTGAGATTTCAATGGCATACAAAAATATAACTCAGATGACTTTACAAGTTATTGACTTGGCATTAAGAAGGATGAGTATATTTAATGTCTCTACACCTAGAAGGGAATTTGCAAGTAATGTTTCCAAAGTAACCCTTAAAACTAAAGACCAATATAGCTCTTAGATTTTTTTTCCCCCGTCACTGAAACTGTTTTCAAAGCTGGCTGAATGGTGGCCTTCACTCAAGATATGGTGAACTTTTGCTACAACTATGGGTTATTTGATATGTTATTGTTTGGGCAAGAGGATAAAGACATGGAAGAAGGCTTTTACAGTGAGGGTGGTGAGGGATTGGAACAGATTGCTCAGAGATGAGGTGGAAGCCTCATCCCTGGAGACATTTAAGGCCAGGCTGGATCAGGCTCTGAGCAACTTGATCTAGCTCTGGGTGTTCCTGTTGATTGCAGGTGAGTTCAACTAGATGAGTTTTAAAGGTCCCTTCCAACTTTAGGGATTCTATGCTTCAGTGATTCTATTCTATGTGTATATGTAAGAATGAATGAGCTAAAAAGCTAAGATAAAGGAGGTTAAAATTTCTTTTTAACTATTTTATTATACATTAAGGATAGTATTAAAAGTTTGAGATTGCTTTCTTTAAATTGCTGTCTTTTACAAAATACCTCATTGGTAAGAGAAATTTTCCAGCTTCCTAACAAACACCTCCTGATTCTTTAAATGCAATAGTCTCCAGAAGATGAAATAGCAAGAACATAAGAACATTAAAAATTCCCTTATCTAATTTTATTTACTATTTCTGGGGCTTTTCTCTATTTAAATTTAAGAGGAGGAGGAGGGTGAAAAGGCAATTAACTTTCAAGAAAGGAGAAAAAAAAATTAAATATGACATTCAGTTATAAAAATACTAGATTTGCTGGAGCAAAATGTAAAAACAACCCAGGCATGCCTTCAAGTGTAGAATGCTGATCATGCAGTGACCAATATGGTTTCAGGGAAAGAACAGAAAAAAAACCCTACACTGCACATTGTGGATTGTGCAAAGCAGAAAAAAACTTCCTGGCCCTTGCAGCAATCAGCTTACTCTTTGAAGCATGAGATTTGATTACCTTCATCTCAGCAGGCACAACCACGAGCATTACTATATACCTACTAAATACCCAGCACATTCTCTTTGACAAAAGAGACAGTGATGCCCAGTTCAATTCTGCAACCTGGGCAATAATTGCAACGAAATCTATAGCAAAAACATACGTGAACAGCATAAAAGGAGTTATAATCTATTGCATTTAGATCTTTTCTTTTGAGGAAAAATGTCCTACAAATGAATCAAATCAAACAGAAACCTATGAAAATTAAATTCTCCACAATAAGCAAGAATACCCAGAAAAGATGTTATCTGATAGAATCTTTAGAACAATATATATCTCCAACATGTGGCATAGACCCCTGTGGTCTGTCAAAGTCTGAGGGCAGATTTTTCCTGAATCCCCTAAGCATTGCTCATCAAAACAACTACAAGGGAACATAAGCAGTTCAACATCTGTGTCCTGCTCAAAAAATATAGCCAACACACTCAGTCTAACATGCCCTAACTGTAGAATAACTTCAGGCATGCAATGATATTGGCTTATAAACACCTTCAGACTGTGACAGCATTGAGGACAGATGCCTGACTGCACACACCACTAATCTACTGTCCATCCGGCAGCTAAAATACAGCAATTTTTGTTGTTGTTGTTACTATTTAACTACAGCACTACTGTCTGCCTATAAAACCAAGTGTCTGTTGAGAAGATGTTTGTCTCTGAAGCATGTATGTCATGTACCAAAACTTGAAGGAAGATGAGGGAAGATGGAGGTTATCTTAGTTTTCATAGCTACTAAGGAGGAAATACAAATGGCCTGCTCTTGGCAAATTTGTCAGTGTATCAGAGTAGTGGAGTGTCAAAGAACCTTACCCTGTAGGATGGGGATGTGAGCAAATGCTGGGGTGAGAATGTTACTGTCTGATGTCAGCTCTAATCCTCTGCTAGGATGGATGCAGTGCTTGAAAGGACCAAAAGAAATGGTAAAATGCCTTCCCGTTGTCTAAAGGTATTTAATGCAATGGAGAAAAGGCAATATAATCTGCATTAAAGTGTTCTTCATAAATAATGGACAGTCTAGCAGCTTTTATCTACTTGGCACTTCAAGGAAGTTTTTACCGTTGAATATTTCATGAGTAAAAGGTAATTTATTGTGGCTTTTAAATTATAGACTTCATAAACTATTAGAAACAAGTTCTGTATCCCTGTACAATAATGACCAGTTATGAATTTCTAAAGGAACACTGGCAGCTTTAAATGCATATTTGGAAACATAACACTTACAAACTATCAGAGACACCTCAGCCCTAGACTGTAGCTGATGATTTTTAAGACGTCCAATCCTATTAATCAATACAGTATTTATTTGCAAACACCTGAATGTACCTTTTCCTAAGATGTCAGTTCCAGTTTGCACTTGTCAACAAAATACTGATCACAGGTCAATTAGGATGCACATCTGTGATAGTAATTTTCAAGAAATCTGTTTCCTGTATATCATTGTAAAAGTGTACTTTATTACAGCCTTTGTAAGTTACAGATAGAATTCCACATAAACAAAACCATTAAGGAAGCATACTGGTGAACAGGCAAATCATCAAGATGAATTAGAGGTAGCCTTAGCTCCCTCCCCTGTGAATATAAAGCTACGATGCAACCTTACTGCCACATCCAGAAACAGACGCTCTGGAGGTGTAGATTAGTGAGACTTCACAGAAACCACTGGTGCTATAGCTGGATTCTATCAGTGGAAGCACCAGTGCATTTCTCAATATCAAACCTGTCTGTACAGGATACCCCTTCCTCCTACTCCACTCTCATCTCTGGAATGTCTGCAAATTAGTATGATACATGGAAAAATAGGTATAGTCAATTTGAATGTCAGTGTTCAATATATAATCATACTGAGAAGAATAAAATCACTGTTTCATGTACCACTGAACTCACTCCACAGTTCTTAGAGGTCAAATAAACGGGCCAACTTACGTAGCTCTCCTACTTTCAGTATTTCACACAGCATCTTTGTGAGCTCAATGCTACTTCGGCCAAACGGGCACTCATGCTTGTCTTCTCGACTACTGTTCTCCAGGACAATCTGAAGTAGGAATCAAAATGGAAAACAATCAGTTGGAAGAATCCATCAGCTGAAGCACTCTTCTCCACATCCAACATTTACAAAGCATTTACCAGGTTGAATTTAGTAAACTTTTCATACACTTTAATCATTTCCCCAGCTAAATGGCAGAGAAATGAGTTAACAGGAAAAAAAATAATAATGTCTTAAAGGAGAAATGTTGCCTCCCTATGCCCAAAGCAGCAACACAGAAGCAGTGCCATTCCAGGGCTGATTCAGACGCTGTGTCATTTCTATGCAACACTTATCAACACCAGCGGAAGGAATTGCAGCAGAAACCAAAGAGAAAGAAAACAGAAAGAAACAACTTAGTACCAAATGTGCAAGTTAAAGGAAATGAGATAAAATAATTTAGAGTTGTGAACGCACCTAGAAGGAACTGTAAATAACAAAAGCTAGGTAGCTGGATTCAGGCTCCACAAAAGATCCAAGTGAGAAAAATCATGCTCAAGCCAATGTGCTTGGTTTCTCCACTGCAGAAGAAACTTGCACTTGTGTGCAAATCATTTCAGCAAACTATCACTCTTGCATCAAGCAATAAATGCTGCAAAAACAATTTGAGGAAAGTCTTTGTATTCCCAGTTGAATGACAGTGCAAAAGAAATGGGAAAAAATAACTACTTGGGCATTTGTGCACCATTAAGTTCTGCTCTATCAGATACCATTCAGAATAAATCTTTCCTCAGCACTACAACTGAAAAAGAGGTTACACTGTGGGTGAAAGATGAGTTATGAAAATAATACAGACTTCACTGAAGGTGTGAACCTGAAAAGGAAGTAAAATAGGGGCTGGAGGAAAAAAATATATATCAAAACAGATTTGCAATAAGAATTGTCATTGCAGTAACAAACTTTGCTACTGGCTTTGAAAGAGGAAAAAAATACAACTTAAACAGCTGCTGCACAGCTTGGGAGTGAGGGAGAGAAAAAAATGTGAATTTCAAAGGTAAGATGTATTGCCAAGCATCGAAGAACCTCAGAAACTCTGTAAATTTTATTTCCAAACAAGTTTCGACACTGTTCTTTGATTTGCATCCCTCCTGCCTCCTTAGCTCCTATTTTCGTGTTTTTTTAATTTATTTTCCAATCTTTCAAGTTCGTCAGCCAGGAAAGCTTCCAAAGAGGTAAAACAATCCTGCTTCCCAACAGGACAGTTGTGTTCCCCTCTAGAAATCCCGGAGTCTCCATTAAACCCTGATTTGTAAAAGGCTCCTAGGCTGGAACTTTGCCCCAAACAATCTGGTGATGGAAAGCAGGTGTGATGCATCACTGGATGCCAGCAAAGACTTTTCCACTCCCACAGGTCTCAGTAGTGACTGTCACATATCCATGCCCTCTTGTGAGCACAAGCCTTTGCCATCAGGCAGTCAGTAAAAATGTGGAAAAGAGAGAAAAGTCAAAAGCATGTAGGAAAGCTACTTGCTTCACATGGCATGCCCAAATCTCTTCATGCAGAAGTATCTATTTTAGTCTTTCTGTACAAAGGGCAACCACTTGCTGCTACTCTGCTTCTAACACAGCCTCAGGGATGTAAAAAGAATGTTGTTCTTCGTGTCGTGAAAGTGGATAATTGCTTTGCTTTGTTTTTCACTGTTCTTTGTCTATTTTTCACCTAGACTTCTCACCAGAAGCTGAGAAAGTTACTTGGGATTTCATAAACATTTGACCCTGCCAATTTTTGCTAGACTTTCCCAGCAGGTTGCTGTCAGACTCACGTTCACCACTCTACCAAGAGAACCTACTTTTCCTTGTAAAATTTTTGGCTCGAATGAAATCTGATTGTTCCGTGTCACATCTGGGCAACAGCTGTATCAAATCGCAGAAACACCCCTGCAATTTTTTGTTTCACATTGCTGCAGCCACCGTTCAAGGCATATGTGAATATGACTTTGCATTCTGGATGAGTCATCCTGCTCCAGTCTCTTTCATGGAGGACAGTGTTACATTTCCAAACCCAAATGCAGGAGCAGTGACAGACTGACACACGCGCAGTGCAAGGCTGTGTCTCAACACTTCCCTGGGATCACGTCTCCTCTTTTATTATTATGCATTTTATCTCTCACATAATAAAACATAAAATCTGCATACTGGAGCGGGGGGACTGCTTTGACACAGATTTAGGTACAACAGAGAAACAGTGGTAATAAAATCAGTGAAGAGACAAAATGAAAGGGGAAGGGGGGAGGGGATGGGATGCACTCGGATCAGCAAGCCTGCTGGCTTCTGGCAAATGCATTTTGTTGAGCTTCACATTAACTCGACACATTAACATTTCATGAGCACATAAATATTTAATGGTGACACCATATATGTGTATAATGTAAAGCAGAATTACAGCAATCAATAAGAATGCCAGAGAAATAGTTAAGGAACTGCATATTGCGATACAGCAAATTAAATGGCAATTTGAGTACGTAAAGCAGCTTTGAAATGATCCTCACTCACACACCCTGCAAGCACCATCCTTTAGAATTTGGTTTTGCAAAACAAAGCAGAGCTGACACATTACATTTCTGTAGGAAAGGATGATGGAATGCCCTTTACTACATTTAAGTATCTGTAGGTAAATTTGACAGATGTAGATCTTCTGTTAAGCGAAAGCAATGGTAGAAAGGAGATGGGGAGGAAAAGCTTCTTCATATACATACCATTTCTAATCTTGGCAACAGATTTACAACACACATTAGGATATTTGTAATACTCTTTTCACGACTTCACGACTCATATCCTGTTCCAAAGTAAAATGCTATAAATATAGCCAATAATGGCATGATTTTATTCTTACTTCCTTTATCAATCTGGAGGAGAAATAAGCAGGGGATAGGCATGTTTTCTCCACATACTGGTGGAAACTGTAGTAGCGAAAAACACAACAGAGCTCTAGACTTAAAATACTTGTGAATCAAGCCACCAGTACACATTTTTATCAAAGAATACTAGTGTGGAATTCATCAAACCCACATAACCTTCATTCAAATGGAGGCCTATCATTAATACTCAAAAAGTGCCTATGCCCTGTTATCTTTGTCCCTCTTCCCACTTCACAAATGCAGCACAGCGAGCTGTAGATCTACCAGAAACTTCACGATATATGGGTACAATTGCTAAATTTTGCCCTGAGGGAAACAAATCCTTAAAGGCAGAAACCACGGACACTGCAGAAGAACTCTTATCATAGAATCATAGAATCACAAGGTTGGAAAGGACCTTCAAAATCATCTAGTCCAACTGTCCTCCCATTACCATTGCTACCACAAGCCACTAAACCATATCTTGTAGCTCCTCATCCAGACGCCTCTTGAACACTGCCAGGGACAGCGACTCCACCACCTCCCTGGGCAGCCATTCCAGTGCCTGATCACTCTCTGAGAGAAAAAGTTTTTCCTTATGTCTAATCTAAACCACTTCTGGTACAACTTGTGGCCATTTCTTCAGGTCCTGTTTGTTGCCTGGGAGAAGAGGCCAAGCCTCTCCTCATCACAGCCTCCCTTCAAGAATTTTTAGAGTGCAATGAGGTCTCCCCTGAGCCTTCTCTTCTCCAGACTAAACAATCCCAGCTCCCTGAGCAGCTCCTCATAAGGCTTGTGCTCCAGACTTCTCACCAGTTTTGTTGCCCTTCTCTGGACATGTTCCAGGGCCTCAATGTCTTTCTTGTAGTGAGGGGCCCAAAACTGAACTCAGTACTCAAGATGCAGCCTCACCAGTGCTGAGTACAGGGGGATGATCACCTCTCTGCTCCTGATGGCCACACTATTTCTTATACAGACCAGGATGCCATTGGCCCTCTTGGCCACCTGGGCACACTGTTGGCTCATGTTCAGCCTAGCACTGACCAACACCCCCAGGTCCCTTTCCTCTTCACAGTCATCCAGCCACTCAGCTCCAAGGTTATGTTGGCAGCATTGCTCTCTTGGCACCCTGACCATTTTCCCTTAATGTTCCCTTGTCTCTGGTCTGCTTGTCAGCATCTACTTTGTTACTAGGCATCTACTTCTGCCAGTTTCCTTGCCTCCTTCCTTGAGAAGAAGCAAGATGGAAATATGACTTTTAATATACTAGATGTGATATAGACAAAATCCAAAACCTTTTCACGATTCAGGAGTACTAAAAGCTGCAGGCCATCTTCACTTTCTCCATTCCTTTAAGGTATACTGCCTTTTACAGTTTTAGGTATACTGCCTTTTATAAGGCAAAGCAAAAAATAAATATGCTTAACAGGCAAAAAAATGTCAACAATTTTCTACAGGGAACAATAACAAAAATAAATAAATAAATACAGTAAATCTCAAGTAAAGGAAAAGGGAGAAATATTACCCAGAGAGAGCAGCCAGGGAAAGTCTGAGTGAGAAAATGATATGGAGGAACAGGACACGAGAAAGACTTGGAAACACAAAGTAAATGAAATAATTTACAGACAAAAAGAGAACAGAAATATGCAACTCGCGAAAAAGGGAATAAGAAAGAATGAGATATGCACAGAATGAGAACAGAGAACAAAATTATACTGCAAGAAGAAGATGTATTGAATAGCAGAAGGGGGAAAAAGATTTTTTTTTTTTTAGATGCAAGGAGCTGAAATTTTTAAGGAAAGCCAGCATTACCCCTGCACTTGACATTTCCACTATTGAAACTCTGTACTCAGTTTAAGCATGGGAATTTGAAAACAGTTATAGTAGAACATAAGTCTGTATGGTTCCTACTATTTTTAGATTACTGCCTATGCACTTGTCCTCTCATTTACAATTTCCTGCTGTAAGTGGAAGGGAATCACTTCCCAAGAGGAAGAAATTACTAAAAACAACTAAACAAAAAACATAACACACACAAAAATAACAAGAATGTGATCAGAAAGAGAAATGAAGGCTTAGCATTGTCTCCAAGGTAGACGTTTCGGGCAGTGTTCGTTAGAAGCTGCAGACAGCTGAATTTCTTCTGGGATTTAGCCGTATGAATGACCTGAAGTACTCTGTTTCCTCTGAAGCAAAAAGTCTTTTCAAGAAGTGGAAGGCAGTCTTTCAGCATCCAATGGTCCAACAAAACATTTAGAAAGATAAAGAGTGCTCCTCCTTAAAGAATATGTTCGACTTATTTTTAAAACACATATTTTTTGTACTACCCCTATTACAATTACTTGAGCAAAGCATCATTGAGGGAAAGCTCATCTGTCTTTACAAGGTATGCACACACCAGCAGCATAGCCCAACTGAACAATAATATAAAGTAAATTCAAATGTCATGCCAACACCACAGAAGAATAATGCAAAATCTCCAGTAATAGAAAGAAACACCATCAGAAGTTTTTCTCACTTTAAGGCAGAAAACTTCGCATTGTTTCTTTATGATCTTCCACTGAATTATTCATTGAGTCCATCACTTCCTTGGGAGAACAGAATTCTCAGAGAGGCAATGGACTAAATGAAGAATTTCCCATATTTGACTACCATTAACTTAAAAATCTGCATCACCTTCAGTAATGAAGCTTATGTTTGCAACTAAGAGTTAATGCCTGATGAGAAAACCTAAGCTTTAAAGAATGGTACTACAGTCAATTCCTTATCAGAGTTCAGGAAGATGAAACCATCCAGCATAAATATTGTTCCTTCATAGGGAATATCAACTTAGCCAACCCATTAGTATCTCTCACATTACAGATGAAAATGACTCAGAATATACTGCCCACAGCAATTGCAGAATTAATACTTAAGATTTCTAAATCAACCTCAGAGCCTGACAATAGAATAGAGATTCATTATGACTGGGAAGTAAATACAGAGAGCAAAAGACAACATGGTCCACTATAGCTGTAGTAATACTTGTAAGTCCCAAAGCAGACAGTTCAACAAGCATTGCTGAACTATTAGAAAAGAGCATTTCCCCAAGTCCATTTCATTGTACTGTCTCTACAATGATTCTGCATTAACACAGACCAAGTTTCCTAGCAGCCTGTAGGTTAGTATCAAGAGGTTCAGAGGGCTACATACTAAATATGCTAAAATCCTGCCTAGACTAAAAATGAGTTATCTGATTTGTTTAATATAAAAAAAAATTGCAGGGATGCTCTTCCTTACTTCTGACACTGCTTTTGCTTCTCCTAAGCTTTCTTACCACATGTGGCAGGCTTCACCATTCCTATTCCATTTAGATACCTTAAGTAACTCTAGAAAGCAAATCCTAAGCATAGGCTTCCTGAGGAGGATAAGGTACTCTGCTGCAGGCAGATTTACTTTCAATTTATCCTCTTCTCCATTTTGCTTTCCTCCTGAGGCAGCAATTCATCTTCCTCAACTCGAACATCAGCATTCTTTTGAGGTCCTTCGCTCAGCACTGTCGCCTCTAACCTCTTCTGTTATCTTCATTATTTTATTTTCAATTTTCCATGTCTCCCTCCTTCCCCTCCCCATCTCAGCCTTCTTTCAGATTCCTGAGGGAGATAAGAAATTCCTCACAGCAAAACTAAAACAAAGCAACAATTCTGTCTGCCCTCCTCAGGTAGGAACTAGATTTACCATTTGTTAAGCCAGGATTTGAGAGATGAGCTGAGACATACTGGGAGTGGGGAATGGAAAAAAAAGAATCAAATTACGTTATTGTATAGAAGTATATAGGTATCAGGTTGAGTACAAACCGTCCTGGTAACATTAAAGCCAACATTTGATTCTGCAGTCATAAAGTACTTCTAACACAGACAGCTACTTCTAACAGATAGTTTTCTTTTATCATACCTTTGAGTTTTCCCCTGTTCTTTTAAAGCAAACCAAAAGTTAGTGCCAAACTATTATAAGTGAAATGTGGATGGCTCTGCAGTTGCTCCATGTGAGCAGCTCCACCTAGGAATAAATTCTGCCTCTCATGTAAACACATTAACATAAAGCACAATTGCATTTCTGTATTTTTAATAAAAAGCTAAACATACAGCGACCCATCTTTTCCCCTAGGAGGGGAAAAGCCCTCCTAGTGCTTTGTTACTGCAGTATGGAAACATGTTAGAAGCTTCAAGCTTTGTCTCACAGCAGTGAGGTCAGCAGCATCTCACCAGCTTCAGAGTAAATGAGAAAACATCGTGCAACTAAATAGCTATTCTTCTCTCTCCAGGTATGGCAGAGAAGAGAGAAGCACGTATTACCAAGTAGGGAATCACCAGGTACAGACAATTAGGCCTTCTGTGGAAAATTACACCGTCTCATGAGGCACACCAGGAAGACACACAGAACAAAGCTCGCCTTTCTCACTACCGTTAAGGGAGCAGAAATAAATTACATTCCCTTCCAGCCATTTCTGGAGAATAAAAAAAAAATAATTGGAAGCATGGCAGAAATCAGGCTCAGTTTTATTTCAGAAAATGCTGAAATTATATGTTAGACTACTCATATCTGATCAGGACAGAATGAGTAGGCATGAAGAGACTTTGTGAATTGGCGGAAGGATGTGTAGGCAGCCTCCTATACAACAACTGCATGGGTTAGAAAGTATCCGGCACGCAGCCTGCCTGTGACTCAACCCATTAAAGTTCCAAAAGGTCTCTGCAGCACGCGGGCAATCTTCCTGCCTGCATCACATGAGGCTCACAAACAGCACCTGCTCCTCCAATGTGACTTCTGAAAGCTTCAGGGGAAGAGAACTTCAACCACCTCAAAAGCAGCAGCTCAAATAGCTGCTGGGGTAGCAGCTCTGCATCACAGCTGTGTGAATAACTGATTTTCCAGCTCAGCAGGTTCAGAGGAAATGGGATTTTCTTTTTTCTGACCCTAAACTGGCTCAATTTCTAATCTCCAATTAATCAAAATAACCATCAGCTCAACGTCCAATGTTGCTTTAAGAACAAGAACAGAAAATTTAGTAACATACCACTAAGTATCTTGCACATTATTCACAAAAACATAATGGCAACAAATTCACTACAAAAAGTACCGTGGGATCAATGAGCTCAACACTGCAAAACCGATTTCAATACTGTTTTCCCATCTTGTTGACATTATTTTATACTGCCAATTTTACACATAACCAATATTGGCATGAAATAGATACAATTGTTAGGAGAAAGGCAGAAACATCTTCTACAGAAGTGGCACTTGAATTCCAGGCTACAGTAAGATGATCCCTTTTGATGGAACACTTATTTTTTTATATTGAATGTATGACGAACCTGTTGATCAAATAATGGAGTGCAATCTCAGATAGCCAACTAAGCAGAATCCAAGCAAGTGTAAGACTTGTATGTCATGCAAAGTAAATAGATTACAATGAGACTCGTGGACCTCACCAGGAGCAATGCTGTACATGACTTTTCTGAGACTCACAATAACCTCTAGCAGGATTCTAAATTCCCTTCCAGATACAGCTTATCATGATATTTAGATGCCTGTGAGGAAAATATGAAACAAAAGAACATTATAGTGGTTGCACCTTAAAAGCAAAGTGCAGTTTCTCTAAACTGAGTTACCCTATGGCATCTTCTCATTCTACCTGAAAACCCTTGAATTAGCCAAGATCCAAGCTAAACAGCAGTCACAACTGGAGAATTAGTGTTGTTTTTGCTACCTGCTATCAAGAACACCTAAACAAACACTGACCACACTTGCAGGAGTCAGCTTATTAAAACTGCAAACTTATTGTATCTATGGAAACATCCCAGGCATAAATATGGCAGACTTAAAACACAAGACAACCTATAACTATCAAATCTATCTCAGTTAAAAATACAAGTTTTGTTGATTTTGGTTCCTTTAGCTTGCCGTCCACAATAAACTACAGAGATCTCATTATTTTACAACAGTACAACTTGGATAAGACTCTGGGGAAACCTCATTGTGCCCTTCCAGTACTTGCAGGAGGCTTATAAGCAAGAAGGAGACTGATGCTTTACATGGTCTGATAGCGATAGTACAAAGGAAAGCGGCTTTAAACGAAGAGGGGAGATTTAGGCTTGATGTTAGTTGCAAATTCTTTATTCAGAGGATGGTGAGGTGCTGGCACAGGCTGTCCCAAGAAGCTGTGGGTGCCCCATGCCTGGAGATGTTCATGGCTAGGTAGGATGGGTCCCTGGGCAGCATGATCTGACAGGTGACAACCATAACCACAGCAGGGGGTTGGAACAAGATGATTTTTAAGGTCCCTTCCAACACAAGCCATTCCATGATTCTATTAAAGCAAAACAAACAAACAAACAAAAAAACCAAACACAAACACAGACACACACACAAAAAAAACCCAACCAAATCAAAACATCCCTATAAATAAATGCACAGAAAATACTTGTTTCAGATATTTATACCTCTCAGTGTATGTTAAAAACAAAATGAATCCTTTTGTATCATGAGTTCCCAAACAAATCAACAACAGAATGTCAAAACGTTGAGATACTCATAGCAATGATGGCGTAACAGGATTTCCAAGCAAAGATTTTTCATCAGGCTCATTTTAGAACTCAGAAAAGTTTCAAAGGCACATTGCTACAAGTTAACAGCAAGAAAAAAACACAAGGTGTCTACACTGAACTACACTGAATACAGCCTGTTTTAAATGGTAACTTATAATTTTATTTTTAAAATTAGTAGAACTTGAAACTGAAGTAGTTTTGGAAATTAGAACTTGGGTTGGGGGTAAGGGGAGGATGTGTCTGATCCAAAAGAACAAAAAAAGCTTATCTGTCACAAAGCTTTATTCCAATCATTTTCTTCACTGTTAACTTTAATTATACACTCTGACTGTCCTATAATTATGTAGCTTGGGAAGCTGCCAGTTTTTCCTTGCAGAAACTTTTACAATTTCTTGCAGAGATTCAACATTACTTCCATCAATGCATTCCATATCGCATATGTCACCGCGTTTTAAAAGCAAAACCCCTGATGATAGCAAGTGATTATTTAAATGGAACATGAAAAAAAGGCAGTGCACTTTACTGAAGTCACTGATAGCACCAAACATTGAATAGGGGAAAAAAAAAGAAGAAAAAAAAAAGAATGAGAAGCTGATTCAATAAGAGATGAATTCAACAGGAAAAATCCATATGACAGCTAAGGACATCAACGTAATCAAAGGAAACATGCTGGGTTTTTTTTTCCTTTCCAATATAAAAACCTTTCTTCTGGAAGCACCACTCATATCACATAGCAGACAAAGTGATATTAAAAAACAATTAACTCAAAATCTAAATGAAAAGAACATGGCTTATCTGAAGAGTGACATTAAATAAAACAATCAGCTCAAAACAACGACTGTAGTGTCAAGAATAACTGCATACAAGAGGAAAAAGAAATAAGATAAATGAATTGTCAGGAGGCAAGAATGAAAAATTATAAAAATACCATTTATTTTTGTTTTGCTTTTCAATGTGTGACATCCATGTTTTCACCCTGAGATGCTTTCTGCTTTCAAGATGCAGCTTACCCATCTGCTCCAGAGTCTTCATACCCATGCTCTTCAATACACTGCAAACATATTTACTGATGCTACAAGTACTTCTGTTTGTTATTGGTCTTGGAAGCCACATTGTCTCTGTGTGTTGAAGGAAACTTCAGCTTTAATGACTCTTCTCACCTAACCAATCCATTTATTATGCAAATTATTTATAAGCTGAATCAGTTACAAAAGGCAGGACAAAAAATTTAAGAGGGAGAACATTACTTTTTGCCTGCCTTCTCACCTTTCCTTATCCACTCTTTCCAATAATACAAGATACCTTACTAAGGGCCGGGCAGCTTGGACATCCTAAGAAACTAGGAGGTCAGACTACAGTGATTTGTGCTGATCATTAAAATGCAGCACCAGTGATGGACTCAGTGAAGTCAGAGCAGTTTTCTGATACTGTCTTCATTTAACAGAACACATGACGTCAGGAGAAACGTAGTATTTCCCAAGTTCATTTTAAACCAATGCTGGTGTTTCCAATCTCAATTTTAATTATCCTACTGCACTGATATTATCTCATTTTGGAGCTTAGGAATTGACCTACAGCACAGCAATTAATGGCACTGCAAAAGGCCATATTGGAAATAATCTCTCTTCCTGGAAACAAATCATTTCCTACTATCAGTAATGAAAAAAAGGAGAAGAGACTCTGTCAAAGAAGTTGTTCAGTATGCAAATATTATTTGTCTGTATGGCCTAACAAGTTTTTGTGGAAATTTCACCTTGAGAGCAGAGTATTTCTTTTAAGACACAAGAATATAAATGCATCTGAAAAACATTAAGTGAGATTAGCAGTCTGTACGAGTAGAGCAAACTGGTGCAACGACAGCCTTGGAAGCCAAAGGACATGGAGAAAAATTAAATAAAGTTAGGTGTGAAAAGGAATTGAAAACGAGGAAACAGGTAGATTTGAGCCCACAGAGAATCAGCAGTCACCAGGTAGCAAGTCAAGCAGATGAAAAGGTGTTTTTAGCAATCAAAGCCTCACAACACCATAGGACCTGTGCATTGCCCTTCACCCCAGATGTGTTCTGCATGTTCTTAGTGTGCTATATTGGCCACTATGGCAAGGGAGCTATCATGCTAGAAATGCTGATGTGAGCACTAAGTGGGACTCTGTATGATGGGTAGGCTAACATACTCCCAGTGTGTGCTAGAAGTTTCCAGCACAAGTTTGGGCAAGCAATTTTATCTTATTGTGACTTGGTATGGATTTCTAATGTACACTTCCTCTGCCATGAGTGGAGAAAATATAAGGCACACTCAAGACAGTCTTGTAAGAGAAATCATACAAGAATAAAGACAAAATAACCACACAAATTATCAGAAATGCAGGAGCAAAAATATTGCATTAGATCAACAAAGCTGAGCCAGCACCAAAGTCCTTTCTAAAAAGAGGCTAATTACATGCTACACTGAATCGACCTTACAAAACAACGTCTGCAATATGAAAATGCAAAATAAGAGAAAAACTGAAAAGACAATGAATGCTCCTTTTCAACAACGTCTCTGTTCTCTTTAGATTCTTTCAGACTTCTTCAAAATACACGTGTCTCTCATTCAGGAGCACTGGCTACCTTTACTAGGCACATTCTTTGCATTTATAATTTTCCAAAGAAGTCTGTGTAGTAACACTGTACAGATCTTAACCAAATTTAATACGAGAAATCCAAATTTTAATGAGAAACTGTATCCAGATATATTTTTACAAAGAAAAACACAGTTCAGTATAGTTCATCCTGAAAACATACTATTGCTTGGTACGTGAAATAACTTTCATTATGGAATCACAGAATGACCTCAGAGATGATGAAATCTCCAACCCCCTGCCATCGGCAGGGCAATTTCAGGGGTTGATGTAGTTTAATAGCTACTGCTGTACTGTGTGCTTCCACAGTTTCTTCTAACAGTTACTGTTATGTTCAGACTGAAGCAGAAATATTTACAGAGCAAAACTGACAATCTTGTGGTCTTCCATTATAACCATAGATCATCCCGGCCTGGATATTAGTACTCATTTTACAAACCTATTACAGCCTTGACATAATTCTAATTCGAGCAAAAACTACACAATAGAGCCTATTAAAAGCTCACTCATTATTTAACAGAAACAATTGATGTATCTGTCTAACTGTCTCCATACACAACCTTCCTTACGCAGGTCTGTGCGTGCTCCCCGTTTTGAGGGAGGTTAAACAATCTTCTACTCCCATAAGAGCTGAATAGGTTTGTTCATGGCACATATTCAAATTCAGCACAGATCACTAAAAGTTGTTCTATTTTGCCAATATTATTCTGTCGTATCCTCTTCACATAAGGATGCAACTTATAGCTTGCTTTAACTACTCTTGAAATAACAAATGTAGGAAGTAGAGTGGGCAGAGGGTAAGAACAGGTCGTACAAATGAATCATTATGCTTTTTACCTATTTTTCTACAAGCTCTACCTCACCTACAGCAGTAGTTTTAGTAGGAGCATCTTAACTCTCAGGATCCTGCCAAGTCAGCTAGTTATTAAGGTGTTTGCTAGTCAAATCCTCCTTTCCACAGAAAACCCTGATAGTTTTGGTAGACACAGCAGGGAATTCTGCGCAAATACTCATTTCTGAGTTTATAGACATCTACCAAGCATCCAAAAAATGCAAATCTCCCTTCTCTTTGTAGGCTTAAGCAAAAAGTATATTTGCAAAAAGTACTATCTATAATATTTGACTCAGCTTTTACAGACATGATACACATTTTAGCATAATGTGGTTTGCCTTCCTAGAGCTAGTTCTTTTTAATGCTATTGGGATTCTGAGCCTCCTCTTCAAAGTGAACCATAAACAGGACATAATCAGCATGAACAGCGAGTGGCAAAGATCTTAAAGAGAAGTAGTCTTACCCGTATATAAGCATCCTGGTGATGTTTAGCAAAGTACAGCATATTGTCAAGGGCTAGCATTCCTGGAGGAGTCTGTGTAAAATCCATTGCTGGGTTTACATGATTCTGCAAAAAAGATAACAAGATCACTCTATAAATATTTTTCCATCAACTATCCATGTCCCCGTGTCTACCAAGTTAGCATGCTGTGCCAGAGTCCAGCAACACAGATGTTTTGCTGAGCAGAAAAACTGTAACAAAAAAACAGGCCCTGCTTCGAAGAACTTCAAATCCAAATGTAAACACTATGAGACTAGCTTATCAGCCATTCACTTCTGTAACCACCCAATGGAGTTCCCAAAAGGAGATGTATGCTTCTAAGGCACTCAACCAAGCCTTCCATGGCTGATAGACTTCTCTATCTAGTAATACTAGAGTACCACTGGGTACACCACTGTACACCAGGAAGAACTAATTACGTAAAAATGCAGTGATAAGTGTGAACAGCCACCACAACACCTATTTATACAAACACTATGGAACTATTTAAAATAAATCATGAAAAGGAGAAAAAGTTACTAAAATCAAAAGCTGTTTTAAGCCTATTGGATCTTGTGGTGTCCTAAACACAAAGGGTCTCAGACAAAAGTATTGGGTTCAACGTGTGGAATTCAGGTGAACTTTTATTACATTCTGAATCTATGAAAAGAAAGTCTGAAATTATTGAACAAATATACCAAACATAACTAAGACCTGTCAGACTCCATACACATGGTCATACATGTTTCAAGTGTTCACTTTTCCCACATTACATACAAAACCACATTTCCTCAAAATATTAACATCAATCTACTGAAGGGATGGAATTAAAAATACATGAGTATGTTCCATCCAGTTCAAAGTTCAGATCCATTTTCCTTACTGTGAACAGGCTCTTAAACAACACCTTTATCACCATCACCCTTTCAATGCCTTCAGCTCCAGCTCCACTCATTTTGACACAGGAAGATCTCCTTAGTTTCTCTGTGACAATATTTCTATTCTGCAAGACTCAGCTGTGAGAGACTTAAAAAGTGAATTTGCTCTCAGAAAACTCGAGACTAGGTAACAATGCTGAAGATCAGCACAGACTACTTCTTTTGCCAGTCTGCTTCTGCAGTGTATTCAGGGTCATATCCACCTACTTCCCTGACAAAAGTACAGCTTGACTACTCTTCCTCCAATTGATTCCAGAGGCCATAAAGTTGTAAAAATGTGGGATATCTCGTCTGTCTTATCTTAAGATGTATGAGTTGTTGTTTCTTTTCCAATCAATAATTCATAGTCACATAAAAGATTAGGTATATTAGAAAGCAAAAAATTGTTCATTAAGATGTCTGCTGTCACTTAAAAGCAGACAAAGCTTTGGGGATCAGGATAGCCTGCACAGTCTGTTCATTTGACACATACACTAGTTCCCTGCAGCAGGACAAGCAACACAATGATAAGTTCACTACTTCATAATCAAGAAGATCCTCCAATCCTAGATTTTTATGGGGGAAATAGCTATGCAATAGAAAAGTAGAAGTCAAACTTGTAAAATAAATGTTTACTGAGTCAACTGTTTTCTGAAATACTCATCTGCTTTTCTTTCTTTTAGCTTGTATCAGTTCACCACTCAGATGAAGAGGATGGCCAGGACACTTTTATGATCAGTACGAGACCATTTCTCACAGATGATAAGCACAACAGACTTCAGCTTCTGGGAGAAAACTTCCCTTTCTAACGTTCTCAAGCATTCCAGAAAGTGCTTCCTTTGAGAGGCTGGGTCTGGCAGGGACACAAATGCTCCCCCAACTCTTGTCAATCCCAGCATGAACACCTTGACAGGACCTCCTACAAAATTGAAGTCTTCCACATTTTGGGCATGAAGTCCTGGGGAACACCACTAGAGCCTCACCATGAGTACATTTCTGTGGGAAAGCTGTTGAGAAGCTGTCAACACAGAACCTCACAGGCACCATTTCTATAATACATTTCCCAGGTAGAATTTCAGGTTTGTGCTGCACATATTCTCTTCATTGCTACGCTACAGCACAGATAGAATATATTTGGATTAATACTGGCAAGTAGAGAACATATAGACCCAGATACCTCTCTGCAGCTATTAGAACATTAGCACTCATTTTACAATTTTATTCACAAACAATGTTGAAACAAAAGCAGGATACTGGGAAAAAAAGAAAAGTCTAACCTAGTGTTGACTGAACTGCTCTGTCCTTCATCCCATTCTAGCATCTCAAATTATGCAGAAACACTGACAAAAATGAATGGAGGCAAGAGAAATCTCATTGCATGTAGTAACAAGGGCTCATTTAATCTCTTACCATCATCATTATTTTTATCTGTTCAACTGGAAAGTCATCATCAACACATCACTTTTTCCCGAGTCAAGTCTATATATCCAGCTATTTTCAGTTGTTTCAAAAGTTTCTGTCACTTTGGATCCCAAGATAACTAGGGCTTGATATTAAACTCTATTAAGTCAAATAGCTGGAGATATGCTTGCTGAAACAATACATTATCTTCAATTACTCTTCAAAAGCAATAGGAATGCAAGCTGTTCTGTTTCCTCCCTCCTTCCTCCCTCCTAAAATCACCTCTTTCTTAACATATTGAATGTTTGCAGTTGAAATGTTAACTGAGTGAGAGTGGGTTTAGAAATGCAACGTAAAGCTAAATTATCTAAAATGCTGTAGTGAATAATTCAGAAGTATGCAAACACCCCCACCTACAACATTATTTATTAAATACATGGAAAACAACTCTTCAGGTAAATTAGTTGTATCTTTATAAAAAGATTTGTCTCTTTATAAAAAGCCAAGAAATACAAAGGAGACAGGTTTGTTACCTACAATTTTCCAGATCGTTTTTATTTTTTTCCATTAGATTGAGTAAAATCTATCATTCAGCTTTGGGGTCTGAGCAGGATCAGCTCAGTAACAGCTTACTCTCTTACACGGTGCATGTCAGCATATCAAACCCACCAAGAATTTGTTAGTCAGCTTAGCAGGGTACTGTGGAAATGAAAATTCAGTCTTCTGGAAATGATGCAGTTCTAAAATCATGCCTGTTTATGCCATTAATAAACAAATAATAATATAATAATAAAGTAGCACATTTCACAAGATCACAAATATTCTGGATAAATTTCACTGTTGGAATTATAATGAGACAACTAAGCATTATCACACAGTCCTAGCTGCATAAAGCTTTCCTCTCTATCTGTCCTGAATGGCTCCACTGTCTTACTCTTGGCTTCCAAGGCAATCTCTGAGGGATGTATAGATTTCAGTTGTAAGAATGTGTGCTCACACTGAGATGCTTAATCACAGTAATGGTGTACTGTCTGTAGATAACAGCTAATGGAATAAGCTCCCCAAGTTCCTTGTGTTAATCCTAGCATTATCTACCACATTTATATGCTGAAGCACAGAAACCATTTCTTTACCCGTATTCACAGTCCACTAAAGGTACAAACTTCCTATTTTTGTCTTAACAGATACTGAGAGTCTATCAGAAATTATTCATCAGTGCCATGTTTGGCTATGTAAATCAGTTGCCAGGTTATGCTAATTAGTCCCAAATGCTGCATGCAGCCACCGCTAGACACAGTAATCTCTGTTCAGCGCAAGTGCAAACTCCTGTGTTTCCAATCCCAAAGCAGCTCAGGTTAAACACTACTCTGCGCATCTTCCTTCTGCAGGCTCGTGTGACAAAAACACTACAGAAGTTCCCAGGGAGGAATGCAGATTGTAGAAGAACCAGTGATAAAATAACTTCAGAAAAGAACAAAAATCTTTCAATAAAGACAATGCAAAGGACAGTGACCACCTTCTCCCACCTTTAATTACTAGCACTTTCCTATTCTCCCCTTTGTTTTTTGTTTTTTTTTCCAAATCTAAACCACTCTTTTGTGGGCTAGGAAGGAACACAATCACCTCTTCAGTTCTAAACCACTGGACTGCGTACATTAAAATCTCCCTTAGGTCATATGAATAAATTATAGCAATGCATATGTAGATATTTGCTCAATCTGAATCAGGAATTAGGAAGGAAGGAACATTTTACATTATATTTTCACTGAAACATGAATTGAAAAACTTATGTTAGAACCAGTGAGCAAACAGCCTCATAATTTACTCCTTCCCTAAATACTCCTGAAGTTTTCCACACAAAAGTTTCCATCTGCTCATTTTCACAAGAATTACAAATATGAAGAAATACCACATTAAAAGTGCAAAGAGTTAGTCAGCTAAAATTTGTAATGAGGAAGTAATCTTCTCATTTTATTTAACAGCTTTATATTCGAAGAGATGATGCACACAACTTCCATCATTTAATTTACGGAGATTTAACAGTGACTTGGGAATTTCCAACCTCCACCCATTCAGGGAAAGCAAGAACTAACAAAGATTTTTGTCAGCTAATATCATCTGATAATGCGTGACAGAGCATGGGGAAAGACATGCACTGCACATTGCAGGCATCAATAAATTACATGTTGTGAGCAAGATAAAGTTTTTGCTCAATCCTTGGTATTTTATAAGTACCTATACAGCAGATTTACAGTTACACGGAGCTAAAGCTTTGGATCCCACGATTTTAAGCCCTATGGAGAATGGAAATAGTTTGAAAGCCTCAAAGAATCTGAAATTAATGCTATGACACTGAGTAATCATATCTCATCCAATGCAGGACAATCTCGTTTTAGGTTTCATCTTTGTTAACAATGACACACTTAATATTGCCTAGATATTTTGCACTTCAAAGGCTGACTCCTTTATGTTTTCTGGGCAAACAAAGTTACCAAGCAGTAACAGGCTATGCAGTTTAGGCATCAGAGATGTTAAAAGTTAATCAGTGGGATTTTTTTCAGCATGGGAAATCAGCACCACATTGCCTCCTTGCATTTGTTAAGTTTTCAGTATAATTGAAAACTGAGTCAAACATCCACTTGCTAGATGGAGTTGAGCAGTTGAAAGTCATAGTAGTTTATTGCTACTCTGCAGCTGAGAATGTCAGTGCATTTAGCAGCCACTTGTGTGGACATTGTATGATTTCTTGTCTCATTCTGTTTGACAAAGTCAGTCTGTTTCACACGGAACTTGTGTTGGACACTGCATGACCTGGTCCAGTTAGAATCATAGAATGGCTTGGGTTGAAAAGGACTACAATGATCATCCAGTTTCAACCCCCCTGCTATGTGCACAGTCATTGACCACTGGACCAGGCTGCCCGGAGCCACATCCAGACTGGCCTTGAATGCCTCCAGGGATGGGGCATCCACAGCCTCTCTGAGCATCATCCACAACCTCTCTGAGCTCTCATTTAAGTGAATTTGGGACTGTTCTCAAGAGTCTTTCTGGAGGCTCACCTGAAAGAGCGCATGACACATTTCCCTACAGCACAGGCAGATGGACTGCAACCAAGAGCAACAATTTTTTAAACAGCTCCAACTCTCCTAAAGTCATGATGTAAGTATACTACCTATGTCTTGTCCAGCAAACAATTTTTGTGTTACTCAAACCACAGCAGTCAAGAAGTATACTGGGATAAATAAGCATGGAGTATCCCCATGTTAGACAAAAATGGTTTTATTAATGTATATCTTTTCATGACCTTGGAACTTTTTCTTATGGAGACTCACCAGTTTAATATTACCAGAACCATCCTAACCAACTGAACAACTGTCAAACTAGTAAGAAGACAGTCACATAAGAAAATACTGTGGATAATGTTAGTAAGAATAGTAAGCAAAATGATGATAAACCATCTAAACTTGACTATTAAAAATAACCACAGGTTAAATGTCTTCGGCTAATTGGGAGCCAGATGCAGCACAAAGAGAATCTACCTGAGTAATTCTATCTGTTTGCAAACGCTGAGATGAGTAGATTAATTACACCTCATGTTGGCAAATCCAATTTAGGCTTTTTTCAGCTCAGGTAAGCCTCACGCCTGATAAGTACAGTACATCGTGACTTACTATTTAAGCACAATGGCTGGCAGTGTTCATATGCAGGTGTACAAGCATGAGTGGTCCTGACTGATGCTTCAAAGTCTACTTAGTAAGAAACAATACAGAGCTTTATAACAGGCAATTTGTCTAAAAGTCAATGAAATGATACAAAATGCTTAACAAGTGTACATAAATATTTATTTTAGCTTATGGCCAAAACATATGAGTTGCATAGCCTACCAACAATAAAAAGAAATAAAATGGAAGATTCAAAGCCACATTCTGCCAAACCTTGGGCCTCCTGAGTCAGAAACTTTTAAGAATAAGATGTATCTTATTGATAAGAGTATCTTCTTGACTTACTTACACTTCTGGTGTATCTAAACTCTACCTCTCTGATGTAACATTTGCCTCTGTGACTAAGGCACACTGATTGAAACACCTTTCAGCCTTGGTTTCCTTAAAAGAGAAAGAAAACCTACTTAAATTATAACGATTTGATTAAAATCAAGGTAAAAATAATCACTGCAATTTTCCTGAGGCTGTGTATCGAGAGGAATCCCCCGTGGGATGCAGCTGACTTAACTGCTGCAGATGCTTCTCCTATACATCATCACTCAGAATACTTGAATGAAAGTATGAATGGGATGCTTCCTACTACAGAAACAATCGGCTCCAGGGAAGGATATGATGCTTGGTATGGAGGAATGGCACAACTGCATGACAACAAGATGGGTGCTTCACTTGAGCACTCAAGTGAATTACACATCCTGTAGAACTGGATGCCCTCATCAAGGCCATCACTGCTCTCTGACATGCTGAGGTGTTTGAGAACAGTGAGCTGTGACAGGAACCTCAACCCAGAATCTAGTACCTCAGAATAAAGTTGGGAGAGATCTTGCTCTCCCCTTTTAGGGTTTTCCGTGAAAGGGTTTCAGATTTTTCTTCTCCAAGCAAGCTACCTAAAATTGTTACCATGTGAAGGGGAAAGAGGACAGCTTGTGTTTAGTTCAAATAAAGGTTGAGAGATGAGGCAGCTCTGTGTCTGAGAAAAATCCACTTCAAAATGAATCAACTGTGTGAATTTATTTACTGCCCGTCAGCCAGATACAACAGCTGTCAAAACCTAAAAAGCAGGGAATTGAGCTGAAACATCATCCATGGCCAGGCATACAGACCCACAGTCCAACAATTTAAAAGAAGGCTGCTGCTGCTGCAGAGCTCCATGGATCCCACACAGGCCCTTCTTCTTTCATAATCTGTGAGCAGATCAGCCTTTCAGTAACTGCAGAAGATAAGCCAAAAACTACCCTCTAGTAGGATGAACTGTCAGGATCTATGATATTTTAGTTGCCTTTGAACCTGAGCCCCCATAAGCAAACTGATTTTCTGCAGCCAAATTTTCCACCGTCCTAGTGAAAAAAAACAAACAGGCTTTGTAGATATAAGAGAAGGATTTGGAAAATAAGACCAATACTTCTTAAAACCTTTGAGTCTATGCTTCTGTCTTAAGACAGTGTTAGTGTATGCTCATACTGAAGCATATCTCATTTGCCTCTATCCGTAAGGTAACTGGAAAAAAAGACTAGATCCTTATGCTGTGGAATTTCAGGTCACCTGGCTCCCATTTTCCTTTGCATATCACTACAGGAATGGGAAATACCAAGAGCTGGAGCTGCACTCTGCAAAATGTACATAAATTTTGCCTGACCTAGGCATTTTTCTGCTATACTTCTAAATTATTCCAGATCAACACCAAAAAATAGAATGGAGTTGCACCAAAATGGAGGAAGATTACAATAATTATGGAGTTTTTAAGGGATGCATAGCATTACCTTTTGTGTAGGGGCTAGGTAACAAGTAAAGCATACGAAACAATCAAAAGATTCATAATTCCGATATGGAAAGTAATATGTATGTTTATACGCATGCATGCAGACAGTGGAAAATTGCATAATCTTCAAGAAAAATAAGTATTTGTAAAAATAATCACTAAAAGGAATTTACATCGTTTCACAAAGCTAACAATCAGACCATGCAATCAGCCACCTTGGCAAAGCAGACGATGTCTGTACTATGAAAGAAAAACAATCTCATTGTATCTGATTAGTTTTTGAGGGCCTGCTTTTCAAACCTATTTCTTTTGCTTGCAAATTCTGAGGGACGTGCAGTACAAAGCATCAAGAAGTACAAGAGCCACCTCTAAGAGAAGGGTTCTGAAAACAGTGGATGTAAGATAAGCCTTCTGTAATGAAACACAGACATGATGCTCTCAACTCATCACCACCACCACATCCAAATTAATGGAGCTTGCCTGCCCCCAGGAGTTTATAACTGATACACACAGTGAGTAAGTGACAAATGAGATTTCACGACAGTGTAATCACAAGTAATATATAAAAAGCATATGTAAGAAATGCAATGGTTTGTTGACTCTAATTTTACATTAGGACATGTACATTTTAAAATGGATTTTCTTCAGAACAGGCACATTCTTTTAATCAAAGACATTTTAAGACCTCAGTTTTACAAATTCTCAATTAAAAATATTGTAAAGTTTTTAAAAAAAGATTTTTAAAAAAACCTCTTTTGCCCTTTACCTGTCATTAAGAAATGGATTAAAGGCCAATTCCTCCAACTAAAATTTAAGTACAAAAGGATCCAAAAAGAATTTTAAAAATATATATATATTAAATTAGAAGACTGATAATACAGATTCAGTTCATTCACACAGATTAAAACTACAGATACTTCATTCTAATTAGCTTTAATTTCATTCTTACAGTGATAATAAGAAAGGTCAAAGCAGGCCAGCAGCCCACCAAAATGACACGCTATTTTTTAATCTGTTCTCTTCTGGAAGAACTAAAGCTGTGGAGAACTCAGCAGTATGTGGTAAAAGGCTGGATTATGATTAACGTTAACAATGTGAAAACTGTTAGTTTAGAAACACAACCTTAATTTCATAACAGTGAGACTTTGTCAATTCTTTTGAGGGGGAATGGCCTTAAATTGCCCCAGAGGAAGTTTAGGCTGGATATCAGGAAACACTTTACAGAAAGGGTTGTTAAGCACTGGAATAGGCTCCCCAGGGAGGTGGCTGAGTCACCATCTCTGGATGTGTTTAAAAACCATTTGGATGTGATGCTCAGGGACATGATTGAGCAGAGGGTTGTTAGTTAGGGTTGTATGGTTAGGCTGGGGTTGGACTTGGTGATCTTTAAGGTCTTTTCCAACCTGAGTGATTCCATGATTCTATGATTCTACAATTCTATGCCCATAGGCTCTGACTAACAATTTTGGTAAAGTGAACTCAGCTGCACAGTAAACAAGAATGATGGTTTAAACACATGGATTTGCTGGTCCCAGTTCTTGGTTAGTGTGCCTGATCCATGCACTCCTTCCTGTGCGATTACTGTCTCAGACCATCAGTACTACATTTATATAACCTTAATAGCCTCTCTATCTAAGATATCAAGCACTGGGTACATTGTAAGGCCAGATGTTCCTGATAACAAAACTGAATAATTTTTTACTTAAAAAAAAAAAAAAATCTGTCTGGATTCCTCTTACTAAGTCTCATGCCTCCAAATTGCAGTAATTCTCTTGTATATCTTTGTTAAAACACATGGTCACAGCACGGTAAATTGATGAGTTCACAGTTCTCATTGGCCATCTCCCATTATACACACAAAGCCACCCGCCCAGCTTCCTAGAAGGCTGCACCCCAGGATCCCCTCCCCAAGGAAGGGAGACACAGGAGAAATCTGTGGGTGAAACACTAGTCCTGGGAGCTATCCTGCTCCTGTTACACCAGGAAAGTATCTTCCAGAACCACACCTTAATCTTGAAGGACTCAGCAAATTTGAATGTCGCTGCAAAGGCTGGACTTTCAGCATGTCTTCTGCACTCCATTCAAACAACAAGAAACATGCAGAATGGTACTTCCATCAGTCTTAGGTTTCCACTTAGTACTGAAAACACAGCATGCCATGACACTTGTTTTACAGTAAGTAGTAAACTTAAAACTATGCTTATGGACAGGATGCAGTAGGTTGCACACCTATTGGCAACCATCAGCACTATGGCATCTCAAAGATTTCACTATTCATGCTTTCAGGTGCTGTGACAGTGATAATTTGTTGTGTTGATCTCAGTGTCAGCTCAAGCCACATTCTGCACATCAGACCTAGGTTTTGCGATGAGCTCTTTAGATAAGTTTAAAACCTCATACGTTACAGATCTGCAGAGAATGCTGGGGAAAAAAAAAAAAAGAAAAGAAATCCAGATTGCAAGAAAGCATCCCTATCTTTGTACTTATTTGTCTTGCATAGACACTAGGACATAGGAACAAACGAGAACTTCAAAGGGGAAAAATATCGGTATGTGGTAGACCAAAAAGAAACAGTGCTTATAGTTCTACAAGACACTACAATACGCAAGCCAAAAAAAGTAACTTCTTTCTCCCCAAGGTATCGTTTAGGCTAAACAGCATCCAGCTGCTGGCATTCAACTCAGAAATGGGAACTCACAGCACAAAACAGCGGTCTCTAGTATTTCTAAGGCTGAAACGATTCTCTAAGTGATGCTATAGGAGTGAGCTGTTCAGTAGCTTTTGTGATCAATCTGCATTTGGTAGGACGCTATTGCCCTCTGCTGTGTGATTCTATAAATTCGATAGCAGTATTCTTTGGAATACACAAGGTTCAGTGCATTCCTAATAATGTCACGCCACATAAACACAGTAAATGAAGGACCTATACCCCCAGGTGATGGTTTAATAGCAAAGTACTAAAGAAAACAGTCCTGACAGATGATCAGTATTGCTGGAAAGAGATCTAAGTCTTCACTTAGAAAATGTTCTGAGAGATTACAATGCAGAGCCACACGCTGTATAATATTATAGAATATTAAGCTAATAAAATATTTCTTTGCTTTTTCTACAACTGTAATGGGGACACATTTGGGTTTGTTTGGTTGGTATTTTTTAAGTAGAAGTTAAAAAAAAATAGATTAAATCATCTCCATAACAATTCGGGAATTCTAACTATAAAATTAATAACTGGGCTTATCAATAGTAGCTCTTCCAAATGTTAGTATAGAGTAATAATCTCCATAGTTGCATGCTTGGTATTATTAATCATTCCCTTAGATTTCCTTCCTCCACTCCATATTCTTGCAATCAAGCTTCTCTCTCAGAGACTGAAGCTGACAATGCAGTTCATTCCCAACTAAAACCAAACCAAAACAAAAACTAAGACATTCCTGTTGCCCTACTGGTTTTTTAAGATAATATTATGATAATATTAAGATAATATGCAGCCTGTTCTGAGCCTTCCTTTGCCCCATTTTCATGGTTCGGAGAAAAGGCTTAGAGAAAAAGCTATGACTAGAAAACAGGAGCTGAGTGGAAAGAAGTTAAGCAGAGGGACACACATTAAGACCATGAGGAAAGTGCCACAGCCAGATGTTTGGGCAGGCTTGAAGGATGGAGTACAAGAGTGGTGGGGCAGAAGATAAGACAGAAAAACAGGAGAAAGGCTTGGCACAAGCCAGGGCAGAAAAATATTCCTGCTTTTAGTACAAAGTGGTGGTGTTGCACTACTGATGTACACAGTATTATTAAGGTACATAAACATTTAAAACTTTTGCATCAGTTTAGCTATTTTCATTTGCTCAAAATCAGTAGTATTTGAGGTCCAGGGCTGTTATTTCCAGTGAATACATATGGTTCACGTAATACAGTAACAGGATTATACAGACAAATACTACTCACTTGAGAATAATAATAATGGAACAGATCCTCAAATTCTTTGCAATTTTTGTCTCACTTCTGCCACATACTGCTTAAAAAAGTAAACACAGCAATAGAAATCTACAACTATGTCTCTCTACTTAAAAGTTGATCAAATACTGAAAGTAAGACTTAACTATACAAGTACAGCCGCTCATAACACCAATGTACGATCTGGATTCCTCTTTCAAAACAGACCCACTCAGGAATCAAACAGAAAGACTTATTCCTGAAATACTGAAAAAATTCCGGTTCAAAATTGAATGATGGAATTTGGAGAAATGTTTGCAAATAACAGAGATCATCTTCTAGAAGTCACAAGGATAAAAAAATGAAAGAATGAATGTTATCTACATCCCTGTCTTACTCTGTTGATTCAATACTAAAGGGAATTTCAGTATTTTTTCCAGTCACACACTCCTACTAAAAAAAATTATGTTAAATGATGGGACACAAAACTCAACTACCTCTGCAGGTACAGATTTTTTCGAGCACAGAATGCAGGCTCTTATTCATAGCTGGTGAAAATACATAGCTATTTGTAGTGACTATGTTGAAAAATAGTCTTTTTTTAGCTGAGAAAGTGCTGTATAAATAGTGTTATTGAGCTCACTGGACTGGTTCTGGTTTACACGGAAATAAATAGGAACCCTTAATTTTGGAAGGACCTATGTATTTAATATACAAGATAATCTTTGATGTGCTGGAGCAGGTCCAAAGGGCAACAAGGTTAGTGAAGGGCTTGAGAATATGCCTTATGTGGAGAGACTGAGGGAACTGGGGCTGTTTAGTCCGGGCAACAGGAGGCTGAGGGGAGACCTCATTGCTCTCTTCCAGTATTTGAAAGGTACTTACAGTGAGAGTGGGGCAAGTCTCTTCTTGCTGCTGACAGGATGAAGGGAAATGGCCTCAAGTTGCACAAGGGGAGGTTTAGGTTGGATATCAGGAGAGACTTCTTTACAGAAATTAAATGAAATTCATGCTATTTAATTCACTCTTGACTCAGAAAAATAGTTCCATAGGGTGGAGAGCAGCTTACATCTCCTAGCAGAGTCATCTTCTGTTGTATTTGTGGGTGTTTTAGTAAATCTCCTCAAGAATGTCTCATTTGAAAATCTCTCCCCAGAATAAACTTCATGTAGGTCATCAAGACCATCTGAAACTGCCTAGTGGTTTCTTTAACTGGATATATATGTTCCTAACAATGTAGTTTTATAAATGGTATTGAGAAGTTTTGAAACTAGATCTAGACTTTTTCTATTGTTGACAATATATTAGCAATGTGGCAAAACTTTCTGATGTGGCTGAGAAAAATAAATAGAATTCCTGCATTTTCCAAGCAGAAAAAGAACAAGCAGTCCAAGAACAGCTGTATGGCTAGACATGGTTTTGTTCTTTCCCTCAGGAAGAACATTCAATCAGTTCAAGAAATTATCATTCTGACCACCACTACCAGTGGAACAAATGAAGACAGCATTCAAAGGCAGCCACTCAATTCATTGGTTTTCTTCTTGTGTTAAACAGCTAAAACGTGTCACTTGTGCTCGCTGCTCAAAGCAAAAATTCTGTACAAGAGCAGAGTAACTACCCCCAAAATTTACAGTTAAGGTTCTTTATTTGTGCATTACTTCATCATTCTGTTAGTGGAATAATCTGCCTCTCTGTGGGATCCTTGTCATGGTGCTCTGAAAAGCTAACTTTCCCATATTTCCTATCTCATGTTATACTTATCCTCTTTTTATCCTTTCACATTTCCTTAATTGCTTGGATTTCAGCTCCCATTCTCTCATAGAGTTGATCCCCGTTCCTTGTTGGATGGCTACCAGAGTTACATTGCAAACACTGCTGCTGTAACCCTTCAAAACAGTTGATCTCTGTAGGCTTCCTAAAGAACAGCCCAAACAAGAATAATGAAGATAAGTCCCTGCTGCGCAGACACAGCAAGAGTTTCTGCAAACTCAGACAAGGCAGTAACACATTTTGGTTCACAGCAAGTGTCTTCTTCAAAACACTATCAGTTCAAACACACTGCTGTTAATGATGACTTCAGATCTGCAGAATCAACATCTATCCTGTGGGACAAACAAAAGCATTGGAAGAACAAGTGCTAGCCTGCAATCCCTATTGATATTTAGTCCTTTTAAACTGCAGGGAAACAGGAATAGAATTCAGAAAATCTGCATGCTACTCCTGGTGCAGCTTGTATTGGATGCTGTGTTAGATAGTTTTTTAGCTCCAACTTTAACAAGACAAGTCTTTTAGAGGTGCAAGACACTTAAAAGAGTCAAGTGACAGTCAGAGCTGTACATCTTCAAAGTCTGATAAAACCTGAGTGCACAGCAGATACCCACAATTAGAGACGACTTGTTTTTGACTTTCTTTATTCTTCTATATGCCATAATCTGTACAGCTCCACCATGAAGTTAATACACCTCATCATTCCCCCTTGTCCCATCCCTAATCTAGGTTTGTCATCATTTCTTTCTTTGCTAGTGGTTATTTTTATATCACTTATGACATACAGTTTGTTTGGTCCCCTTTTCGGTTTCACTCATCACAAGTCAGAAGGTCTACATCCAGCTCATACATCTATAAACCAGGGCCTGCGTTTTTCTTTGGGCTTTGAGGGACCAAAGTCCTCTGCTCATCTCACACAGGAATTGCTTAGAAGCTGAGATAGCAATGATCTTCTGTAACACAGGAGGTGAGAACACACTGACTGACAACAACAAAAACAAACCACACTGAGATTCAAAAGCTTCCTCATATCACTCATTTTACTACCATACGTACAACTCTAAAATGCCGAGCTCTTTCCCTTCCCTCTACTTACTTCAGACTCCTTATAGATGCATTAGCACTGATACAGCAGTATTTTTTCCTCACTCATCAGTAATGAAAACAACTGTGAGAACCCAGAAAATCTCCTTCCAAAACCACAAGGAAACTGGATAATACTGAGCCCCAGGCCACAAAACTGAGCAAAGCACATAAACTGCACAGTGAGCTTGTACCAGTGCTTAAAACCACCCCATCTGTATCTGTGGCTACTGTACTATATTGAGTGCATATTTGTCATGCCAACAGCAAAGTAATGAATCATTCAAGATGTGAAGCATACAATTTTATCTAAGTAGAAAGAAAATCACATACTAACCATAACCCTACTCTCAGATGAAAGGAGTTCAAGCAAGCAAAACAGAAGGTCCTACAAGTAAATACCATAAAAGAGAACTACCTTTGATTTATAGTGCTCATCAGTGCACTCTATTAGTAAGAGCACAATAATTTAACAGGTCTGACGCAGATCCATTAGACAATGCTTGTTCATCAAAGATTCCATTAAGTCAAATTCATTACGGTATGATATACAAAACTGTGCTTCAAACTCAAATCATTATTTCTTCCATTTAACTCTCACTTCTGCTAAGCAATCACTTGGGGTTAAAAAGATTTGCAGAAAGATTAAGAAATTACGCTATTCTCCCATGGGTAACAGCCAGAAGATCCAAGTAAGAGATTTGACTGATTAGATAATGTACTGCAACAGATGCACTTAGCCATGTTCCTTCAGCCACTTCCAGTGTATGATCACTCAGGGTTCAAATACTCACAATAAATCCAAGTTTTTTATAGTCTCGAGTATACATAGATTTGCGTTTCTCAATACTGCCACTACTGTTGTTAGGTTCCAATTCTGCATCAAATGCAATTCTTCGGAGTTCAAATATGATATCCCGTTGAGCCTGAGTCAAGACAAATGTTAAAAACAATTGTTAAAAATAACCCTCATTTTAATAATCAGTTCCACAAAGACTGTTTCAAAACAGCCCAACCTTAATCTGAATTTTCTACTTGTTTCTCAAATGCTGTCAACAAGAATGACTTTGTGGTTCTAATTTTCCAAAGGTTTCAAATTTGTAGGATTCACATGCAGAGATGTTTAAAGGTTGGTTGCCAGAAGTTGGACTCGTGTTAGCAGGGTCCCTAACTATATGCTTCATTTTAACCACAGTCATGAAACCACAGAAGCCAAGAGATAACCACCATTTCAAATAAAGCTGATACTTAGGCAATTTCCTGACTTAGACTGAGACAGTTTAACACTCAGTGACCTTTTTGGTGACTGTCCATTTCTGTTGGCGAGGAGATGGGCAAGAGAGGGTTTGCTGACGTTACACATAACTGGAAATGCCTCAAGCCATGACTATCCTACCATCAATACAAATAATGCAGCCTCAACCCCTGTATTGAGATATGCACTAGGTAACTACATTTACGTACTCTTAAAACTCAAGCTTTCCTGTCTCAAACTATAGAAGCAGGAAAAGGAAAATCCTATATCGCAATGTTATTTAAATTTATGACCATCTTGCCCCCTCATCTCCTTTTCTTCAAATCATCAGTAAGTCTAGACAGAGCAATCTCTTAAAAATGAAATCAGCTTCCCATTTGTACACGGCCTTAAAAAGGAACCACAAAAAAAAAAAAAAAAAAAGTCAACAAAATTCATCTTCTCTATTTCTCCCTGATTCTATACTAACACTTGAACCTCTTTGGGAAGTCTTTTTTTGCACAACAAATAGCATTAAAGCTGGTTTCTGGACACAACGAGCATTAAGATGAACAACTACTGTACAGGTTCACAGCAACAAAAATGAGTTTCCTTGTAACACTGAGTTCAACTCTAGAGTGTCAGATTTAAACATTCTTTTTTGCTCTATTGAAGTACTTTTAAGAACTACGCATCTCTGTCGATTCTGAAAAGCATAAAAATGAAAAGTTTTGCTTCAGAGCTTTAATTCAGGATGAAAAAAAATTCAGTTCATGAAACAACATAAAAAAGAGAAAGGCCTGGCCATTTTGCTGTACTTCTGTACATGGAATACAATAGCCAGTTCATCTTTTGACATACAGAAAACACAACCGAACATCACATCTTGAAAGAGAGAGAGAGATTGTGCAGGCATTCCTGGCAGTGTCTTTTCTTCCCTAAAGGACTTCAGGCACAGCAGTGAGTAGCTGACTTCTTCCTGTTCTAATAAGATCATGTCAGACACTTACCTGATCCTGTGGATCCATTTTTGTCATCATTCTGTCTTCCAGAAGGTTAAAAGTAAGTACTTGGAGAACATAAAGTTGATGCGCCATTTCATTATTGATGGCCCTCTGTGCCCTGATAACATGCTGTAAAAGAAAGAAAGACTGCAGTGAATGCCACTGTATCAGAAAATCACATTAGCTGGACTCAGGTATTTTCATTTCACAACTGTGATCTACATGAGGGATATGGCTTAGAAATGTGTTAGTGTACAGTACCTTACATATACAATACAGAACTACCCCATTCACAAAGCAGTTACCAACTGGTGGATAGTTTAAAAATCCCTGTTGTGCCTAAAACCAAATAGCTACAGGCGAAACAGGCCCAGGTTACTAAACACAGCAGGGAAGACATAAGGAAAGTCAAAAGGAGATGAGTACAACAGTTGAAACTATATTTCACTGAAGCTTCAGAGAAAGAAAAACTATCTGCCAAAGGCTACTGAAGTAGCATCTTATGACAGTAAACAAACACTTAAGAATATTATCCACATGCTTCTACCAAATTTCTTATGATCACAAGCAATGCAAAAACATGCTGCCTTAGGAAACAGATTTCCTGTTTTTTGTGTGTGAGTTTGTTGTTGCTGTTTCTTTTGCATGTATCACTAAAATAACGACAGAGAGTGAAAAAGGGAAAATGTTTGTTTGTTGCTGTTTGGTGTTGCTTTATACTGCCCACTAACTCACAACAGATACTGAACTCACTCTTTTTAAGAACTATACATTATTCCTTTGCAGAACTGATCTATGCTAAGGTTGATGTCAAAATCCCTACGACTTCCAAAGGTAGTTGAAGTAAGTCTTTATAGACCATTCAGTAACTTCACTCTGGGCTATATATCCCGCTTCCTTTATCCAAGTGGCAACAAATCGTGTGCAACTTGATACCAAGATACAAAGTCACCTTTAGAACCTAAAAACACAGAAGCTGATTTTGCAACTGTAAAGCCCTATGCGGCTTGCATGGTTTTCATCAGGTCTAAAACCTAACACAAAGGACTTACTATAAATGCTTTAGACATTCCCTAAACTTCACAGCCAAGTTCACATTCTCAATGGGAAGAAATTGCCTGAAATACTGTTTTTTCATTCTGCATTGTACTGTCATGATGAAATAAGAATTTATTGGGCTTGAAAAACACCCTTTCTAATCACTAGTTTTGAACCCATTCAATAATGAGATCTTTGTCTTGTACATTAAAGGCTTCCAAATATATCAAAATGCAAAGAGCAATGAAGATAAAACATAAGCACATCAAAGCTCAATCCAGCTTTTCTCTCTGCTAGTGAAAAGTAATGCTGAAAATTACATACTTACAGTTAGGATAATGGAGCGGAGCTGCTTTTGTGCCAAAATGTTTGCCATTTCCTGATTTAGAAAAAAGAAAAATAGAAACAGGTATTTTAGTGCTATTCCTATAGCAACATACCAATTGATAAGGCTTTAGTCTTAAGTTTCTGCAGTGTTTCTTGTAAGAAAAATGAAGCAGCTTATCAATTACAACTGTAAGAGTTATTTTTGGTGCCACAAACTCAAGATTACTTTGCTATGAAAAAGGGACAAAGAAAGTTAAAGGTTTATTAAGCTGAAGACTTTGGTGATCCAGTAACAGCAACATAAGATCTCAGAGGAGACTTCTGTGGGTTAAACAGTGCTTCTTCACACACCTGTTCAAGCACAACTCCCTCACAACTCCCACTCCTCAACAACACAGCATGAGCACCTTTCAATCTGTCAGTCAGGCCTTTAAAACCAGACATCAAACAACACACACATTTATATTAATATTTTGGCTGTTTCAAAGCCACATTCTCTAATTTTTAGATTACAGCTCAACGCTGTTTTTTCACGGTAACTAATACTTCTCCCCTGTATGTTAGTAGCAGTGTTGGCACTGGTCCACTGTTTTGCCTTCAGTTAGTTTCTCTTTCTAGAAGTAACAGTCAAGTTTCTATCAACCAGGATATGTTTTGACTTTCTCTCTCAGGCATCTGGCCTTGGCTGTCCATGCTGCAAGCTACCCTAAAATGCATAGGAGAGAGTATTTTATACTGATCAAGCATGAGAGCTTGGTCTCCTCAATCATGCCTAACAAGCACATATCCTGTCTTTAACTTTCATGCTTTCCATGAATACATGGGTGTGAACACATGCCAGCATACATGTTGCATATATCAATGCATCTAATGAATTTGGATAATTTGGGCAACGTATTGCACTCTGCTATTTAGATGCTGCTCGTTACATGAGTAAAACAGCTAATAACAAACCTTACCCTCATGTGTCTAATCAATGATCTATTAGTGTATCACAGACCTACATAATACAGCACAGCAAATAATTGTTGACACTTGCTTAAGAACATTCTTAAAATGCATTATCATTCTGCACAGTCGCCAGCACATCAAAATAGAGGAATAACGAGGAAGAAAGAAGGGACCAATACCAAGAGAATCCCAGCTTATAGTTTTTAAGCCTATTTTTCCGGCAAAGCTGGTTTCAACTTCACATAACAGCTGAAGAATGAATGATACAGACACATCAATTCTCTATGGAAATGCCCAACTGAACTGCAGGGGGAGTGCCAGGAACGTGAAACAACTCATGTTACACAGCACAGACTAGCTTTGTTACTGTGCAGCTATACCCGGCAAAAAGATGGACAGACTAATTATGAGCTAGGGCATTCTTTTTTTTTTTCTGCATTCAAGATAGAAGCTGAAAATTCACTTCAATTTTTGGAGACAATAAAGCTGTTACTTGATTCGTATATGTGGAAGTTAAGATGCTGTTACCAGAATATCATTTGTGTCCACTGAACCAAAAACTATGACAGGGGCATCAAGAATTCATAAAACCTATTACTATAGCAAAACCAACTTTGTCTCCAAGACACCTGCATGGCTCTTAGCAGCTGATGAGCTGTCTTCTCTAAAACAAGTACTGTAGTAACATAGGAGAACAAAAATTACATGACAAAAGTTGCCACCTCACTTCTCATAGAAACGTGTCCCTGAGAAAATGCAGACAGTTTGAAGGGGCGGGGGGAGAAGCTCTTCAAACATTCACAGTATCATTTCACTGCACAACATCTCTTTTTTAACATATAAAGTTCTCTTTCCTCATTTTTAAATAACCTGGGTATTTTTCTAGATGATTTAGTCCTTAACAGTGGCAGAGGAAGCAAGGTAACAAGAGAAGCCTCATTAAAAACTTGAAACCTCTTGGTTTTTTGCATTACAGAAATGGGGGTGGAAGTGTTTAAAAAATAATAAATTAAAAAGTAAAGAAAAGACAGATATCAGTGTGACTTTAAATCCTTTTCTTAAGTGCAAGGCAGTCGCTCGTGTCATACCAGGTCCCCTACCATGGCAGCAGTGAGGGTGTCTCCTTGCATCAAACAGATTTTGGTGCAGGACTAGTCCCGAACTTGTTCAAGTTCTGGCAATCTGCAGACATTTCTCACACGTTCTTGTGAAATAAGGTTTTGTACAAATGACTTGTTTATTAAACATTTTCTATTTCCAATTTTATTTTGTATTATGTTCATTTAACATTCTCCAGTGTTGAAAAGTGCAAATAAATCAAAGACAAATCCTCATGAGGATTTATCAGAAGCTCTCAATGACCTCATTTTGGTCACTGCAAGAATTATCATCACTGTTGCTGGTGATGGAAATACTAAATAAATAAATGACTAACTCTGTTATGACACAAGCTAATTAGTTGATCAACATGGATGTAACTCTTCTATTTCATAACGCAAATACATTCAATTGCTTAGCATCAGCTCGCAATCTTGAAGTATTTCCTTTTGAAGCTTCTGATCTCTGGCCCTAAAGTTAACTTAAAATAGTTCACTGACATTCATGAAATGCTTACATGCAGATAGTCCCATTATCGAAAGGAACATGCTTTTTATTAAGAAATCTGGAGGGGGAAATGACTTACCAAAAAATAGTCTGGGTTTACAAGCTGTGCTGGCAAAGAGTTCAGTACAATAAATACTACAGCCAGCCACAGTCAATATGGTTCATGTGAGGTTACAGGGAACTACAGAATCACAGAAGAATGCTTAACCCTTCCTAAAACCAGTACAAGATGGAGGTAACTCCACTAAAATGAATACTATTACACAAGTGACACTAGTGACTGGGACAACTACATGTACAAATATAGTGTGTTTCCTACCTGTATATGGATATAAACCCCAACAACTGACCTGCCTCTTGTCATCCGGGGCTTTAAGGAAAAGTGCATTTATTACTGCAATGGTATACGTCTGGATTTCTTGGTCTGTCCTGTTTGGGAGAAAATCATAAACATGAGATATGAACACAAACACACGAGATATAGAAACTGACTTTCCAGTTGCATTACTACCAGTAGAGGCTGAGGGACTGTATGCACTTAAAGTTACTCATATAAAAGTTAGGTAATTAGTCACCCAGGTTCTCTCTGCTATTAGTAAGAGAAACATGATGCTCAGCATTCAAGAAAGGTGAAATGAATAACAACCTCAAAGCGCCATTAATCCTCCACTAATTACAGCCAGAGCTCAGACAATGAGCTCCATCCAGATGCCCAGATGCCCCAGCTACAGGTAGGAAGAAGAAACTCTAAAGTGCCCAGAAGAAAACCTTCTTGATATTAAAAGCTTTCCAGGTGAGTAGAAAGTGCCCCAGCTAGGCGATATGCATAACCAGTTTAAAACGCATTGCCCTGTGCTAAAAGAAGTGGTTTCCATCCACTGAATCACAGCACATTATTGCTAAAGAAAAGGCTTCTCTCTTTGTAAATGTACCTTCAAATGAAGTTGATCAGGTTTTGTCTTACATGTTTCCCAGAGGCTGACTTGCAAAACCATACTATCTGTATGCTAATGGTGTTAAGCATTTAACCACAACCAATACTAGCTGCTCTCCTTTTTCCTCCCCATTTCTAACCACGCAGGCAGTTTTGCATCGAGAAAAAAATAATTAGTAGTAGAAGTAATAATACTAGAAGTCTATGATCGAGCAACTCCAGAAAGCTGGCTATTTGCCATTCAACCACTTACAACAGATGTAGAAGTTACGCAGGTTACTAGTCTTCATATCACTCCTTTTCTAAATGTTGTGCTCATTTGGAAGAATTAAAATTAAATATCAGCATATCGAGTGGCATTTGAATATACTCACCCCTGGAGATGTGGGATTAGCTGCCCAATTGTGATCTCCTGTGCCACCTTCTGGTACAGATCATGGCTATTGAGCACCATCGATTCCAAGATTGCTAGTGAGCGTTGTAAGATAGAGATGTCTGAGGCAAATTTGTTCACGTAGCTTGCTATCTACAAATTAAGACATTCAGAGAATTTGAGTCTTCTCATAAAACCAGGAAAAGAGAAGAAACAAGCTGTAGCGTTGCCTCAGAAAAGTGTTGAGAGTAAAAGTAGTTTTGTCTACATGCCAGGCAACTGCTAATACCTGAGAGCAGACAGTCAGGCACTGCAGGAACCTTCAGAGGACACAGTGGCACAAGATTTTTCAGCTGGCACGAATCACCTCAGTTTCATGTCAATACTAACAGCCACAAAATATATGATTCCATATTAAGTTATGCACAAGATAAATCAGTTTTAAAGAACAATAGCTGCTGCATTTTCTTTGTGAGGGAAACTTTGGAACGGATAACAAAAATTCTGCTCATTTTCTCCAGTATCTGTGCAGTCAGTGCTCTCTAAACAAGCTCCTAGGTTAAAAATCAATGGTTGCAAAAGAGAAATTCACATCTAACTTTCTGACAAAAAGCATCTCCAGCAAAATATGCTACATTTTTCTTTCTTCTTACCAACAATAGCTCTCTCCAGATTACAAATTAAAACTCTCTTGATTAGCATTTATTGGCACAATTGATTGTGTAACTCTAAATACAATCTAGTCTTGCTGCTTGTGCATTAATTGCTGTCACTCTTACTGAAAGCTGCTATGAAGGCATGGCACACTGGTAGAAACCACGTCTGACCTATGCTTTTTAGCAGCACGGCAACGAATTGCTGCATGCTCACATATGCAGAGTCAAAACAGCTGCACAGAATGATGTAGCAGCATGTGTTCCTTTGAGTGCTCCACAGCCTTCTCCCAGAAAAGACTCTCGCCTTCTGCTGACAAAGGAAGCGAGAACTGCTTGGGTTTTCTTCAGATGCACCAACATCAGCACAGACAAGCAAAAAAGTACCCAAGAAAGTACAGGCAAACTAGGGGGGGGGAAAGTCCTGTGACCAGTTATTTATTCTTTGCAGCCAAGTAATAGGCTTGAGACAGGGTCACTGCAGCCTATTAAATACATTCTTTCCAGAAAACCTCAAGTCTATCCCTTCTTAAGTAGTAACACTTCAGCAGTTTTGATACTGGAAGTTCACTTAAACCCTCGTATAGATTTCCTTTTGGAGGAAGAAAGGCACGCCAAATGCTTGGAAAAGATGCCCAGGCAACTGTAAAATTCACAGTATTGACATGTGCACAATAGTGCTTATGCCCTCGTGACATTCTGCATAATGCTGAAGCAGCAGACTCCTGCCTTCTCCCCTTCACACTTTATAAAAATAACTTTGGTTAAGACTGTGAAGAGGGAGGGATGGATTTCTTTTTCTTCTAATCTACTGCATTGTTGTTTACTGCTCTGCTACTTGCTTTGCACCACCACAGCAAGCACATGCTCTGCAGAATGCAACTCTGTTCATGAAACAGAAATTGGAATGAAACATAAATTGCATGCATGGGGAATAGGTGGAGAAGAGACTTCTGGACTTTCAATACCTGCTGTCTGCAAGTCCTGAGCAGAATTATTATTTACATTAGTAAATAATGCATCATGTGCGGTTTAAGGTGATGAGCTGCATCTCAGCAGCTCTGTATTACCTTACCTCTGTTAATGCTAATTGTTTTCTGATGCACTGTATCAGGGCTGCCAGATGTCCACATGTCCCACAGCACATACAGTGGGCATACACAGATCAGCTTTGCACTGCTCACTAAACTCAAGTGTACTCTGGATGTCTCAATCACCAGGCGTACATGGACCAACTGTGCAGCAGGAATACAATGTACCCAGAACGTATCCCAAGTTGTCAGACTACTGTCATCCTCTTCAGAGGCCCTGACATGAATTGCTCTTTGTGCAGCACTTCTTTCCCTCCATAGTTCAAGTGCTGGTGTGAAAGCTTCACTGGGATATAACATATTCCTACCAGGGGCCTGATGCACCAATCTACTTATAGATAGCTGAAACCTCAGCTTAGGAAAGGCTGCCTCAGACACATTCATTCTGAATAGAATAGAAGCGACTGGATGCAGTTTCAAGGGAAGTTAGGCGTCAGAACGCCCTTACACATTCGAGCTCAGTGTTATGCTGAAACAGGACCAAAATGAATGGAGTAAAGGCAGGTAGGAATGCTAAAGAGAACTAGTCTACATATTCTGAGCTCTCTTCCCATTTCAGCATCACCTAAAGTCAGGGAAGAATTCAAAAGTTAAAGGCAAACAAACAAATAAAGCAACCAAATAAAAAATAAATAAAGAAACAATCAAAAACCACCATAACCACCACGGCAAAAATAACTGAAGGAAACACATTTGATTTTCAGAAATGTCCATTAGATATTTGCCTGGACCATTTTAATGTCTGCAAATGAAAATAACAGGAAAATCCGAGGCAGTTTTGTAATGGTAAAGGCCTAATGCACATATCTTATTTTCAGGTAAGGAACTACAGTTGCACTTCACTACAGAAGAAACAACTGGCAGCTGTGAGACACAGAGATACCTTTCTCACCGCCACTCACGTCTCCAGCACAGCGCATTTTGGAAGACAGAGTAAGCAGTTCGTCAAGGTTAAGACTGCCTCACACAGTTATGAAACAGCACTTACATAAGTAATTCTAAGAGATCATTAAGAACATCTCAACAGACACTACAAGCCTTTATTTTATTTCTCCTCCTGTAGAAATCAAAGAGCAGAGTTCCAAATTTTGGCATTTTATTTTGATATCAAATTATCATGACATATTTTAGAACTGGGCAGCCCTCAGGCTACTACGGAACCTCAGTCTAAACAAGCTTTATTGTCATGAGGAAGAAAAGAGCCTTGAGAGATATTGTTGTAAGAAAGTTTCTCAAATTAGGATATTTTCCCTGAAGATAAGGGAACAAAGCCCTGCTTGCAGGTGTCAATTCTTATTTGCAGTAGTTAGAATAGCAGTCTTAACATACCCACAGGATGGGAGAGGGACTGCTTTCAACACCATCTAGTTACTTACTTGAAGCATTCAGAGGTTCCCTTGAGATCTCCTCCAGCTTCTACATTTATAGTTAGGAAATTATTTATTCAAGATATTAAAAAAAAACCCAACAACAAAAACAAAACAAAACAAAAAAACAAAAACAAACCCAAAAACTACAACAAAACTTATTCAGCTTAATGCCTTCCCATTGCAATTCAGCTTCCATGTGACAAGAAAGACAGCTTCAAAGGGCAGAAGCACTTGAAGCAGGGTTGCAGAGACTCAGCTAGCAGAAAATTATCTCAACTCTTATCCATCCTGCCATCCACTTGAGCTAGCTCATCAGCAACCTCAAGTGGTCTGCCAAAAGCTAAGTTTGGAGGAGCAAAGAACAAAGCTGCAGCTCCCCACCAAAGAATGTCAGTTCTTCCAGTGCTCCTTTCAGTTTGTCCCTCGCACACAGAGCACCGCTGAGGACACAGCTGCTCTGCCTCTCAAGTGCTTGGTAGATCTGAACATGCCTCTGCCCCTTTCCTGTATTTCTCTTATCCTTTGTCCATTTCCTTTCTGGCCTAGTATTCTTCCCTATTCTTTGCTTTGGCCCTTTTCAACCAATTTCACTTCTGGTTTTTACTCGTCAAGATAACTCAGGCTCTTTATGAGAATAATCCTGTTAGATTTAATTCATTAATTTACAACGCTGTCCAGGACGTAGAAACACCTGACAAAAAAGAGGAGCGATTACAGGGGTGCACCACATCTTGCTGTTGTCCAACGTAAAGGGCAAAACATATTGAAAGAGTAAAACAAAAACAGTAATTATGAATCGTTAACAAGGCAGATTGACTTCAAGTCATTTTAGCAAATTCCTTACTATATGTGTTAGTAGCCTCCTCCAGCAAATAACATATTCTAGGCTGGACTTTCTGTACCATGAAGTGAGTTAAAACACAGGTGTACCATCTTCTTTGCCATATTGAGATCATCATAAACTACCTAGCCTACAAGATCAACAAACAGAAGTCCAAAACATAATATTAATCTCTCTCACGAATAACACTTATCATTATAATGACCCAAAACTGAACTCCAAAAATCTAGTTATCTTTTCATAGAATCATAGAATTGCTCAGGTTGGAAAAGACCTTAAAGATTAAGTTACCTAACCGTACTACCCTAACAACCCTCTGCTCAATCATGTCCCTGAGTGCCACATCTAAATAGTTTTTAAACACATAATTCATAACTGTTCGTTTCTTTCACTTCTGACAAGCAATGTAAATTTCTGCTTCCTTTAGGCGGTAATGATTTTCCAATCAAATTTAAACAAGAAGTCTGACACATTTTCTTGAAAAGGAAGGACATCTTTGCCAAAGGTGACGTTATCATTACAGTGAATTGTCTCTGACATCATTTGAACTCATACAAATGCACTTTAATGTAAGACAAACTTCAACTTCAGCATGTTTTGAAAAAAAATACTTGGAAAGAGTTTTTGGTTTTGTTGTAAACAGAAGAGCCAACTTATTTGATTCCAACCCACCAATATTTAAGTTGAGAATAAATAACAACAGGTAAATCAATAACAAAATCTTTTTCTCTGACATCTGTTACATTTCTGCATTTCAAGAGCACTTTGCTGTTTCTGCTGCTCACATGCATCTACCACGTGCAAGAAAAGAAGAAAAATATTGCAGATCGTGGAAAAATCTTTTTCCAAAAGCTTAGACCTTAGTTGCAGGATTCAGGGAGCTGGAGTCCGGCTTGATAAACTCTGGAGATTTCAGCTTAATAATTTCAATTTGTAAACTAACTCATTTCTCTTCCTTCCCTATCCTCAAAGGAAACATTTCAGTGCTGTTTTTATTCCAAGATACATATCATTACTCATTTTAATTTACATTAAATCTAAACACTATTTTCTGCTTTGATTGCCTGCTATCTGCACAAGGACGTCACACTCTAACTGAGCAAGCAGCAGCCCATGTAATAAGCCTAACATAGCGTTGATCCAATTTCACTTGCGTTGAATTCAGTAGAAGTTGGGCTAGATCCTGAAGTTACAAATACTTGTACATTTAAATAGGACATCAATCTCATTTTCGTATACCGTTTTGACCAAGCAGTCACCTAAACAATGCACCTGAAGGAGAGAAAGCACAACTCACCTCAAAAATGTTCAAGTGTAGAAGCAAATTTGCACAGAACACATAACATTGATCACAAATTTACCTTTTTAATGAATGCCACAGAGAATGTATCCCACGATACAATCCCATGATCCATCAGCTCAACAAATGCAGTCAGTGTAAAGGACAACATATCTCCAAAGCTGCAAGAGATAGGAGTCATGACTACAGTTACAGTTATGCAGCGTGGCAATGACTGAGGGAAGAAAGTAGCAGGAAGCTTTCAGAAAGGCAGGAAAACGAAGCCAAACATGGACTAAGAAGCAGCAAAAAAGCAAGAGAAGCCATGCAATGAATAGTCTCCAAAGCAATTTTGCATGGACATCAAGAATAATCACCTAAAAGAAAGCAATTTAGTAAGAGAAGAGCTAAGTCCTAGGAAAACACCACATGAAGTGCTCAAGGAAATCAGAGTCCAACTAAACTTCTTTTATCTATTTCAAAATGTTAGAACTAACAGGAGAGTTAAGAACAAGAACATGGATCAAATTGCTTAGAGGTTGCAGGCCACTACACTGCAAAGTAGTGCAGTAGTTACCTGTGAACTTGAGATTCAGTGTGTCTTTGTATTAATTATGTTCAATGCAAGTTTAAACTCATCATAAAGAACATGCTTGAAATTGACTAGCTGTACACTTATTTTCCATGTTAAAACCAATGTATATAGATCACCTTCATTTCTATGTACCCTCATGGTACCCAACAGTCAGCAGCCACAATGATTTCAATGAAACCATTCAACAAGGTAACTACTCAGTACAAAAAGCAGTGTACGGAGCTCTAAAAGCAGCAGTGTATTACCTCTAAGGGCACGCCAAAAATTCCTAGAAGGTGCTCTGCCACTAAGCCATTTACAAGCTTAAGCATGCAATCAACCTAAATAACATGAATAGTCCCACTGACTTTAATGCAGCAGCTTACCTAATAAAAAGACAAAATTAAAACTCATAGAATTGGTACTACAATGCTCAGTATGTTGGAAAACTGAGTCTAGTAGAATAGCTGTACTTAAGGAGGGCAATTAGTAATCCTTCCGTGACTTGATCCCCTATACTGTCCCGGACCATCCCAACCCAAATTAGGGGACATTCACGCACAGGGAAGGCATTCACTGCAGGTCAAAGGAATAAAGCAGGAAATCAATTTAAAGGCAGTAATTCCAATAGCCATTTTTTACAGATTCAATATAATCTGCATTAAGGCTTCTTGACACCAAAAGAAAAAGCTTTAGTGACCCCCTCACTTAGGATAGTTCATCAAAACTCTGCAAAACCCTTTACTAAAATGAAACTTGCTATTCTTGACATTTTGGGTTAGGAGGGAACTATACACACACCTCCCCTTCCAAAGCAAGGGCAGCTACCATGTCTTTGATTATTTATGACAAAATGAAAAAGACATATCAAAGAGTAAACAAGAAAAATAGTGTCTTTAAAATAAAATAATAAATCACTGTTATTCTACAAGGAATACTTTGTCCAACCATACATGACTGTTTGACTTACAATTCTACAAATCTTTGAGGAATCAAATTAGGCTTAAAATGTCATCATTAGCATTCCAAATAACCAAGGATTTCATAAAAAGAAAACAATACCGCTCTGTAGGAAATATAATCAGCTCCAGTCCTCTCATTCTCCCCAGCCCATTCTTTTTGCATGTAATGGTTATTTATGAATGCCTAAATAAAAATGCATCCCTTGGAAAGAGCTTCTTTGAAAAAACTTGCATGGATATTCATGCCAGAATACTTCCACGAATATATGGAATGTCAGAATTTTATAAGGCCAGACTAAATTATATAAGAAGAAAAAAAAATTGATTAGGAAAAATGTTGTATAAGATTAAAAGGAAATAAATTATCTGCTTAGTTTAATACCGGGATATATATCTTTATCTAACCTGGATTTTCGTATGAATTGCTTACAAATTTTGTCAACTAACCTGTATTTAGTACATCAATATTCTTCTATAAACTAACTGTAAATGAAAGGTAACTCCTATTAACAATGGGTATAGAGTAGAGGGATTGCTTAAACTGTATTAAACCTACATATATATATGTTCTTCAGAACAGCAGTGGCAGGAATTCCTTTTAATTAAGTTCCTTTACATTTATCAGACTCATTTATTCTTCTTGCCAATACTATTCATTAATCCAGTCAATTATTTATCTCCCTGAACATCTTTGAAAGTGAAACTAGGTTAACAGAGCTGCAAGTACTAATATATAAGCCTGGTTTTAGCCGATGTGCCACTGACACAATCGTCTGTGATCCAGACAGTGAAAGTACTTTTCATCTTAAACCAACAAGGCAGGCTGCCCCAGTTGGTGTCAATCCTGTGACATTTTTCAAATTATTAAGAGCAAAGAGGTGCAACACTGGGTCTAATCAAGCATATATTATGCCTCACCACATATACCTAGCATGAATGTTTTAAATACCTATCTATTCACAGGCACACATGTGTAAACACTACATAGCATTGCAAAAGTTAAAAGCCAGGCTTAAAGGATAAGCATTAGGTGTAGCACAGAAAGACATGAAAACAATCTCCAGGGTAACTAGCAAGATAAAGTAAGAGGGAGTGGTGTTGATTCACTGTTAGATATTTAAACACAAGCAGATAGATAGAAATAGACTTTCCAGCATTTCTGTTTCAATACACACATGCAGACACACTCATACTATTGAGCAGCAGATGGAGTAAGATGCAGGAAATTTCAAGGGAGTCAAAGCTTCTTCATAAAACGTAGCAATCATAGAAAATAAGTGGCAGTGTTTAACTAAGAATCTCAGTGAGCAAGTATTTTTGTCATACAAAACGTCTGAAAAATGTCAGTGGTCGCTTCATTAAATCTTTCTGGAGAACACACAGCACAAGGCACAACAGTTCTGTAAATATCAACCCCCTGCTACCCTTGCAAATGACCTAATGGTTTGATAGTAATTCCTGATGAAGGTGCTTTTTAATGCATGTCACTGCAGCGAGAGGGAAGAGTGATCAGAAAGACACACTGTGTAATTGCAATTTCATCTCTCACTAGCGCTGACATTTTAATGATCTTTGTCGTTAAACTGCTCACACAACCCCTCTCTCCAGGGCTCTGGCTCATGTACTTCCACTGGGACAGCTGACGATGTTTCCCATTCTCTGCTGCATGGCCCCAGTCCTATAACCACTGCAGACATAGGTGAGTTGTTCACATGACACCACCTCACACACAGCAGCTCACAGCCGAAGTCTCAGAAGAAACAAACAGCTGTGGTCTGTAAGGCCATCGGCCAACCCAGTGTGAGCCATTCCAGCACTGATGCCTACTGCTCTGATCCAAGGCCTGAGCACCCCGACCCCAGGGACAAATCTGCAGCTGTGTTTCCAATTATTTTACCTGCATGTCTTGGGCAAAGATCAGGGCAGCACCTGCTAATGTAAGAATCTGCTGCATTCTTACTTTCTGAAACTGAGGAATTCCATACATTTTTTATATTAATTTTTCTTTCCTTTAGGAAAAAAGCAGTGTGCACGTGACCCTGACCACCATGCCTATCATTTGTATTTGTAATATCAACTGTACATGTAAAACCATCTTTTTCCCAGGTGTGCTATGCAGTTTACAGACATATGTATGTATGGAGATATATTTATATAGAGAGAACTATGTCAGATATCCTGAAATATGCCTACAGCAAATTTGATTTCTTTTCAAATTAAATTAATGGGATGTGAGCATCAAAATCCCATAGATGTTTTTTGAAGAGGAGGCAACTACCAGCCCATCAGGACTAGAAGCCCAAATCAGTACACCTTTGGGTCCAATCTAATTGTGCAGAGGAAAGGTAGCGAAGAGAAACTGGGCAGGAGGCAAGAAAGGAACTGCAGCCTACTGCCAACTGCAGGTGTTAAGGAAGTAGTTAACTTTCAGACCCTTGTCCTTTAGCCAATATGCTCACAGCCCAACACTGGGCAGCTGAAAGGGCCTCACTCACTGCAAGGCGGTTAACATCAAAGAGTAAAAACAGCTCTGTAAATGAGACTTGTCAGGTATAAAATGGCCATAAATAAATTTAAAGTGAGAACCTGAATGTATCAAAATCATAAGAGGACAAGAGCTCTGAAAAAGCCATGTGGGCAAAAACCTCAGCCTAAAATGGAGCTCAGTGACATAGCAGGATACTTTGCAAGCACAGTGTGAACCTCTTTTATTGCTATGACTCTTCTTCATTGCTTCTGCACTTCCTTGCTTCTCCAAGTAGCCTTTCCAAGCATAAAGCTAAACCTCTGCATCAGACTAGGAGCAATTCACACCTACTTGCTACTCACTCTATATAGCATAAAACCACTGAACAACCTGCAGGTAGCTGCTCCCTTTTTGTAGGTGATGACAGAAAATGCACTTAACTGCTACACTGCAACTGACAGAGAATACTTTTTTTGCCATGCACCAAACACTACTGAAGTATTTTTGGTGGTACAGTTTCATTACATTCATTACAAAGGATCAACCCTGCTGATTTAAAACTAACTGCATTCCAAAAAACAGCAACACTGAAATAGTTTTGTACTCCCTCTAAGCTTGTGAAGTAACTCCGATTACAAAAACAGGCTTTGAATTTTAAACAGAACTTAACCGTTCTTGAATTAAAACCAGGTGTAGATACTCTTATGATGAGGTATGGCTTAATCCACTTCTAGATACATTAAGCAATTGTCAGCATGGTAACATAGCCCAGAGGAGCTATTATACATTGGCTCTTAAGGCAGATGATTAGAGTTACCTTTTCTCTTCTTTCCCATCTTTTAAGCTCATGTTTTTGCTCATTTCATGGTAATTTCCATTAAAAGATACGCTATTCTTAAAAGGCTAACAATAACGATCTGCGCAGAAAGACTCTCCAGTCAGCATGGTTTGACTACAATTAAGTAGTCAATTGATATACCTGTTCCACAGGGAATTTTTTTTAACCCAAGCATTAGTCAATGTGGGGTGATACATTGTGAAAAGTATTTAGGATGTTTGACAACAATCATACAGCACTGGTGTCACTTCTTTACCTTCCAAGGTTATCAATAAACAAAGTTCCAGAGCTACTGGTTTCACAGCCTGCCCAGTGGGTCTGGTATGTTAGTACAATCACAAAACTCTGTGATCTTGATTGTATCATTTCATTTACTGCTATAGAATACTAAACTATGTGCCCTGATACAAATCAAACCTCATTTATTTAGCATTCAATGTTAAATAAACTTTAGTCACACACAAATATTAACTTCTACTGTGTTTACCAATGTGCTGCATCTGCAGTGATCAATAAGTATCCTCCAAAAGTGGGTAAGGCCTTGCTCCCATGGGTAAATGTGACTAAAATGTGCCAAAAAAAACCAACAACAATCCAGCTTAGTTCAGGTTATCACATAACCTGATGCTAAGACCAGGGCTCAAGGCAACTGAGTCAGCACTTCAGAATTTTCCTGAGACCATTCAGAGAACAATCGTATTATTGAACGTAAGAGATTATACAGGATAATAGAATTTGGGAGGAAAGTGGTGCTGATAGAGTATAATTATCACAGGTACCCTACTTTCACAACAATGAGGGGGAAAAAAAAACAGCATCAAAACACACAGGAGGTATCTCAAGATTTTGAAAGCCTCATGGCATTTTAATTATTTTTCTCAGATTCTAAACTTTTATATTAAGAAACATGTTGTTCCATATTAGGTCGGGAAAGAGAATGTAGAGGAAGGATTTAAGGGTTCTGCCAAATTTATTGCTACTGTTTAATTTATTAGGCAGTGATTTAATGATTAACATTTCAGCAGCTTCACGAAAGCATGAATCAGCATGGATTTGGATGGGGATCTGCATTTCCTGCATGATAAGCCACATCAGAGTGACAGATGCACTCTTAATTGATTAATGATTCTTTTGCTTGCTTGGGTTTCAGCTATCCTTGATGTGACAAACTTGCAAGCCAATCAACATACTACAGAACATCCCTCGGGTTCCCAATTTATTAAAGCCTATGAAGTGTGTGCTTAACTTGAAGCAGGCAAAATTATTCCATTCAAACAAACATGCTCTAGAAGTTCCTAATAAGAAGCCCTTTAGTATATTGCAGTTACTCTTTATGCAGTTATCTGAAATAAATAACACTAATCAGAAAATAACTGGAATCCAAATTGCACAGTGACCCTTATCTCACTAATATAAACAGTTAGAATTGTCTAATATTGATCATGTAAGTCAGACAAATCTAAAAGGGGAACATGGAGAAGGCAGGGAAATGATTGCTCAAATAATAAAATAATAAAAATTTAAAAAGCATCTTAATTAGGAAATTGTGTAAGTCCTTGCAGAGGTTAGAGAAATAAAGCACCCATTCCAGAAGCAAAGCAAATAAGGCCCCGTGAGATAAGTGATATCAAAGAACAGAAAGCAGAGGTTAAAGATTGGCTGAATGGATAAGCATAGATGTATTTACATATAAAGATTAGCGCAAGGGCCTGAACTCACTCATGCAAAAGAAGAGGAAGTGTGCAAGGTGATGATCTAATCAGGTTCTTACCAGGGCTTCATTATCTTCTGCAATTTCTGATAACGTCTGTAAAATTAAAACTTGCACGTGAGGAGATACACTTTAAAACATCTGTATACTATTTATCTATGCACACACACACACATTTAACTCATCAAATTCAGAAGACACGGTAGAAGGCATTACATTAACAACTGGCTGTGAAAAAAATACTTCTGTATCTGCTAAAGGAAGCAACATTCAAAATTAATATTTGTTCAGAACGCTCCTGCTAATAAAAAAGCTAAAGAAAACAGCTTATAGGGTGAAGACAATAAACATTTATCTAAAATGGCTTTTAAATTATTAAGTTACATTTATTCAGCAGCTCAAAACCAGCTGCACAACCTCCACGACACTTAGCTACAGATTAGTACTTTTATTCCAACAGCGTGTGTCAGCTCACTCCTTTTAATTCACAGCCCAATGGACATGGAATCATAAAGTGGCCTGGGTTGAAAAGGATGTGCCAAGACCTGAAGTGCTGTATTAACCTACTTGGAAAAAACAACGATCCGTACAAAAAAACTAACTTATAGTTTCAGATATGAAGATGTTCACCTACACCGGCAGCCTTCAGCATGATGCTGTCACTTTCCTAGTAGCTTCAAAACAATTGGTTCCTAGTTGTAGCATGGCTTAACGTACCTCAGTTAAAAGATTTCTTTTATTTACACATTTCCTGATTTTTCTGATACAGCATTATGCAAGATCAGTGAACAAGAAGTTATGGCATGATATTACTATATTTGGAAACTTAGCATAGTTTCAATGGTAAAAATGGCATCCAACACAAGTTGCTAACTTAGTTTTCAAACATCACTTAAACCAATTCAAAGAAATCAAGTCTCATACTTAGCTTATTTCTTTGTTTCCCAAATCTGTTTCACGGGTTTCTTTCAGGCATTTAGACACAGCTTCCAGGCAGACCAGTACGCCATATGAGATCAAGGAGGTCCTGCATCCTCCCTGCCACCTTTTCCCCAGGTCTTCCTGTTTACATTTGCCATTCAGTCCACAATAGTTCAAAGACTTCAGTCTCTGCTACTGTTAATCCCATTTGCCTTCCCAGCACTTGAGCACCTTATTTTCTTTTCTTTTTGTACAGCAACTCCTTCTACCTTGTATTTTCCATTCTCTTTATGCATAAGCAATACTGTGTTTTCTACCTAGGCTGTACATATGTATGTAGTGTCTTTTCAGGAAGAAGAGCCCTCAGGAAGGACAACTTCATAGATGGAGAAAACATAAATACAGCATCACAGGTACAGCAGCTAGCTGTACCTGTCATCAGTCATTGCTAGCTGTGAGCTCAAGCAACAGTGGAAGTGGTTACCATGTATGCTGGCACTGAATTAGCAATTCTAGCTCAAATTAGAAAAATATGCTTTAGAAACATAAAATCTTAATGTATTACATGTCATAAGAGAGCCCAACTTGAGCAGAATATCCTCCCTATGCTTCTGCTGAGTGCTTCCTTGCTGCAGGAGACTATGCTAAACTATAACAAGAACAACATCCCAAACACGTTTTGTCAGCTCCCAAGTGTGCATGCATCCAAGCAACCTTATGCATCATGGGCCAACAAAATTCCATCTCATTCTTCTGAGGTAAGTGGCAAGAAAACTTGAAATCAGTTCTGTGTCTTTCTGACATCAAAGAGAAACAAGAGTGGTGTTTGTATACTGGTAGAACTTCAAAAGGCAGGCTCAATTTTGCCAGAGACTGTTCACAACAGGCTATAATCAGGTGCCTTTTCTCCACGACTAAATTCAGGGATTAAAGAATAAATATCTTAATCCTAGAACAAAAACATTTAGACGGCGTCTTTCTTAGCATTTGCAGAATCCTTCCCCACCTTGAGTGAACTGGAAATTAGTTAACTTGAGAAGATATGTAATATAAAAGGAAAATACAGAGAAAATTTAATTCTGTGGGTCTTTTCTGATGAAGCAAAATGAAGTACATTTCAACTTGAAAAGTAACCATCATATTATAGCAAAACAATTTCTATCAATCTCTGTTGCTTATGCATGCGACAGGAGCAGCAACCAAAAATACCAAACGCTGCAGTAATATTGTACAGGATGGTTGCAGATGTACTTATTTCACCTCAAAACTAATGGAGGTCATTATCTAAAGTAGTGCAAGCTATTTTCATCCCATCATTAAACTAAAGGCCTAAAATAGAAGAACTTGGTATTAAAAGGAACTCTGCTCATGTTCACCCTTAGACCACACTTGAAGCTAATGCCCAGGTGGTAATCAAGCCAACTCTTCCAGCAAGGCAATCTAGAAAGGAACAAGGATGGTCTACCACCTCCAAGGGATTTCTTTTTTCTATATATACACAGTTACTACTCTTCCCAGTAGCACCCAGATAGCAAAACACTTTCTGGGTAACTTAGCATAGGCCATGGTCAAAAAGGCTGAAAATCTTAGTGATCTAGAATAAGACTGTAATGAACTTGATGCCTACATTTATCACTTTTTAGAAGCTGTCTCTCAGTTGCACTTGCACAGATGTGAACAAAACCATGGTCAAACATAAACATTATGAGGGCAAATTAAATAGCATTTTTGAAGTGGTGAAAGCCATGAAAGCAGACAGCAATTTTAATACAGGGAGAAGTAACAAAGCAAATGCCAACATAATGCAAAATAAACATTAACGACAAGTTACTGGATTAGACATTCTGCTACAATAATACTTTCCCTGTTTGCCCTCAGAGGAACTTTGTGACACATTTCTGGCTGAATCCCAAGGAGCAGCAATTCCCTTTGGACCACCCCAAGCCATACAGACCTTACTCAAGGTGTAGAAATAAACACTTATTTGGGGACTTTTAAATGCTAATATTTTTAAGCTCAGGTCAAGAAAAAGAATCCTGGAGTAAAGCCACGTAGTGTTAGGGGAATGCAGGAATGCTGCAACAGCTTTCCTTATTTTCCTTCCAAAGGTGTGATGGTTGATTCTCCTATCATTAATATCTCCACAGTGGAATAACAGGTTAACCTGATTTTTATATACTGCTCTGGATTTCTGCCTCACAGACGATGGTCACACACTCCCGACATTACAGAAACGCTAAGAAATGAAGGTTGCACAAAGTCACTGTTGGATGGGGATCGATGTTGGCAGCAATGTCAGATTAAGTAATCTGTGCTTCCAGGTGAAGATTCACAAGAATGACTGAGCCTAACAGCCCGGTGCTGTCAAAACCAAAAATTATTTTCCTCCTTCCATTGGCTGGCTTATTTTCCAATGGATTAGCAAACTGAATTGGCACACTAAGGAGTCAGACGAGCACCGGAGCTGATCAAGTGTTGAGATGATCAAAAGAGGGAGCAGGGACTATGCAGCCAGCAGCACGGAAGGGCAGAAAAGGACTATTTCATTTAGCAAAGACTGACTAGGTGACTAGCTTAGTGCTGTGTACATCTTCTGGAAAAGAAACTCATTTTCCACCCAGACTGTCAGTTGTGTTTGTATAACCATATGCTGGGGCAACTTGATGATTTCAGTAAGGGAGTTAAACTGGGTTAAGACATATTCTATTAAAAGCAGCCGTTATTGTTACTCTTAATAATCCAGACCAGTTTTCCAGTCTTGCAATAAATGGTACTGGCGTGACTTTCCAGACAAAGCAGGACAGGAACAAGTGGCTGCAAGCACAGGCAGCTTAAGTGTTTTGACAGCAGTACTGAAATACTCATCAGACAGGGATGGAAAAATGTATTAGCAGGTATGTGAGCAATTGTCCCAAAAAGTGTGCTAAAGTCGGAATAACTCCAACGTGCATTCCATTTTCCACTAGGCTGGTATACTGCATTATCTCTGTAAGACAAGCCAAGAGCTAGTTTATCACTGAACAATACAGTTTGTTCTTTATGCACAATTGCCATCTTGACGACGTCCAGTTGTAGGGCAGCCAATTTCACAACTGCACACGTCCATTCAATAAATGACCCCATCAGCTGAGGAATACAAAAAACTAAACCATACAAATGCACGTTTATTGAAAAGTTTGCCTGAAATCGATATAGCAACACTTATCATAACTTTTCGATAGTGAGATAACAAAATATAACAACCACCACTGTTTTTCCCCTCTGATCTGTGCACTAAGCAGTTGCATCTCTCCAGACAACATGCAACCATGTCCGAGCAGCATCAATCAGCACACTCCTGCAACACTGCTGTGTTACAATACAGCTACTTAGTATAGCCACAGCTATGAAGCAGATCCTTGAAGAACTTCCTTCCCAGTAGCAACAGAAATTACTCTGGTTACTGTCAAGACAGCTAAGCTTTGCATGGTCTCAGCTTTTTGGCAAAAACTGCCCATGATTTCAGCCAAACGACAAGTGACAGAGACAGCAATACTGCCAAAAAATAACACTACTGAAAATCCTGCATAGGTCTTCCTGCTTCTCTTCCTAGTCATCAGATGATGATGATGATGATTACTACTACTGGTAGTGTCAAAAATACATTCAGATTCTTCTTTTTACAATCAGTCTTCCAGTGTTTGTGGTTTGTGACTTATATTTTCCTTATTTTATAGGGAACCAGTGGGGTTCTTTTTGGTATTTAAGGAAGGCTGACTCTGTTCCAGTTACACACCTCATGTGATACATCAAGGGAAAAAACACCATATCCCTACTAGTCTGTAACATCAGAAAGATTATACAGCTGTAATATTCCAAAAATATTAATTCTGGACTAGACGATGGAATCTCTCTCTGAGTGGCCCACATTATCTTAGACAGGATAGCAAAGAGAAATGATCATTTCTTCCAGTTTGGCCCCTGAATGCATTTCTCATCAGTCAGTATGGTATTTAGGAGCCTCTAACATTGCTTTCCTTCTCCCTCCTTTTAGCGCATTGCACTCTGTGGAGGGGAGCAGAAGAAATATAGCCTCTACTCTTCCCTTTTATACTACTTATACACCCAACCAGACAGCATATCCAGCTTCCCTCAAACAGGCAGGAATTGGGCTTCAAATGAAAACTAGTGTGAGGAGTGCTATGGAAATCTATTTCTGAAGAAGCCTCTTCCAAAGAAAATGACTGTATACATGTCCCTTTTGTGATAAGGATGCACCAAGTCTAAAATATAAATTTAACATCATGGATAAGTATAAAAAAATTAATCAGTATTTCACTGCTCTTCATGACTTAACGTGTATTGCAGCCTCTACGGTAACTTAGAGGTCAAATGAACAGCAAAAATAAACCTAAAACAAGCTTTTTAGTTATTGTTCAATAAAAGCTTCACAACACACTCTGGCAACAAGAATGAGCCTGAAGGAAAAACAAAAATGAGCCACCTCAACCAGCAGGATTAAGATGGATGTGGACAGTTTCTAAGACATGCTGCTTCTCTGACAAGATAAATATATGCACATTGACAAGACGCTCTCTCAAATTCCCAAGAGCCCCATACATCCTACAACCTGCTCGCCACCAATCTCTATAGCTTTGTCCCTGCACACACCATGCCTGCACAGTTCCTCTGCTCTAAGCAGCAGGCACTCAAGGAGACCTGGCCCAAATTATCATAACTACGTGTAGCACCGATAACACTTTTGATACACAAAAAATAAATAAGGAAAAGAGTTATTTAAAAAATATATATCCAAAAAGACCTCTCTCGGTTTGTTATTTTTCAGTCTGCATTGTCAACAAACCAGAAATGCATTCTAGCTTCCTTCAGTATTCAGGGATATAACACATGGAAAATCACCAGCCAAATACTAAAAACTCAGGACTTTCATTCCCTCGCACTGGACACTGTACTTTTATAGGCAACAGCTTCACTGAAATAATTAGTAAGTAGCACAATAAATAAAGTCAACTATAAATACAGCATAGGCCTCTTGTTGAAAGTTATAGCTGGAGTCTTGATTTTCAGAGGCTGCCCTCTAAAATTTAATTACAGGCTCAAATTATAACTTAAGAGCTGCCCCTAACATGAGCTCCACATGCAAAAAAAAACCTCAGAGCAACCTTACACTGAGCATGATCGTACTTTTAATGAGCTCTGTTTGCCCCTTTGGGGAAAATAGAGAATAAGGCTTCAATTAACAAAATTCATCATTTTCTAGCACAGCTGCACCACACCATGAACAGAGGCCTCACTCAACCTGGTCTCTTCCAACACAGGGCTCTCCCCAGCTGCATTAACCCACAGGCAGCCAGGATAGCAAACGAGGGGCTGCATGCACAACAGCATCAGGCTCATGGGGAATAGCTCATTTCCTGTGATCCCTCATAGACTTTATCGCTGGGCTCTAATACCAGAGCAGACAAAAGGAAAACAAACAAACAAACCCATCCAAACAACCCATACATTTTTTCTGCATTTATTCATGATCTCTTCCTTTCTGGAAGCTGCAAGTCTCAAAATGAGCAGGATTCTATGCAAAACCAAAGTGAATATTTCTTAAGTTATGAAACTGTATTAGCTTTGTGAAGTATCCAGATAACAGAATCAATTCAAGGTAGGCAGAAGGACTGCTCTGGAGAGCAAGGGTTAGCACACAAGTAATGGGAGAAGAGGGCCTGCAGCTGGACTACACACAGCAGCATCAAACTGTCAAGGCTCCTCATCTATAAGGTTGAGTTGTAGTCTCATTCAGACAAGGCTGACTGAACAGTCACTCAGTGGTGAGTAAGATATCTCCACAGTGTGATATACATTAAGGGTATCTTTACAAAATACATTGCCTTCTGAAACAGCCAAAGAGGTTTCTGTCCTTTCCTCAAACTTCTGTCTGCTTCTCCCTCCTCCACTACTGACCCAACTGCATTATGCTAATATAAACATTTGGGTAAGCCAGCCCATGGCCAGTTAAAAATACCATTAGAGAAAAGAGGGTGGCAAGTATTGCGATGGGGTAGGGAAGGAAGGAGAGCTTTTTGTTTTGCAGCATTTCCATGACCTGGTCAGCAGCATAGCCCAGAAGGTCCAGCATACGATCTAATGGTGTAAGGCCTTCAGCCAGGCCATCCAGTTTGACCAGCATCTTGTAGGACATCTTAACAGTACTGTAATGGGGCCAAGCAAGAGCAGGACTACAGAACATATGAGGACATTTTACTGATTCCAATTGCTTTTCCTTGTCAGCCTAGAACACTCCAACTGCTGTTTGTTCAACCCTCTCCTCCATATATTTCTCTTCTTCATATCCCACATATAGTTTGTTTGCTCACAGGCCTTTTTGACAGGCTGATCTGTTGTAATAATCAAGTAAAAAAAGCAAAGAAACAAACTATATTAAGGATTCTTCTGTGGAAGTACTGTCTCTATCATCTTAATGTGCTAAAACAGCAAAAGTCCAATGTACAAATGACTCTAAAGTAAGAGGCCAAGATCAATAGCTTGAAGTCAGACCAGAAAGTGAAGCAGCAGCACCACAGCAGGTTTAGGTTACTGTATCTCTTGATAACAGGATTTGCTGCTTTCATTAAATCTCAAGCACTGCTAAACACGTGTTTATCAGACAGTTATACAGAGCACCAAAGTGTAACAGAATGTATGGTATAGCACAGATGCTACACTTTCATGAAGTCCCTTCACAAAAGGAGACTTGGTTAAAAACAGAAGCATGGACCACTCAGAATCTGCAGAATGTCTGGGTTGGTAAGCATGAAAAAGTCAGTAGTGAGCCCATTTACTACTTTTGCTTTACTCCCTATATTAATCACTTTCTCGAGCCTGAGGAAACGCAAGCACATTTGAAAAGAGATTTAGACTTATTGCAGAAACTGGCTTCTGATGTCTAGTCCACAAGACTGAATTTCCTCAATGAATGAGAAGGCTATTTTCAGAGTATTTACTTTCTCAAAGCAGAGTGTGAGGGAATTATTGATTTCTTCACTTGTAGTAGAGGTTGACACTGCAAAGCACTAAAAACTCTCACTTGAATTCAAAAGTCTACTTGAAGTATTAACTGTTAAAACATAATTTAATAGTGCAACTATTCAGCTGATACATTTCTGGTAGCAGCATCCACATTAAGACAACAGAAAGTCATCTGGTACCACAGCAAAGTTTTGCCAGTGGTGAAAATTGGTGTGATGTTCCAGTAAAGAATAAAGATATTTTCAGATGTCAGCTCTCAGTTTCAAAAAGCCATTATCGTCTGACAAACCTCAGCCAGAATTAAAGTAATAAAAACAGAAATAAGATGCTGATACTAAGTTTTTGCTGTTACAGACTCTACGACGTTCTGAGAAACATTAAATTTCAAACACGGTTTTCACACAACATCACTTAAACATCACCATTTAAATATACTGTCAATGATTTATTTCAGCTTTAAAGGGAAGAAACTAGGACCACATTCTTCCTTAGTATTTTACTGCATAGCAGGTACTTGTGACATCGCTCACCCCCTTCTCCCACCAGCCCACTGTTAAGGAAAACTAAAAGTATATATGGAATACTTACTCTGTGCCACTTTCAACCATTTGTGTTAGGAGAGAAATGCCGTCTAGGTTTATAAATTCTTGGGCAAATGTAACATCCCGTGAGTAGTTGGCTAAGTCTTTCAGTGCTTCTAACTTTGCATCCATACTAGAAGACTGGATCCGCTCATGGAGCTGCTGTGCATTTTGAGCCTGAAAGAGAAATAAAACACACAAAATAAAAACACAATAACTTTTTCTTACAGCAGTAGTAATAAATAAAACATTAGCACAAACAGGAATGATGCCCATTAATGATATTTAACACTTGCAAGTAGCTCAAATGAATATTATTTTTACAAAACTGTATTACTCATGTATTACTCCATCATTATTTGGGTTGCTGCAAAATAAGTTGAGCAATGGATAGATATCCCACCATGGCAGGCAAGATGCAAGCAATATGGAAGACAAAACAGCCTTTGGCTTGAAGTGCTTCTGTGACATCAGTAGAAGTGAAAATAAAATAAATTAGATCAGGCAACATCAGTATACCAATGGCAGCACCTTTTTCACCCATGAATGCTTAACATTGGTTTATGTACTTCCTGTGACCTTCAATAACAAAGATCATATACTGTCCTAATCAGGTTGTATCAATAGAGCCCAGCACCAAGACTTTTGCTCCTTCCTCCTCCTTTCTCTCCCATTTGTCCAGTGCCCATTTGAAACTCTGCATTCCCTCTACAAGGAGCATAAGAATGATTATTTCTCACATACTATGATGTTACCATCATAGTCTCCCATCATAGTTACCATCAACATCTCCCATTTTCAATTTGATGTTTTCAGTTACCTGAAGACAGTACTCAAAAGCGTCATTTAATCACTAGTCTAGGCAATATATCTAGCCAATCCTACACATTGTATGCAGATTCTTGAGAAACTCCGTTTTCCAAAATTCACTTATTATCTGCACTGAATGAAAGATAAACAAGAAGCTACGTGTCATTAGAAAACCAGATTAATGGTAAATTTGGCTCAGAATTATTTTCTCTGAGATTATTATTTTTTCTAAGCAAGAGAAGAATCAAAACATGCAGAAAAACAAAGAAAAAAGAAAGAAGAAAAAAAAAACTGTGCTGACAATGTTTTCTGCTCAAGGAATTTATATAGCCTTCAAGAAGATATCAAGAGATGATCATCTCTGCAGATCAACATCCTCAGATACAAAGCATTTAAACAGAACACAAAACAAAATAGTGGTGTTGCTATAGATGAAAATTCCTATCAACATAATCTTTGCTGCTTTACAAACATTAATAAATTAAATGTCCCAATACTCTTCCAGATCAGAAAATTTTATTATTTCCCATTGTTTACACATAAAAATTAATGTATTGTCTACACAAGGGTTTCGGTCAGAACCGATCTGCTGAAAAGAAGCCATGTACGGGAAGAAATAACTCCTAGTTAATCTAAGTGTCGTTAGCATCTTCATCTAGGGGAAACAGAATATCTTTTAGTTCTGGGCTATTCTATGCCTTAAGCATTAGGTGGTACAGGCATAGCAGTAACATTGCCCATAGCAAGGCAGAATTCTGTATACAAACTGTCTCTTGGTTATCTACTCTCATCAAATGATTTGAGCTGCAGTAGAGAAATGATGGCCTTCTCTTTGTAATGACAATGGATGTCTGAATTTTAATAAAAAAAATATTTTCTCACACATAAGCAGGTGATAGGCTAAATCATTTGCCAAAACCTAGAGAAAATAAAAACAGATTCTGCTAATTTCTAACTTCTTAGGTAACCACAAAATACTTCCACCAAATGTTCTTCTTTAGAGTGGGTAAGGAAGTATCGATAAATACTATTGTAGATGCATCTACAACAATTCAGGGCAACCGCTATTACTGCGAGAAGTGGAATTTCAACTGCCAGCTCACACCTCACCAGAAAATAAAGAAGCCTTCATTAAGCTGTTTATTCTCAGGACTCCCCAGAATAACTGGAAGAACCAGAGATGAAAGATGTCCTTCTTCAGAATACACACAATGCCTGAATTCCCCTCTACCTCAGAAATGAAGCACGTTGGAAAGTCCTCAATATTGCCCTAGGAGCTTCACTCCTCTGACTTTGGAAAAGATTGCTTAAATTATTCAACTCACTAAGGCTGGTCTACATCTTCCACCATCTGTCGCAGTTCTAGGAGAGTGCCACCCCTACTCCCTCACTATCTGCCTAGTGAAGGTTATAATCTTCCCATCTCTCTATGGGAAGGTCTTCTGAAGGCTTGTGGACCTCACGAGAATAAAACAAATTGAAAAGATGAACAAAACACCAGGTTCATTGTGACCAAGCAGCATTCCTGAGCTGTTCAACCAGTAAATTGGAGGAGCTGAAACTTGGGCAGCAGAACTGTAACCCAGAGAAGTGGGTACGGTGACCTCGTGTAGCACAGCAGCAAGCAAGAGAGTAAATGTGAACAGTAACAGGCGAAACCATTGCTTTAACTGCTGTATAAACAACCCCTCACCTTCATACACACTAACAACAACTTATTAATAGCCAAGTTCCCCCTTCCTCTTGTGCAGGGAATCCTGCTTCCACCAAAGCTACCTGAGGGCAGGAACTGCTGCTGCCAGTTTTAGACTTCCATTGCACATGAATCAACTCCCATCTGTGAAAAAAGTTAACCTTTTCTCTCACCAAAACTGAGAATAATCACTATAGCAATGCAGGTTAACAGCTCACCTGCACTGCCAAACAGTAGCAGGACCAATCTTTCAACAGAGATGTGTTAGCCCTAGGTTCTTGTGAAGCCAGTGAGAGTTAGGAGTTCACAACGCTAAAACCAAACTGTAATCTTAAATCTGAGACAGCATAGTCTCCTCCACAGAGCACGAAATCTATAATGCAATGTCTCTTTGTCACAAATGTGGTTGAGTCCCATTTTAAGCACATGAAAGAGAACTTACTAATGCCTCTGACTATATTAGACTATACCAATGTTCAATGCCCCATCAGCAAAATTTCTACAAAGCTGTACTTGATGTATACTGAACAAACTTTATATCCAACAATCTAGTATTATCTACTCAATCTAGTATTGGAAAAGAACAGGTAATGGCAGAGCAGATCTTGATTAAAGAGGTAAATAAATACTTCTGTCAGCAAAAATACTGGCATACGTGCCTCACTGAAAACATGGCTGAAAGGAGTGTTGGCTATTGTCATTACAAATACCCGATGGGTGAGAACATTACTTCAGTGAATACCACACAATTCTCTCAAGTCACATAGGCCTTGTTGCCATAGCATTTATACATGCTTAGGGAATGTACAGTTCATTTCTGAATGCATTACAAAATGAAACTCAGATGAAATATGCTTTAACTACTTACCAGGGAGATATTTCCATGATTTACAGCCCATCGGTGGATGGACGGGAGAGCACAGCTTATTAAAGCAACTGCAGAACTAGCTGCCATGTCTCTGATCTTACTGAAGTATCATTCAAGTAAGAACAATAAATAAATACATAAAATCTACCCAACTGAGAACTATTATGAGGGAATTAACAGAAACACATCTGCTCAAATAAATGAAAGACAGCATTAACTGCTCTCCTATTTAGAAAGGTAGGAAGAGAGAAAACTTGTAGAATGTGTGCTGTATAAGCCCAAGCATTTCAAAAGGTTATCAAGAGGAATAAGCTGCATGTCTAGTCTAAAACAACTTGCTCCAAGGACAGCCAGAAAGGTTGCCCTTTGAGAGAAGCAGTGATTAAAAGGAACAGCTTGATGAGATTGACAGATTAAAAAGAAAACTAATGACCTAAATCCAAGATGTGGCTTGCTCAGAGACTCAAATAGTCACTTGGAGGTTAGGAATCCCAAGATCATCCTAACAAAGGATTCTGTCGAACAAATTATTGCTTCTTTGGCACTGAAGATTTTGTGCATCAAACTTTGAAAGCAAGTTATTACACACATGCATACAGAATATAAAACACAGCAAGCCAGGGCAGAAGGGAAGATAAAGACTCCAAGCACAACCATTATCAAACATCAGTGTGCTAGGGAAGAAATCTGGACTCTATCGATTAAAGTTGTCTGTAGCTGTTTTACCATTATGTGATCATTCTTCCTTTTTCTTTCTTACAAAAAGAATAATAAAATACGAGTATTTTCATCTTCTCTGAAGATATTATTCACATTGTTTTCTGTTAGAAAAGGGAATATAGACCATCATTAACTACCAAATACAGCTTTTTTTCTAACCAAACGTACTCTTCTGCGATTTCTTTTAAATCAATAAATGTTGAAACACCGTATTGGTTTAAGCTGCTACTTTCTCCTGGCACATCACTACCACTTCACCTACAACTGAATATTCACAGGAAGCAATGGAGGAGCAGGTATTTATTAAGTAACCATCACTGCATGCAAGCCAGATTTAACAAACTCAATGGGCCTGACTTGCATCTGATGTTAGGTAGGCAATGAGATCCCATTTTAATTACTAAAGACATTAATTTTTAACATTTTTATGCAAATACTCAGCAAGCACAATTTCTCTGTCTTAAGCACTGTACAACTGTAATGCACAGAGTAGTCCTGTGCAACTGCTACACGTTGTTATGGAGGCAGAAGCAGAGCAACAGGGAAATGGCCATGTCTGAAGTCATGTGCTAAATCAAAGATAAAAGCATTACAGATGCAAAGCCATAAGTATTATGCAAATATGCCTAAAAGGCATTAATGCAATCGGTAGCTACTTATGAATGTTTGAGAAGCAATGTTTGTTTCTTACATCCCCTACATTTGAAATAATAATTTCTTCTTTCTATCTAAAATATTAATTTGGAAACATGAAAACGCAAGACTAAACATTTATCTGCAAAAGGAGAGAAGACAATTCCACATCTCAAATCTTCCTCTTACATTAAGAGCAAATAGATATAAAAGAAGCTCACCAACTTCTACATTCAGTGCTCTTGGTCTAGTTTAATCCTGAGTTCATCATCAAGTAATAAATATAAGCATCATCATTGGCCCGTAAATAATTATGTATTTACCTGACTTAAAGATCATTAAGACAATTGAGCGGATTAGATTCCCAAACTTCTACTTAGTACACTATTTAGATGCATCTAAGTAAAAACTGGATGAAAATGCCTATGATTCTTTAATATATATCTTCATAGATCACAGATATGGGGGGGAAAAAAGCCCAACACACAATGCTCACATCTGTAAAAGCATTCAGGGAGAACACCAGGATGAGGTTTAAGGGCTCAAGTGATCACCAACAAGGGAAACAAAGAAAAGTATGTGACAAAAGCAACTGATTAGGCACTCTACATGCCTTATTAGAAAAGGCAACCCATTGATTCAACATTAAAGACATATGGTTTATGAGTAAGCCCTGTTTTCCTAACTACCCAAAAACTACTTTAAAATAAACTGTGATCGAATAATCAGTTCTGTTTGAAAGCTATTACTACTATTTTTTTAAAAGAGCAGTTTTCTTAGCTTAGTTTCCCCAGTCTTAGCAACTTTTCAAAATGATTAGTTGTAATGAGGAGGATTTGCAGGATCTGATCAAAAGAAAAGAAAGCTACAGCTGCAGACAGTAGAGGGTTGGACTCCTGCTGCGCTGCAGGACAGTGCTGATTTTTGGAACAATTACAGGTCATTTATACACCTACCCATCACCCACTGGAATATGAGTATCAAAAATAGGCAATAGGAATCTGGCACTTCAGCTGTCACATATGTTCAAATATGGCCAGTTACATGAGAAACTTTGGATAAGTCTGTTCAGAAATGCAAATGGATGAGCAGGTCACAAAAATGCACAGAAGCACAAAGAATTGTTAAGAAAGTTGATAGGAGGGTAAAAATAAATAAGACAGATGATATTGGAACAAAGATAATATGGGAGAAATTCAATCTGTACCCGAGTTACCTAGGAAACAGTGCCTGTGTGCTGAGTGGTTTATAGAGGGAAAAAAAATAGCATTGTTTAGGAAAAAACAGCCTTTCAGAGAATCACACAAACTTAGCAAACGGAGCTGCAGAAACAAAGAGGCAGTTCAAATTCCCACCAGGCCCAACGGCTGGTGTTCACAAAGTTCTAACTCACAGAAGTTTAGAATAAACACATTCTAAACCTCTGAAGGCAAACATTTATAATGGATTTGGCAGCACATCAGAATGGTAGTTTTGCTCTTGCAATATTAACGACTTTCAGAAAGAGGGGGCTCTAATACATGCACCCCAATTATCCAAATTAGAAGAGATTAGAAAACACTATCTAACTTTAGATTTGAGGAGCTGGATTTCTAATCCTAATGTTAAGGAAGCCAATCCAAAAGTGCTATTGCATTTCTCCAAGATGAAACTGCCCTTTTTCTTGCTCCCTCCTTTTAATCTTCAACAGTACCTGCTCTGGATAGACAAGCATCTTACAATTTGAGACTAATGGCAGCACAACTCAGAATATCACATCTCACCTTTACTGCTCAATTCTCAGTGATGCATGGTACGCAACTGTGAATGGGTACAGTCAGATTATCGGTTCTGATGGTAAAAGGTTGCGTGAAAATTAAGAACTAGAAGAGCATTTCAACTTCCTACAGCCTTCAGAACTGGCTGCAAACGTTCCTCAACTCTCCAAGGAAAATAATGTCTCAAAAGGTTTGTGAAGTTCAGGACATGCCTTTTTGCTCACAATAGCCAGAAAGTAGGCAGCTTAGACCTCTGTGAAATTACATGGGCACATCCCAGGCACTGCGTAATCTGTAATGTGGCTCTTCTTCGCTTCTTTTATTCTTCCTCTCCCTCCATTTTAATTCCCACACCTCTGTGAAAAGCTTTTTTGCTATGATTTTCTTACAGCAGGGGAGGAGGAGGTAGTTTCAGGTTCATACTGATGCAGGATAGGGGGAATCAAAACATGACAAAAAAAATCAGAACCTTAATATTATCACAGGATGAGAAAAACGTTTCTCACTCAGCTCTAGCAGGTAGCAAAATATCTTTCCTGTATTCCAGAAGTATACCTTGCAGGCTGCTCACCACATTATCTCCTCCCACTACTGATGTTTTCATATAGAATTTCAGAGGAAAAATGGAAACAGATGGCCTGTTAGCATCTCAGTGTAAAACACAAGCATTGTGTGGGTCACCAGTCTAAAAACCACAGCTCAGAAGTCTTTAATCTATCTATTTTAGGTACCTATACAATGGCCACTTCAGAAGTACCTTAAAAGCCCTATTCAAGGGCAAGAACACACAGTACTTTATGTTATCACTCTTTAAAGAATGCAAACGCTCTTTAATCAGACAAAAATAATCCAGTCCTTCAAAACCCTCATCCAAGTTACTGCCATGATTATGGGAAAAAGTTAACAAAAACTTAAACAAAACAGAATACATTTGAGAATAAGTATTCAGCTTAGGGTTAAAAGTCAGTACTCACAACTAGAAAGTAGACTGGCCTTCTAGAAACACATAATAGGATGGCAGATTAGGACCTCTTTGTCACTCTAACTGCAGGCCTGTGCCAGCATAGTCCATAACTTGCCAGAAAACAGGCAAAAGCCCAATATCCTAAGAAGCCCTTCTCGGCTGAACAAACTTAAAGCAGATTACCAAAGAAACAGAGTCTTATGTAAGGTGCAACTCTCCCACCCACAGCTATTAGTGGAAAGTGTTATAAATCCCATATTTGCCTTCTGTTTGAAGGTCACATTTCCAATTTCACAAGTGACCATGAGGACAGACAGCCATTTGCACAGGTGAGTCACAGCACAGCCTCTTTTCAGTTTTGCATGGCGCAACTTGCTGTGGATTTTGAGACAGGGAAGGATTCCATGAGTCATCTCATGCTGTCACTCCATGCAGAAGAATAATGCAATACATCTGGACTACTTTGATTCCCAGTAAACCACAGATGTTTTAATTTCAAGAGATGGCCAATAGACTGCCTTTTTCCAATGGAGTGGATATTTGTTCTTACAAGTCCAGAAGTTAGGAATTGGTGCTGGGGCTCTCTATAATTGAGGAATTTCCACCAGAAGGGGTTTACTCTACAAGTAAGAGGCTTCTCATGTATGAAGTACTGTGGTGACACATAGAGCAAGGGGCTTTTGAGTCACATAGACTCTGACAGAGACATGATCTTAAGCTCCCGCTTACTCCTACAGCTATAAAGACTTGTATTTGACTCTTAGAAAGATTATAAAGGATAATACAAATCTCTTGGTTTTGTCCATGTGGTTGCTTCTTAAATGTGCCTTCTGTTACAAAGTCACACTCTTGTTGGTTGATATTTAATGTTTAATGAAAAACTTCAGCAGTATGCATCCATTTTCATATCAGCTTGTTTACTTTCCATTTACATACAAACCTGTGTTACAAATGTAACCACCTACATCTGAAATAAATTGCCATCAATTTATGTTGGGGAAGAGTGAAAATCTATGTGATATCAGGAAGACCTGAGAAGTTTGTAGCAACACGTTTCTCTGTTTCTTTACTTTGAGGCTAGGCCCTAATAGCTGAAAAGTGTCTATGATCTCTTTTTGCCTTCTAGATAGACATGCTTTCACATCTGATGGCAGTAACCAATCACAGTCTTAATACATTTAACAGAACCCAAAAGTTAAACCAACACAGCTCCATCTTGCATGCTTAAATAAGCTGCAGAACATGGGTGCAGACTTTGGCTGTAAAACTGTTTTGAATCTGCAAAAGCTACACCATCACCACAAAGAGATAAACCATTTTAATGGCACACTGCGTTTGTCAGTAAGGAAATGTGACTGTTGCTGCCAGAGAAACACATCTTCTGGGACTAACAGATGCTTTCAGCATGTGGCAATAGTACTGCTCAACACAGCAGGAAAACAGGCCACTACAGGGCACCCAGTAACTCTGCTATGATTTTTAAGGAGCTGTCGAGGAGATGGTGTTGAAAAAAATAAAGCAAAACCAGTAATATCTCAACATTACAGTTGCTGATCACTCAACAGAAACCCAGACAGCAGGAAAGCTCTGACCTGCACTGCTCAGAAGAGCTCTCCAGATTCAACCCACAAGTGTTTCTCTTGGCTCTGAGCTCTTAGGCAGGACAAGAGAACTTGAGTAGGCTGCAATGCCAGCAGGGAAGCAGACATGAAAGCTGTTCTCAATGGGAGAGAAGTGAGAGACAAAAAAAACCTCTCAATTGTGTCAACACTATCACAAAATTTCACTCACAGACAACGCCTCTGCCCCCTCAGTTAAAAAAAGAGATCAACACAAGTCATCTAGTGAGCACACAATCACCATTCAATGCAGGGGGATATCGTGTGAAGCTCACACCGATCATACTACTCAAATCTTGACTCTGAAGGGAGAGAGGAACAGAATATAACTCACTGGAGATGTTGTTAATCGAAGGATTGCTCCATTTTTTATCTCATTGCGATTCTGAAAGAGAAAGAAAATAGAGTTTCTTTAAGGCGTTTGAAAAGATGAAACGTTCAATGAACAAAACATCTTATTAAAACAGCAACAGTATTTTCCCTTGTTTACACGCAAAAGCTTTCCTCTTTAGCACGTAAGCTAATGTGTATGCAGTATATTCCCTGTAATAGCTTCAAGAAAAGGGGAAGCTTTAACAAATCTGAACTCTTTTGAGAATGATTTCCTATTTTTCAAAGTTTAGCTTCTACTGGCAACTCCTAAATATTTATTTGAAATATACTGTCCACAGTGTCTGGCTCTGATATTGTGCCACATAGCTGAAGAGTTTGTAAGTTTGTTGAAACCTGTCATTAAACATCTGCAGGACTAAAGTTTTATCCCACTGGCTCTCCATTTTCTATAACAAGCACATGCTGACCTAAACCACTGGAACCAACCGCTGAGCTCTGCCACCACGACTTTGCATTCTCCCTTCAAGTAAAAAAAGCCCCGCTGTTAGCAGTAACTAAAGTTCAACCATGCTGTAAGTCATTCTCCTAACCCTGCTGGCAGGAAGAGGGGGTATTAAACATTTTATTTTGGTTAAGCTCATCTAAAATGTCCAATTAAACTAAAGCTAAGGATAGATCAAAAAGCTACCATGGCACAAGCTACGGGGTACACTTACAGCATCCCCACAGCTTGGAGGGCAATGCTCAAGTGCATGGTCTCATGGTGTGGTTAGCACAGGGGAGCCTGCTCCCTTTGCAGAAAGCTGCCTCTTTTACCCACAAGACACCAGTGCACAGTACCTAGAACTGCCAGTGTACTAACAGGCAGGGACCACATAACAGGCACTGACTACATCTGCACAGTGCATTGCGTACTCACAGCTGCATTTATATTTCCTGAGTTTGTTCGCTCATAATCTGATATCCTACGTTGTCAAAGGAATCTGAGGAATCCCTTATAGACTGAGAGAGAAGGGCTAATTTTGCTCTAAACATGTTGTTGCAGGTTTTCTGCAGCCTGATGTTTAGCCAAACAAATCAAGATATATTTCTTCTCAGGCAGTTTCCCCCAACTTCATTTCATTCTCTCAGCTCTGTCAGATGCATCTCAAATCCAAAAAGCTAAAAACAGGACAAATCTTGCTTGAAACCAGGACATGTTCTCCCAAAATAAAACTCCAGCACATTGTCTCTTTCTTGGAATGTAAGAAAGTCTTCTGTGGGATTGGTTCTAGTTACCCGCAGGATCACCGTCCACCCACACCACTTCTTCACTCTAAATCAAGTACTTAAAGTGTCAGACAACACAGCGGGTACAAGGGAGATGTTTTTATGGCATCTTTGCTTACATATGCAGCTAACTCATCTCAGCCCTTAGCAGCCTCCTCCTGACAGTGTCATCGCCTTCCTGCCAGAGCAGCCCCAGGGATGCCAGCCAGATTCTACTCCTCAGAGAGTTAAAAAAAGGCTGAATACACAACAGAGATAACACTAACAAAGCGCCAAATTTGCTCCTCCGATAGTAAAAACAGTATCAGATCCAGCTATACTTTGCCTCACACCTAAGGAATCTCTATGAAGTGGCAAGATCGCATTTGTGTGGCTGAATCTCAATCAGTGCTGAAACAAACTCACTTTGCAAACACATGTGGCAGCTTAAACTCTTACCACTTCCTGATCTGTAGAACTGAATAAAAATAATTGCTTCAGAACTGACAGCCAGCATCAACTACCGCTGCCTCCATCAGCAGCTTAGGCTAGGCCTCCAGACTTAGCTGGGTTAGGCCAGCATATGTGCATATGCATGTATAGGGTCACATCAGTCACTTGGATGATGACAAGCTAACTGGACAAGGAAAAGGCCTTGGACTTTAGCAAGGTATTTGATACTGTTTCCCAAAGGATTCTCCTGGAGAAACTATTTCATGGGTTGGAAAGATGTGATGTAAATAGCTGGCTGGATGGCCAAGCTGAAAAAGGTTGCTGTCAATGGAGATTAATCCAACTGGCAGATCAGCACTGGTGGTGTTCTCCAAGGGTCAGCACTGGAGCCAGACCTATGAGAAGCAGTTGAAGGAACAGGGGCAGTATGGAAAAGAGGAGACTCAAGGGAGGCTTCATCACAGAGGTACCTGACAAGAGGCTGCAGTGAAGAGATGTCCATCTCTTTTCTCACATGACAAGCAATAAGACAGCAGGCAGCAACATCTAGTCGCAGCAGGGGAGGTTTAGATTGGATATCTGGAAGAATTTTGCTTCATGAAAGGGGTGATCAAGCATTTGAACAGGCTGCGCAGGAAGGTGGTGAGTCCCCTGGAAGGGTTTAAGAGATGTGTGGACACTGCACTTTGGGACATGGTTTAGTGGTGAACTCGATAAGATTTGATAGCGTTAAGTTGATGGTAGGACATGATGACCTTGATTTTATGACTCTGTTAGTCCACTAATGCTATTTTGACAGCACTGAAGCTAAGCAAATAGACTGTTCTTAAACATAAATAAAGAGCACTGACACATACTTACTTTTCAGCTGCATAATTTTAAGCACAGAGTTTCTCCTGTTTCCTGCCCTAATTAACATGAACTATCAAATGAGCTATGCCAACAAGCCTGTGGTGTAACAAGTTAAGCCACTTTGTCTGGGACACAACGATCACCTGTGCAAACACTCTTAGCCCTTTGCAATTGCTGTGACATCAGGAGACCCGAGGGCTTTACTGAACAGCTGAGCACTACAAAATGGAGTGAGGAAGTCCCCCCACGATTCTCCTCCACACATGCTCCCTTGTCTACCTCACACCAGCTCTGGTGCTGGGCAGGTTTGCTCACAGGTCAGTCTCACTACCTCACAGAAGTGGCAGAAAAGAGTCTTGGAAAGAAAGAAAGGGAGCTTTCTGTCAGGTTAATAAACAGAAATAAGCTCTGCAAGGGCTCAGCACCAACAACAGAAGAAAGATGGTGAAAGCACATACTTGGGAGAAATAAAGCATTGGGAGGGGGGGGGGGGGAAGAGGAGAAAGAACAAGGGAAAGATAGGGAAGGAATTACACTTTCCCTTTCTGGTAGAAGCAAGCTGTCAACCACAACCTGAATTACATTGTTTTACCATCACTTCAGTCTGAAAGCATGCTCGACACTTTGTTCACCTACAGTTTTGTCACAAGCTGAAACCCTAACCCACAAAAAGTTGTGCTCAACCTAAAACACTCTGTTCAGCCAAACATGCAGGTTAAGAAACAAACCTCTAATTACATCAAAGTCTTACTTGTGAATAGACTGACTCCACAACTGACATAGCAAGTGAAAAAGTTCCTGTTAAAAATATCTTCTTTCTCCATGGTCAGAAGAACTTTAAAACAAGAGTAAAAAGGGAAGCTGATATCCTGGCTTAAGTTCAGATACCACATACAGACATACAAGAAAAAACTATCCTCTAGTGGCTGGATGTCAGCAGATTCTATACAAAATGGCCAAGGAATAAGAGCACAAACAGTATATAAAAGCATCCTTGTACATTTTATTTGTGGCTTGTTTATTTACCAAGCTAAATCTGAGACACCAAAGGTTTCAGACTCAAAACCCTACTGCGGGTCAGAGCTCACAGCGAGCATAGACATTTCTGTAATCATGTCTCGCTCACAGCAAAGTGCATCAGTCCATCCTGTCCTATACTGTAAACTCGTTGCCACAAGCGATAGCCAGCTTTTCTTCTGTTCCTCACTTAGACAAAAGCTAAAGGAATACTACTCAAGCCTTTTACCAGAAAGTTTCCAAAGCATCAAGTTTCTAATGCAGCCAGCTAGCCAAAACCTGCAGAGGGTTTGTAGTTCCCCAATTGAAAATCCAATTTTGTTTATCCATACTAACTAATGACTTAAGCACCTACCAGGAAACAGCCTTTAAGTGTACAATTAAGCCAAGAGGATTTCCTACGTGAACTGTGTGATGCAGTATTCAGCATGCCAGCTAATTTCTATCGCAACATTTATACACAGTTAATCTGCTTAGCATTAAGGACAGCATCCTGCGGATTGCCTTTCTACAATAACAGAACGTCATTCCAGCTCAGCAGCCTGGCTTTGGCAATCGCACTCATGTGCACCGCAGCTATTCAGGACAGGGTGCACCACCACCTGCAGGGTTAGGGGGCAGCTCTTCCAAGATATTTCTGATCTCTCTGTTTCTTGCTTGTACATAAAGTTTGCAGACATGGTTCATGCTGTTTATATGTATTAGGAAAGCTTATTCCTGTCTAACTTATTCTTGCCCCCTGAGGAAACTGTGACAAGAAAACAGATCTGTTATAAGCATTACCTAGGAATAAGACAACAGTCATATTATGGATACAAATGAACCTCACTTGCAATATTACACCTAGCAAGAGTCCATATTCACAAGAACGTAACTGAACACGTAGTATTTCCAAGCACCATAGCCCTACACAATGCTTTCAAGCTGAGTTTTCAACACACAAAACAACAAATATAAAAATAACAAAACTGCAGGAGTGGAAGATACCTGGACTTCTTGCTTTGTACTTTCTTCTTCGGAAATTCTAACTTCCATGTCCACCAGCTGGAGCAACACAAACCTAAACCATCTTCCACCATTCTGTCGCTTCTCAAAACATTGCCTTTATTGTGCCACAGTCAGTTGCTCAAAACTCATACAACAGGCTCGCATCTAAACAGTAGGGCTAACAGAACATGAGGAGTCCTCCAAACCCTGGGGAGGGATGGAGGTACGTACATTTGCTTTCAAAAAATGCTACCAAAGCAAATGCGCCATTTCTGGAGACACGCTTTAGAAGAAATATCAAGCAATGCTGAAGTTTATTTTGCCATGTAACAATAATATAATAACCTGCTATATCCAGCAAAATATCTCATAATTCAGCTCACTGCAATTGGTTGGTGTGGTATGTTTTCTTTGCATATTTGAGGAAAACATACAAGCATTGCTTCCTGTGTTTATAGCTTGCTCAGCACTATTTTTACCCTTGACTAGCCTTACTCACAGGCATTTCTAAGCAGGCTAATGAACAACTGCCAAGAAATACAACATTCTTATTTACATCATTAAGTAGTTGATTCTTCCCTATTTTCACATTACCATTATTTCATTATACCTTCCTCCAAACTGATTAGAGCTACGAAATATACTTGGAGCTAGATTTAGCAGCTCCATAACATCTTCTTCAACATGAGTATGAGCAAGTGGTAAGGATGGATAAAAGGATAACTAATTACCATTTCTGATCATCCATAACAACTACCATTAAGTTACAACTCCGGAGAAAATAGGTCTCTCTTTAAGGACTGATCATAGTGCTGCAGCAGCCAGTTAATGCTAGGCATCATCAGCAATGCTATTTTAAACTGGCCAGAGAGCATCCTTTCAATTTTGACCTAAGAACTTCATGCAGTAGTATGTGTGGTCCCTTACCTCTGCTTAATCCTGGCCCTGAAGGCACAGTCTGCCTCCTCTAGAGTCATTTGTGTGTCTGCACTGCTCACCATGGGCTCTGTGTCTGAGAGAGATTTTTTTTTAGCTCCAGCTTGGTCTCAAGAACAAAAAGATGGCAAAGGAGCTGGATCACTGCAGCTGTTTGGTTTACAGCACAGGCTCAGAAATGGTTATTTTCTCAGATCTGAAAGTGTGATAAACAGCCATACAAGGAACTGGAAAAGTGTGGAGCTGGGGAAGAACACTGACAACGCTGACTTCACTGCTAAGGCAAGGATGTGATGAGACTACATCAGAGCAGCTTCAAGGAGTAAAATACTACCTTGCTTGCTAGTGACAAGAATCAGGATATGCTCAGCATACAATGATACTGGTGACATAGTTTTTAATTAAAATGTTTTTAAAATATTAAATTTTACTCACTGAAAGCTTATTGACTGTAGTCCATTTTTATTCAATTGTTGGATTTTTTGTTTGTTTTTAATTTGATATCTTCCAAGACTCCCCGTGATCCTCTTTCCTGCCACCTCTGTCTCCTTACATGCTTACTGTATGAAATGGGGGAGAGTAGGCACTGAGTTCCCTCCATTTATTTTGAGAGACTTCTCGGCTGTTCTGCAAAGAGACCTGCCTCCATCTTGCTCTCATTATCACCATTCAGCTCCTTGCTGTGCTTACACATGGAACATCCTCCTAACCCTCATCTGCCCCAAGGTAGGAAGCAGGCTGGAGCCACGGGAGCTTGTCCTTTCTCAAAGGTGGTTTTGCTTGTGACTGAATTTTTGCTGACTACAACTTGCAGTTGTATATTCATGTGAAATTCCATCATACCATTAGACGCTCCTTGCGTGGGAGTGTATGCAAATAACAGGACAAGAAGTGAAGCATTTGTAGAATCGAGTGCTTTTGAAGGCTTTTCCATTCACATTTTTAGCATTTTAACTGTTTTCATTCATCAACTGACTTTCAGTGAGTTGGAAGACTGAAAAATGAAAGTATCTGAATCCACTAAAGGTACTCCTAAGATAAGAACGGAAAGTAGCACAAAAGCAGGGTATTGAAGAAATGTATTACATGACCTGGTTCCTCTTGCCACCCTTCAGCATTACTCATGAAAATATACTCATTACCAATGATACATAAACAGCAGATTTCAATCCAGATTTGAACTGGACCACTGTCCAGCATTTGTTTTTCCTCTACCATCAGTGTGACACAGTATTCCCCTCACATCCCTACACTAGTTATTATTTCGCAGCACCTGCACAACCTTGCAGGAATTGCTAACACTAAGGGCAGCACACAGTGTCAGACTGGTCACACTCCTGCCTGCTTGATGGTTGCTACAGACACTGCCCTGTGAACTCCAGTAAAAAAAAAAAAAACAAACAGGTGACATGAGTGCATTTCTCCAGTGGATAGAAGCAGAATTTGACCACGCATGTGTTTATATGACTTCCAAACCTGACTCTCTGAGGCTAACTATGAGAAGAGTGGTCATCCTTCTCTAGCAAGCTAGTCCATGTTTCCAAGAACTTAGGTTTGAGCTAATTGTTCCAAAGAAAATGATTCTGTCCTCTCAACCTGCTGTATGTTCTAGACCCTCTGGATGGTTTTATAAGGTGCAGTGAACTATCATCACAGCTCACCACTGAACATGGACAGTCCTAATTTCTCCTGCCATTTCCCAGGAGATCCTGCCACTGCCTTTGTAATAGTTTCACCTTTTTTTGGACAGCTTCTCAAGGTGGCATGGGAAGTGGGAATCATCTCATGCCTTTTAAATTTATTACATTCACTTAACAAAGAGTCTGCCCGATCTGATGTAAGGTGTGGGGCAGGACCCTGGAATCCTGTCACAGAATGCACTGGAGAGGGGAAGTTAAAGGAAGCATGGAAATAGTAATTAAATTTGGCTTTTTTTAACAGCTAGGACCTCTTATGTCCTTCAGCTGGACATCACACTATCTTAGGCTGATGTGTAATGAACTCATGGCAAAATCTGACTGTAATCACAAATGGAGAAAGGATACTTTACTTACAGACTCTGCATCTGAGAAGAATGGCAAGGGCAAGACAGGAGCAGTACGATACCCACATTAAAGGAATAAAAGCACCTGCAGGCTTCCCCTTAAACAAATCTTAGAGCAATTCTACATTTATTGCTTGCAAAGTGAGCTGCCTCTCTTTCCTGTTTACACTGTAATACTCATTTCTGCCTTTTCCCTCACAAATTCATCAAAACCTCAAAATGGTAAATTTTCTGCTGGGTTAGTTCCCTTACTGACTCATTCAGTAGTAATACAACTGTTTATGCATACAGAAATGGTGGTAGAAATGAACAAAAGACTTCACCTTATCATAACAAGCTATGATTTCAACTGTCAAAAGGGACTGCAAACCACCATCCTAGCTTGGGTCTTCATCTATTTCTCTTAACAATTGTACCTGATAAGGAGCCATTGCTCCTGCACTGGCCCTCAGGGGTGCTGTGCATGAATGCACCGGGTGAACTGCATCAGAAAACTATTTCGACATAATAAACCCTTTTTTATTTATTTTTATTGTCCATTTCACTTCCCTGTTCTGATTTCCCCACATGATCTCACCAACAATAGGAAGTGCCCAGCTAAGTCTATCTTCCCAGATGTTTAGTTTGCAGGGTGCTGCTCTTATGCTCTAACTTTTCAGAGGACGATGGTGCTGCTTGTTATCTGCCTCCCACTTCCGTGTAATGGGTACAACTGTCTGTGGTTACTTGAATTGGGGAACTGGCACAGGTTAAAAATAACTTCTGCCTTTTTTAATCCATCAGAACGATGTCTGCTCATAGCATAATAGCACCGTTGCTCTACACAGCAAGTGTAATGATGGTGGTTTTACAGATGACTCTACCTGAAGATGAGTAAATCATGCAAAGTACAGACTTTAGGGTCTGGTTTCACCAGCATTCAAGCTAGAGTGACTGTAGGTTTCCAGAGAAAAATGTAGTTGAGCTTTCTTCCATGCCCCCCCCTCACCCCCCCCCCCCCCCATTTCTTCACTCCCCTCCATTCCCTGGCATCCTACTAACAGTGTGGCTGGAAGGTTAGTTCCAATCACAAATATGATAAATAAAAGCTCTGGATTTCTTCCTCCTTTTTATTGTGAATGAAGTGAGGAGGAACAGTCAACATTCAGACTAAATGTCTGATCATGCTGTTGAATGACTGTAGATCTAATGCAAGGAGAGCACTGGCAGCTCACATGCTAGAAAGTTATATGCAAAACTGTAGAGTTGGACAGCATTAGGTTTCCATGACATGGGTATACTTTGCTTTATTTGCTAGCATATGTAATCTTTGAATAGGGATAGGTGAACAGCATGCAGGAAGCTTCCACTCCAAAATGCCAATGCTTATTTCTTTTTCCCAAGGAAAATGCTATTCTTGAATTCTGAAGTGAAAAGCCATAAGATAGTATTTCTGTTACCAGCAACCTCCCTGAAAATAAACATTACAAAACTACCTCAATATTTCTTCTAAAACGGTACAGTCTTGTCATGCCAAGAAGTACAATGTCAATGATTACATACATCTCTCAACTCTCACCTTATTAAAACTTATAGTGACTTAAAACAAACTTAAGTAATTTGCCACCAAGTCAGCCCATTGTTATATCTAACCTCATATTCTTTCTCCAGCTGTAAGAGTAGCAAATGCTGTTCAGGGTTGTGATCTGACTGCTTTTGTTCCCTTCATCTTTCCTCAGTATTCGCTTTTTCTGTGCTGCAGATGTAAAAGGAAGCCCTGCGTTGTGAGGCAGCTGCTCAAATCCCTTGATCATTTCACTAGCCTTTCTCTGCCATCTCTCTAACACTACTATGTCCATCTTCAGATGTGAAGACCAGGCTCACCCTGAAATGCACTGCATGGAGTCACTCGGCTGTCCATCTCTGGATTCTCGGTTCTGCCAGCAAAGGAGTACAGTGGGCAGAAATCCAAGTTAAGGTTTTCAGCCTAGAAAACCACAGAGTGCAATTGTACAGTCATTTTCTACTCTTCATACAGCATTTCCTGTTCTAAAACTGAGCTTCCCAGGGCTATAGTGTTCCTGAGTTATACCACCTGATGCACACAAGCATCCACTCAACTACAACCTGGATAGAATGAAGAAGCAGTGACTTTTATTGTTATGTAGCCTCTAGCACAGTGAGATCCTGGTTCAGGAGTCAGGCTTTTAGATGTCTGACATGTCATGGAGAGGCATTTCCTGACAACAAGGGCATTTTATAAAGAGATGCACATCAAAACAGAGTAACAGTCAAAGACATTTTGATTAAAACACCAGCTAGGCTTGAGCTAAGGAGCTGTGTCTACTTGCTTTTCTTGCTTGTATAACTTCTTATATTTCTAATTAAAACAAACAAAAAACAACTGCCAAAATACGTAAGTAACACATTTCACTGCCCTTTCACAGGCCTAGCCAGACCAGAACCTCAAAGCAGCTGTCCAGACTGCACCTCCCGTGATAAGACCCATCTCCATGAGAAACGCAGCCTGACTCAAGATTTGCTAGAAGACTGTCCTTATGCAGTCTGAAGGAGTTATTGCTACTCCTGTAGAGGCATTTTTCCAAGTACAGCCATAAATAAGAAGTAAGAGACAGAACTGTTTGGGTGTTATTTTCATTTATCTATGGTATAATCAAGAAATATAGGTCAGCTACAAAAGATAAAAAGTTCTGCTTATGACAACCAAAACACAGATGCGCTGTTTGCCACCCAGAACCATAAATAATCGTAAGCCATGTGCTGACAGTCTTACATCGTAGTGTTTTCACTTCATGTTACTAGTTATCTTGTACAAGATTTCACTTAATCATTTTCCTTCATGGTATTTTTTAAACATGATGCTATTTAAAAAATAAAAATCATCTCTGACTGGAAGGCCTCAAATTAGGAGTCACCCAAAGCTCTGCAGAAACGTCACTTATACATAGTGTCATTACGTTAATCTCTGAGAGCAGTAAAAATATTTACTTAACAGAAGCTGCAGCAAAAGAGTTGCTAGTTTCCTAGTAAGAAGTAAATTAAAGCAACATTTCTTTTACGGCCTAGTCATTAGTGCTTTAGCTTCACTGAAGCACAGGCGTTTGTCCTCGTACCTAATGTTTCTCATGTTTTAATTCAGAGAGCAACAATATCTCACTACACACAAATGAAGGAAAGCCTGCAGAAGGGGTGACAACCTATATAAGCCTCTCTTTACAGCCTCATTCCAACAAACAGGGATAAACATTGAGCAATATCTAATAAAAGTCACAGACATCTGAGTAATACTGGTGGCATTTAGAGTTCTTCTCTCTTATTTATGTGACTCAGACACTGCATATTTTCAGCAGGGAATAAACAAACTCAAAGTCCTCACAGCAGTATGATCCAAACTGTTCTAGAAGTCCATCCGTTTCCATCCTCAGTGTAAGTTCAACACTGGAAAAAAGCATCACGCCTCTCTTTATGCAGAACAGTAAATGTCTATCTTCTCCAAAACCACAGGATCCTTACTCACCAAAGGTGGAGGCAAAACTTGAAAGGCTCCTCTGACTGTATCAGGACAAATGCCTTCAACAAATTTGAGTGTTTGCTCAACCCTTCTTCTTGGAAGTATGTACAGTACAATCCAGAGTCTAAACACCAACAGGCAAGTTCATCTGTGCCTAACTTATTGGAGCATGTTGCATCACAAAGAAGGAAAATTAGCAAAGCAATGTTTAATTTAGGTAGAGGAGAAATGCCAATAATTACTTCAGCAGTTCTCCTTGTCATGGAACGTCTGTCAACTGAAACTTGAGAGATTTTATTTTTATGAAAGAGAAAAGAGGTGGGAGACACCAAAACAGACCATGATATGTTGAGAAGGTTGTCTTGGGTGACAAATAGTTAAAGGGAAAAATGGATTGCTGAAGAGAAAAATAAATAAATAAAAGCAGAACTGTCTTATGAGCAACTGCTCTAGTAATCTTGCTAAATTTAGGTTTTCTAAATGCTCCACTGTGTCTAACTTCCCTTTATTTCTTGGGTGGGGATAAGAACTAACTTTTCTCTTGCTGCAATTCATGTCTCAGCTCTGTTTAGTAGTTCCTACACAACAATGAAATACAAAATAAAACCAAATCACTCCTCAGTTTAAAAGTAAGCAAAACCTGAACTGATAACAAGGCAGCACAAGAGGTATCTGCCTCCATACAGCTAAGCTCAGGTCTATTTAGTTCAAAAGCCTCTGACTCCAGGGGGATCTTCATGCTGACATCAGTAGCTTTTGAATCACTCCTTGTCATAGAATCACAGAATGGTTTGGGTTGGAAAGGACCATTAAGATCATCTAGTTCCAACATCCCTGCTATAGGCAGGGACACCTTCCACTAGACCAGGTTGCTCAAAGCCCCATCCAACCTAGCCTTGAACGCTTCCAGGGGGGCATTCACAACCTCTCTGGGCAACGTTGCAGTGTTTCACACCCACACAGTAAAGGATTTCTTCCTAATATCTAGTCTAAATATACCCTCTAACAGTTTAAAGCTATTTTCCCCTCATTCTGTCACTACAAGCCCTTATAAAAAAAGCTCTCCCCAGCTTTCCTGTAGGCCCTGGCCCCCTTCAGGTACTGTAAGGCTGTTGTAAGGGTTCACCAGAGCCTTCTCTTCTCCAGTCTAAAGAGCTCCAACTCTCAGTCTGTCCTTATAGGGGAAGCGCTCCAGCCCTTTAATCATCTTTGTGGTGCTCCTCTGGATTTATTCCAACAGCTCCATATCCTTCTTGTGTTGCAGGCCCCAGAACTGGATGCAGTACTCCAGGTGTGGTCTCATAACAGCAGAGCAGAGGGGCAGAATCACCTCCTTTGACCTGCTGGTCACATTCCAGCATGCAGTTGGCCTTCTGGGCTCACATTCTCTGCAGCAGTAACCTATGCAACCTTCCAAACAAATTACTGTATGTGTGTGCGTGGTTTATTTTTTAATTCCAGCATTTCTATCAGTAATGCTAGGAATGAATGTACTACTTCGTCTCATTCATATGAGCATGCCCCATTTATTCAGACTGGACATTCCATTTTTATTACAGCTACAGCCATTTCACTACTCAGTGCTGAACTCATTGCATCACTTCATGAATCATCCACTGCCATGTTATCTGGGGACAAAAAAAGGCAGCAACGGAACAGACACAGGAAGAAAGAGACAAGGCAGCAGGCATGAAGGAGCTGCAAATATTACAGTCATCAAAGCTTATTTCCATATGAGCAGCCATAGAGGGAAGCAGTATGCACTGAACTTCTCCTCAGACTTCAAAGAGCCCTTCATGTTTTACATATTTCAATTTCCTGCACCCAGCTTTGCAGCAGAATACTAAACGTGAACAAATAGGAAAGCTGAGGGTCTCAGTGCTGAAGACTGATTAAACACAATAGACATGAGGGCCTCTACACATTCAACCTTTTGTTTCAACTTCTGTATCAAAAGAAATCAGTGCAAAATCATTAGACTTGGTCTCTTGGTACACATACCCTCATCAGTATCACATTCTGGAGAAAACTGTAGTTTTTATAGGTATGTTAGCTGAAAATAAATTGTAGCAAATATTGTAATAGACTATGCAACAGATGGGCTGAATGATCCACCAACCTTCTCTGTGATGTAGAAGTTTGAACTATCAGCATGCTGCAGTGCAAACTGATCATGATTTGCAAGAGACCACCTTTGAAAGACAAAAAGAAATTAATTACAAAATGAAATTTCAAAGATTAAAAAAAAATATATCCTTTGCTCCCCAAAAAAGTCGATGAGGATCTGATATTCATTCCAAACCTATTTAAGAAAAGACAAAACAAACAGGTCTAATTCTTTCCTTGTAGTTTTATATCACTGGATTACTAAAAACATTTACAGTACCACGATTTTATGCTAGCTTTTGCAATGCCCGATGTCTGTAGTGCTAAGTTGATATATTACATTGCTCAAAACACTACTTCATTAATTCAGCAGCAATCTGGTAAATGTAAACTGGCTTCTCCTCTATGGTAGCAATTGCTTGAAACAGTATTTGTGCACTGCTTGAAAATCCAAGCCACAGCCAAGGGCAGCAGTTCCTTCACCTATGAGATGCAGGGACCAGAACTATTAAGTGAGGATGGTAAAAATGCATCTCTGTGCAGAATAGCAACAAACTGGCTGAACGAAATGCCCACGTATGATGGAAATGCTTTGTTTGGAGCCTCATCTTGCAGGTAGTTGATCCAAAATGCATTATAAATTCAAAGCGCAAAGATAATACAACTGCAAGGCTGAATAACCTAAGGACTTGTCACAAAGAATACCTAGATTTTCTTCAGAATAGTTATTATTCTCCACATTAATCTAATAACTGGAAAACGTACAGTATCTACTACATTGTATATGGCAGAACTTACCCATCGCAGACTTCTTTTATTATAGAGGACAGAGGCTTTTTCTGGATAAGGAAAAAAGAAAAGAAAAAAAAATCACTGAGTTGTAATAACCTGAGTATTAGAATAATTGCTAAAGCACTGATTCCAAAGGAAAAAAAACAAGTTAGTAGTATCTTGTTTTCTTTGCAATGTGAAGCTTAGAAGGGTCTAAAAGATTTTCAGTGTTTTGGTCTGATTATCTATAAGGACAGCAATTCTAAGCACACTCTTGATGACATTATCAGTCCTTTTTGGCATCTTTAACCCACACAGCATCATCTCAACTTCTCCACGCTGAGAAATCAAAGGGTCTTTTGTGTGTACTGCATCTCATTGCCCAGCAGAAACAGAACATTCAGATACCAACATGAGCATTTTCCAGGAATGACATCTAAAGCAAGAAAACATTCAATATTTTTAAGCCTTCTTTTGTCTCTTTCAGTTATCATTCATACGATGACAGTAATCCTCACTGAGTATGCATATACAGGCTCCTCTCTGTGAAAGCATTAGCTGGAAGGTGTTAAGATCCCAGATGCAGCAGTTCTGCTTTTTTCTCAATATCCGCAGGCATAAGCATTTGGACTGAGTGAAAACAGCCCTGCTGCTTCGGGTCTTGAGGAAGTAGGAGCAGTTTGGTCTGGTCATGGTAGTCTGAACATTGCTACAAACACAGGGTGCACATATAAATGCTTTTGGGAAACAGGTGGCTAAAAGAACAAATATGGGTTTTACTCAAAATATGAACCAAGTTGCATGGCAAAATGAAACAGACCAAATCTCACTTTATGGCAGCTGCAGGCATTTTTTTCCTCCAAGACTGGGTGACCACACATACTGTCACACAGATCTGTTGTTCTTTGCAAACTCCCCAGATCGCTCAAACAGCAAATCAGATTTCTCTCAAACTAAACCACACTACAACCCTGAAGCTGATGCTGTTGCCAAAAAGATGCAGCCTCCCTTCAGTGTTTATGGAAAACCAATTGGGCTACAATCCAGCCCAGTAGCAGGATGTGTTATGGGGAGGGAGAATTATTTTTCCTCTTGGATTTGTTTTCTGAACTGTACCAGAAAAATCAGGGATGGGAATCCTCACTCACATCAAACTTGAGTAGGATTTGTTATTTCAACAGTCCAATCAACTAAGCCTGTTTATATGCAGGCAAAAACATAACACAAGCATCTTAATCAAAGCTGAACGAAAGCATCTGCTGAAAGGATCCTGCACCCCTTTGTTGTACCCCTTGGACTCCTGCTTCCCATCCTTCCTCTCTCACTGCCACTACTGCTTTCACGTGACCACACGAATGAGACATCAGGGAATATGACCAAGCTAAAAACTGATGCATTAAAAAGGAGTCGTTGTTTTCCTCTGGAACCATATCCTCATCTGACCTGCTGTGCATGCCTAAATGAGCAGCAAACGCCAGCACGTGAGAGAAAATGCAAAGTGAGAATGCACTCCTCTGAAGTAACCGGCATGTACCTTTTTGCCTACGTGAGCACAAGTGGAGACAGATCAAGCCAGTTGCACAAGACAAGGGCCTTCCTCCACACAGCTGATCGACTTCATCAGTTCCTCAGGCTGGAGTACCGTGTCACCTGCATGTGCTTGCTTTGACCTGCTGTCCCCCCTGCATATTGCAGCTTCCAGCAGTGCTAGCTTCTCCTTACAGTCAGCAAGAAGTCATGTTTCCCAGTGGAGGAGAAAACACACACAGGGAAACAAACAATCCTGTGTGATCAACTCCAGTTCTCAGCTGCTCTCTTCCTTCTATCCCTAGCAGAAAATCATCCCACTGAGGGAGGAGCACAGGGGGCTGCCTGGAGCTTGGACAAGGCCCACTTGCTGGCCACATACAGCCTGCAGCTGTGCAGCCCTTCAGGGTACTGCTGGGACTTCCTGGTGCCGCCATACTCTGACTAAGCAACAGAATGAAAAGAAGTGCAAATCTTCTGGGATACAAAAAGCTTGCCATCAGCAATTTGATAGCACTACAGTGAGCTTTACAAATTAACAAACGTGAAAGAGTTTACATTTGCAATCCTAATAAGCTCCTGCTTCTAATAATCCCTCAGGCTCCACGCTCCCTGCACAGAACCATTGACACAACCTTCCCCTACCATGCCAAGCAGATGAATGCCACCAGCTCAAGAGCTCCTGGCTGCGAGCATCACCAGGGCTGCCACAGGCTGCAGGACAGGCACTAGCATTATATGCTCTACAAGTGGCAGAAGGGTGAGCAATGAGCTTCTTTGTTGGTTTGGTTGTTTGTGTTTAAAGTGAACCAAGTAAGATGAGGTAAAAGCTTACCTCTGCTCTCTGCAGACCATTCAGAGATGCAGGTTTTGCTACAGCTGTCAATATTTGCCTGCTGCCAAGGAGAAATGACTTGACATTTTGGTCAAATGAATCTTCTCACAATTATTTTTATGAGAACGCACACAATGTCTTTGCTGCATTTACAGCTCTAAACAAATAAATAAAATCCACTTCATTACCTAACATACTTCAAAGAACTCCTTACAATCAGATAAACCTAAATATTTCAGAGTACTCCCTTCATCTAAATGATTATTTTGTACTAGTGTATCTAGATAGGATATTTTTGCCTTTATGTCCTTCTCCTACACTGCAAAAATGAAGTGTGTTTTTACACACACTGTGATGATCTTCTTAAAGCTTTAAGAAGATCAAGCTGTAGCTTTAATGCATGAAATGACACAGACTAAACCAAAGCTCCCTATCAGGAGATAACCCCTACAGCTACCCCTGCACAACCATCCTGCACTGAGTACCTCAATTGGTATAAAAGCGTTACCTTAGTGTAGGTATTAAATTCACAGCTGAAACATAATGGGAAACTATAACAGGACAATACAGCTTTGTGAGTTGTTGGTCTGCATGGACACGGAGAACACTGAGCACAGGCAGTGCTAGAACTGATGTGAATTTGCACACCCAGTAAAAATTTATCTGCACTGACACCTCATACTCATGTCTGTAGTCTGGCAGCAACATCTAGTCAACACGAGACTGTGATACTGTGATTTCTGCTCAGCTGTACACCTCTCAGGGACACATCTCCAGGCTGCGTGCACTAAGGTACATGCAGATCCCAAACACGGGTCAACTATGCAGGATGCTGCCTGTGATGTATTTTGTACCACCTCCAAGATAACTTGAAGAGCACAGATCAAGATCTCCCCCCTATTTCTCCACCAGCTTAATCCTCTCATGCCTACACCTCTGGTTCCCCACAGAGGTAACCACCCAAACAGGAAGCATTTAGTATGGGCATGCTGATTGGAATGTTTTGTTCCAAGGAAACTGCAGGATGAGCAGACACCCCAAAGAGACAATGCTGACCAAGCTCAGTACAATCCTAAGTACACTGACCTGGGCTTAAAGCACTTCCAAATCAAAGAGATGGTGTTTGTGAGCATCAGGAAGAAGACAGAAGGCCAAATCTGTTTAGAAGCCTTTGTTACAGGTGCAGTTCAGGTGTACTCCCACGGTGCTATGCAAAATAGCTTCCCTTAGGCCAAAGGCTAAATACTTTTCCTTTTCAAAAGGCTATCAGAGATTCACAGCTTTGTTTGTTTGTTTTGGACAAGGGCTGGGATATTGCCTTCTCTGCCTGACACTTCCTAATGAGGGAAGAGGAAAAACCTTAACTCTTCTTGCTGCTAAGCCAAAAACCAGCAGATGCATCACATCTGTTAGTGGAAAACATCCAGCGTCAAAGTTCTGTTGCTGAACTGCACATCTGTCAAAGTAAGGAGATCTCAAGCCAGTAAACAGACCATTCTGTCTGTAATTAATGCTGCCATTCTGCTAACAAATCTTCTGGTGCAAAAGTAATTTGTATGGATTTAACAAAAGAGAAAAATACCTCTTCTCCTGATCAGTAGAGGCTTCATCTGTTCCTGTTGCAGTACATGGAATACAGCAGTAGCAGGACTGCCCACTACCAGCGCACCAAATGCCAGGAGGCCTGGCTCCTGGATTCACCCTGCTGTTGATTTCTCAAAGTATAGGGGCAAGCCTAGTGCAAAATGAAGACCCTGGGCAGATTTGGTCTTCAGGGCAGGTATAGGGGCAAGCCTAGTGCAAAATGAAGACCCTGGGCAGATTTGGTCTTCAGGGCAGGTAGGCTGGGCTGGCTGATTTGAGCCACTGCCGGAATCTACTCCCTCCACTGACTACTGTTGAACAACAGTGAGACCTAACTCACTCCTCAGGCACTGGGCTACAGTAATTCTGAAATCTGCATTTCACTACATATAAGCATTGCTCCAACGATCATAGTAAGATGATAACTTGACTGCAAAACAAAGAAGCAGTGCTCTGGAGTGAAACACAACATTATTAAAATAAGCAAAACACGACTTTACAATGTCTTACTTCACACACTGGGATACTAATAAGCTATATTATTTCCTGCTTCTTAGGGACGCAAAAAGCCTCAGTTAGGAATACTAAAAGGCAATAAAGCACCTAAGGACCTATGGTCTAGTGGATTACAGCACACTTGCAATATACCTGCACCACAAATTTAAAATAGCACTCAGTGGACAAGCGTTACAAAGTGAGGCTTTAAGATGTGGCTCTTCATACAACCACTTTATTAGGTGAGGATACCATTGAAAACCAAGTTTAATTCACCCTGCAAGCCCACAGCTCATGACTGACGCTGCTGGCCTACCAGCACAGAAAAGACTCCACAACAAGGCACTAAACTTCATTCTGTGGATGTTTTTGCAAATCTCTTTTGCAGTCTAATCTTGGAGTCCCAGATGGAGAATATAATTGAATTATAAAGTTCTCCTGGATACTCCAGTTGGCCAGAATGTGAATGAGGTACCTCACCATTAATTCAAGTGGTGTGTAACTCCAGGAATCTCATCTAACACAAAACAATTATTTTACAGCAGAATTAACTTTTAAGAGATGAGATTATTGCTGTTTCAAAAAGCATACAAAGTCAACAACAGCCAAAAAAAAACCCACCACAAATGAAAACTTAACCTTAAGAACTCTATCAGCTGAAGACATCAAAACCCAGGCTAACAAAAATCAGACTAAGGGTGAAAGAGGTGAAATAATATTGTTTCTCTGCTTGTTTCCTAAGGTCTTCCTTCACATCCCTCATTCCAGGGATCAGGAATACTAAGAGACTATTTCTGCACGACCATAAGTGGGACATTACTTCAAGCGTGCCCTTCAGGATCTGTTCTCAGCCAATCAGCAATGGCAGTTCACAGCCTTGAAAGACTCTAATCAACCTATATAGGAACATAGCTTTGGAGAAAATCACAGACAGATAACTAAACCATAACACACAAATGACACTTTTACCCACTATGGCTGCCTGCCACTACAGAAAGAACTGAAGCTGTAATGATAACTGTTCCCAGGCTTATGGTCCCATAAGAAAAGAAACCATATTTTTTCACCACCCTATTGCAATTAACAATGATTGATTCATTATGTTAACAAAGCACTGTTTGTGCATCTACACGTCTTAGTGCACCGAATTATATTCAGTGTATTAAAAAAAAAATCTGCATGATTCCTTCCAATGCTATTATTTCTAGATTAAAAATAAAAGTTCTTTCATAATGTAAAATTTAGAAATTTCATTATCCCAACATAGAAAACGGTACATTGACTTAGTAAATATAATTCTTGTACCAGTTCTATTAATTATCCCTAATAGTCATAAAACTAAAATGACAATTAAAATGCTAAATACTTCCACTATGATGATTTCCTTCTTACTATCTGTACTATAAACAGCTTCATTTTCCATGTTATTTAGTTGAAATATTGACAGTTACAGCAGGAAGCAATAAATGTATACGATTGTTAGTCTTTGTTTAAAACATGGAAGCTGGTTTTGAGTAAGCCCTAACTTCAGCTAACTGGCATAAGTTAGTCAAGTAGGTTTTTCTGTTTATTTGGAAAAGTCAGCAACCTTTTGGCTCATCCATTGGTCTATTTCTCACTTTCAGGGATGAAGGAAGAGAGGTGCTTCTCCCTTTCCTACAAGCTTGTAGAAGTATACGAAGTCTTACCCTGAAAAATTAACCATGAGCTGCTTTGCCTTGGTTTTAAGAGGTGGCGTATGAAGCCATCACTAAAAATAGGGAGGAATGCTTCAAAGTACAGCCTCTTGTATGTGCAGACCTCAATGTTGCTTCCTCCTTCATTACCTGAGCAATTCTGGAGCTTGCTAATGCTTCATCCATTTAGACTCATGCTGCTAGGATTGTACTGGTATACTTCTAATACTGGTGACAGCACTCACGGGAACTACAGCTATTCTTAGTCCACACACATTGCAGAAGTGAAGTGCCACTCTCCTTTCTCTAATTAAGCATTTCACAACTACTTTTGAACTGTGTCTCTCCACACAGTCTGTGAAACGCTGAGCTAAATCAATTACCATTCCCCAAGGGTCCAGATTTAGGTCTGAAACCCCAAAGATTCAGGTCTGGAATCCAAGACTACTTGAAAAATCCCTTGACTTGAAAGACATTCTTAAAAGAAGCTTGCACATTAAATCTAAACCTTATAGAGAGCATTAATGTAAAGCAGCCCACAATTACCCCCTATGTGATGCACTGCAGTGTTTTAACAAGACATTGTCATTTGATAGTGCTCCTGTTAATTTTGCCTACTACGTCAAAACTATGCTTTGAAAAGCAAAATACAGCTGTCTTTTTTGTTTTGATTTTGGTTTGTGGTGTTTGGGGCTTTTTTTTTTTCCCCCAGCAAATTTTATATATTCACATCTATCAATTCTATCTAAATTTAATGATCTAGTAGATAAAAGTAAACTTGGAAGAAGAGACTGCACAACTAAGTTTAATTATGAACTGTTCCCTTACACAGGAACGTTTACCTCCAGAGGTCAGGAAGTTCATCATAGAGTACGGAGAAACTCTGGTTTTAAACACACAAACATGAGTGGATTTGTTTGAGGGAGGCATCAATATAAAATATCTACCTTGTGCCTGTTCTGGATGTTGCCTCCCCAGCATCAGAAAGAGAGGAGCTGTGAATTCACACTGTAAAGACTGGAATATCCATGTTATCAAAAACTAGAACTGGCTTTATAAAAAATTAAGCACTAGGGAAAAAAAAAAAGGCTATTGAGAATCACTATATACACATATATATAATGGACACAAATTTAAGCACATTAATGTGCATATGAACACAAGAAATAACGTCATATTAAGAAACAGCTATCTCTGTAACAAATAAAGATTGGAGAGCACTGTCAGCATCCCAGTTAACCTGTACAGAGCCCACATGGTCCCCCCACTCTTACATTCTTCCAGATTTAATTGAGATTAATAAACCAGAAGATTGGGAGATGAAGGTAATGCGTAGTCAGAACCCACACATTCATTTCTCCCTCAGACTGCAGCCCCCAAAAGCATCCCCAAAGATCCCAATGCAAAATCTGAGACCAAACCATTTCCTCAGCTTACATATCAGAAAGACCTAAAAAGTAGATCATCCCTATATCCATAAATCGTAACTATCTTCATTGAAAGTGAACTTTCAGAACAGTACTAATTGTTGCAAGACAGAACTTATACACGTAACACTTCAGAGGAGCACAAGTCTCTGTACAGTTTGTAAAGTTTTGATTGAGGATATGTTGGGAATAGGAAGAAACCCAAAAGGCAAAATCAAAACATTCTGAAAGAGAGAGACTGAAATCACTGAAGTCTGTCCTGGAAAGAGAAGGCAGAAAAGCACACTGGTTTGCTCATGCTTTAAAGTGAGCTTTAACACATATAGGCAACTGACAGCTGTTAGGTTTAATGTGACTTAATGAGACCCCTTCTAATGAGAGGGGGATGTGAGTAATACGCAGTTTTTCCCTTCTTATTTAAAGCAGCTTTCCAGAAAACAAGCAGTTTCAAAGCCCTGACATCAAATAGTATATTTCAATGAATGAGAAGAAAGGTTAGGCACAGAGGCTGGTTAAGGAAAGCACTTAATTATATGTTATGCAGGCAAAGAGCCTCCCTTCCCCAATGAGACTAATTTAGTCTGCTTTACATTAAAAATACTGTTGATCAACCCAGGCCAACAATCCTACAGGAAATATAGCACAAGGCATCAACTAGAAAAGCTCTGTGACTCCAAATTCAGGTCATCAGAAATCAAGCACCTGAAGAGGAAGTATTCAACAAAGTTCATTAGCATTTAGTGGAAATAAAGCACTCATGAGCTCTTTCCAGGCCCAACAACTTCCAACATACCATTGTCGACTACTGTGGGTTTTATGGCAAAATTTCCTTTTTTGAAAGTATCTTATTCTCTTCATTGCTAAGTAAAACATTCATATACACAGTACATGAACAGGGATACTGCACAGCTGAGTTATAAATGCTTCCAAGAACATCCAACAGGCAACTTAACAAATATATAGGTTTCCCTCTAGTCTTTTCCGTGGTATTTTTACTTCTATATTTGGAACAGCTCCAGAATCTGGAAAGATGAAGAACTTGCATTATGCTACAGTGTGTTATTTTTCTGTTGTTCTTTGAGCTAGAAATACAGCGCTGTTCTTTTAAATGCTCGCTTTCTTTCTGGCAAGGGATTAGAGGGGGAGAATAAAGGTAAGGAAGATAAAATTTTGGGTGGCTTCTGAATTGTGCCATATGGTGCTTGACTGAACAGATCCCAACTGGGGATATAAGCAACACACTCTGGTTGCAGTGTTTGGTCAGTAATGAAGTAAGTCACTTCACTTTTCTGCCTTCTTTTTCCTTTTGGCTGTTTACAATTCCATGAAGCAATCTAAGACATAAACCAACTCTTCAACTGAATACACATTCTAAGGAAAACAGATCAGGAAAGAGTTAACACTAAGTTAAGCAAAAGCAGAGTTGTGTTTAGGAGTATGTCTCACACTACGTGTTTTTAAGGCTCATATTCACTTTTCTCCTAACCTCAACTAATATGAATGTGCAGGTTTGTATTTATGCGTGTGGGAAAGTGATAGGACTCTCCCGTCTTCATTTCTTGTTACTACATCTGCATTTTCATTGCCCCTCTTGTCACTGCATGAATAGTAAGGGCACCATTAGCCTCTCTTCCATCAGCCTCATTTTCCTCCTCACCCTCTCCCCCACAAAGTGGCATGTGGAAGCTGACTGCTACCCCATGTAAGTGAGCATTCATCCTTCTTGTTCTCTCTAAATCTTATGCAGTAAAGTTAAAACAAAGTTCCAGAACAGAACACTAATAATTTAGATAAAGCATACATTGTGGCTGTAGAGTTATTTTAAGCCCTTTTGTAAATTAAAAACAATAATTTTGGTATTATTTTGCTGCTGCTTGAACGGAGACTGAAAAATATTTGATCTTCATCCCCAATGTATTCAGTAGCAATAAGCTGATGATCATCATGACTAACACGCATCTTTCTCTGAACACAGTGTGCCCAGTGTCTGCCATTTGTTATGTAAGAAGGAAAAAAAAGTCAAACAAACAGTCTTCACTCCAGTATCCAGAAGATTTGTATTTACACAGACATGCTTACTAACAAATTTCAGCAAGCAAAAAAGTAGAAGCACGGCAGGTCTGGAAAATAAGGTACAAAGTGTTAAATACGAGGCAAACACCACTGTGGGGTTAACTAGAAGTGAAACTGATTGCAATGCACAAAGAAAGCAGGATTCTATTTCAGTAAAATGTTCTCAGCACAAATTCAGTTTTCCTCCTTAATAGAGTTTCATAATGTTCTTGGCCCCTAGATACACTAGGTTTAAGCACATTAGTAAAGGCTTGCAAGCGTTCCTTCACTCTAAATACTATTTACAGAAATAATTATTTTAAACAGGTAGCACAATGTAGGCTTTCAATACATTATGGGGAAGCTGTTAAATATTAAAGACATGCTTTTAATATTAATGCATATGCCACAAAAGAATAATCTCAGAGAAGTCCAGAACACAAAATACAGCACTCATAACTTAATCAGCTCTCCCACCACTACAAGTAACCTACACAGTTTAACTCATAAACATGAATACATGTCCCACAAAATAAACAGCCAATTTTTAAGAAGTCCAGAACAAAGTATAATATTCGTATAACTTAATCTGTCACTCCCTGCCCCACAAAAAACCTACAGAGCTTAACTCATAAATTTGAATTCATTTGCTTCTGTACCTTGCCTCAAATCAATTCTGTCAATGCAGCCACTGCAACAGAAACAACCAGGGGAACAGGACAACCCATGAGATACCCACGAAGAACACAAAGACTCCCCTGCTCCAAGCGTGCATGCCACTGCTTAAGTTCCAAATCCTGCACTTGCTGCAGCCATTCAGCATGATCATACTACAAATGCAAAGTACCGACTGTAAAAATTTGCAAAGACATTCTGCCAGTAGGTAACAACATTACCACAATTTTACAGTTGAACAAAATTAAAGCACAAAAGTGTTAAGTGGGTCACATAGGGAGCAAATGCCTCGGTTTAGCAGCTGTTTAAAAACCAAAATCGAATTAAAAACAGAGCAGAACACATCAAAAATTAAGCAGTAGCAGAGGAAGAAGGTTTCACCTCTTCTGCTAAAAACACCTTATACTGAATATGTACTCACAGAAACGCGTGCGTCTAAGTAAACAGAGGTGCTGAGCCAAACAGATACACACATATGTTTATAGACACACACACATATATATGTACACATTCTTCTCTCTCTCCCTTTCCAGGTCCATAGGAATAGACACACACACAGACACTTACTTGATCGATTTCCATCAACTTGGGGAAGGCACCCGGCCATTCGATTGCCACCTTCACTATATCAGCAGGAGGGGGCATTGCGACGCTGCTGTTCTTTGGAGCCAGCACAACTGGACACTAAATACTGCAGAGAGCCTCTCTCATTCACACCTGCAGGGAGAAGAGGGGAAAAAAAAATACAGCAGTTCAGACAGAACTCTACCAACGCTGCTTTGTTTCCTGCACTTCCTCTGGCTGGGCAGGTGCATGAAAACATCTGTGTATATGCATATGCAGGAGCATAAGAACTGCACATATTACAAAAGCAAGCACAGGACACAATGCCACGACACACTGCACAGCCAATCTGTTCGAAAGATGGCTGAAGCACTGAGATGTACAGTGAATAACAGGCAAGCATTAGATTTAAATAGAGAAACTATTTTTAAATATTATCGAATACGCTTGTAGAGAAAAGCAACAAACTAAAGGAAGCTGTTATTACGGTGTCACTCCTCAGGTCCCTGGGAACACGATGGCATCACTTGCAGCTTGCGCTCCAGAAGAAGAGATTGCCCAGGAAGTCATGGCCAGGAAACACTGTTTCTTTTAACTATAGCAATGATCTTCTATGTGTTCACAAATAGATCGCTGCACTATAGCAACCAGGATGTCAGGAAGAAGGCAGAACGCAGCAGTTTCCACATATACATACATACACACATCCTCACCTTAATGAGTCAAAGATACTGCTTTGTGGTAAACCTTAGAAGAATGCACAGGGATACAGTGTGCATTGACAACAATATCACCAGACAGCTACATAAGACATGATGGTTCTGTAAGTGCACGAATATCAACAGAACTGCATGTCAAACAGCACAGGCTGTGAATTTTGGGGAAGGAAAGGAAAGAGGAAGAGCCAAAACCTGAGGCTTGCAGAATTTAAGTTCTGTCCTTAAGGAGCCTAAAGCTCCTTGAAGTTTGCAACCTTGCAATAACAACAAACAACTTGCAAAGCAGTGCAGTACTTAGCAGAGGTCCCCCCTTCTTCTTCACTCTTCTCCCAGCTCAGCAACAGCCAGACAGCCACCAAAGCAGTAAAGCTCTGCAGTTCTCAGGCACAGTAACCCATGCAGGTAGTGACATGCTCTCCTGCTTTACCAAGCCCTCACCATAGAGTCTAAATTTCAGATCATGGTGTTTCCCATGCTTTTTACTGAGACCTGGCAGAACACAACCACATACAGCATAGCAAAAGCAGCTGCATACGTCCCCAGAGGCGCAGCTCTTTTTCTGAGCAGAAAAAGAAGGAAGTGGTTAACAAACGGGCCACATGCTCTCACATACACCCCTTGAAAGAGCTAAGGCAAGAGATGAGTTGTCAGAACATACCAGACATCCAAGAGCTGCAAACATGTACTGAGGGAAAAAAAAAGTCTGACCACCTCTTCCTACTGCTTCAACTCAACCAAGCCTATCAATAGAGCTCTCCCCATCTGCAGCACAGCATGAACTCGGTCAGCCTAAGCAAAACTGTGAAACCATCCCTTCACTGAGAAGGTTCTGTACCTTCATCTTCTACTATCTCTAAGTGTGAGCTAGCCCAGCCTTCATGATATGGCTCCACCCATACGTGCCTTTGTGTCCATTCTGGAAAGGGTCAGCCCCCCCATAACTTTCAGCCCTGCTGCATTCTACAAAGGGCTCTCAACACACACTAAAACATACAACAATGTATGAACTTTAACACAGCAAGATTTTCTTTCCAAGAGTGGCAATTCTGATGCTGACAACATCATACATCTTCACAAAACAAAGTGGAAGGCAGTAAAAAAGACAACAGATGGACTATAAATAAGACTGCACTGCACAAAATGCCTTGAAAAGAAAAAAAAAAACACAAGAAATATAGTAACACTGTCTACACTGGTACATGCACAGAAACTCTTGATAGATATCCCAGGGACCAGGATTAAACACAATTAAAGCAAGTGACTAGCTTGCTAGGGATCAAGAACAGCTATACTGGCAGCTGCAGCTTCCCTGTTAAAGCCCAAGTGGTACAAAGCCCCACGAGCTCTCCCCTAATATCTTTCACTTCTACTATTTGCATCTCCCATGAGCGTTCCCCCCTTGCTGCACAGAACAGTAACTTCACTCACCAGAAAAAAAAAGAAAGTAAGAAAATGCAGTCATCTGCTTTTAGCATGTTTTAAATTTGCTTCCTGGAGGTGGCACAACTTGGCTGGGAGGAGCAATGAGCTGTTAATCCACCTTGAGAGTAAAACGAAATCAAGACTCTTGTGCCTTTCTGCTGACACACAGTGAGAACATTTCCCCCCCCCACAGCAGAACGGTCCTCAGTAGTTTCAGTCTGGTGATGTTTCAGCATGAAAGTGTTAGCAAAGCTTAAGCCACATTGGCTGCCTGGTACTCTCAAAAGCACAGGATTCTCCAGCATGAGGGACACAGGACCTCCCCTCTGGGATGTAAGAGAACCATAAAGATCACCACGAATGCTGGGAAAAATGCTTTGGGTCACAACTACTGGCCATGAGTATGAAAGCAAAATGACATTACACAACAATGAATTTGCAGAAAACTTCTACATTTACATACAAATGCAGGCATTAGCCTTCATTTTCCCCTAGTGAGTTGTGGTCCATCTTAACAAGTCACTCAGGAAGGGGACAAATGTTTTAAGAAACAACTAAAGAACTAAGCTAGCACTGGAGATCTCTCACATTATTAATATATATTATAATTTATATGTATCATGTATATGTACAGATACTAAAGACAGAGCAAAGTGACAGATCTTTAACCAATACAAATGGATGTAGTTCAACTTATCCCACCAGAAGGACAACTCATAAGCATCAGAGTAGTCTGAATGGTGAAAACCTTACAGAAAATAGTCACTAAAAATTTATTCTGTTACTTAGGAGACCAGTCAGAAGGGCCCAGATATTTTCTCTACATTTTAATCTTACAAATCCAATACAGGACCTGAAAGATAATCCGAGTTTTTTCTACCTACATAGTAACACCAGAATTTTATACTGCTAGTCAAAGTAGATCTTCATCACAAATTAACAACCACAAGGAAAATTCTAAACACTGTTGAAAATTCTGAATTATCTATCATTTCTCCTACTGATACATTGTGTTAGACACTGCCTAATACAGAAGGAAAAGCTCAGTCCCCAGTGAGAACTGCTTACCAAACTGGAAGCATTTCACATGATGTGAATGAAGAACAAGAACCAAGGTCAACTGCTTTTTGTTATGTCAGTAGCAGTCAAGTAGCAACAAGGATAAGGACCTTTCTGAAGGTTCCAGTTACAGACTTCATTCAAGAACAATCAGCAGCATGCTATTTTACATTGTTAAGCTAAACAACACAACTTATACAACCAAAAGTACCAGTAGCATGCCTTCTTACATCAATACAGTTCTCAGAACTGTGACAGATTACCCTGTTAAAGTGCAAATCCTGCAAGTACTCTTATTACCACACACAGCATACTTCTGTATCTCAACCACACTCTGCAGTCTAAGAGTAATAAACACACTCAAAACTGGAAATCAAGATGTGTTAAATTTTAATACAAAAATGCATCAGCACATGCTTGCAAACTCCCAGTTTACCTACCCAGCTCTGAGGAATTAATTCAGTATACATATTAAAATATATTTACTTTTCCCCCTTCTACCTTTGTCGTGCATGTGAAAACAGGAATACAAAATAGCTTTCTCAATAGAACATGTTTTGTTTTAAACTTATTTTGCAATCTCTGTGCCACTTAGCATACAAAGTTCTCAAAGTGCTCTGCACTTACAGCTATCAGAGTATGTCTCTGAAGAAATAAACTGTATTCTTATTCTATGGATAAGAGGAGAAATGAAGGCTATATGAGGAGTTACGTGACTGGAAGTTTTAGTTGTATATGAAAACCGTGGCCCACAGCAGCTTATTTCTTCTTTTACAGAAACAGAGCCAGGTCACAGACAGCACTATTAGCAAAGTTGATGGCTTAAGAACAAGCAGAGGAATGTATTTAAAAAAAAAAAAAAAAAAAAAAGGAAGTGCATGTGGAAACAACCTGAGGCTGGCACAGGCCTGTGCTCATTGTGGGTAGGACCTCCCGCCAGCCATGGACCAAATCCTGCCCGGCCAAGAACAAACCCACTGCCCACAGGCCTGGTACTCACGCTCTACTCAGGCTCTCATATAACTATGTGATCATAGACCTTGAAACTTTCAGGTACTGGAGTTGATCTTAGAAACATGGATGTGAAATAAACAAAAGCAGGAAAGCTCAAATCCACACAGGAAGGGTGGTGAATATTCATGTGGTTATCACCTGCCAGTTTCACACATACCCATAACCTTTCTTCACAACTGTACTCCAGGTATTTTATCTTCCCCACAGCACTGCTGTTCTGTTCCCTAAGAAGCGGTTTGTGTATTTGAGGTCCTGCTGACATTTTCAAAAGAATAAACAAAAAAAAAAACAAAACTCTTCAAAACTGCAGAGCAAAATAAGCTTTAAAATGTGCTTGAAAAGAAAAGGTAGAAGAAAACAAAGTAGCCTGGATGTACTTGGAACAAAGGTAAATAGGCTGCCTCATTTTGCTTCTAGAGCTCATATTGAAGCATTCCAGAAAACTATAGTTACTTGCTTAATTTCAATTTCTCTGCTTCTTGGAAAACCATATTCCTTCTACTAAAGCACTTTAATTTACACATAAATAATTCCAAGAAGAATACTGGAAACCTGGTTGCGATTACTGAAGGAATCTGAACTTTCATGGTAATTTAATTAATGCTTACATATCACCCAGCCAGCTAAAGATGCTCTCTATATTAAGGATGTTAACATTGAATAACTCCAGGCTAGAGATCAGGAAAGTACCAAACCATTCACTCACGTATTCAATACTAAACCAAGGGGGAAACAAAAAGTTACAACCTGGTGGTTAATGATGTTGCATTTAGCTTCACAAAGGCCTTGACTTTTAAAAGAGGCTGAGTACCTGCCCAGCACATACGACCAGGACAGGTATCCAGAAGACACAAAAGCAAATAATAAGCTGCATAAAAGGTTACAATTCATCTAAATTTCTCACAGTTTATCAGGGCTCACTGGTTAGCTTTGGCTTATTTCTTGCCATCTGCCTATAACTCCAGATGTGTCTAAACTGAAGTAAGCAACAACAAAACCAAAACACCTCTCTCCTAAAGAAAAATCTATCTAAATACAGATTTTCTTCTCCTGTCTCCTAGGGCACTCTCACATAACCTGAGAGATACAAGCAATGGAGAAAAGATGAAACCTCGGTTACATTCAACTTTGCTGCTCATATGGGTTTGTAAGAACAAAATGAAAGGCTTCAGGAATGTGAAAGTTGAGGAGGAAAGAAAAAAAGGAATTGGTATTATAAAATTAACAAGTCAAATGAAGCAATATAAATGCAATTTCTTGTAGACTTTGTATGTTTAAGCTAAAAAAATAATAATCCAAAGGAGTCTAACAACAGCAAACTGAATAAGTTTATTACAGGATGGTTCTAAATACATAAGAAGAGGTTAAACAGAGAAATTCTGTCAAAAGTTCTGTGATCAAGGAAAGCAATTTTATGTGGGATTCAGCAATGAGTAAAGAAATAACAAAATATCACAGCCCTTTGTAGCACTAACACCATTTGGCCGTGGTACTTGGAATTTTCCTGGCATTTTGATAAATTACAGAATAAGAAAGAGCACACAAAAAGAGCATCTCCAGTCAAAATGATAACATTTTATTGCTTCATTTTAGCAGAGGGTGAACCAAGGCCACAATGACTGGCTGTATCCCAAAGGAGGTAACAGAGACAAGTAAGCTCAAGGTTGGGAAGAATTCTAAATCATGCTAGAAGAAAGATTAGTAAGTAATATAAAAATAAGAGAAAACAAAAAGGGATTTTTTTTTACCCTATCAGTGCTCATGACATATGGAGGAACTAATGTCATTGTCAGGAAGTTAGTAGTCAAAAGGAGGAAGAAAGGAAGAGAGGACAGAGACGCATGAATACTAAAGGAAATAACCAAGTTAGCTGACAGCACACAGACAGGATATTGAAGGTGAATAAACAATACTTTTCTGAAGAAATTGTTCTGCAATGAAAAACAAAGGAGTGGAGAAGCGAGAGACACTAACAGTCCACAGTGAATAAGCAGAGCCAGATGCTCATCATCATGCTCATCAGAAATAAAAGAAACTGCAAACAAAATACTACTTATAATTTATGAGTCTATCAAGGACACGAAAGTTTTAAGACACCAGACTTTTGCTTCAGGCTTCAGGCACTTCTTGCTCTTCAAAATGGCAAAAAACCACCAGCAAACACGCCTGTCAGTCTTGCAGCTCAATCTACAAAGGTGTTCCTACCAGTACTGTTTTTCTCATATCTACTGAAATAATTGCATCAAAACAGCTAACAGTCACAGACGCAGAAACACTAAAAAATCTCACCTTATTTGCTACTTCCTATTGCTAAACAGTTCCTTCAAGTACTCCTATAGCAAGACTCTGCCCTCTGCCATTAACACACATTTGCAAGTAACACTTCGCTCCTAACACCTGGTGACTTCTCAATGCTTGCACTCTGAAGCACACTTTGCAAAACAGCAAGAATGCACATGGAAAGCACAGTCGCAGACTCTTTAATACAGCATAGCTCAAGCTTTTTCACAAGTTTTAGATACAAACAAGGTCCCCTGGATGGCTATCTCCTATCAAGAGTAGTTGCTGAGACTAATCCAGAATTTAAATGGATATTAGAAAGCCCTCTTTGGAAACAGGAATACAAAGATGCTAAGGAAGGAAACGTCAACAGAGTCACATACACTAAAAAACTAAAGGCAAGCTCCAGATTCATCTAAATAGAGCGCAGAGGGTATTTTAAAGGTATGCTAGAAAGTATGATGAGCAAATATTCAGAAGTAATGTGACTACAAGGTAACAGCCATAAGAACACGCTGTCACTCAACCCATCTTCAAGGATGACGAGCCCTGAACAAATCCTGAGGGACTACATTAAACATGACATCTGATAACAGAGAGTCTGGGGATTTTAACAGCAGATTAGCTGTTACTCATTTGTATTGCAAATTCCTGAGTAGCAGGTGACACTACTCAAGCAGAGTGGTTGGACAACACAACTTCCTGTAGTCCCTTCCAGCCTCAACCATTCTATGATTCTGTTGAGTACGCCAATGAAATGACCTCAGGGTATCTTGAAGCCTTAGTCTGTGCATCCACATTCAAATATTATGCCTTCTTTGTATTAAATGTATAAACAATGAGCAAAAAGGGCAGACTTTATGGCAGGTTGCTTTCTATGTCATGGCAGTATTCCCTAAATAAAATAAAAATGACTGTCCGTTACAACTTCAGAACAAGTTTCTGTAACTCTTCCCAGTCAGCAATCTCAGAGCATCCATTCAACAGAGATCTCACCCTCTTATAACATGAACTGAGATCTTAAGGATGAAGATGTAACTATTTCCAACAAGAAAACTACTGAAAATCATTTCTGTTTTGCAGTCCAATACATATTGTGGCACTCAACATAGTTTGTGGTCACTCCATAATTGAATTGAGCACTTTTTTCCAACACTGAAACCCACATTACACATGGAAGGAAAAAAAGAATGTTGTAAACATCATCCATATACTGCTTTCAGTAAAACCCCAGAGACACAAGCTGTTTAAGCAGTGCACACCAATTGAGAAGACTTCTGTTGCTACTTTGTCATGGGGAAAGCAGAACACATGATGTGTTCGCACCCAAATTACAACCTATTTATGAGCTTAAAGCCACCCTGAATCTGATTTATGTTGTTATGCCAGACTAGGAAAAGAAAAAGGAAGTGAGAAGTGATCAGGTAAACTGCTGTTTCTTAAGTAACTGTAACTGCAAAGACTCTGTAGAATTTCCCAGATGGCTTCCACTAATGCTCACCATTAAAAGCTGAGGATGGCAAAGCAGTATTACCCTGTATTACCCTATTTCCTTGTTCTGGTTGAAGCTCCTACTCCAGCCTCTCTGGGAATGTGCATCACAATGCCAAGAATGAGCAGAACATTCTGTGTATCCAAACTGGCTAATAAAAAAATAAATAAATTAGTGCTTAATCATCCCACTATAAACATGCAGAGACAACACAACCAGCACCGTCTGCACGCTGAGGACTGAACTATGCCAGTCACATTATACTGTAAAATGACTCGTGGAAGTTTCCTTCTCAGGAGCCAGAGCATCAGTTGTCACTGATTGCTGCTGCAACTCAATCAGCTTCTTTCAAAACACTCATTCAAAATGAACTGGCACTTGCTGTGCAATGTTGTTCTATATTATCGTAACAACAAATAGGGTTATATTAATACTCTCTAGATTCCACCCCAGAGCTATTGCCAAGTATTTTGCAAAATGTGAACTTAGAAATGCCAGCTACAGGACAGGAAGAGCCTGGCAGCAACAGGCGAAAGGGCATGATGCCTTTGCTGTATAATAACATGCATGTCACTAACTAACTACATAGCAAAAATGGATCCTCACAACAAAAATACTGTAATACGCAGCAACACCCTGAGCCATGCTCTGTATGCTTTCTGCTACGCTGAAATCTTCTTACTCCATGACACTTAAGCTTCTGCCGTTCAAGGTTCCGCTCCCTAGCAGAACATACATCTCCATCACCCCAGTGTTACTGTCCACCCTTCTGCTCTCTAGTACCAGCACAGGCACTTGGCCAACAGACTGGTTCTGAGAGAGACTGCTAAAAAAAACCAGCCCAACAAAACAAAAGCAACACATCTGCAGCCAAGTTAGCCCCCTGAATTCATTCACCTCTCACGTGCCTGAGCAGGACCACCATCAAGTATGTGTAAAGACAAAGGAAAGCAAGAACAACTCGTTTGTCTTAAACAGACATGGAAGCACCCTCCACCTTAAGAACAGGTTTATTTCACCTGTGCAGATTTCAGGGTATCACAGCTGAGATTCACTTCAGAGTAGCAGAAAATGATGTAAAAATATAATTACCAGCTCATTACGGTATGTTTCATTAACTCAATCAGCTCCTTTATAATTCTAACACACATTAAAAGATTAAAGTATTTGGATAAAATCAAAGTACATTTTTAGTGTTCTGCTGATTGCCAGAATTGGTAATTCTCACAAATAAACTAACAACCCTTCACTAAGGCTCCTGTGAACATAACCACTGTTGGATCATCCTCGCTTAATGTTTCCAAATGACATTTTGCCACTGCATTTGGGGGTGAGGGGTGATAAAAAAAATAAAACAAAAAAAATCCCTGTTCACTTAACTATCTAATTCAATCAGACACAGTAGTGTTCTCAAATAAAACTGAGATTCATAATTTGGAACTTCCTATAGGCCCAACACCTGGCTAAAAAGCCCTTAGTGTGAAAATGCCAGCACTAAAACAAAGCACAAAACAGCCTCTCTGTCACACACTTTTAATCTGCTTTCAATAGTAATTTAACATCAGTAGATCTCTAACGTTCAAGTACTCAACGTGATTTATCTATAAATTGCTTTAAAAACAGAACGGACTCCTCTCTCTGCCCTTCAGTAAAGCACTTCTATTCTGCTATGAAGACTAAAACAGCTTTTACAGGTTTGGCAGCATAGTGAAAACAGTAAGCACAGAATTAATTTACTCTATTACCCTCACTTTTGCTATACTAAGCGACATTCAAATCACACATTGAAAGCATAAGCACTTCCAGGAAGCAGCAGTGCCTGTCTCTACTAAAAGAATACTTCAAGACTTAGGCTTGACCCATCCCTCCCTACAGTCTGATGATGCTCCAGGTTAATGTCCATGCAGTCCTCACGCTGTGTTCTCAGGCCTGTTCACATGGCCCACCAGAAGTCCCTCAGTGTGGATGGATTCCATATCTTCAAACACCAGCTGAATTCCATTCACATTCCAGGTCTCTACAGCCAACACTGGATTTTACTTTTACTATGCAACTTCCACCTATTCTGCTTGGATGACTACACCAGTGTGTAGGGCTTAAAGACATGTTCTTTACAACATAACAGTTCTCACTTGTTTCTTCCTGATAAGGCCACACAAAATCAAGAGTACTGCGTATGTGGGAACGTAATGAAAATATGTTTCTCAAGTTTCTTTTTCACGTGTGAAATTCTCCAAACTCTGGAGCAGATTTCTACCAACCCCAACACCTTCACAAGCTCTCTTCCTGAGGTGTTACATCAATAAAGAATTAGATGGATTTCAGCTTTCAGCTCTTACCTTGCTGATCTTGCCCACTATCTCATTAACTTTTGCTAGGATGGAAAGAAATGATGACATTAAATGAGGCAGAAGGTCTGACTTAAATTCTGAAGAAGCAGTATCCAAAGTTCATGTTGCATAATCGCCCAGGACAAAATCTGATGCTCCCATTTAAACAAGGGAGTAAAAAACCTATTTTTACATTTGCAAAACAAACCTCCTGAGACACACAAAAATCCAGATTGTTGTTCGACCTTCATGTCATGAGAGAATGTATTCTTGGCAAGTCACTAGCAGCTAGTGCAAGATATACCAGAGAAAAATAATTAAAACAGCAAAACAACCTGCAAACAAATCTATCTACCAAGTTCCCTTTCCACACAGCACTGAATAAAGAGATAAACCCTGTAGTACACATAGGTGTTTACACCGTTAAAATTAACAGTAAGACTGCTTGAAAGACTGTGATTTTAAACTTGGGACCAAGAACACTCGTGTTTCATTTTCTTTTATTCAAAGGCTTTGCACGTGGCCATGGACATGCCCTTTGGCCCTCCGCATCTCCAAACTACAACTCTAAAACAGGGCACCACATTTCATCAGAGAATGCCTCAGAGAGGCATTTGGAGGCTAGAGGGGTGTGTATCTAAATCAGACTGACAGATTACCCAGAATAATAAGCTGCCTTATTATTCACACACTTGGACAGACTATTCATCCAGTTCTTTTTAACCTTCCCAGCCATCAAGGTCCTGAGAACTGGCTTACATCCCTATTTCTCACTACTGTAATTAGTATGAATACTACACTGACATTAAAAGAAAAGTAAAAGCTGAAGAGAAGTCCTCAGTGCAACTGGAACCACCTGTGCTTCTCTGCATTTCAGAGCACATTGCTGCTGTTACCCTTCAGGTAGGGCAGCTCAGAAGAATACCAGGTATAGACTTTGGGTTTCTGCCTTTTTGTCCAAGCCATCTGTGACTGTATTTACTGGCCAATCCCTCACTCTGCCACATTAGAACTTTCATTACCAGCACAAAATGTCAAATATCTTTTAGAGGATTACTTTAAAACAAACTAACAGGGGAAACTAATTTCCCAGGCAAAATAAAAGCATCACTATTACATTCAAAGAAGATGAAACTTAAAAAGCACACAGAATACACTGTAGAGAACCAGCCTGAAGTTTCACTGCCATTTTTATTTACATATAAAGTTGTTTTTCCTCACCTGAAGAATCCTGGAGGCACACACGAGAATGTCTTCAGAGCCAATCAAAATGCAGATACCCTGAAATAGCCCAGTGAGCTACTACTGCTCATCTCTATACCATGGCTCCTCCTTTTCTCCAGGCCTTCGCCATTTAGTTTAAGTGATTTTGCAAAACACCATTGGCTTTGGTTTTCGAGCTCTGAAAGCTCAAGGTGTCCTCAAATTAAGAAATAACCTGTCAGCTGGCTCTTCAGTTCAGCCATTCCTGGCAACAGCCTTGTTTTCAGCACATACACATGACAAGACCACTGTCCTGTGACAGCTACCTCTGACTGGCCCCAAATAATTTCTGTAGTTTTACACAGTGAGATTAATGCATGGCTGCTGGTGACACCCCCTTTTGCTTTTAGCCATTTAATTGCTCAAGTGGAAATACAGATGTTAAGAGTCAGGCACATGACAGGAAACCTGGTCTCTTGCTTTGAAGACACATAACATGACTGCAAGATGAAAAATGCCACAGCTACAAAGAATCCCAGTTTTCTTTGGGTGCGAGAATGTGAGGGAAAACATTCAAGGCTTCTTGCACTCTAGCAAATCAAACTAAACTATCGTTGGCAAACAAAGGAGCAGCCCAGTTTTAACAGCTTCTTTTATACATTCATCACCATATATTCCGGTTCGTTGCCAACCTTATTAAGAAAGAGGAATCATGTTTTAAAAGAAAAAACAAGGCAAGATTTTGCACATCCCCAGCCAATTGAATTATGACATGTATGGCTGCTTTCTGTTAAGAAAACTCAACCATGAAGTTTCTTGCATCGGCCAAGGACTACAAAGCCCTGCTGAGCACAATTTCCATTTGCACAGCCACGAGGGGTGATGTGCACATCACAGCTGTTAGTTCACATGTGGAAAGGTAGATACAGGTCTCTGCTGTCAGACTGCATCCCTCTGAACTGCCGTTCTGAAGCTTGCAAAGAATATAATATGTTTTAATACAGACAAAAAAGCAAGGAATTGAGAGCAGCTTTCAAACATTTTAGATTATATGTCATCTAGAGCATAAATTGACTTGCATCTGCCGTTAGATTCTTTAATTATTTACTTACAATGTGTCTATTAAAAAGTCATCAGAGACAAAAAGTCAATCATACTTGAAAACACCATTTTTGCTTTTGTACGACTAAGCAATGACAGCTATAAAACCAAGCAGAGTAAGCAGGGATTACACTTCAGTGTGCTTCCCTTGCTTTTAGTACATAAAATTTTCACATGATCAACTCTCAGAAAGCGCAGAAACTATCAGGTGTTTCACTGTGTTCCTTTTAACAAGGACAACACTGGGGAAACATTGAAACATTAGCTTACTTATTTACTGCTGAACTGGACACTCATGCACAGAAAAAAAATCCAAGCACAACATTCACCTCTAGTCCAACCCTCTTTCTCACCTCTGGCAGTGACCAATTCCTCAAGCCCTCTTCCGCTCTCTCAAAGACATTACACTCATATATACCGTCCAGTGGAGCTTTTTATTTTACCAACTTCAGCCCAAGCACATCCTGACATTACACGGGGCTGAGATGCACCAGGGTACACTTCATCCTTCTTCTAAGGCTTTTGAAGGATACAGAAACAATATATCCACCAGCAATTGTTAAGCATGTATTGGTATTTCATTCCTCATGATTTTTTATTTATTTTTTTATTTTTTTTTTTAAAGAGAGGTCAAATAATCTATGTTCTGCAGAAGCCAATTACTGGAGCTTTCACAAAGGTTAGAAGTTCAAAAGCAAAGCTGGTTTCTTCATTTAGCAGCCTCTTTCAGTAATTTGGACAAAAAGAAGCCAAAGAGTAAGTACACATGTAGATACAGCAGCAATGGGGACGAGAGGATGGGTCTCAAAGATTTAATTCTCCTACTTTCAATTCCCCCTCTTTCATCAGGCTCTGATCTGACCCTCCTCTGGGCACACTGCCCCATCTCCTAACCAGGACCTACGAGAGAAGGCAAGGAAAAATATATGCTTCCTGCTGCCTTTCTTCCTACACACACAACAAACAGTCCCAAAAGTGCATTTTACACTGCATCCTTTGAGAAAAGGTGTCCCTTGCACACAAGGGATAACTATGAAAATTATACCTTATTCTCTAGATTGCAGGCTTACTATGCCTTTTCTCAAAATCCCCTTCCTGCTGCCAGATATAAAGCTGGCAAGCAAATGTGCTCTGAAGTAGTATCTTCTCATTGCCTCAAAAAGCTTTCAGTTCTTCCATATATTAAATTTGAACAAATTTTGCATAAGGACCAAGAGTAACTGAGAGCAGTAATGAAGGGACCAATTCTCATGTCCCAGAGAAAAAGCAGGGAGAAATGTACACTCCATGAAATTAGCCCCTATTAAAACAAAACCACGTGCCTATTCCCTGACCCGCTTTGATTTATTAATGTTTTTGCTTTTCAAGATTATGAAAAGTAATCAGGAATAGAGAAGTCAGAAGAAAACAATTTATCATGAAAGTCTTATATACCAAATGCTAGAATAGCCATTGATCTTACTTCCTCTCTCAAAAAGCATGCATTTATAATTGTCAGGGACCAGATGGGAATTCCAGTATGAAAGTCACAAAAAAAAAAAAAAAAAGCTAATGCAGAAAATAACACACCACATCCCAAATGCAACACAGCTTGTGCTACTGTACACAGACATCGGTTGGTCATCTATCAACTCACTAAAATGCCAAATGCTTTTGAGAGATATTATAGTGCCAATAAGAAAGAAGCAGCAGTCCCCTGAAAAGGTCAGAGATGACTGATTTCAAGTTGTGCAAGCAAAAAATCTTCAACTGGCACTTGAGGAGGGGGCATCTTGCAGAGTGGCATCCTTTCATTACTCAGTCTTCTTGGTTCCAGTCCCCACGCTCAAAACAATTGGTGTTTGAGAGAGAAACTAAGTTTATTTACAACCCGTGCTTGGCCAGAGCTGTTCCTTGTTTTTATAGGCTTATGGAGAATTTAATGACTCACACACATTTGTAGGAACTGGCAACCACAGGGCGGTGGTTCAACTAGTGCGTTGCAGTTCATTTTGCTTTTGGACCATCTGCACTCTTTAAGTAGTGGCTTGTCTACCAGTCAAACCAAAAAACAGGATTACAATCCTATATGTCTTGGGGATTGATTTGGTTGGGCAGTTGGTTTTTGTTTAGTTCTTGTACTTGAGCATTTCTGCTAGTAAGGTTGATTATATGAAACAAAATACTGAGGAGACCAATGGAAAATGAATAGATTTCCTCTTACACATTCCTCATAAGGGAAAAATAAGAAAGGAACTATCAAAATGTTTAATTTAGACAGCATTTCTGAAGATCTATACACACTACTTCAGCTGGATCAGAACTTATGCTCCATCCTGAAGCAAGGTCTATGAAAAAAGTCCAGTGTGCGTCCACTGAGCACACCCATAAATGAGCTTCAGAATACAGGAACTTTTCTTCTGACAAGTTTCACAGCTCTAGTGCAAAAGCATTTAATTCAATGTCCCTCCAGATGTAGTCTTAGAAAAATGCAATAATGTTACCTGCCAATTATGCGAGGCCATCTCCAAGGTATCACTATGCCTAGGCTTTCATCCAGTCCACAGTTGTTTAAGATGCTTCTATAAATCCATTTTTAGGAATCTCATGAGAATATATTGTATATTACCTGGAAAACATGCGTCTAAATACATGCATACAAATACAGGAAAGCACATGTCATGGAATTTCCCATTCACACTGTCTTCTCCCTATTTTAACTTGCTCTTTCTAAAGTTAGAAGACAAACATGCAAGCAATACCCAAGTAAAAAATAAATACAAATATATATATATATATATTGTAACTCCACAGTGAACAGCAGCCCTGAAGTTTTGCTCAAGTTTGCTACTAACACTTAACTCTTGTAAAAATGATGTAGCATCATTAACCCACATAGAGCTGAGAACACCACTCTTTTTTCTGAACACTGACTGTAAAAATGTTTGCAAGCGTTCTTGTAAAATAAAGTAGTCACCTCAAGACCCAGCTCTGCCTCATGCTCACTGCTCTTGCCCATCACTCACATAAGGCAGATTCACAGCGAGTTTCCACAATGCATGAGACTGCAGAGCTGTGCTGCAGCAGTCTGTATCACTTTGCCCCCTTGACTCCCTGTCAGCCAGTTCAGGCAAGCCAACTGTCATAAAAATAAGGAGCAGAAAGGAGTGAAAGACTTTCTTTTTGCCAGGTTGTATCTTGGAAACCACTCATCACAAGCTGAAGCAGCTCCCATCAGTGGCAGTTACAGCTGTGCATGTCTGGAGGACAGGCAGGCACTTCCCAAGTAAACCCCACACACTCCTGACTCCTGACCTATCCCACATCAGGAACATGGCTAACACACCCATGGGTGGTGTGGGAACACTGGTAGGGACCACAGCCCTCAATTCCCATGATCTTCACTGGCCAGATGAGGAGGGAACCTTTGAGAGCTCTAAGGAAACACTGACACGTAGAAATCAGTGTAAGCACAAGAAAGCAGCCAGCTCCTCAGCACAAGGCCCAGCTAGGAAAGCAGCCACCTTACTTTGGCAGCAAAGCCCCAGCAAACATATGCCACAGCACACACTCCTAGTTTCCCTATTTTGAACCTGCTTTTTTATTCATCAGACTTTCCACACAGCGATCCTAGAGGAGCAATTATAAGGCAATACTTTCAGCATCACATTGGAGAGGCCTAATTTGTGGCCACAGCTGTGGCCTGTTATCTGTACTTCATCACTCCAGTTCAGCACAACATAAACTCCGTAATTCTTCAAACTCCTACATGCCTCTGCACCACAACAGCAATTAATTTGCCTCTGGCATCCTATAACACTAAACTAAAACTGTAACATACCACAACGTGAAAATAAAACAAGCTCGGTCCCAGCAGCCTACCCAACCTCTTCTTAATGTGAAGAGAAGCCCTGCCAACTTCAGAATTTAAGATTTAAGGCATTTCTCATTAATTATTTTTATTCATATGCTTACTTCTAAAGGACATAACTTTTTACAGAGAACTGGCAAAATTTTTTCACCAAATGAAAGAACTTACTGAATATTCTGTATTTCTCCTGATGTGGAAAGTGTCAGAATTATAACCCACCATAAAGAACACAAGATTAATCAAAGTTTTAAAGATAACTCCATCTAAGATACAGCACCCTATAAATCTGTGCATAGGGAATTCATTTGATACTGCTCTCACTAAGCGAGCAGGGGCCTTCAATGCTTTTAGTTAAAGCTTTTACTGATAACACAGTAATTGGCTTTTCACAGTAAGAATAAAAGGTTTTCTAGTTTTCATGTACAAAAAGTAAAAATATACAACGTCTGTTGCAACTCCACCCAAAATTAAAACAACATTCATCTGCTGGAATAACACTTCCTAGTTACATCACAAGCAAAACCCTCACTTCAAAGCAAAGATAGTTTCAGATTTTAAGTGACCAAGCTTTTAATAAAAAAGAAAATTCATATTCAAGTAACTGCAGCTATATCTGAACTTTTATTCCCTAAGCTTTCCTCAGTTCCATTCTCACCTCTTGGAAGCAAGTACAGATTATATTATTCCATATGGAGTATTGTACAGAATCACTTTGATATTCCCTGCAGCAAAACACTAAGCCACTAGGGAGGTGGCTAAGAAGGAACACACACCACTTCCAAAACAAAACTGCAATTCAGAAAGCAATTAAATACCCTGTGCACGTGTCACAGCCACACCACTCCAGAAGCTCAGTGATTAAAGAGCAACCTCAGAACACCAACCCTGCAAAGGAAAGAGCCTAACTAAACATGTGTCCCTGTGTGTAAAAGACAGCATAGGGAGGGGGAAAAAGAGAACGTAAGCCACAACTGCAATGATGCAGAAACCTAGAAGACACCAATCTAAAGGCCGTGCTACTCCTGTGTACTCCCAAATCTTTTCAATGGAGAGAAGAAGCAAAAAGATTTGGGAGTCCTGCTAATTTCAACTATTTTATTCATTTCCTATTTATTTCAATCTGGACCACCAAATAAAACCCACCAAACAACAAAAGAAAACACCCCTCAAATACAGGCAGCCCTAGGGCCCTATCAGAGTGCTCTAGTTCTCTGTACCTCGCCACCACACAGAATAACATGCACACACAATAGAAGACAGCAACATTCATACACTCTGTACATAACAGGCACAGAGCTTTACAAAGCATGAAGTCTCAAAATTCACCAGGTCACTATATATTGCCCCGAGGCTTAACCAAGAAGTAAACATCATCAGCAATCTGAAACAGCAGGCTTTTCAGACCTTGCAGCAGTGTTCAGAGTGGTTCTTGCATGCTATTTGTGCAAGACAGAGAAAGCTTTCCAGATTCCTTTCCACTCTGGTGGGATAGCTGCATTATAAATAACCTAATCAGAGCTTGCTGCCCTCAGTACCTAAACTAGAACCAAACCCACTCTTTCAAGCCCTGACTTAGCACTTCCACTAGATATATATACACATGCACACTCACATATATACTCACACACAGTTTCATTAAATAGCTTTATATGGCAATATGAGAAGGAGTTAAATGGATACTGCTATGTGCCAGACGAAACTCACATAGGTAACAGGTGAAAACAAGACCCAGTAGAAACCATTTATCTGTGGGGATTAAAACAAACCCAAAGCTCCAGAAATAGGCCCTTTTCTAATGCAACATTATGTAAGGTAACAAAAATTCAAAATCCAGAGGTACTGGTTTTACTGCACACCATAAGGTATGTCTCTGTGTTTTACAGACCTCTCGTTGACTCATGCCATCCCATAGCTGACAGCCTCCTTTCCTCTTTTGCTTTATCATCATGGCCCATTACTCTGCAGGCAGCAGTTACCCTTTCCTGTCAGACAATGACACATACCTACGCAGGTTCAAAGATACATTTCTCTAACTAGATTTAGCTTTGAAGTCTGCTGCTTGCACTTCATGACCATAAACTATTTTTTGCAACTAAAATTGTTTACCATCTCCAGCTACACCAATTAGACTAACGAGAGTTATTACCTCCATGAACAAATGTTTTTTTAATGCAGTCATTTAGCTTCAGGAGCTCAGGCTTTTAGAACAGCATCACAAGTTGATATTTGCAGTGAAACCCCAGGAGCTGCTATGACTGCTAACTCCCTGAGACCTCAGAGCCCTCCAGAGCCACATTTTGGAATTTCCCAGCTCACACATTATTGGCGTGTATTATTAGGCATGAAAATACAAACTACTGCCTAGGTACAAACAGGTTATGTGACCTGTGCATGGGCTCGTGCTCATCGCAGCAACTGAAGTGCTGACTTGCTCAACTTTCTAGTGCTCCCATCCACAAAACCACTGACCTAACCCCCTCCTTGACATCCACTGGTGTTCACTGAACAGCTGAGGAACAGAGGTTCAAGGCACAGACCTGCAGCTGAGGTTACAATGTTATGGCTGAGGTGAAGATGTCTCTTTGCCACGCAGCCTACCTAGGCTTTAATGAAACATGAAGAGCTTTGGGCATCCTGAGGAATCTTACCACATAGGAGAAGAAACTCAGCAGCTGCCGATGCATCACCTACTTGCAGGCAACTTCACAATGTGGCAGCTCACAGTACATTCCTGCTCTGGCAGACCTGGATGAAGATTATCTGCATAAACTCTGCTGGGAAGACTCTCACCAAGGTCATGCAGAAAGTTACTGGCAGAGTTAGTACATTGGAATAAGACTTATATTGCCACTGGTTTCCAGGTAGGAAGGATTTCAGCACTCAGCTTCTTAATTCAAGGCTTCTCTGCAGCTGCAAGGGCAGCTTCTCACAGCAAGCAGTGCAGGGAGAAGGAGACAGAGAGGAGACCAGTTAACTACTAAAATGTGCAGAGTCTTTATTTCTTTAAGATATTCCATAGATTCTGAAGATGACTAAGAATTTTATTCATGAAAAATCTACCCCAAATAACTCAAAGAACATTCTGCGTGGGAGGTTCTTTTGCAAAAATTAAATAGCAGTTGTGATGAAGTAGTATCTTGAGTCGAGCTATCACAGCATTTACATTTTGCTCATGCTCTTACCTAACAGTGTACAGCCAGGAACCATCCACAAGGGATACCAGCCAATCTGTTATCTTGAAATGTAGAATTATTTAAGAAAAAAAAAACAGTAATAATTAAAAAAAAAGAAAAAAAAAAGAGGAAGGGTGGGGAACAGAAGAGTAGGAAGCAAAAGGAAGGTTAATTTTAAAGATAATCCTTAGGGCAAAATTCTCATTTCAGAGCTTCCCAACAGATCTCACTTCTAGATGAGATCAGCTGCAGATTTGCAGAGGGCCACTTTCAGCCAGCATTTTCAGATTTATTGCTATGTACAGAGCATTTCAGATCTGCTTGTATGTATCACTGACTCACCTGTACCCACACCTGATGCCTTGTGATTTAAAGCCAAGTACCTCAAAAGTCTTACCAGAAGATGGCAAGTAAGGCTACTGGCACTGAACAGTACTTGTACAGTTCAATGTACAAGTATATTACAAGTTAAGAATCCTCTTGTTCTCACCTTTGCTATATTCACAGAAGCATCTCAGTAAGCAAAGCCACGAGCCCCTTCCTTTCAAGTGTACAGTCTAGGTGTTCCATAACACCTCTCTATCAACAGTTACGCTTCCAATACTGTCATTAAAATATGTCAAATTTTTAAGGATCTCAGTTTTCAAAACTACTGATAACCTAGAAATAAAGAAAAAGTTAAAAGAAACCATAAAAATTATTATATACACTGTGTAGTTAAAATAACTGTGTTTGAAGGGGCTCAGCACTACCACAGAATTTATGAATTCAGCCTGAGGTTGAGGGAATATTACTTATTTGTTGTCATATGGCTGTAAATCCAACAGGAAAAAGGAAATTACAGCTATATCCTGGTTTCATTTGTAAATGTGTAAAAAAAAAATTCTCCTATTCCAAACGTCTTCTGCTTAGCAGTAAAACAATACATTTGTTCAGCTAAGATCAGACACTGTCCTAAACTGATGGAGTTAGACAATGTGCTATTATGATTCAAAGTCACATATCAAAGGATACGTCAGAGAAGCAAGTCATTTAAATGCATATTTGGCATACTTCTTGCAACTTAGTATATTTCATACTCAATGGGGCTGTGGGTGGGAGAGGAAAAGGTTGGTTTATTACAGATTTGAGTGTAAAAGCATCGTTTGGCAATTCAGATCATCAGATGTCACAACTGCCCACTGCTAGATGTTGTCACGGACAGGAAAAATACACGCCAGAAATCACCATACTGCATATTCAGAAGGAGCTTACAATCACTGTCTGTCTGCTCATACAGCAGCATCATACAGCCCTCATGCTGCAATGCCAACATGAGTAACTGCTGATGAAACTTTCAAGCCATTCATTCTCCTCTGTGCATAACATTTACTATTCTCAAGTAGCCAATGTCACTGGCTTTACATCAAGCCCTGAACAATGAAGCAAAGGCAGTGTACTCTGAAATCACTGCTGCCATTTTGCTAACAAGCTTCTAGAGTATTAGCCTCTGGTCAGCCAAGGCAAGGTTTCTCTCACTTTCTCCAATTCTCTATGGCCAAAAAAAAGCCTGTATTAACCGGCTGTATAGTAATGTTAGTATACTTCCCTCATGTAAAAATCTATATTAAAAATATATAGATAGAAAATGAGCATAATTTATGATTAAATAAAGTAAGCCAGATCCAGCAAAAGTAGATGTGTTGACTCCTCATACTTTAAACCTACAGTTTGCTCACATCTGCCATAACTTTACAGAAAAATAGCTATGTTCATCAGCAAGGGACGTATAAATCATTGGGTTTCCCCAGTTCCATCATCATCTTTACCCTAACAAAACCCAAACCAAATTTTACATTCCCATTCAGATGCTAATCAAATACCATTACAAAGTTGCTACTTAGAATTTCTCACATGGAGGACTCTTAGTTTACAAACAAGGAATCTGAAAACAAGAGAAGACTGAATTGGATAATACAAGAAAGTACAGAGAACTGGTCAACCTGACCAAGGGAGTGCACAAGAAAAGAGCTACAAATTTACACTGAACTAGCTAATACTTTCTGCTCATTTGAGCATGCCTCTATTTGCCTACAAGAAAATAATGGAAGTGAAGTCAGATAAATGTTACTAATGTAGTTTTAATAATCTGCTTTTAAATTTTTATAGTAATTCACGTAAAATTTAAGTGCTTTTAATTTAATTTAATGTACTTCGACGAGGAAGTAAATAAAACAAAACCACTTAATTTCTGCTCTTGTATAGAAGCACAGTGTAATTTTAATTATCCCACTTCCAAAGAACGCCTTCATACAAACACGTGGAAAAATTACTCTGTCTTGTGACAAGGCCTCTGCATGCACTAAGGGTCACTTTTTCAGAGATGAACTATCTTATATGGAACATCACAGTTGGAGATCACTGATCATTTGCTTGTAGGAAAAGAGAAGTTTAAAATTCAGTCTTAACCAGACCTTTCAGTCTTACTGTCCCTCAAACCCAAAGGGAAGATTTCACATACATTTAATCTTTCATCAACTATTGTCAAGATATCAAGGGTTCGACTTTAGCTAACTTCATTTAATTTCAGGGAGATGTGCTCACTTCAGGTGATCGAAATGCTCCTCCTACAGAAACAGTATTCCAGACTTCCTTGTGCCTAGACAATGTCTAGCAGGAGGTTCTTGGAGGGCATTTAAAGAAGGCTGGTTCTTCTGTGTGCAAAGCTTCCTCACATGCATAAAACTGTGTGTGAAGCACTTCACCAAGATGAGTCAGCTGTATGAGATGACCACCAAGATGGCCTGCCTGTAGAAGAGCCAGCCACCAGTCTACAAACTCCTTTGTAAAACACTGAAAAACTCTGGCCTGTAGCCCCAAATATCTGGTAGTATACAACCTCAGCTGGAAATGTATTTCTTCCAACATTACCTTTCTACCCTGGAGCAGAAAAGACACAGAAATAGCTTTGTAGGTCAGGTCTTGCATGCACTCCACCAGCAACTAACCACTACAAGCCTATAAATTGACTTACAGTGAGACAGCATCACCCACAGGTGAAAGGAGACCTGAAACTAAGCAAAGAAGTTCTACCAGGCTTCATTGACATGGCAGACCACCCCTGCACATCCAATGGGAAATGGGTCAGCAGCCAAAGTTGAATGGGAAGGTAAGCAGACCCAGCTATGAAAGTGGTAGGAACTCATGAATGACAGCTTGGTATCATCATGAAATAAAAAACACATTCCTAATATTTTCAACTAATGAAAGTAAAACGCATACAAAATTAAAACAAGCTGCATAATTCATACAAGTCAGCATGCAAAAGTAAATGAGATCCTTCTACAGCCTGAAGCTTACTCTGCTAGCTTGTGCAGAAGACTATGAACAGTGATTTCACTGAGACTTTATTTTAAGTTAGTTAAATTAAGAACCCACCCTTTATCATAGTTAATTCAAGACTACAGATGAAACCAGAAATGCATCTCATCCCACTCCTATCAGCCACCTCCACATAAATTTTTTATATAGCAGAGATCTGCAATTTAGAACAGAACTCAATATTCTATTAAGCAACATCTCCAGTAAATCTCTCTTGCCTCATCATTGCTTTGCTGTTTACTTGATATGTCACACTAGGTGTCCCAAACATTAGGATATATCCTTTATGGTCAGCATCTGCTATCATAGATGTATTCAGTCACTTATTTGAAGTTACAGATCTACTTTAAATATCAACAAAATCATTTGTAGCAATATAGCTGACTTCTTGCTAGTTTCATTATCTAAATATTTTCTTCTGTTTACAAGTCCCAGAATTCCTGAGTATTTTAACACATACAAATAATCTGCTTTCCCACTAAATTCTTATGTTACTATAGAATTAAATGTCTCATAACTCAACATATCATAGAATAATAGAACGGTCAGGGTTGAAAACGACCTCAAAGATCACCTAGTTTAACCCTCCTGCTGTGGACAGGGTTACCAATCACTAGACCAGGCTGCCCAGAGCAACAACCAGCCTGGCCTTGAACGCCTCCAGGGATGGGGCATCCATCATATTTACAACATATTTATTCTCACAATATTTCCCTTAGATAGAAATACCAGACAGAATTAACTACCACATCAGCAAAAAGCTAGTAGCTAATCACATACACTAGAAGCATACAAAAAGCATAAAATACAGGAATAAGATCAGCATTTGAAAGGAACTGAGTTACAAGTTTACTCAAAGAGAAAGCAAGAAAACTCATGCTCTCCTGTGACACACAAGGCTGAATCTTGTTGCCCTCATGGGAATAACTTCGAGTTGGAAAGGTCAGAAAGACACAACTCCCCACAAAACATGATGCAAACATAATGGGAAGTGCATTCACTCCATGCCTATTAAATATAACCAGGAACTAACTCTGAGGTGAAATGAGGATAGAAATATGCAATTTAACTGAGCATATGCAAGGCAATAACCTAGAGAAATGGAATTTATTTTTTCAATCATAAATCTGGAATAACTGCATAAACTTTGGTGAAACAGAGATAAGATTCTCATACAGCTTATGGGATGTATGCAGAAAAACCTACACCAGATGCTGCCATGGCTGTTTGCTGCAGAGAACGAAGTATTTGTGAGTACTTCTGTCACATCAAGAGCACTTTTGAACCCCCATGAACTATTGTCCCCCCCGCAACAAGAAACTGCCCCACTTTCCCGATGCAGAGCTTTGAGATTAAACTTGGAGCACAGACACTGGCCATGCAGCCACTTGGATGTGGCTGTAGCATCCTGAGCCACCCATTCAGCATAGGCTGACCTTCCTTCCCATAGGCTTTTCACAGCAAGAGCTGACCCAGTCTGCCACAGAATAAGAGAGCAGACAGCAACAGCAAATCGATTAGAGAGCAGCAGAAATGCCATAACACTGCGTGGGAGATAAGGGCAGGGATATCAGGCAGCTCCCCAACAGCAGCTATCCTGAAGGGACCGAGTTTATCCACAATGAACAGATGGCTTCACAGTTTTAATGAGCTACCAAACGTAAGGTGCAGCACCATCCGAGCAGCATCGGACTATCTTTAACCTCAGTGGAATAACCAGTCTAGAAAAGCATGCATGGAGTAGGGAAAAAAAACCTACAACAACAAAAATAACAAAACAATGGAGCCATAATAAAATCCGTGTATGTGTCTGATTCAAAATACAGTTTTCACATGCCAGATTTCATTGTGTAAACTCCGCTTTGCAAAGCGAGAAGAAATATTAGGATAGATAACATAAAAGACAAGTATGTGATTTGTGTAAAAACTGATCCTTACATAGAAGTTATTATTACTTTATATTTGCTATTTCTTTTTAAGTAAAAAATTCTGTTTTCTTTAAGAAACAGATTAACTGACAAACGGGCAGAGGCAAGGTGCAGTGAGAGACCCCTGAGGAAGGATGAATACTTGGTTTTGCATTCAACTGCTTCCCGCTAGCACCTCTGAGCTGGAGTTCCAGCCGCAAGTTTGCTGCCACGTGGGCAAGTGTTTCAGAGCAGACTATTGGCAAGGCATCTCAGACACAGCAGTAGTGTAGAGAAAGCCAAAGGCAGCATGAGGATTAATTAAGTAGTCTGGAAAGAGCTGGAGACGCACCTGAAGAAGACAAGTGATGAAGGAATTTAGTACCTAGCTGTTTAGAGCAAACAGGGGGAAAAAAAGGTATGAGTAATTATTTCTTTAAAGGCATTTACTTCTCAAGCCTTTGGAGCATGTTCATTACTAGAGGTCAAATGTGTCATATCTTTTCATAAAAGTTTGTGAGTGTGCTAGCCAAGAGTTACTTTGGCAACGTAAAAGCACTGCTGTCACAGATGGGCTTCACACAAATGAGTTTTTGTTTCCTTAATTAGTGTCCTTTTCTCCTAAATTCTGAACCCATACAAGCCCTCAAATTTCTTCCCCTCCCTCTCCCGCCTCCCCCTCCCCCCCCCACACACACACTCTTCTCCTCACTTACAAATGTGAAACTAAATAGGACATTGTTTGTTTGTTTTCTTTGCTTGATAGGAGACTAGTTTTCCTCCAATTGGTGGTACTCCAAGTGAAAAGGACAGCAGATACACTTCTGGCAACTGTACAGGGTGTTGTATTTTTTTCCCCCCAATAAAACACTGCAGTGTGCCAGCATTCTGTGAGTAACCTCAGAAACTATATACTTTTTCTGACACATGACAGCAGAGTGTAGTTACTGAATAAATTAGACCCATATGAAAATGTGATTCATATGTAGTCTCAGGATTCCAAAAAATAAGGTGGCACATGGCTATCAAAGGCCATCCTACACACCAGCCTTCAAATGAAAATGCTGTCCCCAGCTCTTTTTGCAGCTCTTCTTCACTTAACAGTAACTGTGCAACAACTTCAAAAGCAACAGAATAACCCCTCTAGTCTAGTAAGGAAGTGTGAAGGTCCAGCATGAGGCTGACCTATCAGAACAGACACACTGGTTCCACCGCACTGTTACACAAGCAGAATGAGTTTGAGAAGTTCCAGATTGGCTTATTTATGAAAACAAACACAACAAGATACAAACAAGCATAAAGACCTCATATGGAAGCAACACTTTCACCACAAGACCAATTAACAACTGTTCCATTGCAAGTCTGGCTGCAGTACCAGAAGTCCGTTACACGTGCTCACATGACATAGATCACACTAAGGATGAGGATTTGCTAGCCATCCTCATTCAAGCAGTGGCATTGCCTGACTCAACACCCATGCTTTCAAGTGCCCTCAGTCCAGGTACGTAAAGGATCACTCTGATGAAGCGTTTTCATCCCGAGACCTCACACATGTGCTCCAAGCAAGTAGCTGTTGCTGGTATCATAAGCCAAACATACATGTGCCTCTGATTTTACACAAATTGATGTCACATCCAGTATGAGTGAACTTCAAGACATAATACGCTGCTCAGAGAGAAGTTTATTAGTAACAACCCTCACTTCTTCCCTCTTTTCCCCAGCGTGTCAGCAGTTAGAGGCCCAGCTTTATAGAATAGATTACTGCAGAAAGCTGGAAAGCTTGGCAGCAGAATGCAGATGGGAATAGGAAGCCAGACAATTGCAGGAGCCCTGGTCTGACTCAGCTGCTGAGTCACTTTTTCAGGTTGAGGATTAGGAAAAGGTTCTTTACCAGAGGTGTGGGATAGGCTCCTCAGGGCAGGGGTCATAGCCCCAAGCTGCCATAGTTTAAGAAGCGTTTGGACAACACACTCAGACACAGGCTTTGAATTTTGGGTGGTCCTGTGTGGAGCCAGGAGCTGGATTTAGTAATCCTTGTGGCTCCCTTCCAGCTCAGGATATTCTGTGACTTTGTGATTCCATTATCAGTGTGGCCACGCTGCTTTCCTTCTTGGTGCCATCATTCTTCTCCATCTCTGCACATCTTCTAGGCAGTGAGTACCTTTCATTATGTTTGGGAAGCAACAGCCTATAGGCTTCAATCATACCTTAGCAAAAGAAACAAGGGGCTGATTTTACTAGGATCTGCCATGCCAAGAATAAAGCCATCTTTTCAAATCAGTAATGAATACCTACATAGTTAAACTGTTCATATTCTTATATATACACATACAGCTGGAAGAGCGGCATGATGCTCTCATTCACAAGCTTGCTGTATCCTTATTTATACCCACAATCTCCCCTCAGGGTCTATTTAGGGACACAGTGCTCCCAGGGTTTTCAGTTACTGTTCTCCTCTTTCACTCCTCTCCCACTTCATTCCCTCCTCCAATGGAGCCCCTCAGTCACATGAGGCAAACTACTTGCAGTGCGACACAAGGAGCTGGTCCAAACCTCAAGTGAGCAGAAAAATCAGCTAAAGAAAAACAACTTATTTTTAACCTGGATCCCTTCCCTAGCTGAGCTTATTCCCAGCCAAACAGGTGTATGTACACACCTGAGGAAGAAGAGGAGCAAATGAGGCTGTGACTATTCCTAAAACAAATGAATGCACCCATTAGCAAGAAGGAATGTGTTGGGTTTTTTTTAATATTAATATTAGAGTAGGGGTTCTTGCAGTGGGAAGCTCTTCAAACATCATAAAATGGACTTAATACATATTCCTTATGTTTTTCACAGTTTCCTTTGCCAGTTTGGCTAATTATACGATATTTAAGTTTAAACATATGTTGCCTCCCTTGCAGTGAATCCTCTCCTCCTACATGATAAAGCAGTGAAGTCATCTCACTGACTTCAAGCCGAATCCTGCACCCTCTCACACAGGTGGGCATTTTTAGTTCATCTGCAAAGCCCAGCCCTGAGAGTGCAGCAATTCTTGTTGTTGCAATATGGCACCAGGAGTTCTCCCATCACAGGTATTATTCAGGTGCCATATAGTAAAGCACTGACACGACTTCTACCATACCATGCATCTTTAAAGCATAAAAGACAGTGCACATCTGCACTAATGGGAAAGGTGAAGCAGCAGACCAGAGTTTTACCCTCCTTCCTACTATACCATCAGCAATTCACTAGATTATATTTAAGATCTGTTTTCTGGTTTTAAAAACCCACAATGTACGAAAGAAGAGAATTCCAAATGGAAGGAAAGAAGCAGCAAAAAAGAGCACTTAGCCAAGAAAATAGGGGAAAAAGAAGTGTTCAGAACAAAAATCTTGCAGGCCGTTATGAACTGTCATGTACTGCCGACAGGAAAATCTTTGTTAGTGCATTCTGCATTATGAGTACCTTGAGCAAGAGAGGCAGCAGCATACACCATAATAGCACAGCATAGAATTTAAAGAGAAAAGACAGCAGCTGAAAATAATTGCATTAAATTAACATTAACCCACAAACCCAGAAGAGGCATATAATATACAGTACGGCTGCAGAAGCAGAAAGGCAATTAATATATGTAAAAGATGAATAATCCCACTCTTGGAACTATTGACTGGGATTCTGAATCCCAAAGGAACAAAGTTCACCTCAAACAGCATTCCCCAAGAGAGGAAGATAAAGCAGGAAAGGAAAGCATGGCCTAGTTAAAGATATCAGTAGGTAGGAACACAGACTGTAAAACAATGTGGTTCCCAGAAGACCAACATTTTTATGGTTTATACACACATTCCCTTCTCAAAAAGGACTTTGAAAATAAAACTGATTTTAAGAACTGCAAATGAAACAGACACGTGAGAATTTAAACACTTAGGGCAGGATAGACCAAGACCTCAGAGACTAGAGTAAAAACTGGAACAGACTGAAACACAGCCAGTAATGACAACTGCAATTCAATCTGTGGATGTACTTTACAACCTTCCCTGAGTCTTTATGCCATAGGGGCTTAGAAAAGTATAACCTAAAACCAAACTTCATAGAATAAAGAGACACGTGAAATATCAAGGAATTGTACTTCCCTCACTGGAAGATGGTATTTATGCTAACCTTAGGGAGGAGATGTAATTGTTAACAATAAATAAGATATTACATTCCAGCTCCATTCATTTCACCTAGGAACAGGTACCAGAATTAAGCAATGGTATTACTGGAAGAAAGGAACAACACAGCTCTCAAGTTCTTTCTCCCAGTACCAGCTAGAAAAGACAATCAGGTCTGGCTAAATGCTGGGCAAAAGGAAAAACTGAGGCACAGAATGAGGCCCGAGGAAAGCCAGGACAGAAATTACCATCCAGTCACATCTGGAAAAGGTGCGCCAGAACCAATGCCTGGCTAACTGCTTGCCATCCAAATCACATGGCTACTCCAGTTGGAGATGTGCAATAAATTCTAGGCTATGAACAAATCAGCATTTGATAACAATTAACATCCCATTTTCCTTAACCATCATGTTCAGGCAGGGATGCATTTATTTCCTTTTCACATCCCTGTAGGAAACAAAAAAAGTTATCACAGCTAAGGAAAAACTAAACAGCAAGGTGTTCATGTCATAAGGTAATTAAGTTCCTAAGTTCCAACAGAGACTTTATCAAGCCCATAAAAATAACTTGTAATTCATCTTTACCAGACAATAAAATGTTACTTTTTAGTTGAGCTCCCCAAACAAAGCAAGTTTTTATAACTCTTCATTTGTATTTGTCTACCATCTGGACAGCACTATCCCATATGGATACGCAGTAAGGTTTGTTCATGTTTCTGCTAATTCTTCTTCGTTAGCATTATCACTTCCAGTTCTACTCTTTCACTGTATGACCAGCACAGAACTGCCTGAAAGTGAAAAGAGCATTAATGAAAGCGTTGAAACTTATGTATAAAGTAAGTGCTCCCAAATAGTTTTATGTAAAAAGTGATTAAAATTGTAGAGAAGCCTGAAATCTTCCTTAACTTGAAGCCCCCCCTCTGACATCAAGACTTGGCAAACAGGAAAAATATATATGTATCTATCACATCCCACACATTTCAGAGTACAAGCCAGGTAAGCTATGAGATGGCAATCTGTTTTTAGCATGAGTTTTGTCTTTCAAGCATTGCATTTCATTTTCCTTAGAGAAGTGAGAGATTCCCTTTCTCATACGCCCATCTAACCAAGTACAGCAAACACCTTCAGTGCAAGAAGCAGGGCTAAGACAAACTGGCCCAAATCCCTGCTGTACATTTTCAGCTGTTTAACAAGGCTTGCAAGTGGAGTTTTTCCCCTTTGCAGCTTCTGCTCCTTCCTGTTTCCTACTTTCCTGAAACATGTCTGAACTTTGTATCTTTGGGAAGTTTATTGCTCTGCTATTGAATCAACCAACAGTTCAAAAGTTACTAGAGAGGGAAAGGAGAAAATAGAGACAAATCCCACACACAGAGGCAACACACACTGTAGCTGTTTCTAAACAGATCAAATTAAAAATGAGAGGGTAGGGGGATGACCCAGCTTCTGAAATGGAAGCACTTCTTGCTCTCCACACAGCACACTGCACCAGAAGCAGCATATAAAGATTTGGCTGATGGATGCTGGAAGCATCAAGTAACAGACAGCTATATCTGAGGCATTCATATGTGATTTCAGGTAACACTTCCATTTTGTTTCAAAAGATCACCTTCTAGTCTCAGAGAAATGCAGCATTTATTATCATACTCAGCATTTCTGAACTTTTTAAGTAAATAGAACAGTTCAGTCGGAAGTGATCTACAAAGATCACCAAGTCCAACTGCCTGGCCACATCAGGGGCTAAAACACACTTACAAGAGGATTGTACAAGTGTGTCTTGAGCACAGATAGGCACGAGGCATCTAACAACCCATCAGGAAACACATCCCAGTGTCTGACCACTGAACAGAAATGTACACAACACTTAAGTTGAGGCCACACCAAGGCTAAATACAGCAGGAAAATCACCTCTTTCAACTGCCTGGCTACGCTGCGAATACCCAAAGTTAAGCAATTCTGTGGCTGTTGCTGTTGTTACATTCCTTTCAACTATTTGCATAGCTGCTCTCACTGTGACCTCACTTTCTCAACTGCATAAATCCATACAGACTGAGGCCTGGAAATCAAAGGAGGGGTTTGAAAGGCTCATGTTGGTGGGGTGACAGTGTACTCTGGAGCAGCTTGGGCCCACTCCTGTGAAGGAACTACAGAGTTCTCAAGTTGCCACTATATGACTCAACTAGCCATACTGGGATGGGTGCTGTCCTCAATGGAAACCAGCTGTTGACATCAATAAGGGCCAGCACCAAGCACGGGGGGTAAAAATGAGAAGTAGGGGTACAGAGCCCCTACTAAGGTAAGCCTGAACACAGACAAGGTTTCATTTCTCTGGTTATCAGTTTCATGCCTTAAACAATAAAAGGCTTGACTAGATAAAAAACAAAACAAAACAAAACAACACAAGATATTGTTTGGGAAAGGAGTAATCAGCCTAAGTGGAACAACAGAAGGGTTACTTAAGATACTTGTTGTTCATCGTGGCTTAGTAACACCCAGTGAGTGCTAATGCACATCAGAGAGACAAGAAGGTTTGTGCTGCTGTGTCGGTGCCCACTGGTTAGTCACTGGGGAGTTCCTGCCTCACTGGTGGCCGTGAGCTGAGAAACCTGCACATGGTTGAAGGGCCGTGCCAGTAACTCTTTCAGTATTTAAAGGGTGGCACAGATCCTTCTGCAGGATCTGTGGTGATAGGACAAGGGGAAATGGGCTTAAACTAGAAGAGGGAAAATTTATATTTGATAAGGAAAAGGTCTTTTATAACGAGGGTGCTGAGGCACTGGAACAGGTTGCCCAGAGATGGCATGGAAACGTCATCCCTGAAGACATTTAAGGCCAGGCTGGACCAGGCTCTGAGCAACCTGACAGTGCTATGCACATCCCTGTTCACGGCAGAAGAGCTGAACTAAATGATCTTTAAAGATCCCTTCCAACCCTAGGGATTCTGATTCTAACCCCCCCACCCCAACACACACACACCACTCCTCCTTAGATAACAAGTCATACAAGCAAACATTTATTGCTCTTTCTCCACATTTAGCTTGCTTTCAGGGTGAAACTCATAAGCATGAAGCACGCCATTATATCAGTGTGGCCCCTCTTCAGGAACAAGCAAAGAACCCAGGTTCATCTAAAAATCAGCTCAATTCTCTGCTAAACAGTAACTCACTGCTCCTCCTCCAGACATAAAAAAAAAAAAAAAAAAAAAAAAAAAAAGATGTCTATATTATAATTACGCTGATCTTACTTACACAGATCACTACAGGCAGGTTGGTTTAAATTTTAAACTACATCTTTCTTTAGTGCAACTTCTGTGTTCCACCAGTAGCTTTATGAAGAACAATAAAAATGAATTCCCTTCTAACACTCTGGAGACCCACTCATTTCCATAGGGCTCACACAACTCAGACCACCCCGATATTATCACCCTTTTCTAAAGCAAGAATCAAAAGATAAAGAACTTAAAATTCTTCTCTCCATATACATACCTGTTGAAATTCATTCATTTTCATCTTTCAAGAAAGTACACTATGAGCCCCTCAAATACAAGAGATATTCAGCCCTTAAAACTAGATCCTCCAACAGATGCTTCAGAAACAAAACCCAGCAGCCAACACTTTCTGAGAGGTACAAGACCCATCCTACCAAGCTCCAAGAACCTCAAGCTAGGGACCCAGGAGCAGCCTGGCTGCACAATGTTCCACTTTATCATCAGACAGGCATTGTGGTTTCTGTAGCATAGTGAATTTCTGAAATGATAGCAAATAATCAACTGGAGGGATAATGTAATAGCTATACAAAATGCTCAGGGCCGAAGGTCAGTAACATGAGATGAAAACCATCAATACAACAGACTTCCGAGGCTCCAACCACAATTCCTATTACATTTGCAGGAATTCAACCTTCCACCTACAGTTTTAATAGCTAATTTTTAAACACTATAACCATTAAAAGATTCTATTGCCCTACTCTGCTATCATACTCTGCTTGCACAATGCACATGTGTCCATGGATATAAAAGCCAAATGTTTAGTTTTAAAGAATGCATCTTGAATGTAAATTACCCTCTCTGTCCCTTGCATAGTAACAATCTTTATAGCAAAACTTCCCAAGCTGTTTAGAAAATAGCTATTGTCAGAAGCATAACTGCATAGATGGGTACTTTCCACTCAGCTAATCTGACCCACGCGTCCGTATCCACACCATTCTGCTAATAACAAGACTTAGTACTAATTGTACCTATCCCCTCAATTGTTACTGATTTCTTTAATTCCTCCATGAGATTAGATTTGGCTGAAGGACAGGCCACGTAAAGGAAAAAGCATATTTGGATATTTTAATGGCCTGCATCAACTTCTCATAAGAGTCAAGGAAGGCATCCTCCCTCCCCTGAACTCGTATATTCATTTAACACTTCAGTGCTGAAGTGTGAATGCACAGCCTGATTTCCTGCACAGTGAGGTATACACCACTCACAACTGAAAAGCCAACATTTACTACACTGCGCATCTGAGATAATTCTTCCTTCCTCCTCTAAAGGCCAAGCTTAAATCACCCACTGGACTGAATGGGTTTTTCCTCAGAAGGAACTGAGTCATGCCAACAACTAAAGATTATCCAGTTAGCATTTTTATTAGAAAAATTATGGTCCAATACTACCGGCTTTCATCATACAGGCCCAACACGACCTCCTGAACAGCTTTCTCTATAAAGTTAGCAAGTTGATCTTCTGCAAATTATTTAAAGTTTAGATATCCAGACATGAAATCACTACAAAAACAAACCAGAAAATTATGGAAAGCGGAAAGAACATTTTTTTCAATTAAATCACATTGCAATTTTGTTATTTTTGCTTGTAGGCAACCTTTAGTAACACACAGAGAACACTGACCACGAAATAGTGCAGTTGCCCGCAAGGTTGCAGGAAAGAACAGCTCCTTCTCAGTAAGGACCAAGCCAATGGTGCCTGCCCCTTGCAAGTTCAAACAGTTCTAGAAGGTCCCTTGGTATGCTCCTTCAAGAGGCTGATCTACCAGGGGTTCATTAACACCTTAACCAACTTCAGTCACTAGAAGAGATTCAGAATTTTTACTTATACTTAACACAGAGATTTAATCAGTACAAACTGTGGATGTTTTAACCTAAATAAGCTGCCCATACCTTCCACCAGGCTCTTCTAATTTCTCTCAGCAGGCTGAGCAGACAAGATCTTCAACCTATTATTTTCAGATACAAGTAGAAGCAAACTGCTTAGTTAGGCCAAACCAGCTCACTGAGGCACCACAGCTACAGAACTAACTTCACAGTCTGGAAAGCAACAGAAGAATTCCTGCTGCAGGTGCACACCACCCATGGTTTCCCTGGAAAAAGCAAATTACCCTCTTTAATTCAGTAAAGAGCTTGCAAATATATCCCCCAGTGTCTAGATTCTACCTATTATCTCTCCTTGAATATTTAATTGAACTTAGTTAAAAAGTCTGCAGTTTCCTAACTGATTCAGGCTATCAGCAGAGAACACGCCCATGTCTTGTTCCCAGTTAACTTCCCCATGAAATTGACAAGGATTCAGAAGCCATGCTGACCTCATTAGATGTATCTGTTGCCTTTAATGACTATTATTGATTATAGATCTTGCCACAGCTCTCATAAGCTAATAGAATTGCAACTGTTTATCCTTTTTCAATGGTAATATTTTTGTCAAAACAACACATCCATATTAAATTTTTTAAACAACACTTTTCTCCCAAGAATTATCTTCAAAGTTATGTCTTCTGTCTCATTCAGTATGCATATGAAACAGCAACAAGCATGGATGAGAGTGCTTGGAACAATTTCCTTTCCCTTTGGCTAATACTAATAATGCAGTTAATTATAATTCTGTATTGTGGATATTAAACCTGTATCAGAATGCGCTGGACATGACCAGGCTGCAAGCGCCACCTGAATTCAGGCCAGGGACATCAACAGTCTGAAAACTGCTCTGATTTGGTCTTCACATTTCTAAAGAGGATTGAACCTGTTTCCTAAATTACACCAAATGACTTGCCTGGGAGGTTACCTCCCTTTTCAATCCACACGGCCACAGCTGGAGCCCCTTTGTTACAGACAGGACATTCTCTCAAGGGGGCCCTCCTCTGAATTTCAATAGATCAAGAAAGAAAAGCCTCAAGACAGGAAAGCAAGGCTTATCCCCTTAGGCAAGCTTATGGGGACCAGTGAACACAGCCAGAACAATTAGTTGGAAACAAAGGATCTGCAGGCTGATTTAGGTCCGATTTTCTAGTCTAGTTTGGTGTTCTCTATTTACCCATGAAGGTGATGGAAGCTTGACTGTTGCCCTCCCCTTTAACTTCTCTGTTTTGTTATCATACATGCAACTACAGAAAAACAGCCCATAGGCTAACACAAGGGCTTTTTCCAACCTTTGAATGCTGTTAATTACAGATTAAATTAGTAAATTAATTCATAGTCAAAAAGCCACACTATTTCTAGAGTGAGATGTTTATAAAATCATTACATTTGGAACAGAAAAAAAATATCCTAAAACACATCATTTTAATTAGAATTCATGCACTACCACCACTGAACTGTGGAGGCTTTGATCCCTCTGGCGTATGGACCAGGAAACCAATTTACTATTCCAATGCAAACAGCCCTGGACCATTTCATTTGTGTGTTTGTTTTAAAATAGAACTTGAACTTCCAACTTGGATTTAAAATTATGCAGATTATTTTCTCTTCTTTCTCCACACAAATCCCCTTTACCATAATATGTTTTCTGACTCATTCACAGCTGCAGGGAATGGAATCTTCAGAACCTCTGCCTTCAAGAACACCATCCCAACACTGCATAGAGCATAAAAACAAACACATGCACTTCCAACAAGCTATCTTCCTATGGTAGCAGAAGAAAAAAAATGCTGACTTCCAGGAAATAAAAGCCCAGGGCACTGTGTGTAATAAAAATGTATCATATAGTCATGTTTGTGTTACTTCCTAAAGGATAACCAAGACGTGTAGAGCGATATTGCACACAGTATTTTATGCGGAGGCAGAAGATTCAGTAAGTGAGGTCCAACTACATCAAACAAAAAAGGAAGAACAGACAGATGTGCTCAGACCAGCACAGAGCAGAAGATATAATTTATCCCTTTCCAAATATTATATGCTGCTTCCCACAAATGCAATTCTGTAAAAAAAATTCACTTGAACTACAAAATATGAAAATTAGTCTTTTCAAAAAGACCGCACAAAAAGGTCTGACCTACTTCTAACACAAGCTGCAATTTTAAACAAACCACCATGGTATTTTTTTCTTCAAGATGTAGGCTGTTTTTCTTATACCATTCCTCCATCTCTGGACCTGGCATCAGCTGTCAAATCATTAATTGCCTGCCACAGATATGGTTAAAATTGCATGAGGTGGTCCATAGTGGGAAAGAGCTTACATTTTCTCTCAGCTTTGTAAGGTTTTTGGTTGGTTGGATCTTTCTTCCCCTTTTACAAACCTCTCCTCAGTAGTTAAGAACCACCATCAAATGCTCAGTTTCACACTGACCAATGAAAGCTCTCGTTTGTTCCAATTTTCCACTTCTTTCCCCCACCAGGAAAAGATTAAATGCAACTAGAAAGTTGCTTTCAAACCTATAGGATAAGAGATTATGGACCTACATAACAGAGAGATCAGACTTAGACACCACAACTAAAACTGAACTTAAGTGAGTTTGGTTATCAGAAGGGACATCAGAGCATATGCAAAGAGGGAGGTGGGGTGAAAAGGTTTGATACCAGGAACGCACTTGAACCACAGGGGGTACGGCCTCAACAGCTGAGTGCCCTGGTGCTTGAAGGAAGGGGGAAAAAGAAGCATAAAAACTTGAAGGGAGGGTGAAAAAAACACCCCAAAAAACTAGTACTCCAGCATTTTAAAACCCCAGCAACCAAATGGAACATCCTTTCCAGAATGTAAAGACCAGCACTTATGTTTGGGGAAGGCTTTTTTTTTTTTTTTTTTTTTTTTTAAAGTTGGTTTGGCTCAGAATTAGTGAAAGAGTTTGTCCAATAGTCCATGCACTGAGCCAGCATTTATCAGGTTTCAATTTCCAGCTGAAGCCACAACTGTTGCTATGAAAACTAATGTGCAATTGTATTCCAGAAAGCAAAGAAATGAAAAAGACTGTACTGGAATGCAACAAATATATGCATTGGCACCAACGGTAAAAAATGCATTATAACCAACCTGTGTCATAAGCATATTTCTCTCTTTATTATTAGGGAGGAAATGTGCAAGTCAAGTGTATTGTCTGGCCAGAGGGTATTATGTGAATGTTTATAAATTCCTCATGGCTCAACCTCAACAGATTACTCTGTTTGTTAAAATACGAAGCAGCATTTGAAAGTCTCCCCCACCACTGTCACTCCAGTGAGAGACAACAGCCTGTCCAGCAGATTGCCAGTCTAGCCAGACAAAAGCATCTAAGCCAAGACTCACACAGCTCTAACACCTCTTCTGGACACTTCAACACAACGTCTGTATGTTGGCTGAAGAGGAAGGCAACAGGTAAGTCTTATTTTGACTGACCACAAATTCAAGTGCCAAAATTCATGCATGCACTAAGAATATACAGTTAGTTAAGATAGTTCTATACCCATGGAAGAGAATACCAAACCATCCACATTTTGTAGCTCACTGAAAAGCAAGCTCTTTTTCCAGTCACTCCAAAACACAGCAAAAATTCTTTCAACTAGATCATGTAAAAAACAAACAAAAGCCCACAGCCATTTTCCTACTTTCAGAATATTTAGGCATCTTCTGTTACCCCTTAAATGGGGTCTAGGAGAGGTGCAGCCCCTCCTGGTCACACAGCTGAACTGCCTTCACCTGTGCTCCCATGGCTGACTCACTGCTTGCCTCAGGTGGTCAATCAGAGGTTCAGACCATGATTCAGCAGTTCCTATGCATACACAGAAGGTAGAATCAACATCAGAAGAAACTGATACATTCAGCAAATAAGTACAAAAAACATACATTTTATTTATAGCATGAGTACTGCCACAGGAGAAAAAAGCTACATGCTCAACTTCACAGAATGGACTCAATTTTTGGTAAGTTTCTAATAGAATAAGTTAGGAGCCCTGGCTCTTTTTTACCATCAAGCTGACTACAAGCAGTAAGAAAAACACCTTTTAACAGCATGAAGCATCTAGACCCAGGAACCATACCTAAAATGTCAGCTGAAGAAGGAAGGCTGAAAAGCTGACAGCATTCATTATTTGTGCCTGCTGACATATGCTGAGTATCCCTCCTTTTGTCTAATGTCAAAATGTTGAATGTGCTTGATCTACAAGTTGTCAGCTTCATACATTAAGGAAAAAAGGTCCATATGGACTATTTTGTTCATACTCACAGAGGCTCTGTTTTGCAAAAAGCTCTCAGAGATTAGAGTAGCTTCAAGCAAGCATTTCCTGCTCTGTTAAAGAATGGAAGTTTAAAATCATCGCATCTCTAGAATCTGAAGTTCTCTTGGAAGAGTGACCCATTCTCCCTTTCAGTTAGAGAAACTACAGCAAAGAAAAGAAAAAAGCTGGATTTCATCATACTAGTAATCATGTTGCTACTAAGAAATTACTCAGTTACTGATAACACTTTATTTCAGACAACTTTACACTTCTTATGCCTCCATAAATTAGGACTACACAATAAATACTTTGAGCTCTGAACATAGGAGGTGACAGACACTGCAGTCCACAGTTTTCTTGCAAATCTTGAGTTAGATGGAAAAAGCTAAGGGAAGTCTGGGAAAGAATTTAAGGACAGACCAGCATTAGAGAAACAAGCAAACAGGGATAGATAAATAAATAAATATGTAAATAAATATGTCAAAGATGCTAGAATAAAGAATCACAATAGGCATGGGAAATCTGCAATAAGAAGTGATAGGGAGAAATATTAATAGATCAAACAAAACCAGAAGGAAAGCAGAAACAAAAGTCCAAAAAACATGTATGATAAGGGCACAGCTGTAACAGATCTGTTTGGGAACATTTTTTCCCCTCCCTCTAAGCCGCTTTACTGAAGATGCCGTTTCACAAACACTTCAAATAAACCTTGCTCAACCTGAAAGGCGCAATCTCTCCCCTAAGCACTCACACTGCTGGTTCCCACACCTCCCTTGTGCTGGCACCTGTGGAGCTTTGCAGCTCTATCTTCACTGCAAATGGGGCACAGCAGCAACAGCAGTAAGCAAAGCAGGCCTACGTCCTACAAAGCAGTAAGAGTGGGTTACTTGCCATGTTTGCATTAGGTCTTCAAGCAGTATACTCAGCTTACTAAGGAACTCCAAAGGCTGCTCACTAGAAACGTAGTAAAGGGAGCTCACTTGCACACAAGCTACAACACCTTTCTAGGGGTACCTCTAACAGTCACAGCTTCAGCCACTTCACAAAGTGGTTTATTCCTGAACAGAGGAACAGCTTGTCCAGTCCTAATGCTCTCCACAGCCAACATCCCCTTCCAGCAGCCCTTGGAAACAGCTTCAGCATGGTCAAACCCGAAGTCTCACAATGGAAAACCACATGAGGAGAAATACACTGATGCATTTCCAACAGTTTGCAAACAAGTGCCACGTGCTCACCTTGCTCATAACCACAAGCACATCCTCTACAATCCAAATTACTCAGCAGCTGGAAACACAAGTGATTTACTGATGGGTGTTACCTACATGGCACCAGGCTGAGATCAGGCTACCAGCGGAGCTTCCCTCTATCAGGGGTAAATGGAGATAAAAGGCAACCTGTTAACCATCCCTTGGGGCACATACTTCTCACTGACTCCCTCTTAAATGGTAAGTGACCAGGAAAAGGAGGAAACTAGCAGAAAGACTTTAGGCTATGTGACACCCTATCTCTGTGTCTTGAAATGGTTGCAATAATGAAAAGTGACACCACAAAACCAAATCCTTGCAAATATCTCAATGGAAAAACGTGAACTGAAAGATAGCTCTGTGATTTTGCAATTCTTCACCCATTCTTCTCTTAAATGTAAATTTCTAACACCAGCAGTATACAGCCTGTTTTGCGCAAAGTATCACATGCATTATCACCTCTGATGATCCCTGCTATCAAGTACTTGCCAACTTGCTGGCTTCTGCCCATCAATCTTAGCGTCTCGCTCTTTTTCCAGTATTATATTTGGAAAGAAGGAAAAAAAAAAAGGGGGGGGGGGGGGGAAGTGTCTGGCTCCAATAGAAGGAAAATAATCCGAAATGCTTTTAAACAGTTGTGCTGTTAAATTGACACAAGTTTAACAGCGTGTACTTGGCACATTCCTGCTGCCACAAATGCAATGGTCTTTTTCAGAACATCTCATTCAGAACATACTGAGTGGTGGTCTGATGGCTGTTACAAAGTCACGCTCTATTTTCAAGCCACAAGTGATCAAACGACAGTGACTTCATAATCAGAAAGCATCTTTGCAAAATCTCCTTTTATATAGGATAATAGCAGGACTGGAAGGGAAGACTCATCCCCTCAGCACTACAAATCCACAGCAGCGCAGGGATGCAGTAGGGAAGAAAGCCTGCCGGACCTCAGCATGGCTATGCATGGAATAAACCACTAGGGACAGTGCTACTTCTGCCAGCTCTATGGGTACATGATGTTTTGTAGTCTCCAGGGTACTTAAATTCCCAGCATCTTCTACAAACATTTTTTAGTATGAGATGCTGCACATCTGCACCACAGCCTGACAGCTACCAAACTTTACAGAAGATGATTTACTTCTAGAAGATCAACAACCAAGTGATAGTAAAGTCACAAAGAGGAAAATCAGTGGCCTCATCAAAATCCTACGCAAATCCTCGTTTCAAAGTCAGACAATTAGAAAAGCTGTGGGTTGGCAAACTATTCCAAAGAAACCTGATGCTGGACTGGGATGTGCCACATGTCATCACGCAGGTGTACATGCAGAACTCTGTGAAAACATTTTTCTTGTTCCAGCCACATCTACAGACATTAAACCTCTCCATTTGCCACTGAACACATCCATCTGTGGCACCGGAAGAAGAAAGCCGCACATCTTGTGAACGAGGGAACCATACTGCCTCTTTATCAGGATGGAAAACAGATCACAGTCCAACTTTACCTCGCAGGCTGAACACTGTGCAAAAGAAAGCCTGTGGGCCCAAACCTCAAAATCAAAGAGGCTCCTATGAGGTAGAAAAAAACAAAGGGCGGAAGGAAGGGTGGAGCACGGCGTTACTCCATCTGCAATTTGCAGCAGCATGGTTCTGCTGTCAGGAAGTGCCCTGCGCACAGCAGCGGTTCAGCAACAGTTACACCTTCATGTAGAAGCTATGTGGCATTATAAGGTTTTTTCAGGGTACTTCTTTATATAATCACAACTACTGAACTGCAGATACTTTCATAAGACTGTTACAAAATAAGTAGGTAAGAAGATTTTTTCCTGTCCACTCAAAATTGGTTTGAACTGAATACCTATAAAGTTTTTCCTGGTATGTGAAGAACATTAGGGGGAAAAAAAAAAACAACACAGCAGAACAATAAGGATATAAACTTCCTCATTTTTTTCCTCCTGTTCTTTATACAGCACTCAGACAATGACATACCTAAGCTGCGAGCTAAAGAAGGGAGCGCTATCAAACGGATTACAAAAGAGACAAAAGTAAACCAACTTCTTTCATGCAGCCTCCCAGCAGGAACATCTGCCCACCAGGTACATCTCCAAATGTCCCATTCGCACACAGGGACCCACAGATCACGTTGACAGCAGCATCTCTAACACCTGTTATACTCCATGCTTTAGCCACAGGAATCTGTTTTCTGAATGGTGAATTAAAGTTGCTGCACTGCTTCTAAGAGCCCTGTGAAATGTGTGTTATGGTATTTTCCTGACAGCACACGAGAGGGACTTCTGCCAGCCAGCAGCCACCGCTGCTCTTCCTCCTCCTTCTCTGGGTGCCGGCCATCAGATTAGCTGCCTACCACCTACTTACACAGCTTCAGAAAAGGAGGGGGAAGGGGTAATTAAGGAGAGACGACCTTCAAAGCAAGCAAGCAAACCTGCCGCTCTAACTGAAGGAACTGCATGAAAATTAAAACATTTTTTTTTTCCTTTCTTGTGCAGCAGTATTCCACAAACTCCCTCAGACAGGCAGGAACAGCACAGAGGATGGAAGGGACACAAATGGTGACAGATCCATAAATGCCCACACAGTTACATAATGAAGCTGAGGCGGCACGGCACGCGTGTCTGTGCCTTTGGGGAAGGAGGAGAGCAGCTCGGAGGAAGAGAAGGAAACCACGTCCCCATAGAGCAGCACTGGGCTCTGTGCAGTTCTTACTCAATTTCCCCTCTTCACCAAAGATAAATATTTTAACATGGGGCGATCAGGCAGCTGAGGACACAGTCACAGAGAACCTACTTGCTTACGAACATATCTGAAAACATCCCTTGGTGAAACTGCACCGTGAATGGTGTATCACGACACGCAGCCTACAGGCAACCATGTTTATACCGAGGCAATTAACACGCGGTGGGTTTCCTGCACTCTTATTATCGTTGGCACTCACACCCTGAGTACCAGCAGGTTATGGGCTATTCCTATAAAGTTAACAACAAAACAGCACTGATTCGAAATGTACTCACTGTTATTTGTCAGGAACTCCTATATTTACTTTATGCCATTCTCAGGGGAGAGCCGGACAGTTGTCTCAGTTCTGTAAGGAAAAGATATTCAAAATAAACTTTGCGAAGGCTCTTTGCCAGGCACACTCACAGCCTTCGGGACTCGACACCCACCCGCCCTACCGGGCTGCACAAAGCCACCGCCTCTCACCGCAGCACAGCCCGAAACCCCCGAATCCATCACCGCTATCGCCGGGACCGCAACTTCGCAACAGCGGCCCCACCGCTCCCCGGAGCCGAGCGGCGGCGGAGGAGGAGGCAGCAGAGGAGGGGCTGCCCCGCCGCGTGCCGCCCCGAGCCCCCCGCCCGCTGCACGCACTTGCTGCCGTGCTCCGCCGGCCGCCTCCGGACGTTCCCCGCCGCCCGCGCTCGCCACTCACCCCGCGCCCTGAGGTGCGCGGCCCCCGCCGGTCGCCCCGCGCTGCCGGCCTCCGAACGCCGGGGGCGGCCCGCGGCGGTGAGGGCAGGGCAGGGCAAGGCGGCGGGCGGGGCCCTCGGGCGGGCCGGGCCGCCCCCCGCCCGCAGCTGCTGGCCGAGGCCGCGCCGCTCTGACACCGGCGGGCTGCGCTTCCTCTTCCTCGCGGCAACGACCGCTGCTCCCCCGGGCGCCGTGCCCACCCCGCTGCGGGCAGGTGCGGAGCTCGCCACCCGCCCTACCTTGCCCTGCCCCGTCCCGTCGCTCGTCGCAGCCCCGAGCCCGCCCGCCCGCCTACCTCCTGCAGCGGGCAGCCCCGTGCCCGCAGCTCGCTGCCGCTGAGCGGAGCCAGCCGCAGCCGTGCCCCCTTCCCCGGCACCCTGGAGCGCGGCGAGCGGCGCTATCCCATCCCGCGGCCCCGGACCCGCGGTCCCCCGCCGCCGCCGCTCGCACTTCCTCTTCCTTCCTCCTGCTGGCCGGGCCGCGATGTGCAGCCCGCGGGGCTCCGGCACCTGCGGGGACGGGACGGGCCCAGCCGCCTCTCTTCGGCCACGGCTGTGCCTCCTCCCGCACGGCTCCTGCTGAGAGCTCCCGCTGTCCTCCCTGCCTTTACAGCACGGTTGGTTTACTTCCTTTCACCATCAGAACCCACACCGCCGCTCGGCCCCGCGGCGGGCACTTTGCCACGCGTGTCGCTACGCCCCGACCCTATAGCGAGCAGCTCCGAGCCCCACACGGGGAACCCCGAGCACAACCGCGCCCGGCCCGGCCGGGAGGGGGCGGCAGTGGCACGGCTGGGAGCCCCTCAGCTCACCGCCCAGCCCCGCACTGCTAGCGGTGACATACAGCGGTGCTCAGAGGCTCCTGGCCCCCCAGCATCGCAGGCACCCCACAGGGCTGCACCTCCGTCACAAGAAAGACTTGTGGCACAAGAACTGGCAAAAGTGAGTCCTGCAGGCTGCAACATGTCACGTAACGGTACATGAGCTCTGAGCAATTAATTGAGCGTGAGGCAGAAAGTGGCATGACTCACCTGAGCCACGCGCTGCTGTATTTATAAGAGCGGAGCACAGGCACTGTGTGGTTCTGCATAGCATCTGAGGCATCTCCACGGCAGGAATTCCCCACAGTTATGAGACTCTTCATCAGAGCAACTGGGCTTTGGGCCCTCCCCCAGTGGTAAAATCCACAGAGAAGCCAGACTGGAATGTGTTGGTTCCTATGAATATACATTTCAAAGTACCTTCTTCCACTGCTTTGTTAAGGTAAAAGTCTGAAACTGAAAATACAAGGTCCACATAGATATTACTTTAGAAAAATATTTCTTCTCTGAAACAGTGGTAAGGCAATGGCACGGGCTGCCCAGGGGAGTGGTGGGATCACCATCCCTGCAGGTGTTCAAGAAACACACAGATGTGGCACTGAGGGTCACGGTTAGTGGGCAATATTGATGATGGGTTGACAGCTGGACTTGATGATCTTGGAGGTCTTTTCCAACCTTAAGGATTCTATGATTTTGTGTTATGAAGCCACTTATCAAAGCATCTCTAGTGTTCCTAATGGCCCAGTGAGCCCCCTGCTCACCCACTGACAGCATTGCAACTGTTGCTCCAATAGCACTATGCTTCTTCTCTCCAAAACTTGCTTGGAACGTGTATTTACTGAAGTGTGTGGATGCTGTGGTCATGTTCTAATTTATTTAGTGGCAGTCCTTCCCATGGTGTCTGCTGCCAAACATGTGCTGTTGTTCTAACTGTGCTGTGTCATAACTTACTGGAGTTGTTCTGCTGTTGTGAGCATAAGAAGTTTGCTAAATAATTCCATAAAGCCAGAAGAGGGAGTGCAGGAACAGAAAACACACAGAATTAAGCATTTTAATTGATGCGGCTATTTAATCTGCAACCTTAAAAAAAAAGTAAATCCAGGAAGGACTGGTGTCCTGATTAGCGCTCTGACGACAGGAGCATCTCAGGATAGCACAGGGGTGCCAGCCACCTGCTGAAACCCAGCCTGGGGAAACCTCAGTGTGGCTGTCCCAGAACATAGAGAGCATCACAGCCATTAGTCATTTTTTGCCAGTGAAAACCTTAGATCCTGAGATGAAAGAGCTCCTGGCAATTTTGGAGGAAAGCAGAGTTTTGTCACAGTATTTCTGGCCAAGCTTTCCTGAGGCACTGATTATCCAAGATGGTTTCTCTTAAGCTCATTGGCAAGGATGGATGGATTATATTGTGCTTATGGGCTCTATGCATCATCCTTAATAATATCAATATTTTAATTGTATGCAGTACGATTACTAAAGAATCTTATTCATAACCTTTAAGCATACCAAAGTGCCAGCTGTGATGTGAAGTACTGCTGCATTTGGTCTTTTTAGAAGCCACAGATCAGTTTCCCTTTATTATGGCAATGCTAGCTGTCTCTTGTGTCCAAGTAAGGGCATTTACATTTGCATGCCTACATGCAATTGTGACCTGTCAGATATTTCTGTACAGGTCTTGAAGATCTGACCTAAATTCACAGTGACTTCAGTAAAAATGAACTGTATCAGAAAATTCAAGCTTATTTCTCTAAACTGCAGCATGCTCACAAATCTCCAGTCCTAAACTGTAGTCATCAGTTCACTCTTGCAGAGTCAGCGGTTTGCTCTTGCAGGCCTATATGTGTAGGAATTTTATGTTCATGCACGCATCTAGTGAACATCCAGCAAAGAGTACTCAAGGCCCCTAATGATGTGAGCGTTATTATGACTGAGTTTAGTGTATCTATTCAACCTGTAAATCTGTCGCTGGATATACATTTGTATAAAACATACATAGAAAAGAAGACAGCCTTTGCAGAATGGCCAGCTTAATGAAGAAATAAATACTTCACATAGAAGGCATGTTTTAATTAACCTGTGAACGATGCTATTCTAACGAGCAGTTTAGATCTTTTTATGGACTCATTACCATCTCGTCTGGGCAGATTTATAATAAAATAAATTGTTAAGAATTATGATAGGGAAGCTGTAATATTTATAATCATCGCACCAATTATGAAATCCAAGCATATAAAAGCAGGAAAATGAAGAGGTCAAGAATGGCTGTCATAGTTGTCATGCCAATGACCTACTGTTCTTCGTTACAGACAAACAGATCTCCACAAACTGCTCTGACTGCGATTTTCTTGCTGCTCTACACTCATGCATGCCTATGAAGTACCTCTTCAGGAGCTCATGAACAATAAATCTGTAATTTTGTCACTTTGTTTGAAGGAGAAAAACCTAGGAAAAGCAAAAATTTCGTTAAGTTTAAAAATGAGACAAACAGCAATGCAATGTTGAAGCTTAGCAAGCTGCAGATGGAGGCAACTTCTGTTGGCTTCTCTCCACTGCACTGGTGTAATGTGTGCAGTTTTAAGTACACAGTACAAGCAGGACATAAAACTATTGGAACTGTGGCCAAAGGATGGCTACAAAGATGGAGAAGGCTCTAGAGGGCAAGATGCGTGGAGGAGCAGATGAGATCCCTGGGTTTGCTGAGCGCAGAGCAGTGGAGTTGAGGGGAGGCTTTACTGCGGCTGCAGCTCCACAAAGGGAGCGGAGGGCAGCGCTGAGCTCTGCTCTGTGTGACAGCGACAGGGCCCAAGGGAATGGCATGGAGCTGTGTTAGGGGAGGGGCAGGTTGTGGTTTAGGGAAAGGCTCTGCAGCAGGGGCAGCTGATCCTGATAGTTCTGAACATCCCTTTAAATTCCAATAAACCAGCATAGGTTCCCGTCTGTAGGAAAAGTTCTGGATCATCTTCAACTAACTAGCTGAACTAGCAAGTGGTTAGTGATTTACCTACAGTTGATTAGCAGTCATCTTAGCTTACAGACCATTGACTTTCCGTGACATTGAATCTTACCAGGAAAACGCTTCCATCAGTGCCTGTGAGAGGGACATGCTGCCAATCACCTGTCCCTGGATGCTGGCAGATACTTTCCACTTGCCCTGTGCAACACCAGCAGCTCGTGAGTAATGAGTGAGAAGAGTTTCACAGAGGTGACAAGGGATCTTGGGTCCTCTGTAGCTCCAAGATCAGATGCCTGACAGGAGCTGGCTAGAAGGAGAGACAGTAAAAAAAGTCCTTGGAGAAAACAGAAGAGAAATTCTAATCACGTTTTTAAGACATAACATGAGTTGTTTGCTGCATCTTGTGTTTCTTCTCCACAACACAGTGACATTCCTTATGTCAGTCATTAGATTAACGTATTATGATACAGCCTCCTACTTGTTTTGACCACATGTAAGGGTCAATATCTTCCTTACTCATCTTGTTTTCTTCCTTTTTATAAGATAGAGCTGGGCAGTTGGGGAATTGCCCCAAGAGCCCTTAATCCCCCATACAATTGTGGGTGAACCATACCAGCTTTAGGAATGCATTTCCTACACTGGGTTGCTCTTTCCTTCTGTTCTAAACTTTATTTTAGCTTTGTTAATTTAAGCTATAACTTCTCTAAGACTTCTTTTTTTTTTCCCTCTCTATTTGTAGGTAACACAAATTTCAGCTCCAGTTTCATGTAGGGTCTCTTGATACCACTGCAGCACAGTTACTATTAATAATCCTAACCTTGTGAAGAAACTCAGCACGTTTTGATTGAAGTTTCTGCTCCTTCACCACTTTACCATTCTGTTTGATTTGTAGGTAATCACATCACTGGACAGTGCATAAACCATAGAACACTTAAATGTGAAAAGGCACAAAACTGGGGGGCTGTCCACTCCTTCAACAGGCTACAAACCTTGAATGTTCACCAGATTTTAGTCAGCTTGTTTTCTAAGTGGATTAATATTTGATAAAAGCAGCCTATTTTAATCAATTGAGCAGCTGTGTTGTATGTGCAGTTGAGGTCTGAGGGATGCCAACCACATCACGTACTGCTAATACGTGATCTTAAATATTAAAAAACCTTTCCATCTTCCTGAGTAACAGCAGTGTCACTTATACTGCAATAAGCTATGGATGCAGCTCAGCACCCACAAACTGAGGGTAAATGCCTTCCTATCTCTTGAACATGGGCTTTGGCACAGGGGGAAAACAGGCAAATATAGAGTGTAACAGAAGTAACAACGTTCTCTCCAGCAAAGCACAGCTTGCTTTGCTGCTAATCAAGGCCAAATCTTCCTGTCCCAAACTGAAGCACAAAGAATACTGCTGCACAAATAAACCCTCCCAAGGGCTCATTCACAAGGCTGTTGATGGATTTGTGGCTTCCTTGCTGCAAATAAGAGACTATTCGTTCTACCTTCCATTTTAATCCTTTCCTAATACTAATTGATAAAAAGCAATTGTTGGCAGCAAAGTGGTAGGAAGAGTGCAAGCTCACTGCTCAGAGATGCCCTGGATGGCTGCTTTGCTAATGTGGTGATGGATTCATGTGTGTATGTGGCTCTCCAGCAGCTTCAGAAGCTGTACAGTGCACTCCCAAATGCATTCCAGCATTTGCACTTAGCCTTTTCTTTATCTGCATTTATTATTTAATTATTACGAACAATCACTTTGCCTATAAAATATTTTTTTCTGTTGTCATACTTTAGTTTGCACATTTCTTGATGTTCAGTGTTGTTCATGCTTGAAAACCATTTCTTACCCATGGCAAAAAAAAAATAAAAATAAAATCTTTAGGCATCAGAGCTGTTTACAAAGAACTCATCTGAGCATCTTAAGCCTTGAACATATATTCTTTACCTTCATATCCTAAATAGCATTCACTTAGTTCACATAGGACAAACACACACAAAATTGGACTGCAGTTTTCAAAAGAATCCACTGCAATATATGTGAATCTGCAGAGAAATTGCAAAGACTTAAGCAATATGTTCAATTACACCACCATTGGACTGCAGGTTCATTTATGTTCCTCTGAAGAGCTGAGTTCACATTGGGAATATTCTGTTGTGTTGTAACCCAGTGGAGGGATGAACCACTCTTGCACACCTCTGTGTCAATGTGTTTCTCTGGAATACTTATATCATCCATTTTTCACACCTCCTTTTGGCTTTCCCTTTTTGCCTTCTTCACCTTATTCAACAACTGTCAGTGTCGAGACCTTGCAGAAGTTACAGACCATGTATACATTTTTCATGGGCACTGCATTACATTTCTCCTACATTCCATTTTTAAGAATTCTCACCTCTGTTTTCAGTGATCTTTTCCCCAGCAAATAGTCTCTGCTTCAAAGCTGATAACCTGCAGCAAAGGGGCAAGGGATGGAGGCTGTGGGTCCTGAGCCTCCCCAGCAGACCATGAATCCAAAGCTCTCACCAGAGAGCAACCATCATTCTGCTAGTGTGACCAGTATATATATATTTGTACATATATATATGTACAAAGGGGAAGGTTTTAATCTGGCAATTCTAAATGATAGAGGAAATCTGATGATTTTTCAAGTCCGAAGCTGCCTAAAGTTCTTGTTATTTGAAGCAACGCAGAAAGTATAATGGAGTGTTCTATTCAACACAGAATAAAAATGCATAGGATAAGGAGTTATTTTGATTAAAAAGAAAACATTTTTCAGATCAACTCAAAAGGATTTAGAGCATGGGAAGAATTTTCCAGTTCAGCTAACAAATGGACGGACACTTTACTTGAGTTGCTCTAATTCACACCCTCTTTAATGGCATTACATTCAACGGATTGAGCACCTGCAACTCCTATTCAAGTTGGACATTTAGTATTTATAAAATCAATGGGAGCATCTGGATGTGCAGCACTTGTGGAAAAAAACCAAGCCTTTCATTTATCAGGAGTGTGTAAGCAGGGTTAGAAGTGCCTAACTTCACACACCCCACTTGGAAGTGTTGTTGGCCACTACAAAAAGACTGCAATATCCCTGCCTCACAGGGAGCCTTAATTCTTGCCCCGGGATACAAGATGCCCCTGCTGACTTCCCACTCTAAATTGGGAAAAAATCAGCCCTCTTATGTTGCAAGGGCTAATTAGTCAATGTCTGCAAAGATTTCTGGAGGTTAAAAGCATATCTGTGCTTTCCCCTGACAGATGGCCATGGTTTTATTTTAAAGGTTTTCTTTAAAAAAGCACTGTTTTGTGGTGTGGAAGCACTTACTCTCTTCAGCATCCACTAGTGCAGGCAATTCATTTGGAACCAGTGTACAGATGGAGAAACAGGATGGCAAAGCTTCTGTTCTGGCTGTGAGTGTTCAAAGAGAAGAAACGATAACGTTGATCGACTTTATGAACCAGGGTTCCCCGCTGTCTTGCAGCAGTGTAAAATATCTTAAAATGCTGCCAGTTCTGCTTTCTCTTCTCATTCCCGTCTCTGATAGTATTACAGAGTACTTTCAGAAAACCTATGGGGAATCTGATCGTCTCTGTTACTGAAAGTAGCTCGCTATGCTGTGTTCCCACACCTGTCCTCATGCCCTGTTGCAATTAGCATCTTGAACAGATCCTTGAGCATATGTTTGCTTTGTCATCTTGTAGAATATTCCTCTACACTAACCAAGGCAAGCTGTCAAAGGCTTTACAGAAAGCAACTATTTATGATTTAAGATAAAAATCAACGCTGTGATCCTCTGCTGCAAAAATTTGTGCAGCATCAGAACAGCAAGAAGACTGTTCTCAAGCTTTTGTTAGTTAGCTCATCAATTTCTCAGGACATATATTCTTTTACATCAGCTGTGACATATGGGAGAATCCACTGGAAACATGGAGTGCAACAAATTCAAGCTTGCTAAACATATAAAGCCTGCCCATCAAGACAGCACTTTCTAAGGGATGATATTGTTGAGTCTGGATTACTTCTATGGACATCAGTGCAGTACACTCGTTGATTAAGAGTATGATAAACTTTCTAAAGGAAGCAATGAAGATGTTTCCTACTGGCAGAGTTAAGTCTTTTTTTTTTTAAGCCCTTAAATAGGATAACTCATCCTCCCCGTTCAAACATCTTTGAGATGATACTGTTTCCTCGGAAACTTTTCTGGGAAATTTGCCCTCTCACAGGCTTTTAGGTTGGCTGAATTACAGAAAGTTTGATCATCCTAGGAATTATTTGATTTTCTGTTAGTTTTGCTTATTTCTTCTCCCACAGTGTTTGTCCTTCTATATGCATGTGAGCTGTACATGCGTTGAGAACAGCTCTCAGTCCCTGTATTGTGTTGGGTGCACTGCTGGCATCTGGGTTTGACAGTTGACTTGATGTGAACATAATCTTGACTCCTTTTAGAATACCTTCCCTTTCTATTGGGAAACAGAGTCTAAAGCACTGGCAAGATAAGGGAAAGGATGAGAAGCTTTCTCTGAGAAGTAAGCAGCCCTTCCATATTAGGCCACCTGTTTGAAGATGGTGCAGACACTGTTCTGTCCCAGCTAGAAACTGGACTCTTCTGGCTTCCAAATTTATTTGAGGAATGCTCATCCTCTTTAGTAGCAGGTGGGTTTTAACACGCCAGAAGAGGGACATTCTCAGGTGGCAGTCCCAGGTCCACATACTTCAATATCAGTTGCTCTACAGGCATAGGTGTTCACATCTTAGCCTGAAACACTTGTCTGGGCTGAGGATTTTTTGTGGCTGAAATTTCCACAGTGCCTACCCATCTCCCTACTGCTTTTTTTTGAGAAATCAGCCAGTTATTTGTTTGAAAGAAATACTGATCATCAAAGGAAACCTAACACCCCTTGCTATGATTCTAATTGGCTATGATCTATCTCGTAATGTATCCGTATCTTGTTTTGATACTGGCATTATTATCTACATTTCCCTCTGCGGGATTAGCTTTGACTTCATTCTGTGTCCTGTATTGTTAGTCAAACATTTCAGATATCACAGGTCTGATTGTTGGGGGGCAGGGGGATGGGGGGATTTTTCTTGGTTGGTTTGTAGTGCTTTTTCTTAAAACTTGAAAAGATATATTGAAGCAGAATCTGGTAGCTTTGACCAGGTCTTGGTAATTTTCAGAGATTGTAACTAAATTGCTCTTCCTTTAGCATAACAGAAGTCAAACAACAGCAGAAAACAAGCTGATGGAATGAACGACTTTGTTCATCTGCACTTAGGCCAGAAGCTTTCTCTACCTTTATCTCACTGCTTATTCCAACTGCATTGCTTGGCTTTTCCATTACTGCTTTTCTGATGTGCCATGTTCATGCACTTGATTCTCCTACAGTGAATGCCTCAATGTCATTCCTTCTTCTTGCACTGCTTACTCCCAGAAATATATTCGGATCACAAGGAATGAAGTGAGCCTCTTTACAGTTGGTTTAGTGTGGCAATATTTATGGCTTCACTTCCCTGTGGCTGGTTCTCAGTGTTATAAAGGTCTGTCTCATCTCTGAGGTGATTTAAACACATTTCTGCTCTTTTTTTTTTTCTTTTTTTCTTTTCAATTCTCTGGTGCTGCTGCTGAGAAAAGATAAAAGAGTTTCTAAAGGAGCACTGCAGTCTCTGTAAGCAGGAAATCAAATCCATCTTGGGACTCCCCCAAAACAGATGAACCTCATTCTTTTGCCACTCACCTCTTTGGTAGCATTATTCCCAGTCATGCTGGTGGCAGTTTTCCTTTTTGTTTATGTGCACTTTGCTTGCTATATTTGGTTCTTCATCTCTACCTGGCCTGCTCATCTTAGTGCTTTACCAGCCATCAGGTCATCTTTCTCTCCCTCTTAGTCATCATATTTGTCCAAGGCTTTGTGGTTTTGGAATGATAGTGGGAGGCTTATTTGATCTCAGAACAGAAGCAGCTTTGTGGCCCTTGTATCTTCCGTCACCTATCTCATCATCAAAAAGATATTTACACAAGAGCCAAGTGATTTCATTTCTTTTTTCTCCCAAGATCTCCTTTCCCATGACTTGTTGCCATCCTATTACTTCAACTCCTGGGCTCTGACACACACTCATCAATAAAACAGCAAGACGAAGGCACAGCAACACAAAACCCAGTTGAGTCCTATTTCCCCAGCTGATAAAATGTATCTTTCTGCTCATCCTGTTCATCTGTAAGAGCTTTGTTCTCTGTGGTGATGAGCCCTCAGCACTGCCATTTGGATTTTGCAGTGCAAATTCTTTCATAAATGTTAAAACAGCTAACCCTAATGGCTGCTGATGGGTTTTATTTTATTTTATTTTTTGCTTGCTTTTTACCTGCTGCTCTGGACAGTCCTCTCTCAGGAGATCACACATTACTAGTTTGGGAACCTTCCAGCACTCACTCAGTGCCTTAGGAAAGATTATTGCTTGTTTGCTCTCTTTGCACCTTGCACGTTCACAGGATCAAAGTGTCTGCTTAGAGATAACTGTTCATGCCATCTGACACAGCAAACATCGCCTTTCCTCTCCTTTAAGCTGCCTCAACATCCCATTACAAACTCTTGTGGAAATCAGAAATTCATTGAAACACTTTAAAAATATTTTCCAAGGGGTTGGCTTTTGGTTCTTGCTTTATACGATCACGATATCAAAACAAGGAGTGTACACGTGTCAGAAACACAGACACCTTGCAGAGGGCTGGAAAGGGAGCGTTCACGCCGATTTGCACCATGCAGTTGGATACACTGTGCTGCAGATTGCTTGTGAACCCCAGTGCTGCCAGCTGTGCTGTAATTAAGGCAGCATGCCTGGTGTGGGGCAGGCAGCTGCTTGTTGTTCGAAGGTGTTACTTTTCCTCCAGAGATGGGCTAAGTGAAGAGTTACCGCTCTTATTCTTTTGCACAGTCTCATTGTCAGCATGCTTCTTCCAGGTTTTCCTATCATTGCAAAGTCAATTTTTATACAGAAAAACGGGAACATCAAAGACCCCCTGTGAAATATGAAGGTACTGGAAAATCCGTTTTCTCCTTCTCTGAAGAATTTACAAATAAAGCCATAGGGATTTATTTCTTTTTGTTGTTGTTGTTGTTATTTTTGTTCTTTTGTTAGTTTGTTTTATTTTCAGCCTGATGATGTTGAGATTGGAAATAGGAATGCCTTTCTTAAAAGGAACACTATAGGGCAGGGGCTTCTGGATAGTTTCAGACAGCCTATTGTTGCAAGGATAGTAAAAATAGATTACAGAGTCAATCTGGAAGGGATGAGGAAATCTAATTACTCGCTGTAATTAGTTGCATCCCAAGATGAGGGGGCTGGGTGCTGGAATGGCATGACTCCGCTGCCACACATTAAAATCATGGGGCCTCAGTTGTTTTTTTTCCTGCTGAGGGTCTGGTGCTTGGCTGCCTGCTGCAATCACAGGTCTTGAACAGACCTATCTGATGTGGGATGCTGTATATGTTTGCAAGAAAAACAGAACACTGGAACACTTCCACAGGATCAGAGAAACTCTATTATTCCCAACCAAGCCTATTGACTCAATCTCTGGGGTCTTTTCTCAGGATGAAAAGCTTACAGAGCACATTGTTGACCTAAAATATACAATATGTTACAAAGAAGGGTCACATTTTTGTAGCAGTTCTGTTCTGGAATTTCTGAAAACAGTATGTTTTACAGACCCCAATGTACTTGCAGTACCTGCGTAGTTTTATCAGCTCTACAGTTGCCAATTTCTCTCTGCAGTTTGTTCTCAAGAGCCTTTTAGTATATTTTCCCTAGGTGATGAGCAGTTCAGAGCCAGTTCCTTTTGAGGTGCTGCATTTGCAGTCATCTCTTTTATGTGAGATAGAAGGAGACCTTAAAATGAAAGAATAACCTTGAGGAGAGTTCTGGAAAAGGTAGGGAAAAAAAAAAAAAAAAGAAGGAACTGAAAATAGGGAACCAAAGAGCTCCTAGGAAGTGGCTATATAGTTTTAAGCAAGGTTACTGGGATGAAAGAACCAAAGCAAACTCAATTTATTCTGCAAAGCCCATCAGTGAGACAATTGATAAACACAATGTGATTCACAGAGGATGGTTTTGCACTGTACATCTGCTCACCTGGGGACATAAATCAGCTTCAAAGCCCTTTTTCTCCAAATCAGAAAACCTTGTGGCAGCTGTTCCCTCTCTCCTGTTGCATTTGGTGTAAATTCAGAGTGATCTCAGTCTCCTGATCATGCTTGTCACAGATGGGTGCTGCTGAAAACAATTAGTAATTAATTTATAGAGGATCAAGAATAGTGGAAAAACATTATTCATTCAATTAAGACAACTGGGTTTGCTGGCTCTGGAAGCACAACTGCTTGTTAGACAATGGAAAGGGAGTTCTGCCCTGTTCTTCTTTTCCCCATTTATTTCCTTAGGCAAAAGCATAACCCACAAATGGGATCTACATGCAGATTTTCTGCTAGCTAGAGGGGACAAGAATCAAGAATCACTTGGAAAAGCAAATAGAATGTTCCCCCAAAATTTGCTTTTTTATTTTTACTCTGGAGAATGAGCAGTGAAGCTGTTAAGACACAAATAAGGAATGTGGGCTCCAATCAGCCTGATTAAATCCTCACCTCTGATTTCAGCAGGACCAGAATTTCCATCCTAATGAAAACACCTTTTCATTTAATAATCTCGACGAGAACTGCCACAGCCTCGGTAACATCATTAGCAGAGCTTGTTTCTGAAAGTTGCTTGTGATTTCTGATGTCTGTCTGGAGACACCTCCAAGTGCCAACCACGTGTCCCTGAGTGTCACGGTCCTGTACAATAGCACAGCTGGGGGCTGCTGCTTGGACATGGTTTTGTTTTGTGTCTAAGAAACAAGAACAAACCAGAGAACAATGGGCTGAGTTTGGTATTGATATGCTCTACTGAATATCCAGAGTCGCTTCACTGGCTGGGGGAGAGGAGGGCAGGGGGAGGGGGGCATTTTCTGGATGTCTTATCTTTGAGAAGGGGCAGAACTTCATCTGGTGTAATATGGTGTAGTTGCACTTCTGCCAACAGTGGCAAGCTTAAGGTTATTGGAATTGCTCTTTCTCCTTTGTTAATGCTTGGATGAGCTCACAGTATGTTGCAGTATGTTGGGTTCACAACTAGAAGCCTGTTTGGAGGGATTTCTTCTGTTCCAGCAGAACACAATGTCCCCGGGCAACTCCTATTCTCAGCTCATCTCTCCCTGCAAAACTAGTGGAACAATAAACCTGTCAGAATAACAGGTTGCTGGCTGCTGGCTGGGGGATTCGTCCTACAAGGCCTACAAGAGGCTGGGGTCTCTGCCTGCCCACTGTGCTGCTGTTTCTGCACGGCATTACACAGAAGCTGCATGAAGCTACACAGCTACTTTGCAGTGCTCCAGGAGATGCTGTCTGTGCCTGCAGCCAGCACAGTGCTTCAGCCCACCCTTGTTTCCAGTTTCCATTTGATATGAAAGCACACTGTCATACTGGTGTGGATATGTGCAGAACTTTTTCATTCCTCTGACTTATTTTTGATCAAAATGTTACAGCTCTAAAACAAACAGACGTGCACTAGCAAAGCACAAACTGCCGTTACTCTCCCATCATCCTGTGAGTGAAACAAATGTACCTTCCTAGCGCCTATCTTCAAGTCTCACTTGAAGGAATCATTTGAAGTTCTCTATTTGATCCTGACCGAACTGATAGAATTTCTCTTCTCTAAATGAAAATAAACAGAGAAATATAATGTTACCTATCACAGGGCCAGTAAGCTGGGTTCCATAGTTCTACCTTGAAGATCAGCTGTGGTTAGCAGTGGTTGGTTAGCAGTGTTTTTAGAGATTCCTATATACCCGAGTGCCAGGAATGAATGCCAATAGTCCACAGATAATGAATGCTTTTTGCCCATGTCCTGTCTCAAGGAGTGCTGTTAGAAACTGCTCTGTCATTAGCTTGTTTGAGTCACATATTTTGCCAGTTACAACATTCAGAATGGTTAGGGAGATATAACAAACATGAACCCTGGATAATTGTAGCTGTCCAGGAAGGGAAGCAAAGTGGACTCATATTTTGTCTCTAATCATTTTCTTTCCAGGAATACTCAGCTGCAGAACAACAATACAGTTAATAAAGGTACCTAAAAGCTTCTTCTGCTCCTGCTAGTTTAATGAATGTGCAGTATTTGTCAATGTGATTGCATTATAAAAGTGCAATAGGGAATCAGGAGTTCAGGAGAGATGCTCTATTCTCTGAAATATCAAGAAGGTATGTCAGTAAATTATACCATTCCTGTATCCTACAAGACCTCCTTAGCACTGACAGGATAGGTGCTTTAGGAAAAAAAAAGGAACAAAAACATATACTGCGTGGGAGCAGTGAGCATTGCTTTCCCATGGTAAGAAATTACATTGGCCCCTGCTGATGATCCTTCTGATCCTGTGCCCTGAGAAGCCCTGCTTTCCATCAGTTCTGATTTTGTGATTATTCATCGTGGTTCCAGAGAACGTCATCCCTTATGGCAAAGGAATGGAACTGGATTGTCTTTAAGGTCCCTTCCAAACCATGCCATTCTGTGATTCTATGATAACTGCAGTACCATCTGCTCAGCTCAACATCATGCCTGGCATGAGGAAGGTTTGCAAGATCAAACCCAAACATTGCACCTTCCATTGGCTACTTTAAGAAAAGACAAAGTGAATACTAGTGAGCCACGGTGGGCTTATTGAGAGGGCTTTAAACTAGGCATGAAGGGAGAAGGGGATGAGTTTCACTAGAGATAAGCCTGCAGGAACAATGCAAGGGCTGGGAGTGAGCCAAATGACTTAGCTGGAGTCCAGCTACATTAATGCAAGCAGAAAGGCCAACAAACAGAAGGAGCTGGAAGCCGCCGTGCAGCAGGTAAACTATGACTTAGTTGCCATTACAGAAACAGTGGGATCACTCCCATGATTGGAGTGTTGCAAAGGATAGATAAGGAAGGAGGGGCAGTGGTGTGTCTCTCTGTGCTAGAGAGTGTTTCAGTGTCGTAGAACTTGGGGCTGGCAATGATATGATTGAGTCTGTGTAAGTAAGGATCGGGGGAGGGCCAACAACACAGACATCCTGGTAGGGGTCTGTTAATAGACCACCTAACCAGGTTGAAGAAACAAATGAGGCATTCTATGAGCAGCTGGCAGAAGCTATGCAATCAGCAGCTCTTGTTCTCATGGGGAATTTCATTTTCCCTATATTTTGGAAATATAATAAAGTACAGAGAAAGCAGTCAAGGAGGTTTCTAGAGTGTGTGGAAGACAACTATGTGATGCAGCTGGTAAGAGAGCCTACCAGGGGAGGTGCCCTGCTAGACCTGCTGTTCACAGAGAAGGACTGGTGGGAGATATGGAGGTCAGGAGCTAAGTGTCTGGGAGACTGTATAGAAGAAATGGACCTGGTGTTATAGGTTAACTCTCAGCTGAAAATGAGCCAGCAGTGTGCCCAGGTGGCCAAGCAGGCCAATGGCATCCTGGTTTGTATAAGAAATAGCCTTGCCAGAAGGAGCAGAGGGGTAATTGTCCCCCTGTACTTAGCTCTTCTGAGGCCACAACTCAAGTACTGTGTCAAGTTTTGGGCCACTAAATACAAGACAGACACTGAGGCCCTGAAACATGTTTAGTGATGGGCAACAAAGCTTGTGAGAGGTCTGGAGCACATGCATTATAAGGAGCAGTTGAGGGAACTGGGGTTGTATACTCTGGAGAAAAGGATATTCTTGGAGACCTTATTACGCTCTACAGCTCCCTGACAGAAGGTTGCAGTGAGGTGGAGGTCAGCCTCTTCTCCCATTGAACTAGGGACAGGACTAGAGGTAATGGCCTTAAGTTGTGCTGGGTAGGTTCAGGTTGAATATTATGAAACATTTCTACTTTGAAAGAGTGGTGAGGCACTGGAACTGACTGCCCAAGGAAGTGTTGGGGTCACTGTCCCCTGGAGGTGTTCAAGAAAAGGGTAGATGGTACTAAAAAACATGATTTCGTGGGGAAATATGGGTGGTAGGTGGACCATTGGAGTAGAAGATCTTGGAGGTCATTTCCAACCTTAGCAATTCTACAGTTCTGTGATTCTGTGAGACTGTGCATTGATGAGGTTACCAGCCTCTGGTAGGATCACTCCTGGCAGATTTCTGCGCATGAGCCATATTTCAGTGAGGACTGTGCTGATTCTAATTGTAAGTGTGAGGTCTCAGCAAGAGAAGAACTCACACTGCTGGTGATGGTGGAGAAAGCAGTGCTTCTCTAGTTCCTCCAACTGTTCGTGACTGGCTCCCTCCTGTTACTGAGAAAGGGGAAGTTTTGGTGTGTGTACCTTGTTCTGGGAAAAAGGACAGGGCTGCAGTTACTTAGATGTGAGGTATCCTTATGGCGAGTTACCTAACTGTAGGGAAGGACCAGAAAAACAGTGTGCATACCAGAGCTGAAGTGACTAAAGCAGCCTCCCCTCTTGTCCATCTTAGAACTGGGTGTCCCTCTGCAGGGCAGATGGAACAAGTATAAGTATTTTATGTTGGAATTATCTCTGACAAATAATGAAAACATTAATTTGCATCTCCAAACGTTAATAAAAAATGTCAGAATCTGGGCAGCGGATGATGTGGCCTGGAACTGCTTATTTCAACAGGAGTCAAAGAAGGGAGGGAAAGGAGAAGAGGAAAGTAAGTGGAGAAGATGCTTGCAGCAGGCAAGGAGGGAGTGCAGTGTGCACAGGAGTTAAGATTCAAGTGTATTTAAGCCCTTTTAAAGATAGCTGTTGGGAAAGAGGGCTGTGAGATTTTGCTGCTTGAGAGAAATAAAAACATGCTATTTGAAAAGATGCACTTTGTTCCTACATGGGCACAGTAACCACTTTTCAAGTAACATTTTATGCCCTTCGCTGTCTTCATTAACAATCAGCTGAGCTCTCAGAGAAATGAATACAAACCCTGTGCCTCACTGATTTCTTGTGGGAGTACATCAGGCTCTGAATACTGATTCTTTCAGCAGGAAACAGTAATGGACTTAACACAATTAGTTGTTGGTAATGACACGGTGCCGTTCCCCCACGCATCTCCAAGTGCAGGCTGGTCACTGCAGACTCCACAGAAAACCCATTACAATGAGCAACTTCACTGAGTTAATGCAACTCATGGCTGAGGAAGGCATGAAGGAGTAAGACAGAATGGGCTGCTGACTTTGCATGTGACAGCCTGTTGTAAGTATGGGGCTGTGCCTGTATGGGTCTCAGGATTTGGAAACAAGGTCTCAGTGTAATGAGAGGATGTGTCCAGAGCCCCAGCATGTGCCAGCAGCAGAGGGCAGCTCCCACAGCTTGAGCTGGATGCTTATGCTTCACTTTGCCAGGAGAACACTTCCAGAAACAAGAACAACTGTAGCAGCAGTCACACTACAGCACACATTTTACATTACAGATTTATCACATTATTTAGATGGAAGTGTTTTCTTCAAGCTACAGCACAAGAGTGCACTGAAAGGAACCTATACCCCACAAGATACTGCTTTCATATTCCTTCTGCCAGAGGTAGTCCCTTAAGGACTAACTAAACTTGCTGAGTGAAGGCTTGCTGAACAAGTTGTCCATAACAGAATTACCCTTTCCTAACAAGCTTTCCAAAATCATTTGTGCTGAGATCTTAACTACAATAGACTTGTTTGAGCAATTAAGGCCTCACTGACAATACACAGTGAAAATACACATAATTATTTTTAGTGTTGTGTAAGCCAGGCTGTAGTGAAGAATGGGTATAAAGAAGGTCAAAACTTAGGCAAGAGCACCAGTTCTAGGCTGCTTTCCCTCCTCAGGCACAGAAATAGGATGTCAACAGCTTCCTAGGGAAAAGCCCCTACAACTGCTCTTCAGACCCATGGGGTGGCCATGCCCCAGTGCTCTGGTCTCCCCACTGACTGTATCCTCTTGCAGCCACTGCTGCTCACTCAGTGGGGAATCTTTGTTACCTGGGCCCACCAAGCCATTTCTCAGCCTGTGTGCTTCTGCCAAAAATGTGATCCAAAATACCAAATATATATCTCACCAAGATAAGTGGATTCTCCCAGTGGCAGTCCCATTAGGATAAAATCATGCACAGATAAAAAAACAGACTTTTCTCACAGCTTGAGCATAAGCTAGCACAGGTTCTCTCTGCTCTGAGCAATGAGCAATACCTGCTTTTCAGCCTGAGCCCAGACAGGAAAGCTTTCCTCTTGCTTCACAGCAGCTGCTGCCCTGTGAACTACATGAGCAAGGGGTGAGAACACAGACCCAGGAACTGATGGAACTTCAAAAAGGGTAATTCCTCTTATAAGCAATACACCACAATGAATATCAGATAACCCCAGCAGAAAAGCATGCAAAGATGCTTACCCAGCAAGACTTCCCATCCTTCAAATAGCTTAGAATCACAGATTGGGTTGAGTCAAATGAGACCTTAAGCATCATCTAGTTCCAATCCCCAAAAAAGCAAAGGAAGAAGAAAAAAAAACACTTAAAAGAACTTCAAGACTGATGAAAACTAGGAGAAACCTCTAGGTTAGGAGCCACCACAGAGAGATCTATTGCAACTGAAAGGCAAGGATATCTTAAGCTATTTTACAAGGACTGTTCAGACACTGGTTGTTTGCCACATCTTTCTGTAAGAGGGTGATCTCACCCACAATGAATCTTGAAGGCTCTTATTGGACTCTCACCTAAATTTTCCCTTTCAGATAGGGGACACGCAGCAGTTTAACACATCTTACAAAGAAAAGCAGTGAGCACAGTCTTAAAGAAAAGTGCCATTGTTATGCCAAGATGCATATGGGTACTTAGGTTGATACATGTGTGCATACAAGGTACACAAAACCCTAAGAAAAAATTTCAGCTGCTAGAGATGAGAAATGCTCACTGTGTTCTGGTACTTGAGAAAAGTGTGAAGTCATTGGCACAGAAAGGAAAAGTCCGGTCGGACGCAAGCAGATCAGTAGCTCCCAAAGGGTGTGAACAGAAACCGTGTGGTCCCAAGAACTGAACACCTTGGAGCATTTCCAAGGGAAACTTTGATGCTATCAGTACATGCTGGTCTGCAGCAGTCATCTACAGAGAAATAGCTCAGGAAAAGGCATGAGACCTTGAGAACAACCCTTTGTTTTAGTGAGTGGGAAGTGAGAAAAGGGCCTGTTTCCTTTCCTGTGCAGATGTTCTGGCACGCAGCTCATCACTGTGCTCTCAGGGCTCAAGCAAGCAGTACCACACTCACCTCGGGTATGGAACAAGGGAAGATACAGCTATCTTCACCCCTCCACACCCAGCTTTTTCCTGAAAAACTGCTGGAATCACAAAAATGCTGTACACAGCCATTTAGGCAGGTTCCCAGTAACTCGTGGAGGACTGAGATGCTTTTAACAGGTTCATTTCCCAGAGGGAAAATACTGGAATAAATCAGTGTGGGATTACATAGCCAGCACTGTCTTCATCTGAACTCAGAGAGCAACAGATTGGCTTTTGGAGCCTCTGTGCTAGCCAGCCAGAAGCAGGAGGTGCCAAACACGAGGTGGGAGAGGAAGCAGATGTGGGAGTGGAGACCAAGCGTGCAAGTGAGCTGAGCCGCAGCCAGATAAATCCCCAGACGTCTCACAGCAGGCAACTTCCCTCAGAGAGCAGAGCTGCAGCTTTCCGCAGGCCTGATGGAAAATAAAGCCTGGTAGAGAGACTGTTTATTCTGGTTCACTTCCTATAAGTGACAGGGTGACCTTTATAGCACACTGCCTGTGATTTGAGTGGCAGACTACCAACACGAGCGCCTGCCCTGCAGACACCTATAAAGCACACAGTCCTTTGGAAAAGGAAACAGCCCATGTGTTTATCTTGCTGCGAGCTGTTGGGACAGGCAGCTCTGCTGAATGGTGCTCCTTGCCAGAATACTCTCCTTCAGTCCCTGCACTCAGCCTGGAAGGAAACAGGCCCCAGACAAAACAGCATCACTTGCTCAGCTTGTTGCTGCAGCCCCAGGTCCCAAATCAGACCCAAAAGTGGAGCTGGCAGAACCCATCCCAAAGCAGCCCCTCTGAGCCCATCAACTGGCATGGTTTTTCAGAGAGACAGAGGCTATCAATAGGACTGGCTGCTCTCCTGTGAAATGACCACAGTCAATAAAACACTGGTAGCAAATAGGCCACCCATCTTCTCCCCAGCTTTCCATCTCGTACAGCACCAAATGTTCCTTGGAGAACAGTGCATCCTCCTTTGGGAACGTTCTGCCAAGTGTTATCACTGTGAGCCTTGCTTATGTCTATGAAATACTTGCAAGTCCTGTTCTTTTGATCATAAATCATCAGTTTACTGGTTTTCACAGACCTCATAACTTGCCTGTTTGCGGGAGTGAGTCTGGGTTCAGATTTTGGCTTTAAGTAGCTAAGAGAATCTGTCCCAGGTCCCAGGATTATCACCTTCCCACCTGTACATTCATGTGCTGCAGCAGATCACACATATCACTGTTTGCCAACTTGCTAAAATTACTGTTTGTCTGAAATAGGCAACCCATTGTTAGCAAACAGAAGTGGTGAGGAGAGGCAGAATAGTGCTTACAACCCAGCTGCATCCCAAATTCTTTTTCTCTATCTTGAGAAGCAACAAGCACCCTCTGTATGATGCCCTAAAGTGCTCCTTGAAGAAAGAGAGCAGTCTTTCCTGCCTGGTACATGATGAGGACCACAAATGAACGATCAGGCAGTCTGCTTTCCAAACTGCTCAGATCTTCCCCCCAAGTAACGGGGCTGCAGACAAAGGTCTGCAGGAGGGTGCAGCAATGACACGATACTACACATCCCTGCTTTTACACATGCTCTGGGTGCAAAGTGAAACCACCAGTAAAGCAGTTTTCTTTCCTCTATTCTGAACCCAGTGCAAGGCATCCCTCCTGTTAGGTTCCCAATTTCAGGAACTGAGGAGATATGAGAAGATGACAGCAGGCCTAGGCTCCAGTAAACTAAGCTCTAACAACCTTTGCTGACTTTCTTCCTTGCTCTTTATTCTTCCGGCTGTTGGCTACATTATTCTTTCTTCTAGGGGCATCGCTCGCTCAGATCCATTCATCCATGCTTTGTCCTGTATCCCGCCTCCAACACTGGCTTAACCTGGATTTCTAAGCATCACCCTCAGGAGGAAGACTTTTACTTCTTAGATGCTAAAAGCTCAGCTCAAGCCATAGTTCCCCTAAATACCCCAAAGCCCCAGCCTGCACCATCTCTCACCATGTCTCCTAGTATGTTCTTCCAAGTATTTCTCTGTGGTGCTGCGGCTTTACCTAAGTGACAAGAGAACTAAGGAGAGCACAGATGGCTGAGTCTGAGCACTAAATGCAGAGCTTTAAACCCACCAGAGTATCATAATCTCAGGACATGGTCAGGACATGGGGCTGATGACCAGCAAATGAACTGGATGTCCACATGGCTGGATTAGGGCTGTCAACACTCCTTTGCTCCCAAAGGAAATTCTCTCGCTCCCAAAGGAAATTCTCTCACTCCAAAACCACTGTTCCTACCCAAACAGGCAGCACCCTGCTTGGAAATGTGATGCCTGGTAGCTGCTGATAGCATGCTTTCACAAATTGATGGCATTGCAGGTACATTCTCCCTTCTTTCTCTGTTCCCAAGCAGAAACCAATCCTCCCGTACCTCCAACACAACTCGATACAATGCACAGAGAAAATCCTGCAGCCTGTTCATAAACTAATTACAAAAGCATCCAATATTCTGCATAACCCTGAGTACATTACTGCAGAGAAAAGGACATATTTCCCATCACAGAGGATGCCATCCAGAAGAATTCCCTGTGAGGGGTTAAAAGGACTCATAATCTCTGCAGAGAAGCAGCAGCAGCTCCATCGCTGACATAATTAAGGGTGAGACTCAGTGCAGTGCCATGAGGGACTCCCTGAAACCTGCACCAATGGAGCAAGTTCATTCCCCACCTCCTCAGGGAAGGAGCTCAGGCTGCACCTACATTTTGATATCTTCAGTGAAGGGCATAAGAAATGAGCCCTCTGGAGCCAATTGGTAAAACATCTCCTGCAGAAGGAGCCTTGCTTACAGCTGGCACCGTCCCCCTGTGCCAGGCCAGGAACGTGCTCCCATTGCTGCTGCATGTGGGGAGTGGGAAGGAAAGCGTGCCAAGTGTATGACTCACACAGGAATAAAATGAGAAGAATATCAATATTAAGCAATCTCTGACACTGGAGGGGACTCGGTCACAGCAATGTTGACTTACAGCCTGATAGAGTTGTTTTGTAGCTGCTCATTAGAATTTATGTGAGCTGATGCTTCAGCATTATAAGTGTACGTGCTTTTTTCCCTCCTGCACTTCACACAGCCTGAAGATCCTTTGATTTTTGCAGTCTTTTCTTCCTGCCAGAAGCATAAGTTTGTAACACAGGCTACAGCTCTCCTTGAAGGAGACTTCAAGCCCATGACTGCAGCCCACATCTTAAGAAAAACAAAAAGTGAAATAAAATAAATTATTGCTTTTCTTGTCTTTTCTTCTTTCTGTAGGACCACATTCACCTTAGATCTTCTATTGAAAATAAGGAATAAAATGGATCTTAGTTACCTTTCTTTTTCCAACCCAAACGGTCTCAATCCATTTGACAAATTGCTTGGCAGCAACGGTTGCTTGAAAATTAGACAGTCTGGGAAAGAAGAAATTAGCTATGCTGTGTAATATCCTACCGGCACTCAGAACATTAGCTGCTCTTCAGAAGGTTATTGGGTGATCTTTTTGCTCAAGGTAACTCAAACAAACAAACAAAAAACCAGGCAGAAGACAAGGAAATAAAAGTGCCCCTTCCCAAACATGAGCTGTAGAAATGTATTTCAACCAGGAAGACCCTTCCCTGCAATGCATTTGGAGGCAAACATCAACTTCTGTCAACAGCCATGGAGGAATGGTGTGCTACAGGAAAATAGTGCTACTCTGAGCATTTTACACCGTGCAGTCAGAAAATCAATTCATTTTGCAAAGTGGTGAGCCCTTCTGCCCTGGCCTCTGTGGATTTTGCTTTGCCTTTGTTCCCTGAATAGACAGCCCTGACTTCAGATACTAGCTGGGGGAGAGAAAACCTTTGAAACTCCATCTCCCTGTGTCCCTGAGCAGTGCTGATGGCACACAGAAAGCCGGAAGCCATTTAATGCCTTTCATCTTACAGCATTCAGGAGAACCTTACTCAGAAAAGCTCCTCAACAGCTAATTAGTCTTTAAAGTTCCCTTGCAAGGCAGATTAAGGTCACCTGGAGAGCAGGTCAGGCTACTTGTTACAAATAACTTTTTTATCCAAAATCCTTCTTTTCTTTGGTTACTGATTTACAGAAATGCTCTAGCCCCACACACGTTTTTTTTCCCCCTTAAAATCAGAGAATCATTAAGGTTGGAAAAGACCTCTAGGATCATCTAGTCCAAATGTCCATCTTTTCCCAATAACTGCCAACTAACTACATCCCTCAGTGCCACACCTAAACATTTCTTGAACACCTCCAGGGTTGCTGACTCCACCATTTCCCTGGGCAGCCCAGTCCAGTGTCTCACCACCCTTTTGGAGAATAAATGTTTCTTAATATCCAATCTGAACCTCCTCTGGCAAAACTTGAAGCCATTCCTTCTCATCCTATTGATGCTACCCTGGAGAAGAGGCCGACCCCCACTGCAATACAACCTCCTTTCAAGCAGCTGTAGAGAGCAATAACATCTCCCCGGAGCCTCCTTTTCTCCAGAGTGAACAATCCCAGTTCCCTCAACCACTCCTCATAAATCTTGCGTTCTTTCTTTCTGTTCACCAGCTGTTTTTGGCAAGTGCCAGCCAGCACCAGGGTTGTGTGTGGTTCCTACCACAGCTCCTGCCTGCCAGAGACACAGGTACCACACGGTGCCATTCAAACAACACTGCTCTGCAATCTGAGGTGGAATTTTGGTGTAGAAGAGGAAAAGAAATTGCCAGACTTCAGAACCCTGTCTTCATATATTTGGGCTGTGGATTCACAGCAGCAATGGGCTGCTTTGTCCGCCAGCCACACCATAACTCCTCAGAGCCATGTCTTCAGAAAATATAGAGCACCCAACTGCAGGAAAATTGCAATACCGTGGAGCACTGCAAACTTGTTGCGCAGGCACTTCAACATCCCCAGTGTCAGAAGTTCCTTTTAAAAAAGTCTTCAGCTTTGTGTGGTCTTCCACCTACCACGAATGAGACTGATGTAGCCAGGAGCGAATAAGCTACCCTGAAGCACAGGATCAGTCCTTGTGTGTACCACAGCTCATCCTACAGCCATCCCCCTGCAATGAGCAGACTTGGGCCAGCAGCAGCCTCTTTGAAGCAGAACCTCAGGCCTCCCACCTGGGAGGTGCATAGGCCAGCTAAACTGTTTAATTAAAATGTCTTTATCAGTCAAAAATATTAACATTGTGGGGTTGTTTTTTTTTTCTTCTGTTGTAAAGGGTCATTTCGCACACGAGTAAAATGTTTTGAAAGATTTCATATCAGCTCTAGTTCAAGCCATCTGGGAAATGTTAAATGCCACATTGAAGTATCACTCCTGTTCATTTAAGCAAAGTCAGTTTGAGCTTTAATTTCCTTTACGTCTTAAACCCCTTTCATGATCGGTTTTCTGCAGCATCATGTTTCTTATCCACTTTGACTGCATTTCATATTAATTATGGAATACTTCAGGACAAGCTTATGGGTTGCCTTCTGTTATCCTGCTCCATCCTGCTCCAAAATCTACAAGCTGCGAGCACTACGTTTTAAAATCAGTTTGCAAAAAATGTCAATGACAGGACACAGCTGGCTGTAATTTAGTGGCTACAGAGTATTAAGAATAGAAACAACTTCAGAATGCACCAAAATAGCATGGAATATTAGACCCTTGGCTGACTTAACGCCCAGCAGTCGCTGTGTGAGCGGGATGAATAGAAGAGCTCTAGAAGATCCTTTAATTCCAACAAGCAATTGGCAACTACACTTTAACCTGCTGATGCAGAGTTCTCTTTGCTGTGCCTTTTATCCTGGCTTTTAAGATAGCTCTAACCAAGACCTGGCTCACATATGCTGTACTCGGAGCTTATTTCCTGTAGGGTTTTATTACTGTCAGTTGCTGTTGCTGCTGCTTCAGAGACAAATTCAGATATTAAACACAGTTGACTTAAGCTTTGAAGCTGAACAAAGCTCTATGCAGATGTTTGACAGGAAACGGCAGTCCTGGATTCCTAGCAATTTTCAGGAATCGTTGTTTCTGATAGCTGAAGACATCTATGAACAGACACAAATGGAGCAAATGGAGTATGCAACAAGCCACAGGACAGTCCCTGCGGTATTCAGATCAGACACACGTACGGCTTTGTGGATTGGAGTCCTTCCATTCATAAATACATTGAATATTTCAAATTCTGTATGAAGAGCTCACAAATGTGAGATTTTGAATACTGCATTCATCTCTGTACTTCTCATACTGTTGACTGACTTTGTTTTTCAGCTACTATCCTCCTCAAAAAGATAATCAAACCCTAAAAAACCCAACAAATCCCAATTTCTTTTCCAAGCAGTAATATATTTTAGCCTTTTATTTCCCCTTTTGTAGAATATTTTTGCTGGGTTGCAAACATCAGACATCTGAACTAGAATCCATAACTGAGCTAGTGAATTGTTGGCAGGTCACTGAAACTGAAGGAACACTCCTGTTTTGAAGCTACACTTCTTCTGAGTATTGGACTCTGAGAAATATCTGGTATTCCCTTCACAGCTCCCTGCATATCTGTCCCAGATGTCCCATGGCTGGCAGGAATGAAGGTGTGAAGTCCTCCTCCTCCTCCACTGGGCAAACTTTGCCACAGGGGCATGCAAGTAGCCATACCTTTTCTAGTCTGCAGGGTCATGACAGGACTATGGGGATGCCCAAGTTAGTTTGGTGCATATGAAAGGGGTTCTTAATTTGGAGGTCTGTCAGCAGTGGAATACACATGGTCCAAGAACTGTAGTTTTCTGATCTCATCCATGGAACAAGTCAGTAGCTCCAGGGCAGTCCCCTGCCACATCACTTTGAGTATGGAGGAAGCGCCAGGGCCACAAAAGTTTGCAATAGGTACATTATAAGCCAGGAGCCCTAAAGGAACACTAGTGAAAATTAATAAGGCAAAAAACAATAACAACAACAATAACTAATCGTTATTTCTTTTACTTATATTTATTTGATGAAAAGTATGCACTTCACCGTTCCATGAGACAAATGAAGAAAGGACATTTTATTTTAATAAAACTGATTTACCATTGGTTTGATGGAAAAAATGAAATGCATTTACTTCTCACTATCTTATCCATGTTACTGCAGTGTCTGAACCACTCTGGCAGCCAGGGCACATGCTCTGGAGCGTACCCCTCAAGGTGCACCAGTTCAGTACTGTTGCCACCATGGCTCACAACAGTCTTTGCTGTGTAAGAGCAATTTCTGTCAATTTCTGTTTTTCTCAAAACAGGAGTCATTGGCTGGGATGACCAACTTGTTTTTCCTGTCAGATGATTTTTGGATGTATTTACCACTTTTTATAACTGGCTGAAGCCTGTGGCTTAGTGGCATTTTCATCTGCAGAGAAGCTACCTTCTTACGGTTCTCCATGAGGCTGGGCAGAAAAGATGTGCCTAACAATGACCAAGAATCAAGGAAGGAAGTCCAGAGGAGCCCAGCACAGGTCAGGTCAGTGTGCTTGTGAAGTTAGGATGAGGAGAGCTAGAGGAGATGGTTAGTTATGAGAAGAACAGTGAAAGGGAAAGAAAAGGAGGGTAAGAGAGAACAGGAAGAAATATAGTTTCAAATTGAGATCAAAGAACGCTGAGGAAGCAGTTGTAGGAAACAGCCAGCTGGGACAGGCCTGAAAACATCAAGTCTAAAATGCAGAAAGACTTCTGAATACTTAGAGTGCTCGATGTAATGAATGAATTAAAACCTATTAGGTCTTTCTTGAGCTCATAAATATTAATCTTTATACTGCCTCTCCCTAATGGGAGAGTTGGACATGATGTCCAAGCTCTTGGCCCATGTAGCACCTTTCTTGTGTCAAGATCTTTTGCAAGGGACAGAATTTCCTCTCCTCAAGGATTACCAAGAGAAAAGGAGAAAGGAGCTGAGCTGATATCTTAAGCATGTAATTTATTTTATACTATTGCCAGGTAAATTTCTACAAAAAACTTTCAGAGTGTGTCCAAGAACCAGAGTAGAAGCCTGTAGCAGTTGATCATTTGTTTTTCCTTTGCATTGGTATGCAAATTATTGACTGAGGAGTATAAATTTAATAAAGCTAACGTTTCCAGAATGTTCATTACTCTATGTCACTTTGCTGCATTTAATTTCTATGTGGAAGAAACAATAATCAAAAGCATTCAACTACTGTCTTTCACTTTTGTATCTCTGAATATTTTACTCTTTGGGAATTAATGAACTGGCTTCTGGAAAGAACTCCTGGACTCCTGCAGAAGGGCTCCTGGGCCCCAAAAAAGCAGATTTCTGGGCTCCTAATTTGCTCATGGGCTTTTGAAGAGAGTTAACAGTCATATCTGTGCATTTATTAACAGCATTTGGCACGGGATAGCTCTGGAGACATGGCTAAGAACTTATGATCTCTGTAAAGTACGAGAGGCAAATTAACCACTGATCTTTTGGGCTTCAGATTTCTTTTCCCAAAGACAAGAATAACCTCAGGTTTAGCAGCCTCAGTCCTGTAGACCACAATAGCATTGCCAAATATACCAAACCCAGATATTGTCCCCCTCCCATTTCTCATGTGTACATTCCCATTCTACCCTGAACCTATGAAGATAAGCCTACGTTTCACTCTGGGTGGGAGGAGAGCCTGAAGGGACCACAAGAAATTATGCAAGGCCAAGGAAAACATGGACGCTACCCAAAGGTGCAGTGCTAATAGTGACTGGGGAAGGATGTTAAAGAGCATGAGGGAGAGAAACCCCTTGCAGTGTCCTGTTAATGGGCGTCCCATTTGTGCCCCATGGCAGAGATGGCCCTTGGGCTGCTGAGCCCAGGAGAGTCATGCCGAAGCTAATGTATGCTGCTGTCAAGGAGTGTTGCCAGCATAGTAAGAAACTGCCGGTGGAAGGATGCTCGTATAAAGAGCTGAGATAACAGGGTGGTAAAACAGTGTATAAAAAGACACATTACGCTAAAGTGTATAGAGCGGAGTGCTGCAGTGAGGCAATGGACCATAAAAATAATGTCATTTGCCAGCCCAGAATCATTTCCAGGGCAGTAAAATTGTTTGCTGGAAAGAGAGAAGGCTGCTGGCACACACAGTTCCCACACTGGGATGGATACCTACTTGCAGTTCTGATGGAACCAGCACTGACAGAACCAGGAAAGGCAGTTGCTGTTAGCCATGCTTTGTCTGGGAGATGCTGGCCTGGGAAGCAAGTCCTGGCCAACAGATGGGAAAGAAAGAGGAAGCTGCACGGTGTTTAATTTGATCTTAATTTTTCAAGGTGAGATTTTTCTTCTTCTAGAAGTTTCTGAAGATTTTGATGAACCTAACTGAAAATAACATAAGACAAGTCATTCTATTTTTATTTCCTTTTTCAAGACTGGAAAAGAAAATAATCTTATTTTTCTCAATGAAACTGAAACAATGCAGCCTTGTTTGCTTTTGTTTTGATAGCTCCCATGCTGATGCACCAGCATCTCCGTTTGTGCCAGCACAGCTGTGGGAATACACGTAATCATTCTCTCTCCACTGGTCGGTGTGTTCTTCACAAGCAGAACACAAAACAATGTAAGCCCTATATTAACAATGTTATTTGTGTGGGAATATAGGACAAGGGGAGGAAGGGGGAAGAGAAGAATGACAAAGTTGTCTTTGCACAACAATGGCTACTTGCTAATCTGAGAACTCATCCCTCTGCTCCCTCCCCAAATAGCACATATTCAGAACATGAATTATTTGTCAGGCTTTTCTTTTTTTTTTTTTTTTTTTTTTAAATTAAAGTTCAAAAATCAAATGTTTGAAGATGGGGGGCAAGGGAGAAAAAAAAAGAAAAAAGAATCAGGATATGAATGCAATTGTTCATATTTATGCAGAAAAGCACAGCTCTGTGAATTTCCCCCATCTGTTCTGTTACAAGGAACCAAATTGGAGTTAAACACACTTTTGGAATAAATCATTATGGCCTAAACTGAACATGATTTGCAGGGAAAATAAAGCCATATGTGTTACATTAATTTCTCATTTTTGCTCAATCCCACTTCTGCTTGGATGGATAAATGTCATACTCTGTTCAGAAAGGGTGTCTCTTATGCCGAAAGCAGGAGGTGACGCTGCATTTTCAAAAGTGGGCCCAGCCTTTCTGCTTTGTCACTAAAATCAGTGGCTGCGTCAATGGTGCTCAGAGTTTACAGTGGAGAACCTCATTTAAACTGGTACAAACTGGTAGGAAATGTGATAGTGCTGGACAAAACACACCAGCATAACATCCAAAGCATAAGGTGATGCAAAGTGCAGGACTAAAGGAAATTAAACCTCTCTTGCACTTGTATGAGTCACTATTAGTTTATCAGAACTAATTGTATTGCACCAAAATCATTGGTGATAAGAGTGCATTTCAGAGGAGCACCTTGATTTCCCAGTCATATTAGGGAGACTTCATAGTAAGCTATGTGGCATGGAGCACTCCATTTAGACACAGGTTAAAGTTGGAAGGTGGAGGTTTGGTGGCCTTGTCCATCCTCTGGTGCAGCCAGAGCAAGAGATGGTCAGTGACACAAAAGGGTCTCCAGGGATTCCAGCTCCAGATCAGTGACTGCACAGCACCAGCTGCAGGTCCCAGTTTCACACAGCCCACTTCAAACTATAGGTCAGATTCAATGAAGGCATCAGTGAGCAAGGCAATATCCCATAAAAGAAGAGCAACAAGCAAAGAGGAACAGTAGCGGGAAGAGTCCCTGCAGACTGTGCTGCTGGTGGTGTAGGTGGGGAATAAATCTGATGGATAACTCCATGAAAAATCAAAATTTTGAAGAGCACTCAGGCAATTTCTACTTCACAGTATTTTCCAGCATGGGCAGGATACACACATCCCAATATGTGTGTGTACATCATGAGGATCATTTACTGAATATGTGGAAAAATATTTTAGACTGCTTCTCTCCTGGGAACAGATATACCCAAGTTTTATACCTATTCAAAGAGCACAGGCTGAAAAGAAGAAATATTTATGCTTACAGAGAGCACAAAAATACTACTTTGCAGTTTAATGAAAAGTGACAGTAGCTGCAGCAAGAGAAACACTGCATTACTTTTAGTGCTCTTGTCCCCTGTGCTCTTGTACTCCTTTTCTCCTATGTGCCACAGAAAGACTGGCCGAACTGTGCCTGACTTCATGGTCAATATCCATAGCTCTATCAACCGCACTGCAGAGCACATATGATTCAGCTGTTTCTCACCTAACTCAGGATTGCCAGCAGTCTGCCTGCAGCAGGTTCTGGAGAACTGGCTAACCCCAGTTGCAAAGATACCCATGATATTGACAGTCCTACGTCAACATCCTTTTCCATAATGCTTCTGAATTCCAGTGTGAGCTCAAAACCTATTTCCATCTCCTCTTAAGGCAACAGTCCTTATATGGACTGTTATATGCCTGCCTGTCCCTCTTGGTCACCATTCAGGTCATCACTACTATCAGTCTGTGGTCACTGAGGGATGAAGCTCTGAACTGCAAATCAGTGGTACATTTTGTCCTCAGCAGGTGCCTGCAGACAGAGAGATAGATAGGTAGGGATACTGGCAACATAACATGCAAGGAAAAGCAATTTACTTTTTGCTAGGATTTTCTAACAAGCACCCTCCTGCTTTCTGCTGTTAATCTCTGACAAGTGGAAGAAACAAGAAGCCTTTTGCTCTGTCTCGGAGTCTCTCAATGGGTCCCACTGCTTTCTTTGACAATGCCTCCCACCCCCCTGCTGGCTTTCCATGTCTCCAAGGACTCAGAAGAAACATTTCCCACCACTGCCAAACAACTTTCATGGGATAGGTATTCTTTTACATGTCCTAGTGGTTTTTTATTTTGTGTTGGATGATCACTTTTAGGTTTTGACTAGTGATAAATGAAGGTGGTGTTAAGTATTTATTTCCCTACTCAAATGTCACTAAGCAAAATGTAATTAATTATGGAAAAACACCACTGTATGAGTTTTTCATGTGCATTACATTTATTCGCTCTTAAACAATTTCCTAACCCGAAATTCTCCAAGCGCACAGGGTTGTACTGCTCAGCACTACCACTGTGTAGGTTAAAGCAATCACAAGCAGACAGTGCAGCATTAGGTGCTAACAGCAAACAGGAACTCTGAGGCCTGCTGGCTTCAAACCTTTCTTCCATTGTTTCTCACAAACGAATGAAGTGCACAAACTCTGATTGGGTTCATGCACCTGCCCTTGGCAGCATTAGCAATGCTGGCCTGCAATTCTCATCTGTCTGGATGTGGATAATTTACAGATTCTCAACACCCAATACTACTAAATGCCTCACCATAGCTTCCACTGAGCACAGCACGCTGGCAGGGCACTTCCTCACATTGCTGACCATACTCTTCCTTTGGCACTGAAAGTCATTTTGTTCTCCTGAGAAGAGCCCTTATATTGCTGCATTTTTCAATGCACTTGTTCTGTATAATAGGATGAAGCTACATTGTGGGTCCACTTGGTGACCTGAGATGGACAAAGGGTCATCAGATACTGTGCTGATATTCATTACACAGAGGGAATCAAAAAAAGGTGCAGCAGCTCTTCATCATAGTTATGGCCGTACAGCTAAATAGACACAATCTTCCTCACCCTACTCCTGTTGGTTCTCAGTTGGTCCCTGCTGATAACTCAACAGAAACGGCCTCTCAAACACAGGGGTTTCACTTGGTTGCTCCTTCTCACCTTCTATACTTTTATGACTCATTTAACTCCTCCTGTTTTCATGTATCTTTTACCCAAGGCACCAACCTCTAGCTGAACTGGCACTTAATTGGCTAAATTGATTTAGAGAACACATTACTCCATTTCAAATTGTTCTGGCAACAAGGCTTTGTGGAAGGGCCAAAGAACCACTGGTAAAATACTTCCCAGTGGTCTAACCCCTAGTCCTAGAACAGAAGTAAAATGTGCTTGTCTTCCTCAGCTGGCTGACCGAGTTACATATGGGGGCTACTTGCAGGAAAGCACTCAGGAGGATTTCCCTCTTACTGAGCTGAAGCCTACAGTTTTTGATGTTGGAAGTGTCTGAGCTTCAGTATTTGAGTACATATCTTGGTCCCAACATAGTCATTAGTCTGCTTCTGGCCTAGTGTTTCCCTGATCAGCGTTATTCCCTAGACAGAATCTTGAGTCTATAGTCTAGAAGGGATCTGCAGCATGTGCTAAAAACATGGTAGTTGGGATGCTCATAAAACTGTGTTCACAAAGTATACTGTGGGAAGTGCTGGCCACTCCATTGAGATGCAGTCTGAATGTACTGATTATAATCAGAACATCCTTGCGGATCCACACTTGATAGTCAATAATTGTTCAGTTGTAATTGTCTGTGAACAAAAACCCTGCATTATTCAACCCTAATTTTGAGACTCAGTTCTAGAAGTGTTGTATCACTGCATAGTTTGCTCTTTTTGGATTTTCTGTTTCTTGTAAATCTGAGACTCCAGACTGCTGTGCAGAGAGCATTTCCCAAGCTGTGAGCAGCAGACTGAGAGAGGAGAGATGCAGATGCAGAATAACAATGCTTTTAGAAGGAGGGGTGAGAGTGGACCCACACAGCAATTGCTGCATCAGCTGAGACTCACCACCTCAGATAATGAGGGGATGATCAGCTTGGACAGACACAGGAGAAGACAAAGAATTCACAAAATCCTCATTACAAAAAAGAATGTCTTCTGTTTCTGTGGTTGTGATAGTTCTCTGAGCAGAAGCCTGATTAAAGTATCGTTCAATATGGATGCAGTAATGCTTAAGCACTTTCTTAAGAAGAAAATATATATTGATTCACAGATAAATAAAGAAGAGTCAGTTCAGGCTCTCTCTCCATCCGTATTCAGCAGAAAACATGAGCTTACCAACAGCAGGGACTGAAAAGTGGGATACCCAGCTGGTATTCTCACTCATCTGCTGCATAGTATTTGCCGTAGCAATCAGGGCAGTGCTGAAACCTTGGCTACCTCAGATTAGGTACAAACATAGTAATGACCTACTTTCCAAAGACATCAAGTGGTTGCAGCTCCCAGTAGAACTGTGTGAACTTGCTCCTTTTTTGGAAACAAGAAAACAGGCCTCTGTAATACACATGTGAAAATGGAGCTGCAGCTGTTTAACTAGGGCATGATATTTTGTCCCTGGCGAAGTCCACAAAGACAGGCTTCCATCTTCAGCTTTATAGAACCACTGCTTTTCAGTTACTGTGTGAATTGAGTTAGGACTACTGAGAGTAACTCATACCCACTGCTGTTTGGCTCTGTGGATGAAATGCAATATGTAAAACACCAGCCGCTAGAGTTAGCAACAGATGAAGGATTGTACAGTAGTGGTAGGAGGTTTGCTGTCCACTTCTATCAATTGGAAACATGAGATTTACCAACAAATCCCAGTTGCTTTTCAAAAATCTAAATTTCACAGCACATCTGTTGTGTCTCTGCTAATGAAGCTGCATGGATCTTGTTGCTTTACTGAGAAATGCGCTCACGTCTGGGTCATTACACTGAGTACATCTGTCATGTATAAAACAACCAATAAGAAGGACTAAATTAAACAGATTTTCATGGCCTATTGCTATACATTCTTATGAACGACATTTGATTTTCCTGATTCCAGTTACTATTCAAGAGGCAAGAAGAGCAAGGAGAGAGTAAGAAGGGTTATGAGTCTATCACTACCTGAGAAACCAGTCTTCAGCATCCTTAACATGGGGCAGTAATGCCAGCTACATTAGTGATATAGTGCTTCCCCCTGGCTTTGTGGTTAGGTATTTCTTCCAGGAGAAACCCCTAGATGGAACAATTCTTTAAGCCACATTATGAATTATATCACCTGAAGAGTATTTCTGTATTACTGTAAGGACAATAGCTTGCTAGAGAGTGAAAAATGTCAGAAGACTCTTCGAGAGTGAAACTATGAAACAGTCAGACAACAGAGAAGAAATTATGGTTAGACTTGGCAAATAACTGTCTTGCCTCTCTCTATTTTGTCCTTAGCTCTCTTTTCATACCTTTCCATCAGAGGTTAAGCATCTGAAAAGGGAAGAGAGATCCTTAAGACAACATATTATCAAGCTCCAAGATTTAAGTATTTTTAGTCACATTTCTGCCCTCCCTACTGTGTATCTTCCACTGTTACTACCTAGTTACATGAGCATAGATTTATGCAGCATTGATTTTTTTCTTACAGCTGACAAGGCCTAAGAGAATGGCAATGGGGAAATTAAAAGTAAAAAGTTACCTTGACTGCATCTTTAAAGGAATCATCCCACTAACAGCACCAAATTAACTCCAGCAAAAATCATAACTCAAAGCCTCTTGGGCATCTGTAGCATTTTGTATCACAGTATGAGGCACTAACTTTTATATGTGATTACATACATGCACTGTGACTGAAATACTGCTGCTGAGGGAACAATAACCTTGAATTATCCTGTCGTACTTCAGTGTGCCAAACCTCAGCCACTGGTCTGCTAGTGCATGGGTTTTCCTATATTTAGTGACAACGAATATGTCTCGCTGCCTTTTTATTTGGCTGTCCTGTGGGGCAGCAAAAGAAGGCATCAGATTTAGTTTCATGAATTCAGTTCTACTGATTGCAAATATTTACTGCGTAATGTATCTATATCAAAAATTTAGACAAATGATGGTAGTTTTACAAGCTTGATTTTAAATATCAGCATACTCAATATGTTTTGACTGGCAAATACAGCAATGAAATAGATCCTTGCTATCACATGTGCCAAACCTCTCATAATAGGTGCTGAAGGATAGAAATCAGTTAAATAGTTACGGTAATGATTGTTGTTGTAATAACAGACTCCATGGTTTCCCACTGTTTAGGGTTACAGATACCTTGCTAAGTGCACTTGCTTCGGTGAGTGGGTTTTGGCCTCCAGTCCAGGGAAGCAGATAGGTTCTTAAGAAGAGGAAACACTGTCCACATGGTAACACCAGGTCATGCAGATCCTCTGGATCCCATATGACAATCCTGCAGCCCTGAGACACGGTATTTTGCATTAGACTTTTCTTCCAGATGAATTGCCCGTAAGTATATGAGGGCTGTGCTGTTACTTTTCAGAGGGAAATTTTTTTACAGCTTGAAATGCAGGTTATCTGTTGCTTATCTCTGAGAATATTACTGAGATAGCCCTGGGGGAGTGTAAAGGGGAGCAAGCCAATCTAGCAAAAATTCATCCATGCTGCCTTGTAGGAATCGTTCCCAGGGAGAAACATACTCAGAGCATGTCATGCAGTTTTTGCTGGGAGTTTCCTCCAAGAAAAACAAGGGGAGGGGAAGTAGCAGTTACACAGTATAGCAGATCAAGGGAGGATGTGGGTGGAGGAGAGACTGGATGTTGTAGCTTGGAGCAAGAGAGGATCTGTTCTTTAGGACAGAGCAGGCTACAGGTCCTCCTGCTTATCGCTCATGAATCCGGAGATTTCATTGTTGTGCTGAGAGATAAGGCAAAGATCAACATGGCATGCGCCTCTGGGAAAGGCAAAGCCACATGGCACTGTGTGGCCACCCCACAGCCACAGCTCCCCCCCACCCCCTGCCTTTTTTTCCCTTGTTGAAACTGGATATTCATTAAATTCCATAAATTTGTACTTATTCTACTTATTCTTCACTTTGTGGTTATGAATGTGATCTGCTCTGACACATGAGCTTGTTAAAAGTATAGCTGCAGTGAAGTGAAATCATTTAATCAAGTCAAGGTTAAGGCAGCCTTGTTATTACTTCAAATGACTGTAAAATCATCTGAATAAAAACCTTTGAGGAGGCACTCTTTTTTTTTTTTTTTTTTGACTGGTCTCCCCCCCCCCAAAAAAAAAATACAGTAAGATTATATTATCCCATGTCATTTTTTCTAGTTAACACATGGGTGAAGCCTGTCATCTGGTTCAGGGATGCCAGAAGTGCCTGCTGCCCTTTACTCGTCCTGATGTAGCTGAAAGAGCAGCCTGGCTTCCCACAGGTAACATAAATTTGACTGCTTGGGTGCCACAGGAAAAGGTGACCATCATGGTAAGGTTGGCATCTGTGCTGTGCTATCTCAGCTTAATAAAAGGAATAGAAAATTCTCCCAGGCAACATCCTTGATAATACGAACTGCTTTTGTGTCAAGGACACCAGCTCTTATTTTATCCATGAAAAAAACAACCCTCCCAGCAATAAAAACTCAAATCACAGCAAAACAAGAGTATGTATGGTTTGAATGGGAAAGCAAACAAAATGTGTTTCTTCCTGAACCAGTCTTCACATACAGTTATCTCATTTATGTAGGTGAGATTCTTTTACTCAAATATAAGGAAAGGGAAGAGCAGTGAAAGCCATCAGCCGTGCATGGCAGACCAAGGACTTATTGATGGAAGGATCAGTATTGCTTGGGATGTCTAAAATCTCCCTTCAAATCCAAGTAAGCCTTAGAAAAAGCCATGAGAGTTTGAGCAACTAAACCTTTACAGAAATAAAATTAAACTGCATTTTAACAAACTGGGGTTACTTATGAAAATTCTTCTGTACTTTTAAACTTTTGGTGTAATTAAGTGTAGCTATTGTACAGCCCAATTAGGAAATAAGAACGACAGTGTATTGTTAATTGCTTCTTTACCCCAGGACTTAATGTGATAGCTTCAATCCAGTTTTTGTGCTTTACTGAGTAACAGAAAACCTATCATCAGGTGGAAATCTTTTCATTCTTTCTTCTCACAGTTCTGATACTTGCGGTTTTGATTTGTCAGAAATATCCTGATCCAAAGCCTTGAAGCACAATGCAACCTGAACCTTGGAGGAAAGCCAAAGTACTTCTGCTTCCAAACTCTGCAAATACACCTAATCTTTGCTGACAGATGAGCCAAAAATCTCTATCCGAAGATCTGCAAATGCTGGGAAGTATTACCGCTAATCCTCACATTCTGGATTCATCTCTAGTTATACTAAAAATAGAAGAGCTGGGTGGCTTGACATAAAGTGTCAGACTATGTAAACTACCCTGAAATTGCTTGGGATGATTCATTCTCCCAGTTCTCTCTCGCTTCTAAAAGCCTGGATTTATGAAATCTTATTTAAAGCCAAACCCACACCATTTTTTGTCAAGTGGCATTTGCCCTTCGTCTACAGTATTTCGAATTGCCTTGAGCCTAGTATGGTCCAGTAATCCTCGGGATGCCCTTTGTGTGCTGTTGCTTTTCTCTTCCTGAATCCACTTTTTCTCCCCAGATTTCAACAACTATTGAAAAACTTCTGTCAGTGTGGGACAAAAAGCTCCCAGTTTGCAAAGATTAAGTTTTTTTTTTTTTTGGCTTGAGCAGTCCAAGATGCAGAAAGCAGTGCTGAGCATTGCTCCCTCTGTTGCTGTCTCATTCTCTCTGGCTCAGATACCCAGTTTCCAATTGACAGCATGCCTTTCGAAGGATGCCAGGTCTGAGGAAAAGAAAGTGTAGCAGGATCAGAAGTGTTAAAACCTTAATCACAAGAAGCTGTGAGTCCAGATTCCTCATCTTGGCTTCTGCAAAGGACAACCTGCTGGGATAGATACTTTTTATAGGATGGAACAGGGCACAGGTACTTCGTAGTGCCTGTGCACTGTGCACAGCATACCTCTACAGAGGACAATTGTAATAACGTTTTCTTCTGTCTCCTTGTTAAAAATAAGCCAAATAAGCTGTCTGAATTGAGTAATAATATAATATCGATGGATACCACCACTTAGAGCAACTATGGCCAAGTCACTCTGTTATCCTCGTTCTCTACTTCAGGCATTTAATTTTGCACTCAAAAGTCACTTCAGTAGGATGTCAGTCATCAACTCCAAACAGATTTAAAGTTTTTGGGAAAATGAGGAATTCTGATGAGATGCTTTTACCAATGCAAGTATCACAAGACATCCTATTAAATGTACAGAAGCAGGCCTACATGAGAACTGCCCCAGACTTCCCTCTGTGGAGCATCCCACAAAGCAGGATCTACTTGGTCAGCTCCCATGCTCTACTGCAGTCCAAGCTGTCCTTGCCTGTCTGGAATTGCTCAGGTGGATAAAGAGAAAGATTAAAGTCTGATGGCTTGTCCTATAGTGCAGGAAAAGCAGCTTTCAATTCAAAAGTGTCCCTGAAGTGCTGAGAGCCTTTTTCTCTTTTTTTTTTTTTTTTTTTTTTTTTTTTTTGAGGGGGGTCTAATCATGAAGAAACACTCAAGATCGAACTGCGGAGAAAAAATATTTATAAGAAAGACTGTGCATCTGCAGAGCTCCTTCCTCTGAAAAGAAAGAATGAAACGTGGAGTATTAGGCAATTTCCATAATTTTTTTAAGCAATATTGCCAACTGGCTTTGAAGATTTATACCCCATCCCTACCTATTTATTTGCAAATAATTTTGGAGAGGGCCAGAGACAAAATTCGTTTCATTACAGTAATTGCAGCCATAGTCAATCCAAGAAATTCTCAACTGTTTATCTGTCAGCACCATCCATTCAGCTCCTGACACTGTGGTGCCTGGAAAACTACTGCATCTAAACAATACAGGATATGCAGATCACTCTGATTCCTTCTAATACCTCACTGCAATGCAGAGACAATTTTTCTCTATGGTTTTCCGTATACTCAATGAGAGTGCTCGCCATGGAGTCCCAGACAAAACCCTTCCAGGGGACAAGTGCTTTCAGGGCAGATTTACAGAGGGAAAGGTAGATTTCTTTTATTTTCCTTCTTTTTCTTCAAACTGGAAGATTTGTTTATACCTGAATGGAAGCCTGACCCACCAGATAGAATCAGGAGACTGCCAAAATAGGGGTGATCAATGCTGTAAAAATAAAGAAAGGCAATATAACAAGCCTGAGTCCACATGTCCAAACGAGTGGCAATTTTGCCTCTGACTCCTGAGAAAAAGCGGGCCAATTTATTCAATATTTATCAGCCCAGGAGAGTGCTAAGAGTGAAGTCCTACACAGTATGAGACAAAGTCTGCAATAAACCAAATGCTGCATCCATGGCAACTCACAACTCAGTTAATAATTTTCCAGCATAAGAAGATATTTTTCATGGCCATCAAAACAGAAGCAATTTACTAAACTGACTGAAGGCATTTTGCATCTGCTGTGTTTTTCATGGCCTCAGTCTTTTGTTTTGACTGTGAGGGCTCTCTGGGATGCTCGTGGAGCAAGGATAGACTCTGACGAGCATTTCAGCATGTCTGGATGATGGGAGGAGGGAGGCGATCTATTGCCCGTGTGTCTATCACACCAGGTGTGACAGCCAGCCTATGTGGGGCAAAGAGCTGGGTTGCAACAGGTCCAAGAAGATTTAGGTTTCCTTATGCAGAGAATTGCAACACAGATGAAAATGGCACTTTTTTCTTCTCTTTTTCCACAGTCATTTGGGAGAAGAGAATGTTGGGAGGCAGCATTTCTGCAGTCTGCCCGTGGAGAGGCACCGTGGCTCCAGGCTCCGTCACTACTGTGGCGGCCCTAAGTTGTTGTGTTGCAGCCAAAGGGAGCTCTTCCAGGACTTCCAGGAGTGTAGTCATTTTGTAGAGGTTTTCTATCCTTTTGTTCACTAGGGACTGCTATCCCACTATGTAATACAGTTGCATAGGGCACTCCTTAAACACACAATGAATCTGTTACTGAGTTGTGTATTTCAGACTTAGGGAGTCCTTATTCACCTTTGAAGACAGCAGAACAAATAAGGTCAGAATTTTACAGATATGACACACGAGGTCGCAGAGATACTAAATGATTTGTCCATGTCACCAGGCAGAGGTAGAAAGACACTTGGAGTATCCACACTGCCAAGCCAAAGCTCTAACTTGAAGACCACCTTTCCTTCAAATAAACTTCTGTACTTGCTACATTTGACACAGCATTTCCCATACCAGGGAGATGAAATACTCCATGCTGTTCTGCTGGACATCAGTTTTGGTTTTATTGTTCCCTAACACTCCACATAACACTCCACAGAAAATAGCCAGTAATGCTAATGCTCTCCCAGCAGCATTCAGCTTTCCCTGTGCTCCTGTTGAAAGGCAACAAAATTACCCTCATCCTTGAGAGCAGTAGGCTGCCTCTCTAGATTTCCTACTGAGCAGTTGTATTGTATTTTCTATTCAAGCTGGGTTGGTTTATTTCTCTTCCAAACCTTTAGGTTTTGTCATCAATGAAAGTCAAATGGAAAAATCAAGCCTGTACCATGTGTTGATGCATTTGTTATTTCGTGAAGCCCTTCTGCATCTAGGTAAGCCAATTCAGGTTAAAGACTCCTTTATCAAGAAAGTCCTGGTCACTGTTAAGGACATACCACATTATCTGCTTCTCCTCACGCTGTTGAATATTGCTAGGCTGTACTGATTAACAGTAAAACTGAAATACCACCACAGCAACTCACTTGAAGCAAAAGCAATGATTCAAACCCCATCTCATATTTTGGACATATCATTGTAATAAGGACTACTGCAGGCTACAGCAAACTGCTTTTTCTTCAGCCAAGGATGACAGAAAGAGAACTGAGGATGTTCAGTTTCTGCTGGAGAGGTGGTTGTACAGGACCTGTTTAACTCCTTGTAACCAAGCTGCTTTCCATGGAAACGGAGCAATTGTGAGCAGACCTCCTCTGACAGGGCTCTGTGGCTTGTAGTTCTGTGTTAGTATCTATGAGCGATTCCCATTAGGAAGACCTACATTGGATAAGGATCTTGTGGAAGTAATGCTTCATGTATGGACACAAATCTAGATTGAAGCTGTGCACAGCACAAGGAGAAGTATTAACCAAATTCTCTGCAGCAGTGAGGTCTCTGCAGGAAGTAACAAGGAGAGCTGATGGAAGCATGAGCTGCGCAGTTCTGGCAATATCTTCATCACTAGAACTACTAGAATTAGGCAACCGGACCTTCATTAAGCTTTGTTTCCCTCTGGCTTCAGAAATTGTTCATGGCTGGAAATACAGTGCTTCAGGGAGACAGCCAAGAGGCAAGAATGGATAAAGCAGTTTTTATCTTCTCACTAAAGTTAATATATATTCAAAGACAGAGAGGTATCTGTGGATCCTCACCTGAAGAACAGAACAACTGAGGGGTCACTGCAAAAAAAAAAATAAATCTTCAGAGTGATTCTCAAGTTTTTAAGCAAAATAATAATGATGATGATGATAATAATAATAGTAATAGTAATAATAATAATAATAATAATAATAATAATAATAATAATAATAATAATAATAATAATAATAATAAAGACTTATTCAAGGAGATTTACTCAACTGAAGTGCCATGAAGTTAAAAAAGTGTGTATACAAGAGCTGCTCAAAGCCATTCTGGTTAACAGATAACAGCTTTACTTTATCACTGTAATTTCTCTGTACATGAGAGTTGAGAAACAGAAGAGTAAATTGACATGAAAATGGTCCTTGGTGATGACAAACAAGCAGTAAAATGGCACTATGAACATCCTTAGGACCAATTTTATTCCTTACACATCATGATTTAGGAGAATGAATATGGATTAAGGTGAATAATTTTTCTGACAAGGTGAACTGTGGAGTTGCCAGTCCAGCCTAAGTGATGTTCAGAATCACAGAGACAGATTAAGAGAGAAGGCAAACAAATGTCCTGTGCACATAGATTCAGTGCGAGGAAATCTAAGGTAATGAGTCTATGCAGAATAAAAGAGGAGACAGAAGAAAGGAGAAAAGAAATATGCTCTCTCTGGACAAATGCTTAGGGCACTGAGAAGTGACAGAACCAGATGGTATGGCTCATACTTTAAAGTATAGCTCTCAGTTTTTAGCAAATACATTAATGAATGCTGAAAGTATAATTTATTTTATAAGACATTAGACAATTTCTCCCTGAAAACAGCAGAAACTATCTCCTTTTTCTGAATCTAGAAGTTTCTTGTTTACTCAAAGTGCGCCACCCATGGCTGTAAGTTATGAACCTCATGCCAAAGCCTAATTTTTGATTAACAAATTATCAGGGCCTCTTTGAGAAGATTAAGCTGTTACTCTGTCTGATCTCTGGAAGAAAGAAAGAAAGAAAAATAAAAGCATCCAAAACACTCAGAGAGAGAAATGTCTGTTCTGATACTTTCTCAAACAGCCCTTTGATATGGAAATCGTTGGCTTTAACTCCTGTAGCCTCAAGCTTCTCTCGAATAATTCAGATAATGCATGCAAGTGCCTGGACATGTAGCCTACTGTAATCACAGGGGAACAGGCTTCCTGTTCCTCTTTGGACTGTTCTTATTCAGACTCATCCTTTCTGTCCTCTCTCTGCTAATATCTGAGTATCCCCACCTGCCAACAGAAAGGCTGTGTTTCTACAAGATCTGATAAATCACTGCTGCTCATTGTCCCAGGCCTGCAGGTACTCTCACAGACAGTGTACACAGATATCTCAACTGGAAGCCACCAGCATACCTACTTAGATTCATCAGAATAAATGAAAATGCTGCATCCCCACTGTGTCACCTGTAGTAGGCTCTTTTGCTGACTAAAGTCCTGAGGGCTACCTTGACGTGTTTGTTAACACAGATGCTCCAAGATCCAGCTAAAGGGGCTATAGCAAGACTACTGCTACACACACTTACACCTTGAGCAGCATGCCTCCACCATCCCAAGAGGGGGTATTATATAAATCATATAAATCCATACTTAGACCCTTTTCAAAACTGGACTGATAAGTGTATCTAATATACAGAAAGTGTGTAACAATAGTGTCCATAAGGAGAGATCCACGGAAAAATCAGACTTCCTCCCCTGAGTGCTTTCCTCCAGCTATTTTCAGCTCAGAGGACTTACAGTGCTTGATACAGTTTTCTTATTTGGTCACCTTCAAGATATTGCTCTTCCAGCTACTTATTCAGGCTTTCAGGCACAAACATGCCTAAGCTTTTTGTACCCATCTAGACTCAGCTCTGCAGGTTGCAGGGCAGGGAAAGCCATTTGGAAGGCCTGTGTTTTGCTGGGTCACGCAAACAGCGTCTACATAGGCACTTGTCAACAGTAGTAAAGCTCAATTAACTGGCCTTCTTTTAACCTTCTTTGAACCCATCTAGGGTTACAACAGCAAAGGACTAGAGAAGTGGTAACTGTCCTAACTATCTGGGGCCCCCACAGTGTGTTAATATTGGGGTGGCTCTACTGCACCTAGGAAAAGGGCCCAGTTTGCAGTGTGCCTAGTTTTTTTGCCCCTCTCACACCTCCCCCACATCCTCCAAGAAGGGTCTATGAGTATTCATCACCACCGTGTTTTAAGTATATAAAGAAGACAGAAGCAGTTGGTGAAATTTGGAAGGATTTGTTGGGTGATTCAGTCTGAATTCAGATGACCACATCATCCTTCAAGATACTGAGATCTGGTTTTAGCATCTTTCTTTTCATCGCCAAGAGTGTAAAAAGAACAGAACTTCATAAAGGAGATCAGAAATATCAATGCCCTTGATCACCAAGAGCATGGTGGGCACAAAGATGATGGTACAGGGAACATGAAGTAAAACCACTGCTGTTGTCATTAGACTAAAGGTGACAGAATATAATATATATATTATATATATGCATATATATAATATAAAAGAATGTTGTTCCCTGGTCCAGCCAACTGAGCCCTCCTAGTAGATCCACTGAATCAAGGCAGATGCTTCTGTGACTATTTACTGGGGTCTGAAAGGAGACTCCCAGCATCACCATCACTTTCATTGCATCACCTGAAGAGATATGCAATGCACACTACACAGCATGGCATTATGAGACATACTCAGTTTCCTTCCTCCTTTCCAGGGAAAGAAGGAACAGCTGCTATTCAATCAGACAGGATAGTTACATTTCCTTCTATCAGCAAAAAGAGACCATCTCTCTCCTGTGCCATATCATTGCCCTCACATGCCCTCCCAACTCATCCCACCTAGCACAGCTGGAAGGCAGGCCATTCAGTGCATTTACTTTTCTTTTGTGTCACCATCAAGTGTCATGCTGCTTTTTTCTTGCATTGTAGTCACTCGACCACAAAGACTTATACCCACAAAGTTGAACAACAGTACAGAATTTATTCCCCTCTGTACTTTTTTCTATTAATGACTTCTGTTGTAACGAGCACAACCTGTAGATTATAGCAATTACAGGGGATAACATCAGCTTAGGACAACAGCTTTTTTGAGCTGAGAGAGTAACAAACAGGTGCTCATCTCTGGACACATCTCCAATTTTTCCCAGGTTACATGACCCTGGCACAGTGTCAGACAGGACACCTGTGTTAAAAGCATGTCTTGGTGTGGATGCAGGACAGCAAAACACAGCAGAAAACATACTGAAGAAGCATAGAACCATAGAATATCCTGAGAAGGAAGAGATCCATAAGGATTATTGAGTCTAAAATATAACATTTCATGTCAGAGAGATGATATTTTTGCACCAGGGCTCTATACCAGTTCCTACAAATGCTCTGTCTCATAAAACAGAGTCCCTGCAGTCCTATTTCCTCTTCATGGCTTTAATGAATTTTCTTTTCCAAATTTGAAAACTACCATTTTCTACACAGAAACAGGATGTTTTGTTGCCATGTTTTGCTTTCAGCACATTTTTTTTTTCTTTACATCATAAGCATTTAGCGTGCATTTACTTTCCCAGCTTTTGGCGTTTCAGCTCCTTTTGCACATCAGGTACTTCCCAGGAAAGGCAATGGTGTGTATGACAAGACAGGCCTATAAGATAATGTCTTTTTAGAGAAGCGGTCCTCAACCACTTTCTGGAGTATTTTGATCTTCATCAGCTCTAATTCACTGCTGCACGTCTTAGTAACCACAGCTGGCAGGACTCTTTCCCACTGCTGTCACACAGGCGGTGAGTGGTGAACCAGGAGGATGCAGGGAAAACTCACTGTCACCCAGACTTGGAGACAGTGACACGAGCTGATGCTGAAGCACTGAAACATCCTTTTCAGAACCAGGGGCAGGAGGGGGCAGGACTGTTAGGGATTTCAGGGCAATCAGAACATGCATCTCAGATCCACCCCAAGCAGACTGAATGCACATGACTGAATGCACCTAAGCATACTTTCTCTTCCTGAGATGTGCAGTACTTAAGTTTCTTCCTCTGAGGGTCTGATATAGTTCACACAGATGTTTTCAGTTGATTTCAGCACTCAAGGCAGATTTATTATTGAGTGAGGTCTTTGCAGAAGCAATACAGCAAGCACGCTAAAGTCAAGCCTGGAGTCTTTCAGATCCTTTAGTGTTAGAAAGGATATTCGCAAGTTAGGTACTGCTGGGAGATTCTATTCAGATGACAATATATCCAGATAAATTCAGGCATGCATTTATAAAACAAGAGCAGTCCTATGGCGTCCCGGACAAAGAGTTTTAAGGGATTGCCAAACAGCCACAAGAAGTTCCTGCAACAAGACGAAAGCACAGAGAAAAAGTAAAGACACTGCATAACAACTCTTTTACAGTTAAATCCCACTAGTGTATCTAATCTTGTATTTCTTTGCCCTGATCAAAGCAAACTCCTTCCTTCCTGTTGCCAGCAGTATTACTACAGAGTCCATCATTAGCAAGCGTTTAATACTTTATGACAGCTCTGGCCACCAAAGGTTTTGTGATGTGAGCACATGAGAAGGACCCAAATGAAGAAAATGAAAGCTATTGTAATTTTACATGTGGGAATCTGAAGCCTAGAGGGAAGAAATTTGCTTGAGGTCATATGAGAATTGTGTAGCATTCATTCTGAGCCTAGCAATATTCTCTGTTAGTATAGCTTCTCCATTGTTTCGTTCAAAGAAACCTTACGTGTTTCTACCTGCTTATTTTGGAATAATATTTCAACAGGTGAATGCCCTGTATTATTAGAAACAGTTTCCTGACAATAAAATGCATGGATTTAAATGAAATGCATCCCCACAAATGAAGAAAGCCGGAAGCTTCAGACACACAGCAGTGAAAAGGCTTCTCTGCTCCCAGGGTTGGAGACAACAGTTGATCAGTGATGACTACCTGCGAAATCCATTCTAAATCTTCCTACCATAGAAACTGAACATTGTTTTCCTTTTATAAGATCATCACAGGAAGGTAAATGTATCTCTGATGACATTCCTGTGAGTGCTGGAGTGATGGAAGGGGACAAAGTAAACAAACTATGGTTGTTGACACTAACACCAACAGCTTTCAATAAATGCTATATAAGCACCTCCAACAGCAGTTCTATTCAGACAACAAGATAACTAACTGAAGATTTAATCTATAAAGAGCTTCTTAACCTCAAACCACCTTCTGCCAAGAGTAAGAATGTAGAGGGATGGCATCATTTGCCCTCATACTTAGGGAGTCCATGTTACTTTGATCCCAGATGGTAAAAGAAGAATGGTGCCCATGAACATCTGCTGTCAGGATCTATCTGGTTGGGGAAGTGCTGAAGAGAAACTGGTCTAGGGGAAGACTGATGATGGAGGACCCAGAAAGAGAAAACGAAATGTCCAAACTTTAAGTCTTCCTTTCTTCCTCAGTGATGAAGGAAGAGGGAGAAAATTGCCTGCATGCAGGTAGGTGCTGCATTTTCAGAGCTGGCAGATTCATAGTTGAATATATTCAAGGGCCAGAACAGATTTTGCACCCCATTACTTCAGTTTCCTGCTCCACTGTGTTTGCACAGCTCTACAATTGGAATACATTTCTCTCCCATGCTTGTGCCATATCTCCCGTGATGTTCCAGCACTTGAAAAGTCTCAACTCCACAGTGCTCTGCTCCAGGTGTAACTAAACAAATACGCAAGAAGATATCACCTACCTAGTACAGGAATACATTTTTCTTAGGTAGCCAGTCATTGATTTCTGGATCTAGAAAGGGAAAAATGAGACATCAGTCACTTGGAAATGAAGTTTTCTCATGTGATGTGCAAACACTGAAGAATTACAGATGTGATGCAAACTAACAAAACTGACTGAGGAGTGATGGGCCTGTGACATAGAGGTTGAGATGAGCCACCCATGCTGAAAACCTTAAAGAAACAAGGAGGCTTCCCTCTTAGAACAAAGAAAACACATGTGTAAAGGGTGCAGTGCACTTCTCTCTTACCTGTTTCACCATGGCTAGCTGCTGATTGGAAGAGTCATCCACCTTCTCGCCTTGTTGGCTGCTAAGCAAAAAGAAACACCAATAGAAATTGCAGCTGGCTGAACTCTGTGCAAGCAGTGCTCATTAATGAAGACAATGAAACTGTGGCAAGAAGAGAAACTGCAGCCTAAGAGATGCCTCTGACTGATTTTCATTTCAAAGACAGCTTCATAGAAAAACATTGCAGCTTTGCTCAGAGCCATTCAGGACTGCTATGCTATATACTTTCCTGCAGCTTGTTATGCAATAATTTACAGAGAGTCTCAGATTTCTATACTGAGATATTATCCCTGATGTGTTTATAAACTCCTTGACTTTTGTAATAATTAATAGGAATTACTGTACGGAACAATATGGTTCATCCAGTCTTGGACAATAAGCAAAACTCTGCAATTCTGAAAAACCCACACAGTCATAAAAGTGGATACCAATGGTGTGGAGCTAATGGCTTCTAATATTATTATGTTGCAGGAGAACATTAGTACTGCTGTATCAATAACATCAAACTTCTGCTAAAATGGCAGCAAGTTGGCAAAAAGGAACTGGAATATTTTTTTTTCATGATGCCCTCCAACTTTTCCTGATGGAAATAGTACAACAAATAAAAGTAGAGTTGCATTAGTTGTAGAGTAGCCCTACCAATGCAAACAGCTCAGGAGATGAAAAACCACCTTCAAAACTCCGCTTTTAAATTTTAAATTCTATTTCAGCCTTTGTTGTTACAGTTCATGTGGTGCATACATAATGTCATTACATGGCTCATCAGAACAAAACTGAATCCTGACTCACTTTACACGACTGGAAGAGGACTTTTCAAGCAGTGCTCATACTCAGTTCCAGCACTTCATATTTTGTGCTTAATTTGGGAGTGACTGCCAGAAGGAATTCTTAATCCCACGTGTTTACTGAATTTAGAGGGTTTCTGAACTGCAGAACATTGGAGAAAAGGAAGAGTGAGAGTGAAAGCTCAGTGCTTGGGATGGTCTTTGTATTTCAATCATGCTGTGAGCATGTAGTGTTTTGAAATTCAGAGATTTTACATGACTTGTTACATACAGGAAACTACAGTCCAGCAGTGAGGTGAGAGGACGTGGCTTTAACGGCACTTGAACTCTGGCCAACAAAAGAGAGCAGTTACTCTGATAATAACCATGTGGTAGCAGAATCTCCTGCTCCTGATTGAACTGTTGCTTTTGCTTTTTATTCCACAAATTCATAATAGGAAGCTGGTGCTATATCCAGGATACGTCCCTAAACTTTTATTTTCTGAGGAAAAGATAAACTGCTCCTGGTGTGATGAGACTTTCTACATCTAACTTTCATTCTCATTTCTTTGGTTGGATGATTAGGTGACAGAAAAAGAAGCTATTCTACATAAATCTGAGGAACTTGTTTGATGTTGTGTAACAGTATTAACTTACAGTCAATAGCACATGCTTCACATATGGCTGATGTGGAAATACTGTGGGTACTATAAAATAATATTATAGCATTATTAATACTTACAACTCAACTAGTGTAAGGCTCTGCACTCCCAAGAATTCGTTTATTTTTTTCTGCATGCCCTTATAAGTTTAAAAGAAAAGGAAACAATATTAGTCCATTAGTCTTTGAGTAATAAAAGTCAAGTCACAGATTATTAGCATGAGATCAGCATCAGCACTGCCTTTGAAAATATTATATTCTCCTCTTCCAAACTGGCTATTATAGAAATCTAAAGGAATCTGCCCTCACAGTATTAGTTTGTCTTAGAGCAACTTTGTCGATGACTTATGTTCCAGGTAATGTAAGCTCATTGATGTTAAAGGTGTGGTTGCTGGTTTGCAGGCTGTGGACTGTTATACTTTACAGTTTCTCAGATTTGCATTATTTGTGTGTTCCTGAAGCTACCAGCAGACTGACTTCCTTCACACTTACCTTTACTGTATTGCACATGTCAATATGATTTGCTGTTTGACAGCCTTGTAATTAGTTTCGTAAAAGGCTGACACTAAATGGTACTGATCTAAAAAAAGAAAGATCAGGCACTATGATGCGTGATGGGATGTTTTACCTCTAGGATTTTGTCCAGTTGTTTGACTTGTTTAGTTCTTTCCACTATTTCATTTTTTTCCTAGAAAACAACAGAACTAAACATAACTTGCTAGGGAAAAAAACATTAATAATAACACTAAGACAGCATCTCTGGCTTAACTTGCAACTTTAAATAGATTCTAGTAAAAAACTAAAACCAAGGACTTTCTATTAATCCAATATTGAGCAGGAGTTAGGATTATATGAACACACTGTATGTTTGACAATCTCTTCAATCCTAGAAGTTGTGGCTGTTATCAGCAGTGAAGGGAAATTTGTAGAAGTGAAATGTTTGGTAAAAATAGGAAATGGGATAGAAAGCAGAAGCTGAAGCCAATGTCAGTGCTGACACAAGTGTTTTGATAGAGGATAACTATTTTAGCAGACCCTAGAGGTTCTACACAGAAGCAGGCAGTGGGATGATTTCTTTTTTGTTATCAGTGGAAACTAGTAGAAACACATGGATTGTGGATTCATTAGCTGGTGAGATGCAGATTGCCCTGATAATAAAAACATCCTCAAGAGGGCAACAGCACAGAAAAGGCCTGGGGATAGTCAGCAGAGAGCTGAGTGTGAGCCACCTGAATGCCCCAGCAGCAATGGCAGCCAGCAGCTTTTATGGACAGAAGCATGGCCCACAGGTTGAAAGGAGAGATTATCCATCGCTATTTGGCACTAGTTAGAACACGTGGTCATTGTGTCACTCTCAATACATGATGGATGTCACTGACCTGCAGTGAGACCAGAGAATATCCCCAAGATGGTTATCTAGGTGATCTAGAGATTGTGTTTGCCTCATTGTTGGAGGTTTTGCAGACTCATTTGGATATAACCCTGAGCACTTTGGACTGAGCTTTGAGCATGAGATCCCTTCCCATCTGCATTATGCTGTGATCTCATGGCTCTGCTGACTCACAAATCAAGTTAGCTTGGCTTATGGAGGCTCCCCCTAAGTAAAAGATTTGCTCTTCTGTAACTTAGCATGAAATCACAGACACATGCACCATTTCAAAACTTCACTGGAGACCTTGTTATGACAAATGCTTGCACTTAATTGTTTTTCTGGGAAAAAGTAATCTTTATTCATACTGAACAATAAGAAATTACCAGCCAGTCAAAAAGGGAAGACAAGAAACGGCATTTATAAGTTAAAACAGCCTATGTTGTTTACTGCTGTGCTTTTTTAAAGTCTTATGACTATTGATGGAATATAGAGGATTTTATTTCAAAGAGGCTGATTCAAATCCCAGCTTCATGTTTGGAAACCCAATGCCCCTCCCACTGGAGGGACAAACTAAGATATTAGCTACATAAGTGTTCATATTTGTTCAGAGTCAAAATAGGAGAAGAAAACTACTGGAATAGGTCATTTTTGTGTCCACAAAATACACTGATATTCATGAAAGCATACCATATGCATCTCTTTATGGCACAGGAATAACTAATTAGTGAAGCACTTTGGACAGCTTTGGAAGAGACCACAAAGACTCAGTAAGTCATAAAGTTATTCTGACTCATGACATAAAAAAACATATTTTATGTCATCGCAGTATCAGTGACAGCAGAGTTGCAGGTTTGGTTATTTTTTTGGTCATGGCAGTTACAGCCAGCAAAGTCTTTGATGGACCCATGTCTTGACAGAGTTAAGCATCACAGAGCTACACTGACATGGTCTTCAGTGCTCTGATGGAAGTCCAAACTTACAGTTGTTAATAATCATACAGTAGACTCTCACACTCTTCTTTATAACTCATTACAATTTCTTTTCTCATAAAGGCATTTTGGTACCTTTATAATGGCCTTTTCTGTTTCTTCCATCATCTTCACCAGATCCTGAAGACATATCTGTCAAAGGAAATGGGGTTGGGCAAATTGAGACAGAGGGAGAAGTTGTGGGTTTGGCAAGATGGGAAACCAAACACAGACTGTGCTGTAAGCTCCACACATCTCACTGACTATCTGTAGGTTTTCTTAATGTTAACTCCTCTTAGAAAATGATAAACCAAACAATTTCTCTGGCAGTTATTTGTGAATGTTTTACAGTCAAAGGAAGACAGAGGAAGTGTGCATGTGTGCCTATTCACACATTCAGCTGGCAACTGCTTCCATGCTGCAGTTACATGTAGGAACTGGTAGAACAGCCAGTTAAACAGAAAAAAAAAGGAAGAGGCCTCTTGCTTGCTTTTACCAATAGCAGCAATTCTGGTCTCAAGTACTCTTGTGCATGTGTCTAAACTGCAAAACTTTAGATGAGGAACAGGATTTTTCCTTCCGTGAGAAAAATACCCAGTGTACCAAATGCCATCCTGGTTAAGAACCCTGCATACCACAGCTTACTTCTGTTTTTATCACTAATCAGGGTATCTTTCACCTGCTTTCTTCCCCTGAAAATACATTCTTGTGCAAGTTAACCAGCCCTTAGGAAATAATGATGTCTTGGTTTGAACATTTCTGTGCGTCAAGTCCAAATGTAAAGTGTGTATACTACAGATTTTATCAAGTGATTAATAACAAGACATGTTATTATGATTCGATTACTTACGCTGTAATGATATTTGCCCTCCAAACATAGAACATGTTGATGCTCAGTAACTATATACGTCCACAATTCAGAAAGCTGAAAATAAAAAACAAATATGTATGAAGAAAAAACAATGCAGTGGGAAGAAGTTTTGTTTTTCTCCATTCTCTTTATTCAAGAATTCTTGATTGTTCATAAATTTACTTTTTTGTTAAAAATGATAAAGATTTCCTATGAGACTTAGTTAAGAAATACAGTGAAACCATAATGTAAAAATATCTGAAGACGTGTCACTGCAGAAACTGCCATTTCAATCAAGGACATTATTTCCTTTTCAAAAGATGCCTGAAATATTAAGATAACAAGAAGAGTCATGCAGTGACACTGGAAAGATGAAGGCTGTTTTCAAGGTAAGTCAAATCTTAAATATCTCTCAAATACTTTAAATTATATTTTGGTTATATTTTCAGGTTACCTTTAGTTGTGAGGAAGTTAGAAGTATTTGGAGACTTATTAAACTTATTTATTTATTTATTTTTCCAGAGCACTAGCTTCTTTACAATTAGCTGAAGTAGAGTATCCCTTATCTTACAACTTGTGCTTCATCACAGTACTCTTACTAGGTATTGTGGTGAACATGAAACAGAGGTTGAAATCCATTTTAAATCACCTGGAAAAATTCAGCCTGCTGCTGTGAGACCAAGGGAATATAAGCAACTTGATCATGGCCTCACCATGGAACTGCAGGAACTGCAGGAACTACAATGCTTTGCATGTCCTCATCTACAGATACCTAAGAAGCCTCCCTACAGCCTGTAATGCTTTACTTTGTTCATTTTGCACTCTGTATTGTTCTTTACCTCTGGAGAAGTGGAGTCCAGGTCTTTACTTCTCATCTTCATCCTTCGAGACACAGACGATGACTGAAAACTACAAAATCACAGAGACAGAAGAAGAATCACAACTTGGGTGAGCTTTCTGGTTACATGAATACAGGCAAGGCAGGAATGTGAACATTAAAATATAGATTCAACCTTCACATTACAACTTTCGCTCTACTCCCTCCCCCTCCTTAGGTGTTTGTTTTGTTCAGTTTTGCTTTAATAATAAAATAACATTTTATTTTTTTTAAGCTAGCATCAGCTTAATCCCATTTTTGACCGATGAAATGTTTTGTTGAACCCCCCAAAAGAGTTTTTCACATTCATCTTTTTCTACACTTTTAATTGTCTGACTTAACTGGAAAGTAGTTGCACTAACATTTACAGGGAACAACTTACCTCACACTTATTTTTGCTTAACAAGAAAGAAGGAACTAGAAAGTATCTCAAAGAAATAGTGTTTTCCCAATTTCTTAGTGTTCTGGGAAGTACATGCAGTTATGTTCAGGCCAAGGTAGTGCCGGAAAATGTCCACCTCATAATGTTATTATGCTAAATGCTCTCAAAGTTGTTTGCTTTTCACTTTTTTTTGGAAGACACAGTAATGAGCACACCTGTTCAAACACCATTTACCTCTTGAAACGTCTGTTTTCACTGAGAGGCTGATTGTTTTCTGCATGAAATTTAGAAACCACCTCGCTGACATCTGTCTTTGCCCTTTTTAGTCTCTGTAGATAAGGTCACATCTGAAAACAGTATGTTCCCATAAAAAGATGTTTGAACAGGAAAATCTGTTGATTTGCATTAAACATGTCCCATCTCCTACAGAGCTGGACTGAGATACTCAGGTGAGCCATATAATGTCCTCTGCCAAATTCTTCGTGTCTGACAGACCACACAGTGGGCTGTTTCTTACGTATTTAATGCTATTTTTTTCCCCAGATTTTGAGATGGGCTTGTAGAAAATCAGTCCTTATAGCAAGCTCTAACAAAGCAATATAAAATATAAAATATATTTCATACTTGTTATGAAACTACAGAAGGCAAACACAAAACCTATTGGTTTCAATTTTTTTTAAGCCTTGATAATGAAATTGTTAATTTATTACTTTAACTGTTAAATTTATCTCAATTTCCCATTTTTGACAGGGTGTTTGGTCATAAGGAAGCTCAAGGCTGTCATACAGGATATAAGGGACTTGGACAGAAAGAATCATCCCCATCCAGGTCTTTGACTGAAAGGATCTCACAGGCACAGGGCTTTGTACCCATGCCTGTAGAGATGCTGCAAGATCTCTTGTAGTGCAGTTGGCCACTGCTCAGTGGTAGAAAGTATGAGTGAGCCATATAACAAGTTTTGGCATTTTACTTCACCCCAAGCACAAAAAATCTTTGTTGAAATTCTGCAGTCCTTACAGAACAAAATAACCTCTACAAAGGAATCTTCTGGAGGCATTTCCCTGGGATAGCTCTGCCACTCTATTTATACAGTGAAGGGACTGAGCTCTTCCTCTGGTTTTCATGACAAGATAAATCAGATACAAACTGAGGGAAAGAACTGGGAAAGCTGCCTGTGTGAATGCTCTCTAAAATACAGGACAATCGTAGCTAATTCATACTCTCAGGCTTCGCTCTTAGGGAGGAAAATAGTATCACATCTTCTTCCCTCTTTAAAGCAGACATCAGTCTCCTCAATTTGGCCACTGAGGCAGAGAGACAACCTTACATTTTTCCAGCACTTTGGTTTATGTATTCCCTTGTAAATGCTTCCACTGTGGAGGGAAGGGGAAGTAATGGAGGGGCAATGTGGGGAGAGTGAGAGATGTTTGCATCATCCCTGCCCAGAATTCACCAAAACTCTCCACAGTGGAACAAGCAAGCAGAACTGCAAACCAGACAAGAACTCCCAAAGCAAACAAACAAACAAAAGCAACCAGAATCCTCCTCTACACTTGCACACCATCCTGTCATCAAGCCCATCTGTGCCCTGATGGCATTAGGGGCCTGTAACTGAGAACATCTGAAACTTGCTTTGGCTTTTGCAGCTCCAGCTTTGATACAGATAGGTTGATTTCTACCAACTCTTTGCAGGAGGCATTTCCCCCCTTGCAGCCACATGTTCTCACTGCTGGGGCCTCTTGCCACATCAGCAGAGCTCTAAGGACCATGAGGATGGAGGACAGCTGCTCTCAGCCCCAGCATAGTCTGACAGCTTCTCACCCTGCACTCCACAGTGCAGGACTTTTCTCTCAGAGGCTGCAGCCTTCGTTGGCTGACTGGGCTTGACCACAAAAAGGTGTAAGGTTTATCGGCTTGTTAGTTTTCTGTTTCACTTTGAAACCTTTCTCCTGCTGGCCATTCTCTCAGGCAGCTGTCACTATGTGCTGTGCTATTAATTCTCATTGTGCATGGTATATGTAATTTCTCTGTGTTGGTTCTGCTAGCAAAGCAGCTAAGCCCTTGGGGCAGAGAGGCATTCAGGAAATTAATTTTATAGCAAAGGGCTGCCTCATATTCAGGACCCACTTCAACAAAGTACTTAAGCAAAGGAATAATGGCTGACTTGAATGAGAATGTTATTGCTTAAAGTTAATAATGTGCTTTCAAAATTAGACCTTATATCATGACAATCAAATCATTAATCTATACCATTATGAGCTCCTGTTAGCAAGTACATGCCCTGGACATTCTTTTCTCAAAAGGGTAAAAGGAGGCAGACAGGGCATGAAAAATCTATCCATGTTCTGTGGTACCATAGCAAAGATCAAAACTGTTGGCTTGCCCTTGCTAACTCTTGCAAAACAGAAAATGCAGCATGCCAGAACTTCAGTGACAACCAGACAAATGCTCTAATGAACAAATGGACTATACGTTAAAGAACAAACAAGGAGTATTTTTCCTCCCCTGAGGCAATCTCAGTGGAATTTAAAACCCAAGTACTTTGATGCCACATGAATTCTGAAATTTGTTGTGTGCATCAAAACAGACTAAGCAGAAATTACATCTTAGTGACAGAAAGAGGAAACAGAAAGAAAGCCAGGACATTGTCTGCAAGGTTATGCAGACAGAGCTAAAGATAGTGATTAGAAGCGATAATACAGTTATAAAGCTGAAGCTATTCTGACACAGACACAGCCTATAAGTGGGCTAGGAAAAAAAAGTCCTCAGTACTCATGAACCTGCAAATGAGTTTTTATGGTATAGTAATTTTATAACTGTTCTTAGACTAACAACAGAGAAACCATGATCAATGTAAACAGTTTCCTCTGTGAGTTCATAGATTAAATCACATGCTTCTATACTAGTAGATTATAGCATAAAAACTTCCAGCTCTTTCAGCAAAACTGCACGATGGACAATAGCTGTGACACCCCTGTGGCTGGAGCGGTTCATGTGGCAAAGTACCGGCTTACTTCTTCATTTGCTTTGCTGATGCAGAGGATTGCGGTGAGTGACCCATCTATGCTGTTATTTTTCAGTGAGGGTCTCTGAGGAACTACAGATAGTCAAGTAAGTTGCTTCTGCCCATGCCAGGTCATCTGAAGCCGGCATTATTTCCACTAGTCCCTTGGTGAATTACTCATTTTAAACAGAACAATTTTGCTGTTGTTAGTGTTGCTATTTAGACTTAGCACATAGCCTGCTCTTGTGCCCCTTTCCATTTTAGAGATGTCCTCCGTATTTGATTCTAGGAACAGTGCGGTGCACAGTAGTAAGTCTTTTTTGAAAGTCTACTGGCAAATGGAATCTAGAAAGAAAAGCTGACAGACCTTTAAGGGAACTTTCCTTAGGGAATAAGAGCTCTCCTTTCCCAGGCGTAGAAAGTCAGGAAAGGAAGGCAAAGACCAGCATGGATGAACCAGGACCTGCTGGCCAAATTGGAGAGCAAGAAGAAAATGCCTAGGTGGTGGAATCAGGAACAGGTAAGTGGTAATAGTATAGGGACGCTGTGAGGCTGTGTAGGGATGGTGTCAGAAAGGCCAAGCCCCATCTGAAACTGGGCTTGGCAGGGGGTGCAAAGAAGAAAGACCTCTCAGTTACATCAACCAAAAAGGAAAGTCCAAGAAGGCATACTACCCTGTCACGAGCAGAGAGTGGTGATCAATGGCTTGATGCCCAGGTGGAAATCAGAGACAAGCAGTGTCTCTCAGGGGTCAGTACTGTAACCAGTGCTCTTTGATATCTTCATCAGTGGCATGCAGTCGCAGTTGTGTGGATATTTGATGTGATACCAGTGAGTATTTTTAGATCAAACATAAACAGTATATTCAACTATGTTCAGCCATAGATTGTGAAGCAAGTCTGTCTAAACAAAGACAAGTCTGTGTTTGTGTTCGCACATGTGCACATGCATTTGTGTGTAAATATGTTCACATAGAAGGATAGGGAGAGAAAATTAACAGTGATGTAAATATAAATACATTCAACTTTGCTTACAGCTCTGAGAAAATCTAGAAATAGGAACTCCCTTTCTGGAAAAAGATGTGTCTTGGCTACAGAGAAAGCATAAGTGAAGCCTTAAGACTGTTTTCCCATAGGTAGTACTGAGAGTTACTGACTGAAGCATTAGTGGTGCAGGAGGTGAGACGAGGCCTAGGTAATTGGAAGGAATTGACTTGGCTTAATTTAAAATAGCAAGAGCTATTTCCTTGATGAAGATTTATCCTAACTGCTGGCTCAGTCTGTGAAGTGTGTCAGGCAGCTGTTGTCTCTCAGCAATGCTCAAGGCACAGCCAGTAATATGGGGTTCTCATAGTGAAAGCCAGTCCCCAAGTACTCAGGTGAAGATTTCAATTTCAGCTGCTATAGTTGAAGTAAAATATGTTCAAGCTGAGTGTTCAGTGTGGTGTGTAACTTCAAGACGCTCAACAGAAGCACCTCCATTTATCAGATCTCCTAGAACTGTCACCATAAAAATATGAATGTGAGTGAGATACAGCCTTCAGACTGCACATCCCGTACCGATTTGGGTAGCTTGAGCAGCTTGTGGTGGCTGTACTGTTATCCCTCCCAGCTTCTCCATCCTTCCCATATTTAGAAAATTAAAAATGCTCTATCTCAAACAGAGGAATCTGACTCAGACAAATTTAGATCGAGAAACTTCTGCTCAGTTTTCTCCCTTTCCTGATTTTGTAGCCTCAGTGGTGTCATATTCCCGACTTCATGTTTTTACTTCTAATTTCTTATTTTCTGCTTTGTGTTCCTCTACATGCTATAGCTACTTTCTGTTACGTCACTGTCTCTTCACAGACAACATGCTTTATTTACCCTGTGAAAGCACTGAACTGCCACCCACAATAGCTCACAAGACAGTTGTTGCTTCCTCCAGAGGGAGGTGAAATCTTGTGGCTTCCAGATGCATCAAGGCAAGCTTTTCAACTGTTCTGGGGAGCAGTTTTCTGTCCTATTACAGCAGCCGAATGATTATTTACATCTTGTTTATCCAGAGATCTCTTGCTTGTGTATGGGTAAGTAACCCTAAATTTGATTTCATCATTGTTCTGCATCTACTGTGAGTTTTCATTACTTATAAAATGATATATTTTTAAAAATTTTCTGTTATTTCCAAGTTTGCTTGCGCAAAAAAAAGAACGTCTGCCATGAATGCTCATAGTGGATGCAACTTGTTTTAAGTAGACACAGTGCTTAAAGAATGTTGTTTTTCCTTCCATGCAATTGGAAAGACTTGTTTTTCTATAATATTCTTAAACTAGAGTTGGTGACCATGATAACCACATGCCAGAAACTGAACTGGGAGCATCTCCCTTATGAGGAAAGGCTGAGTCTCTTTAGCTTGGAGGAGACTGAGGGGTGACCTCGTTAATGTTTGTAAATATGTAAAGGGTGTGTGTTAGGAGGATGGAGCCAGGCTTTTCTCAGTGACATCCAATGACAGGACAAGGGGCAACAGCTGCAAGCTGGAACATAAAATTCCACAGAAATTCTATAAACTTATTTACTGTGAGTATAACAGAACACAGGAACAGGCTGCCCAGAGAGGTTGTGGGGTCTCCTTCTCTGGAGACATTCAAAACGCACCTGGACACATTCCTGTGTGGTGTAATCTTGGTGTTCCTGCTCTGGCAGGAGGATTGACTAGATGATCTTTCAAGGTCCCTTCCAATCCTTGACATTCTGTGATTCTGTGATAAAAGTAAAGGTATTTTCCTTGGATTAGCTTTTCACCTCAGATGGTAACCAGAGGTGTGGCATATTGCTTGGGAATGAGTCCTGAGGAGGATGAACCCTCCCAGCAGCCAAAGACTCCTGTGGCTCTTCCAGAAGACAAGACAAACAAGGTGACTGCAACACAGAAAGCTTTTCAGCTCCTTACATTTCCTGTTTGCCTTAGTAAGTCACTCAATTTCATTGCAAAGGAGTTGATGTTGTAAGTTCTATACATTCCTCTTGATCAGAGTGGTTTAATTGATTCTAGAGTGTTTTCTTTTATCTAAGTTGCTTCCTTCTCCTAACTGACTAAAGACTACGTTTCACTGATAGTTGTGCTGGAAAGTCCAAACATCAGCATATAGCTTGCCATTGCCTCAGAACTGTTTCTATCTGCCTGTAGGCAAGCCTATTCCCAAACATAGCAACCACAATAGGAAGCAAAGTATGCTTTCTATTTCACTTTCTGCACAGCATTACACCACAAAAGCAAACAACAATCAGGCATTGCAGCAGAAGACATATCACCAAGACACGCTCACCACAGGAAAGATACACCCTCACATGTTTCATCACCAAGGTGGATAACTCAAGACTCAGCATCAGCTCGTGTCCACCTCCTTTTCTTCACTTCTGACTTGTCATGAACAAGGAAAACAACATGATATTTGTAAAACAGATCCATGCCTCTTCTGGTTAGTAAAGGTCATCTTAAATCAACCACGTCCTGTTTTTGCAGAAATTATTTGTATTTTCCTCTAAGAAGACAGTTTGTTGGCTTTTCCAAAGAAGATCAATAATCTATTCAGTGTTCAAACAATTTGCCCATGGTCCAGTTATCTCTGTATCAATCGTCTTTGATTTGTAAGAAAAAAACATTGGAGAAAATAGTACAAATTAATGCAAACAACAAGCAACTACTGTATTTACTGAACATATGTGGTGAGGCCTACAAACATACAGATGTCATGTTACTTGCTGAAGACATCATCTCTTGGGAGTTCAGTCTTCTTGAAGCATTCTCCAATCTAGACAGAACTGTATCACTCACTCACTAGCAAAACATTCCTGGAGTGACAGGAATCATAATGGGTGATTTCTGTTTACCAACTGAGCCTCTCACTCTCATTCTCTTCACTGCTCAAGATGATGGACAGAGGCGAAAATTAGACAACCAATGATCTTTCTCAGTGACTTACATGGGAGATATACTTACAACTCTGATTTTCATCAGATGCAACTATAGTCCCCATACAGATGTTGTACCGTACAGAGTAGGAAACAGAACTTGATTGAGAACTGGCTGGCCCAAGCCATTTTTGTCCAGGAGAACATCAGTGTTGCTAGTATTTTCTTCACAACACATTAGTCAGCTTGTCAGACCTTTCATTTTCTCTATCTTTATGCTTTAATCCATCCTCACTCCTCTATATTGCAATGCTGTAAGACTCTATTTGCACCAAGTAGAACTAGACAGCAAATAGAAATCATAGAAGAGCTAAGCCATGAAAGTTACACACTGTATTAACTAGATATTTGCTTCAACTTTTTTGTTTCTCTTCATGGTTCTGTAGTTAGTGAGAAACAGTTCTATTGCTTCTCTGGAAACAACAGTATGAATCAAACTGTTTTTCCTCATAAAGATTAAGCATGTAGTCTTTCAGATTTCTGGTGTGATTTATTGAGGTGCGTGCTGAAGCCACCAGGACAAATTACTTCCAAAATAAAGCAGATAAGGAACAGCTGTTCACTCACTTATATTTTTCACTGCCTACCTGAGCAATGTTTTTTGCTGGCAAAAGCACGGAGGTAACTGTGCCTGCAGGGAGCCAGCCTCTGGGAGATGCCGCACCAGGGTTGCCAACCTTTGTGATGCAAGTAGTCAGTACCTCCGCAAGGTTCCATGCCTGACACCATCTTGTGTCCACCTTCACTATGGGCATCACTGCCTTCTCATGTCCCATGTTCCACAGGGTCCAGTCCACAGGACATTATGTTTATCATGATGTTCATGTTGCTAAGATTCCTTGTATTATTATACAGTTGATCTCAACCATCTTTGAAAGGTAGTGCCCATTACTTATAGAGTAGAACTGTTTGGAAATAGTATCCAGCCCCACAGAAACTGAAGGATCACACGGATCTAAGACTACTCAGGAGGGACTGACTGAGGACAACAAACAAGTAGTATCATTCTTCTGCTGATATTTAGGTCAATACTATTTAACATGTGCATTCATGACTTAACTAATGAGTTGGAGTGCATCTCAGTCAGTTTGAGGCTGTTGAAAAATCAGACAGGTGGTTGATAAACTCAAAGGCAAGGCTATAGGTCATTAAGGGAGAACTGGACAGACTGGAAAAATAAAGCTGGAGGAAGATCACATAGGGCAGCAATGGAAAATGCAAATCTCCTCACTTGGGACTGAATAAACTCATGAAATAGTATGGGCTGAGCACTGCCAGTCTAGAAAGCAAAGTTTACAGGAGAGAATCAGGATTTACTTGGTAAACAAGAAGTTGAACATGAGCCAGGGCAGACAAAAAAAGCCAACCGTATTTTGGGCTGCGTTACCAAGAGATGATAGTAGATCTTAGTGCTGTCTTTATCTCCTCCATGAGAGACAATAGACAAAGATGGAGGCAGATGTTTCCCAGCCTTACATAGCAATAGGACAAGAGGCAATTGGTATGAGTTGCAGTGTGGGAAATTTCACTTACATGTTAGAAAAATGTTCACCATGAGTCAAATATTGGAACAAATGCCCATGGATAATATGCTCTCCATCCTTGGAGATATTCAAACTACTGGACTGGCACTGAACAACCAGACACAAATTTTTCAATTCTGAGACATAAATCAAAACAAATAACCTCCAGAAGTCCGTATCCTGTATTATCTTAGTGCTCTGAATGTGGATCAGGCTTTATGACCCATGAATACAACTACATTCTCGTGGACAGTGCAATATTTACTCCTCAAAGAATCAAAGTCTCAGGGCTTTTCAATGTCTTTGTCTATATCAGTGTTTAGAATGAGCAGCTCTTAAAAATCTTACAGATGTTTTTGGCCTGAAGCAACAGTGAGGTTATCTTATTTCACAAAGTTAATCTGAGAAGTTTTGTTCTGTAACTCCTGATAGTTACTGAATGGCAGCCTACACTCTAAAGCATAAGGTACAGCATTAGGAGATACAATCTAATCCTGATTCAGTAACACACTTGCTGTGTAACTTTGAAGAAATCATTTGATCTATTTATGCCTTACCTTTGCAGCATCTAATATAGGACTAGTAGAATATGACTCAGTTGAGACAAACTCAACATTGTTCTGAATTTTTGCATTTAGATGTAGTGGAAAATATTGCTGCACTTTTTGTTTTATGAGAAGCCTCACTAAATTTTAATATTGTATTTATTTTAAGTTTTAAACTGCAGATCACTGAAATCTTACAAGAATATTTTACGAGCTCCACCAGTAATTGGAGCAATAGTTTCCTTATAAAAAGCTAAGAAGAAGAGTTAGACATTGCTAGGAATAGTTCTATATTTTCCTGCTCAATTACTTTTTATCTCAGAGAATCTTGACAAAGGGATAGTACAGAACATTTAATGAGCTTTTGAATTTAAAAGTCCCCAAGCGTATCCCCGTAATTGGAAGAAGGAGAAATCCTTATTCTGAATACTTCTGTTATTCATACAGAAACTCCTGGGAATGTATCTTAAAGATTAGAAGAGAAGAGAGTTTGTTCTGCAACTTCCTATGTAGTCAGGTTTTGCAGATACACTGCTGCACCACTGATACAAGATTCATAAATTAAAGAGGATGAAGGAATTCTTCTAGCTCCTTTGCATGTACCTCTGCTGCTTTGACAGATTTTTGGTTACAGATACATGCACTGAATGTAGATAAGAATACAGCCAATAGTATATAGTGAAGAGAGCAATTATAATAGCAGTTCCCTGCCAAAACCTCCTTCTCCTCACATTACTTCTCATTTATAAGCAAGTCAGTATTTTTCATTAATAAAAAGGCAGCAGTGTACATACAGCACATCAGAACTTCTCTCTTTGGAAGACTCTATCATTCAAGAATGAGACAGAAATATTTCAAGAGTTCCAGAAAACACTGAACCTTGCAGGCTGACTTGCTTCATGTTTGCCACATATGTTTTATTGCTGCATCATGAAGAAAGTGCCTGCAAGGTCTCTCAGGTCAGTATGTCCATCATTTACGCAGTATCAACCCTACATATGGGGCTGTAAGTGTCATCAGTGGGCACACTCAGACCACAGAATGCACAAAATCTTTGTGCTAACTCACGTTCAAGTGTTTTCTGAGCAACCAAGGAAATGTGGAGAGGCTGAGTGACCTTCATACCACAGGAGAGACGTCTGGATCCATAAATCCACATACCTGCTTACGATCTCTTTCCTGTACATGCACTTTTTCACTTTCAGTCCTACTAGTACTCTATCTTTCCTGCCGTGGTATGTATCAAGTGGATACATTTGTAAGCCATTACAGAAATACCTACTATGCAGGGAACAGAACAAGAACAGTTAAAAAAAAACCACCAAACACAACCAAACAACAAAATAGAAGAACACAATTGGTCTGAGCACACTTGTGGTTTATGAGCAGTGGATGGTGTTTCAGGAAGAAGAAAGAGCTTTGTTGCAATTGCATTTCCTCAACAACACTTCTCTGTTAAGTCAGAGAGATGTGCAGAGTGAGGGGAGTCTCCTGCTATGCCAATGGAGAGTCTGCAGGTAAGTGCTGGAAAGATACTCAGCAGAGGTACAGGAGTTAGACATGAAGGAAGAGAATTTTCTTCCCTCACTTGGAGAAGGAAAATGTTAAAATCAGATGAGAAGGCTGCAGATCTGGATGGACCATAAGGGTTCTTGGTGGGAGATAAACTTAATGCTTTAAACTTTAAGCTGGGAGAAAATTTATAGGATCTAAGTTAGAAGTGCTTCGGGTTTTTATTTCTCTGGGATCAATTGTGAATGTCAGATTTTGTGCAATTTTTTGAAACAAAGCACGAGATGTGTATTATGTGCATCAGGGTTGTAGAAAAGGTACCTAGGATCCTTTTTAAACAACACCTCCATCTGCAAAATGCTTCCCTAAAATTATTTTATTAAAAGGAAGCTTAACCTGTAAATCCAAGAGTAATGTTAGTAATTAGTAACAACATGTACCAGAATACTGATATGAAGGTTCAGCCTCTACTGCCATACCACCAACACAATAAAATAAGATACATTACTTCTGGAGCAGCCCTCATACTGCAAAAAAAAAAAAATCACAACAAAATTTAGTGCTGGAACCTCTCACTAGATTAATTGATTTCTTGATTTCTTCCTAACCTGGAAGATCTTTCTTATAAACAGATGAAATTAAGTTAATGTGAGAATAATCTTAGGAGTGAGAAGGCATTGATTACCATATGAGCTGAGATGTCCACTAGCTTGTCTAGTGAAAAGTGAATCTGAAAATAAAGTGGAGGTGGCTCGTGATACAGAATTTATTATGTTGTTGTCAACTCACTGAACAGAATGAAATCTTCCTTTCTAAAGTGAAAGAAAGCAGAAAGAGTTTTCAGCTAAGGTAACAGAGGCATAACAGAAAATCTGCAGTTGGATATTCAGAAGGCACTGATGTATCTGTACTTTGCATTGTGTTAATGATACTTCACAGTGAATCATAAGACCTCTCACCATGAGAGCTGTAGAAGTCATTGAATCACTTCCAGAAATGATCCTGATTTCCTGAAGCAAAGAGAAAAGAACTGGGAAACAATGGGTATCCCTGCTCAGTGAGCTGATGTTTCTCATTTCCAGTTTAATGGAACAGTTAAACAAATCAGCCATGTGCTTTACTTTCCTTATCATCTTGAATCCTTAACACCACTGAAATCAGCAGAGAAACTATGTCTGGGATGCGTTCAAGCTAGTTCTTAATTTGCTAACTTGAGAACAAGATACGATACAGTTTCAGAAGCATGTTGTTATGTCCAATCAGAGTTTCTGTAGGCATGGGCTATTGCCTACAAGTGTGTGTGCTGTACCAAATTATTATTTGGGCATTCTCTCCATCATGCTGCGCTGATCCATTTGGATTAGCTTTGCTTTTCTTTCATTCTTTCCTTCTTCCTTTCTTTCCTTCCTTCTTTTTTTCTGTTGCACGTCAATCTGGGAGGGCTTGTAATAACAACATTACGTCCACAAGCAGCATGACCCAAGATTTTCTGCAGACTTTTGTGTCAGTGAAATGGAAAGAGAGACTTGGGGAGAGCAAGTTAGGGAGACAGTGGGATGAAAGGTACGGAACAATAGCTCTTATGTTAGCTGTTTCAGCATCTGCTCCTGGTTGGGCACCATAGCTGCATACTCCCTTTCTGCTCTGCCCTGGTGAGACCACATTCAGAATGCTGTGTCCAGTTCTGGGCTCCCAAGTTAAAAAAAGGCAAATAAATTTAGGGACTAAATTCCTAAATTCCAAGCTCCTGTCTTACTCAGCGGTAGTACTAAAGTATTGTCTTTCATTGTGCCTGTGCTGATGTATGGGAAGCATCTTTAGTATCTAACTAGCAATACTGGCAATAAGCTTCGCTTTCGGTTCTTCTCCTATGCAGACAATCTAGGCTAATGTTCCATTATGTATGTTCCATTGCCAATATAGAGAGTACATGTATGTATGCTTAATTTTATATCTATATACATGTGAATACGCATCAGGAAAGTGATTGGTACTAAAGGTACTAAAATGATTCTTTTTTCTTGCATTCTCTGATAGCATTTGTTTCATATCTGCAGTCAGAAATCAAATGAAACAATAGATCAGAGATCAAGTAAGTATTAGCAATTGCATCATCGTGAGGACAAGTAGCAATGGACTTGTGCTGCATATTTATAAAAAATATTCTACCCTACAACACGCTTCCTTACTTAGCAGGCAGTTAACAAGAGGCTAGTACATAATTCAAATACATTTTAGGGTAAGCACTATATTTTCAGATGAAGAGAATGTCTATATCTTCTCAGATGGATGTATATATGTATTTGATTTGCATGGCAGTGAACACATGATTTCATTTTCTGCAGTCCAATGACAACCTTATGGCAAGAGTAGCGCACCTTTTTGTCAATCAGCTCCACCCTCCATTATTATTTTTTAATCTTGGTGAGAACAAGCACTGCTAAGTGAATACCTGTGCTGGATTCCCTATGATGGGAAAGAAATATGCAGCTGTTAAAAATAAATCACGCAACTTCTGCAAAGGCCCCTTTAGAGTCAGCACATACAGCTTTTCTCTGTAGCTCTGACTGCTCCTACCTTCCTCAGTAACAAACACAAAGCAGAGTGCCAACAGAAAACATAAGGTATGGAGAAAATAACACAAATTACTAGAGTTAGCACAGTTTTTTCTCTAGGTTTGAGATGCTTATCCCACACTATCAAACTAGTAGTACAACAGAATTTTATATGGATTTGTTTGGTGGGGTTTTTTTTGGTTGCTGTTGTTTCTGTAGTCCTCTCGTGAGAGATCTGGGTCAGGGAAAGGGCTGAACAGAAATCTGAGGCAGTTTTACTGATGCTCTGTTCTTCAAAACAAAGTGAGGTGCAATTTCAGTTCTTGCAAAGAAGAGAAAGGTGATGGGGGAGGCTGAGGGTGAAGAAGTCTTTCTCTACACCACTTTGGCTCAGGCATTTTTCAGCTAATTTCTTTTGAGTAATAATGCCTTGGGATAATATCTTGCAAAATGTTTTCTTTCATTTCTAGAAAAGGGAACAAGAAAGGAAAACCCAGGTGTGTTTCCACTTCTCACAGGAGCTTGAATTTATCTCTCTGCTGTGCAAAATGTGAAATGTGGAATTGCAAGTCACATTTTCTTCCTTACACTTCTTGCAGAATGTTCTTTCAGATGTGTCACAGGCACTGTTTCTCTCTCGTAGGATGTTTTATACCACCTGGGTGACAGCCATAAACTACAACTGCTTCAGATCCCAGATAGAGACATTTTAAGAAACCTATTGCCTACAAAATGTTTTCAGCTGATATTGATACTGAACATTTTTCTTCTCATGGATAATTATTATCTTTTTATTCAGGTGCCTGAAATAATAAGGCACATTAGAAATATGAGTCAAAAATGTAATTGTCTTAGTTGCAACTAAAAGTTAATTAAGCTGCATACTAAATTTCAGTTATTCATGTTAGCAGCTGATCTTTTGCTTACTGATAAATTGCAATTAACTTGTCACAATTAGAGCTTAATTACTGATTCAGCCAGTTCTTACAGAGTAGGACCTGGTCCATAGCTGGCACAGGACAGACTCTGAACAGATCTCAGCTTTGAGTAAGGATAGGATGTAGCAGAAGGTGCTTTCCCCATGTGTCATCCTTGTACCAGATACTATGCTTGCTTGAGGACACTGCTCTGACTCATCATAAGAAAAGGTGTATGGAATAGTACCATGCTTGGGATTTGTCATCCTACAGATAAGTCTACTAAAACCAGCTCTTTCAGTCAACCATACATGGAAATGCAATTTTTTCCCCCCAGTTTATCAGAGGATAGATGAAAATCGTACCCACTGTCAGGAAACTAAACTTTTTTTTATCTGGACAGCTCCATGGTATCTCTACTGCAGGATTTTGGAAAGTGGTTTCAGAGGAAACTGTCTTCATGCCATAGTTGCTATTGGCTGATTTATATTCAGACATAACTCAAAGGGAAAAATGAAGAAGCAGGACCTTAATCTGCTGTCCCATTGCGTTCTACCAGAGGCACCATCACTGAAACTGGAACTACATGGTATTAAAATTATATAGCAGAGAGAAAAATCGGGTTCATGGCTTATTACAGGACTGTGTGACAATGCCTCAGTTTATACAAAGGCTGCTCTGAAAACAAGACCTCTTCTTTTGTTATGTCAGACCACAACACCAAAGGTAGATGTTGGCGGTATGGCAGTAGAGGCTGAACCTTTCCATTAATATTGCATTACGTTTTGTTGCTGAATGACAAACAGCAGCAGAGGGGCAGTCTGATAAAATGGTGTCTGACATGGAAGTATGTGTAAAGCAAAGGTGTGTCACTGAATTCAAAAAAAGGCACCCATTGACATTTATTGACACTTGCTGAACATTTGTGGAGACCAAACAGTGGGTATGAGCTCAGTGAGGTGATGGGTGGTTAGCAAAAGTCTCCTCATCTGTCTAGAGAAGTTTATTTACCCAGGAAACTGTCCTTAGCACATTGTGTAATGTTTTGAAACCCACTCTATCTCTGGTTTAGGAATCCCTCTGGGGCCCTGATTCTCTGCATGGCATCAGCTCAGTGTTTTCAAAAAGTGGCACTCCAGCTTTACCATCAGGTATCTAAGTCAGGTTACCCACAATTGCATTTTAGGTGTTCAGGTGGATCTTATATTCTGTTTTCTGCCACCTACATGAAGTGAAGGGTATTAGTTTTTCAAAAGACCAAGCCATCACATCTGCATACTTCCCACCACCCTGTATTGTCTCCTTCTGAATTAGCACTCCTGATCTCGAGTCCTGACATAATAACTGCAGAAAATCAAAACACCTGGGTTGCCATGGTTATTCTATGTATGTCTCCAAGTTCAGAACAGCTGAAAAAATCATCGACTGCAGGTATTATGCCTGAGAAGAAAGCAAACAGCTCTCATTTCTCAAGGATCTTTCAGACGATCCAGAGCAAAGGAGTCTTGATGCTACTTGGAGCTCAGGACAGGTAGTCCTTGAAATCTAGGCCAGACTCTCGACTGTTTTAAAGCAGTCTTGGCTCATGGAACTGTTCCTGAAATGCAAATCTAAACTGGTTGATGGCTTCATACAGGTGACATAATGAGACTATGCAAAAATGCTATCCTACTCCTTTAACATTTTGGGATACTGCTCAGACCCTCAGAAATTACTTACATCTTACAAAATACATACATTTCTGGCACTTGTGTTTAAATTCAGCTGATATACAATGTTCTACAGCAATAACATTCTCTCACCAGCTTAGAATATTAATGGTGAAAATCTGAATGCATCAGTCTGAAATCTACTATTTGAATTGCAGTGAGAGAAATATGCTCTAGAAATTTAACATTCTGGTGATAAAATCTTGTGCAAAATTGCATCAGTTTAGCATGGAAAGTGAATTGTAATTATGCATATTAAGTTCGAGGTAAGTTCCTATCTAGAACTAACTACATCTTAGAGACAAAGATAGTGATGTCTGTCCCAGAGCGAACTCTGGTAATTCAATCTTTATTTTCACTTTGAGTAGTAAAAGAATTGAAAATCTGTTGCAGAGTGCAAACAGTGCTGAGTAACTTAACCTGGTAAGTACCATTTTTGATAATCACTCAGGAAAATAACACTGTTATGTATCAACAATATTATATAACTCAAACATGATATAATTATTATGTCAACAATAATAGATGTTTGAACACATTGTATGTACTCACTTATTCTATGAATCAATTATATTATAAAAGATTTAAAAAAATTTAATGCTACCTGCAGATCATAAAATTATCATTGCTTTCATACTTGTCTTGTATTTATTCTAGAGCAAGACGTAGAGGAGCAAAGACAACAGAACTTGATCTAAGGATATCCTAGCATTATATCTGGCTTTAAAACAGTGGTTTCTGCTTTTCAGCTTAGCATGGAGAGAATTATATGTGTGTCTATTAACAGGGCTTTGAAATCAAATGAAGAAAGATACTATATAGGAGCTGGTTATTACTATTATCACCACTTTATTATTGCTATTTGTACCTCTTTTGCTGTTGGTCACTATTAAAATTGTGAAATATGAAAAAGAAGGTCTCTAACAAGAGCAGTCTGTTGTGAAGTACCACAGAACAGCACGTCCTTGCTGTTTTTTAACTAATGTGAAGCAATAGGATGTAGGCAGTTAAGGTGTTCTTACATAAGACTATATCTAAATGTTGGATGTTTATACTCATGCTTTCAAATGCATTGTACCCAAATATAACAGTTAGATGTTAATACCCTTGCTTTCAAATGCGCTATACCCAAATATAAGTGTGTTCTGACAGAAATGAGTAAAGCTTGCAGGAGGGCAAAGCTGACCTTGCTCAGACTCATAACAGAGGCTCAGTCCTGCAGTAAGTCATGTCTTATTACAAACACCACGCAACCACTGCTCCCAGTAAGTCCTCAATACTGGCATGGCTAATATTTATTTACTCAAATCTTCTAGTCAAATTTTTCTAGCACTGCACATACGTAGCAATGGCAGTGAGTCCCAAGAGATCCAAATGCTGAGCAACAGTCTTGGCAGAAAGCATGGATGAGATGTGGCGCAAAGTGCATCCCTGTACCTGGATGTCTCTCCCTTATGCATATCCAAACTCACTCTTATGTCAGATGCAGTACAGATCATGCTCCTGTACTACCGTTTTTTTTTTAATCAAAACACTCTTTCAAGTGATCCCTTCAGCCCTAGGAGCAACCTTCCAAACAATCATCTCTATGGGGTTTACATTTGTGTGTAAACTTGTTTATTTTAGACAGTAGAAAACCAGAGCCAGTCAGAAACAGAAGGCTTTGAAGACTCCCAATGGCCAATAAATTGCCATAAATCAAGGGAAGGAGATAGTAATGTGTAAGCCACAAGACCATTTATTCTTCCCATGAACTCATCACTGAGAACTCAAGCAGTATTTCTCCTGAGTGTATATGTATTCTCCTGAGTGTATATGAATATCCTTGTTCTCACAAAGCTTAGCTTGTGGTTGCTGCTCTGTCAAAGGACTAAATAAAGCAAAGGCACTTTAAAATTGCAGGTGTTTCACTTTTTGTTCTTAGAGCTTACATGAAGCGAGGAGCCAAGTGAGCAACACTTGAAGAGTGGAGATAGATAAACGCTAAAGTATAAGCACACACAGAATGAACAAGCGACATGGCTGGCAATGCTTTTAAAATGAATTTGCAACTTTAAAAATAACAGTACCTGATTCGCTAGTATCATTTTGAACTGCTTTCAAAGTTCTTCTGCACAACTGTTTTCATCATTTGTGTCTGTAATTTCCTAGTACAGGAAGGCATTGCTTCAACCTTTTTTGTAATGGTAACTGCTAGTTCTTAATTTTTATTTGGTTTGCATGCATGTGCTACCATGAAACCTCTGTAAAGAACAGAAGGGTAAATTTGTTCTCTTCAATAATTTGAATGATAAATAATTGGGAAGACTCCACAATTTCTATTTTCATGTATAAACAATGAAAATCACAAACAAAAGTAGGCTCAACATGTTCTTCCACCTTATTCATGCTTCAGTAGTCTGAACTTAAACTGGAAAAGGCCAGGATAATGATGACGCAGCCTACAAGACATAAGTAAAAGTCAGAGGATGAGAATGAGTTAGAGGAATCACTAAAAGTAGATCATATATGTATTGTGTATTGTTTTCCTTTAAGCAGACATCTATGTTTCAAAATTCAGGTGTGTGTGGTCATTTTGAAATTAAGAAAATACTGCGATTATTCTAGTGACATAGCCTGCACTACCATATCACAGCATGGAATTTGAGCAAATCAAAAAGCAATTACGATGCTCTCAACAGAGAGCAGGTCTGAGACTAAATGAGGATGTCTGTGAAACAAATGCACATTTTAAGCAGGCTTTTGTGAAACAATATTTGTGTTTTGCACTGCTGCCAACCTGGTTTAATTTACTGCAGAGATGTCAGTTTTGACAAATGTTTCTTTTTCCATTTTGTTAAGTATGTCAAAAATAGAAGTCTTTCTTCTGAACTGAACTTTTCCCCTCTGCAAATTTAAATGAAACTTCTCATTTGGTTGCATGCAGGATTCAAAAGCTTCTACTGCACAATCCGACTGTCAGAACACATGAAAATCCATGTGAAGCCTGCCAATCCCTCAGCGGATGTATACAGGAGGCTAACTTTTGCTGACACTTGTTATACACAAAGTAGAGCTCACTGTTTGGTAGAGACTGTAGGGCTGTTGTCTTTGCTGACAAATGTGATTTATTTATTTATTTGTGGATAAGCTGATATAATATTGATATAACATAATGGTAACTGCTGAACCTGCCTGGGAAAACAGTAAGCAGTGAAGAGGACAAGTCAGTGGCAGACTGATCTGGACTGCTAAGTTGGGGGCAAACTAACAACATGCATTCTACTACTGTGAAATGCAAAGGTGTTCACCTAAAAAGCAAAGAGTGGGATCACGGTGTTGATGGTAGTTCACCGACGACCCACAAGAATAATTGGAATAAAGAGAGGATAAGAATCTCCTGTCTCTATGTATATATTGGGAAAACAAAGATTTGACAAGAACTTTTAAATCAAAAGGCAAAAACATCAGCATATACTATGCCTGGAAGTTAAATGTGTAGGATTAAAGAGAAATAAACTCCTGTAGATTGGAATGAATACGCTTTCACCGGGAAGATTTTTAAAGAGACTGAATTGTTTGTATAAATAACATGATTTAGCCTGACCAGAGCAGCCCGGGGAAGTTCTGTGGATTGTGCTGTGCAGGAAGTAACACAAAATGAATGTAATGGTGTTATCCGCACTGGTAACTGATTATTCTTAAAAGCATACAAATCTTTTTGCTGATAATATTCTGAAAGTACCCAGCATCTGGCCTTTTGGTGATCTATCTCTTTTATCAGAATAGAGTGTAACACTTTCTGCAGCATCCCTGAGCATTTGGTACCAGCAGATGTATCTTTAAGTGCTGCAGAGTTCAAATGAAGTAGTTGCCATCATTGCCTCATGGCTGGTTAAAGAATCATAGAATTGTGTGTGTTGAAAGGGACATTTATAGGTCATCTATTCCAACTCCCCTGAAATGAACAGGGGCACCTACAGCTACATCAGGTTGCTCAGAGCCCTGTCCATCCTGACCTTGAATCTGTCCAGGGACAAGGCACCTACAACTTATCTGAGAAACCTCTTCCAGTGCTTCACCACCTTTCTGTAAAGAATTAATATTTAATTTAAATCTTCTATTTTGGTTAAAAACCATTTCCCCATTGTCCTATCACTACCAGATCCTGTGATAGTCAATCTCCCTGCTTTTTATAAGCTCCCTTAAAGTACTGGAAGGCTGCAGTGAGGTCTTCCAGAACCTTCCCTTCTCTCAAGCCAACCAAACCCAGCTCCCTTAACCTTTCTTCATAAGAAAGGTGCTCCAGCCCTCTGACCACTTTCACAGCCATCCTCTGGACCTGATACATACAAGAAATGGCTCACTTGTAAGAGCTACATCATTTCCCATTCCATGTACCTCCTGTAAAATTCTGGCCAAAGGAATTTCTAGTTGTTATTCACAATAGTGTGTTGTAGCAATATGACTGTCAATACAACAGGAAGCCTCATCTTACCCAAGAGCAGCATTTCCTCTGTGAAACACCTTGAATCATGCAATACTCTGTCTTCATCATGCAATGACATTTCAGTTGGATGCTTGTAGCAGTGAGAACCTCATAAGATTATTAAATAGATCATTAAATGTATCCTATTTGCTAGTAATATTTATTTATTTATTTATGAGATTAAGGAAAATGAGATTTCCAGCAGAGTCTTAGAAAGCAAGAAGCTAGCAATACTACAAAATTCTGCAGAAGCCTGTATTTCAGTAACCAAGTGAGCATTAATGGGTCTCTAGCTATCCACCTAATAGGTATGTATGAGGATAATACCAGTGATCTGACTTCTGCTCGTCTTTCTGTTCCTTCTTTCAGATCAAATTTCATTGCTGGACTCTAAACAGTGACCACGAGAGGTCCTTCCTCTCACAGCATAGCACTGCTACTGGGGCTGCTAACATCTATTTACACTTGCAGCATGTTGCATTTAGAGCCACAACACCTTTTAAACTTTCAATATGTGTTTTAAATTAAAACAGTGTGATAATGCCACTTTTTAGAGACATCTTTTCAAATTAATGTTTAACAGCTTGAAAAACTGATGAGTTGCTGTTGCTAATGTCTTCTGGCTTGCATGGCACTAAAGCTGAAATGCAGCATCTCAGAAATGAGAGCAGAACAGGAAGGAACTTCTTTGGTTTCTGATGCAAAAGCTACAGTGTGATGTGCCAATAAGCAGCACCTTTAAGAAGAAGGTCATCTTTGTGTCTGATTTTAATTTCTAACATAGAAGGTCAGTATGTGCCAACAAACATTATGTGTGATTTTGAGGTATGGGAGTTCCATTTATGCTGAATGCACTAAAATGCCTGAGGTCTTAGATTCATTGTTGTAACTATAGATAACTGATTTTTCGGTGTGGAAAGAGATACTGATTACTGTATTGGTGAATTTCTAGAAACACTGCTAAGAAAAAATAAATATATCTGAGACATACTACAGATACAGTCACCTCACTGTAAGAAAAACAAGTTTATAAGACTTATATTTATGTAGATATAAAACCATACAGATTTTCCAAGGGAGAGGGGATTTTAAAATAACTTTTTCCCTCCCAGTGTATTTAAGAAAAGAAACTGAGCTACCAATCAGACAAAGAGATACAGGTACTTCTTTGTGAAGTTAATATCAGTATCAAAAGAAAAGATTCCAAAAACTCATCCAAGAAGAAAAACTTCTGTTGCGTGATTCACGGGTGAAATGGAAGATGTACCAGAGCCAATTTTAAATTATATTATTCAGGTTGTGTTAGCAGTACAGCTGGGATTTACAGAGCCCAGAGTTGTTCAGTTTTTCAAGCTTTCTTTCTGTGAACCCAATGTGGACATCCTCTTGATACTTCCATATATTCTTGCTTCGAAAGGATGCCTTACCTGAATACTTCTTCTCTTTCACGCTTTTGTAATACTTAAAAATACTAACAGAAATAGTATTTAGATTTCTCAAAATTGTATTTAATCTCCCTTTGAGATGACATTATATTAAGAATGTACAGCATACTTCTTAAAATTTCCATTAATCTCCATCTGATCGGGCCAGGAAATCTTATTTGCTATAACCCAAGATGGCTTTTCCTAACATTTTTTTACATCCTATTTTGTAACACCCTGACACCATGTATTAGATGTGAAATCACCCTGAGCACCAGAACAGCATAGCCTACACTGCTAAGTCTGGCAGGATCAGAGCAGGATTTCCATGGAGCCAGCATGTCCATAGTACTTAATTTCTTATTCAGATGCAGAAGGAGTTGACTGTAGTGCATACAAAACTTAGCACACAGTAGCAAACAAAATGTATAGCTTTGATCTAAAAATACATGGTTATTATCTGGCTTAGGGAAGGGCAGATTTGTGCTGCAGATAAACAAATGGATGGATGAGTAGCAGAACTGAAACAGTGCATTTGCTGTTCACTGAAGAAGCATGCAGATGCTCAGGAAAGAGGTGAACTAGTAACAGAGGAGGATTTTTTGAATAACCATCACAGTTGTTTCCAAGTGTGAGATTTCACCATTATGTCTCAAGTCAGAACCAGATTGAAAGCTCTTCTGCTTTTTCAGGTGGGTTCTCTGTTATTCTCATCTTACCTCAGTATTTATGTATTCTTTCATTTTTAGGCTATGTACAAGGAAGACTTCAGAAATATGACTGAAGAGAACACAGCCAGCAATGGCTCCATCTGTGCCTTTGCCTACACCAACACCACAAGAGCTATCCTGATTACTGCCTACTCAGTTGCCTTTGCTGGAGGTGGGATAGGGTCCACTGCAATGTCGTTTGTGCTGGTCAAGATGAACAGTCTGTCTGTGACCACTACAGCCATCATTAATCTAGTTGTGGTACACGGTCTCCTTCTCCTCACTGTGCCCTTCCGTCTGCACTACTATGTCAATAAGGAGTGGATCTTCCACATGCCGTTCTGTAAAATGGTGAGTGCTATGGTGCACATCCACATGTACCTGACTTTCCTATTCTACGTGATCACACTAGTGATCCGGTGGTTGGTCTTCTTCCAATGGAAGGATAAGGTAGAGTTTTATAGGAAGCTACATGCCATTGCCGCAAGTGTTGCTGTGTGGGTCATTGTCATTGTCTTCATGGTGCCACTCTTCTACCTTCAGTATGGACGCTCAGGGATCTATGATGACAAAGTGTGCTTTAAATTCCATAAGGAGCTGAAACTGGAGAGCATCAAAGTCCTGAACTACCTAATAATTGCAGCTGTCACCTTAATTACTTCTGTTCTCCTGGGCCTGCAGATTTTTATTCTGGTCAAAGTATCGAGAAAACTCTCCACCTCTCTCTGGTCACACCAAGAGTTCTGGGCCCAGGTGAAGAACTTGATATTCATCTGTGTCATCATAATTTGCTTCCTTCCCTATCACCTCTTTAGAGCCCACTACATAAAGCATGTGAATGACAGTGAGCAGTTGGAAAGCTACAATGAAGTTTTTTTGTGCCTGACTGCCCTCAGCTGCCTGGATCTGCTGTTCTTTGTGCTGAGTGGAAGCCGCCTCTTCAAACAAAAGGTTGGAATGCTTCGAAGCAGGTTGTCATGCTGCTAGCTCTGACTGTGTGGGGACCTGGATATGGAAGAGCAAAGTGTTGGAGAGGCATGGCAAATACACTCCTCAACACGTCAAAGGAAGCACTGGAAACAGCATAAACTTGCTCCCCAAAATAATGGAGTAAACCATCTATCACTTCTCAGATGGTTGACTGGGGGCCTACCTCTGGGATTTCCTCACAGTCCTGCTTAGTGAGGAGCAGATGCAGCTTGAAGAGAAGGAGGAAAGGGCATGGGCTCATCAATTTTACATCAAGCTTTGTGAACTCTAAGGCACCACAATGAAACTCAAGAGAATATGCAAAGTGTGCTGAAACACAGACACAAAAAAATGTAATTTTTAATGGAATTTGGGGCAGAGTTTTGAAGTGTAAAGATCCATAACATTTTCCACACACCTATCTTATTTATTTCCTGCAAATTCTTGTAAAATATTGATGAAGCTATTGTTCCACTTAAATGTGTGTTACTTCAATGTAAAGACAAGCGTAACTTCCCAAATGTACTGAGCAACTCAAACAACTCATTAAAACCAAACGATCAACACATATTTATTTCTTTAGAAGATTTTCTCAGAATCACTTCTTGGAGATGTTATCACTGTAACAGAAAACAGTTTTGTTCTCCTTCCCGTACTGTGATAACATCTCCAGCAGAAAATATTACATATCATCACTGAATATTGTATATTTAGACTAAAAGCTACAGAACTGTTCAATTTTTAAGAAATAATAAGGCTGAGAATCATTTTAATTAGATCATTCAGGTAACAGTTGTCCTCTCTTAAAAAGTCAAATATTTTATGTTTCCATGGTAAATGTAAAGCATTTTTGATTTTAACCTGTGTTGATTTTATGTAGTTATCAAGTTTGTACATATTTACTTTTTTTTTTGTACCTTAACATGAAATCAATTCTATAAATGTTTTACACTGGACTAGTAGAAGAAAATAAAATGATACTGCTCAGATTGGAGGGATAGAGAAAGCTAATGAACTGGGTCTATCTAAAAAGCTTACTATATCTCAGTGACACAGTGTGAGTTGCTGTTTCTGAAGAGAGAATTAATCTGTACTTGAAAAGAGGAAAAAAATCAGCAAAATAATTCTATGCAAGATATCCAGGATTCCATATCTCTTCTTTTTTACACCTATCCCAAAAAAGACTATAAAATTCTGACACAAGATGACAGTGACTGATTTATCTTTCTTCCTCTTGACATCTGTAAAAGGTCGTATTCTTAATTTAGTCAGTAGAATAATATCTTGGTATTTTGACAAATCGTGGGTTAGCGGCTGATTAATTTCCAGTGGAAATCTTCTCTTACGATGCTGCTGAAATCCATCTTATCCTATTTCTGAATCTTTCCATTTCTTGCTACTTCATCATCTCTTTCTCACCATACAGCAATCAAATAATAACTGTTGGATCTCCCTGTACCTGCATAACCTCACTTCTATCTCACATTGCTTTTGATCCCCTCAGAGAGTGATGTCCAAGATGGTTACATCACAGGATCCTATTTCTTCCAAATTCTTGTTTTCCCTGTCTTCCTTCCTGATTCAGGCTCTATTGTATCTCTCAGTAGATCTGACTATGAGAGGTTATTTTCAGGTCAGTCTGAGTGCTGCTACTTGACAATGACAATTTGTGATTTGGAAATCACTGAGGTTCACAAGGGAGACATGGGGGTGCTTGCATGGCCCACTCTTGGAAAATTACCTGGATCACAACAGCTGTTAAGAGAGAATTGCAAGAGTCTGCAGTGTGTGTGGATCTGAAACAAAACTGTTTGAGGTGTTTGCCACAAGACCATCATATTAAAGAGGAGGAGGGCCACCAGCCATATTGAACAGGAACTGTGAAATTACAGAGACATTTAGTACAAGGAAAAAGTCAGCTTGAATGTGTAGTCCGCTGGCTGCCAATTAACTATGTGTCATCATGAAAGCAATAAGCTACTCTGATCCATATTTAGTTCAAAAATACATGAACAAAACAGTTTTACCCTGTAGCAGGAGAGAACTGATATGTCAGGTTGGGCTCAAAGAGGTTACAGGCTGGCAGCTGGTCACTAGTGGGATTCTGCAGGGCTCCGTCTTAGGGCCAGTTCTCTTTAATACTTTTATAAATCACTCAGATGCATGACTTGAAAGCATACTAAGTGAAATCTTCAGGTGACACTAAACTGGGAGGAGCTGGTGACACCCTTGAGGGCAGAGAGGCCTTGCAGAGAGATCTTGACAAATGTGAGTGCTGGGAAGTCACCATTGGCATAAAGTTTAACAAGAGCACCAGATTCTGCACCTGGGACGCAGCAACCCTGTTCCAGTGCTGGAGTTCAAGAAGCATTTGAACAGTGCTCTCAGACACAGGGCTCAAACTTTGGGTGGCCCTGTGTTGAGTCAGGAGTTGGACTGCCAATCCTCATGGGTCCCTTCCAACTAAGAATAGTCTATGATTCTATGGTACATTTCTGTTTCCACTCGTAGCAACATCTTTGGTGAAGAAAAATGAATTATGTGCATCCTGTAAGCACTTCATATCTTTGTAACGCTATATTATAAACCTTTTTACATAATAAAGTTTTTTATAAAAAAAAATAAAAAATAAAGCTCATATTTCAAACAGTATGTTCTGATCATATAGTTTAACTAATCATGTATGTCTTAAAATGGGTAGTGGTTTAATTTTTGTAAACATGTATATGTTTGCAACACCGTGGCATCACAAAAATACCACACAGTGGGTGATTATCTTCTCCAAATAGGAATGGATGCTAATAATTGTAATGTTAATAAATCATTATGCCGATGAGCAGAATTAGGGGGATGCGATTCCATGCTTTGAGTTGGCAGTACTGGTCAATACAGTGCTAAGATTTCTATTGGACTGTCTGACAAACTCTACATCAGTCACTCATCTCACTTTGCGAGTCTGTCAGAAAAAGCCTCCCCCTGCCCAAAGAGAAGGAAGTCCTTGTTAATCCTATCAGGAATCGCCCAGCCAGCTGGTGAAAGAAGTGGTGGTCTCTCTGTTCTTGCTCTGTCCCACCCTCCTGGACATCCTCCCTGTTCACCACCCCAGGGAGGGATGAAGAGGGGTTGCATGTGCTGCCAACACAGCCTTCCTGATGTGGAAGGACAAAAGTCTGAAAAGCTCCTGAAAATTGAAATGTGGACAGGGCCAGATCAGCATCTAAAATGTAGCCAAGCAGCTCCTATGAACGGTGATGATTGTGGCAGTAGTGGGGAGCTGCAAACATCAAGGAGCCAGTCCGTAGAGGAAAAGGTAATTTCTAGTTACCACCAACTATTTGGTCAAAGGCACCAGTGCCTAAAAAGACACTCTGATTTTGCTAAATTCCTGTTACAAAGGAGATTAGAAAACAACCACACAAGAACAACAACAACAAAAAGAGCTCTATTACAGCAGGGCATAGAGGACATAGGCCCTGCAGAAGGTGGTGTGGACGAGAATAGGAATGCAGAATATAAGTTTGTTTCTGCCATACAGACACAAGGTAATAGACTGTCTCTGGACATCATCTCATGCTGTTTACCGAACCTCTAAAGCTGCCAAAAAGTGAACTCCCACAGACAGAAGCAAGCTAAACCTTCATTAGCCTTTGTTCCTACTTCTACATTATCCTCTCAGCTGCATCAGTCTCCCCTCTAGTTCACCAGTGAGTCATGAAAAATCATGTTAATGCCAGGATAAATACAACAAGCTTGTTTTATTTTCAGTACTGCTCGTTTGAGGTATTTATCAAACTTGAGTCCTCCTTGTCTCATCCCTCTCAAGCTCCAATTTTTCTTCTTCTAGGCAGTTTTACCCAGACCCTTATCACCTGATGTAACAAAAACTGGCTTGTAAATTAAATTCATTTTGCATGAACAAAGTCATCCCTGCAGCAAATTGCCTTCAGAAGTTTAAACCCAAATTGGAACATAAACTTTATGTGTTATGATGATACTGTTGAAGCAGCTACTCTGAAAAAAACCCCACACAAAACCAATAAAAATAAAAATAAATTTGCAGCTCCTTTCAAGAAATGTCTTTTTCTGTCACTTGTTACAGAAAGGGACTGGAGATATAAATCATTTCAGAAAATACTGGCCACATTATTACACAATTCAACTCCATACTTTGGGGACCACTCAAAATATCTAATCATAGAATTGTAGAATGGCCTGGGTTGAAAAGGACCACAATGATCATCTGGTTTCACCCCCTCTGCTATGTGCAGGGTCATTAACCACCAGACCAGGCTGCCCAGAGCCACATCCAGCCTGGCCTTGAATGCCTCCAGGGATGGGGCATCCACAACCTCCTTGGGCAACCTGTTCCATCTAGCATTTAATGAAATGCCTGTATATATGCTTCTAATGGGGGAGGTCAAATATCAGCCCAGTGGAAGATAAAACTTAAAAATAGGTGCAAATTTTACAAAGCAAAAATTACTTGACACTAGTTTTTATTATAGAAATCAGCATTTGTTCTCTGATTTATTGTGCATTTCTGAACAGACTGGGAAATAAAATAAAATGAAACAAAATAGCTATTTCAAATTTCTTTTAAGCTAGTAAATTAAAAAAGAAAAAAAGCCAGATATTACACATGTTTTATGATACTTTTCTACTATTTTCTGTCATTTTACAAAATAACTGGAAGTAATTTTGAGAAAAGGTTGAAGATTTTAGTCATTTTGCAAAGTAGCTGGTTTCACTCTGTGGTTGTAGCATATACCAGAAATTGGTGCAAGAGCAGTTGTACACAAAATAAGCAGTCAAACCAGATTTCTCCACTTGCTAAGTAATAAGTACCTCGGGACTTTGAAGTTAAATTTACAGAAGAACTTTACAAAAATATACAAAATACTACAAGTTACACGATCCCAAAAGCTGAATATGATGCAACTATTGCTAATACAAAGGATGCAAAACAAAATCCTAAATCAAGGTCAAGATGTGAATACTGTCTGCTTGCAAAGTAAGAAGGATTTGATCTGTCTTTCTTTTTTTGTTTCTTTAACTGTGTGTACGTTGCTAGTTCTTCCCCTTCAGATAAAGCCTTATCAAGAAGGAACAGTTTCCCATTTCCCTCATTTCAGATATGAAATTCTACAATTTGGAGACACAGAGAAACTGTTTAAGAGAAGGCAAAGAGAAATCTTCCATTAGGTGAGCATCAAGAATAGATCAAAAAAGGACATACGGCTACTGGCCATGGTGGCAGTGATTGTGTCAGAAAACATTCATCCTCTGTCTATCAGACATCATCAGCTCTTCAGAACCAGCTACAGAGTGTTCCAAGGAAAAAGAAAGCACCACTTCAGAATTTGCTGGCCAATCTGTTTGAAACAAGAAGTACTTATCTCGGGACAAATTGACTTTATTGATATGCTGTCAACAACTTCAGGCAGCTTGGAGTGGATAATGGCATACCAGAACTGTGTCACCAAATTCTGTGTTCTCCATCCACTTCTATAAGAAAAGAGCTGAGGTTGCTCTACAGCTTCTTGACATCTTTAATTTTTGGAGCTCCAGTTGCATTACAGTGTCATGATGGAACTGAATTAATTAATTAAGTCATGCAGGAACTGGAATACTTAGGGCCTCAGCTCAGCTTGGTGCATGGAAAACCAGGACAGGCTCAAAGTCGAGATCTGTTAGAGTATTCAAGTGGCAGTATTGAGGAAATGCTCACTGAGAGTATGATAAACAAGAATTCATAGGACTGCACTTTGGGAATTTGCTCTGTGCAGTTCTCTAAGAATGCAGATCACCACTCAAGAATAAGCTGTTCACCATACTCAGCTCTGGGGCAAGCTCCAGAAGTGAGCTCACCTTGACCTCTCTTGCATCAGATATGATCAGCTGCCCGATGACTGAGGAGGTCCTTTTCTCTGTGCTGACTGTTCCTGCTGCACCATCCATCTCAGCAGCCACTGCAGATCCAAAGGATCCCACTGGTACTGCCCCCAAAGCAGAGGCTGTTACAGAGCCTTCATATAGGTCTCCATTAGAAGAAACTCATCCACAGCTTCTGAAACCTCCACTTACATAGACCTTACAGACACATAGCCTGTTGCCAGCAGAGACTATATATCCAATGCACAACTGTTAGCTATCCCAACCTTTAAAACCCATCTGTTTTTACCAGTGGGACAAAGGAGCACAGGCAGACTAGGTTGGCCCAGTGGAACAATACAGGTCAGCATCCAAGAAAAGAGCGTGTGGCCAAGGCAACATCAAGCTGTCGACAACGGAGACAACATTACTCTCTCTCTGGCTGACCAAAGAACCATCAAACACACCAAGTAGAATCTTACACCCATCAACAGCCCTCATCACAATTGTATCAATCACAAAAATAATTGCTATCTCAATGAGAAAAAATACTGCTTTATGTTTCCAAGCTTAGATTTTGAGCTTACATTATATATGAAGATTTTACACTTGCTAATTTATCAAGGTATTTTTCCCCAAATTAATTTAAAAAGTGAGAGATAATAACAGTTCATTAATTTAGCAGTCTGTATGTCTGGAGGAGAGAAAGCAGGTAGGGAAGGCAGCTATTGTTTTCATTGATGCAAACTAAAACAACCTCAGCCTACCAACAGAAAGTTCCTCTTCCTCCTTATTAGTGATTATGTTACAAGACAATACATAACCAGGATACAGTCTATGTCACCCTGCATTATGAAAGAACCAGAGATTGATATAGTATGGTTTTGTGTTGTCTTTATTCTGAATGTATTTTACTGAATTAATTTTATTTCATTAGGGAGCTGATTAGCATAGCTGTTTCTCATTACTAATGTAATCCGTACATATGCACATTCTCATTATCTCTGTTATATCTTCCCTCTATGTAGTCTTAAAATAAATGAGACAATTTCCCATAGAACTCTTACAATATTCAAGAATATGCTCAGTTCAGAGCTGCTGTGTGGATATTGCACCCATGTGCATTTTGTTTTACTTCAACAGGAATTGCCCTGCAAACTCAGTCACAGAAAAAAAAACCCAACAACCACTAAAAAACATGAGAGAAGTATGTAATTTTCATCTCGTTAGTGTGGTTAAACCGCAACATTCCACCACTAACAGCAGACTGCAAACCCAAGCTGATACCTCTTTGGTTGAGCAGTATTAATGTTCCAATAATTAAGCAATTTGAAAGGCTGAACATTCTTTGGTGCTTCGGGAGAGATTAAGCTCTTTGTAATGCCACAGTGGAGTGTGGAGAATAAAGAAGGATGCAAAACAGTACCAGCAAACTTTCACCCTGTGAATGTGAGCTACATGAAGCAGCACAACTGCAAGAACAGATGAAAAACCTGACAAGTGAAATTAGGCAGCAAGCAGTTCACAAACAAACAAGCAACACCAAGCTGCAAGACAAAAATGAATCTGTAAGAAAATTGCCAGCTGTTCCTTGGCTAAATTCCCCCAAGCTGGTCACAAAGACAGCTTATTTAACTGCATGAGGGACATAACAAAATGGTAATGGAGGCACGTGCAAAAAACACAGCATGTGAAATACATCATCACCATAACAACATGTTTTACTAAAGTGTGTAGGAGTGTGAAACCTCTACAGCTACTGATGAAGAAAAAATAAATAAATAAACACACACACACACATATATACATATATGTTGGGCTAAAATACTTTTCATCTTTTAAAAGCTATTTTCATCATTGCAGGGGAAAAAAACAAAAACAAAAATCCACAAACTGATGACATATTAGCAAGACAAAATCTTGTCCAGGAGGTCAGTATGTGTGTAAGAGCAAATGTTAACTTAGCTTTATGCTAATAAATGCTCCACGTTAATAATTACCACAAGGTAGTGAATTTAGTAACCACAATTTGTATCTCAAAACCTTGCAAAGCTCTGAACACAAATAAAAGGAATGGAATTTCACCTCAGTTCTCTGTTGTATCAAGACTAGTTGAAACTATGGAATCACACTAAAAATAGGCTGGAAGAGATTTCTTGGGGTGCTATAGTCCTATCCTCTGTGAAGTATGGCTAAAGTCAAAGTTAGGTGGGGCTGCTCAGGACTCTGCTTGCATTTTGAGAATTTCCAAGGACAGAGAAACCAAAGACCTCCTTTGTGCTGCTGATCCATAGCTGCAACACTCTCACATTATTATCATCATTATTCTTTTTGTACATCTTTCAGATTCAGAGTTTCCCTTGCTGCAAGACTAGCCTCTTGTCCTTCCCACCATTTAACTTTGAGGGAGTCTGTCACGCTCTTCTTTATAAGCCACTTCATGGACAGGAAGGCAGCATCCAGTTAACATACCCTCAGCCCTTGACCCTATTTTCTCCTGGTTAAACCCAGTTCCCCTCAACTCCTGGCCATGCTCTGGCTAACATAGCACCATATGATACAGTCCCTCATCACAAGGTCATGCTACTAACTCCTTTTAAAAAATCTGTGCTATGGTGAAGGTTATCAAAACCAGCACTGAGAAGCAATTAGATAATTGCCACCTGTTGCTATCTGATCCCATTTGGTGATCTTTCCCACGCTTGAGCCTCACATCTGACATCTTTGCTCACCTGATGCACCCCATTTTCCAGTGACTGAAGTAATTACTTGTCACCTACTGGTACTCACAAAGTACAACAGTAAGGGGATTTTTTGCTACTTTTTCTTTACCCAAAAGCTAGCCTTTAACAGCTAACAACTGACTAATATTGACTAACAAAGCTTTGAAAGTCATGCCTAAGCCATCCCTCCTGAAAAAAGAAAAAAAGCCACAAAAAAAAAAAAAAAAGAAAAAAAAAGAAAAGAAAAAAAAAAGAAATAAAGCAGAGCAAACAGGCAAACATCAAGAAACAGCAGCGAGATCATTAAATAGCTGCAAGATCATTAATTGCCTCTTTCACTGTCCTTCTTTGAACTGATGACTGAATCCCTGGATTTATGTCTGAGACCTCACATATCCTGACTGCAAAAGAATGTAACTGAATTTTTAGATCAATTATACCTCCAGCTTTAAAAATGAATTTAACATTTAAAAAGACAGTTATTTCTACCACTATTACTTCAGCTATTCTGTATATTAAAGATGTACAGAAATATGTTATGCACAAAATTGTACACAAGCCTATGTACCTTTGAAACCTGCAGATAAACTCCATTCCTGACTTTCACCTGCATTTTACATCAATTAATCACATTTAAGACATCTTTTTCGCTATCGGATATGAGAACAATAAATATCCCAATAGCTCAGGATATACTTAGAAGAAAAACAGGACCTCTTTTAAGGAAAGTCTTCTTCAGTTTCTCAGAGCAAGTGAGTGGCTGCTAAAGGTTTGTTACATGAGCTTGGAGAAGGTGAATTAATGTGATAGCTGGACCATGGGAAGCTGTCCTGCAGTGGCACCAAGTAGCAAGTGTGTGTGGCTCCAGTTATTCTGAAAGGAAAATGCTTTTAGAAGAAAATCTTTGGGTAACATAGGTCAATGGTGACCATGGGGAGCAGCCACCAGCCCCATCATACTTGGAAGGCATGTGATGCCAAGGCTGGCACAATTCAGCTTTTGTAATCTGCAAAGGAGAGAGTTCCGTGTGAGAAAGAACCCAGTCACAGGGCAGAGAAACGTGTGCTAGTTTTTGGCTTCTATTTATCTCAGAAGAATACTGGAAATAAAAGTGTTGTGATTTATAAAACCCGAGGTGGTTTCAGAAGTGCAGTCATTACATTTTCTCACTTTTATTTAAAATGGGAGATGATCAAAGACCTCAGGCCCTTTCAATTATTTCATGGTTTAAATGGCTGCATTTCCCTCCAGAAAGCTTTGTACCCTCTGAAATCCTGGGGATCGAAAAGTCAACTGACAACACTGTCACTGAGCAGCAGGAGATTTTGTAGGCAGACTTGCAAAGATCTTAGTATCCCAAAGGCTGTGATTAAGGAACCACAAGCTTCTCCTTTTAATTCTTTCCGGAGTATGCATTTGCTCTGTGGATGAAAAAGTACTACTGTATAAGCCTTTTCAGACTTGGAGCAATCTGAGTGCAGTCAAATCTATCTCCTGCTATATATGGATAAAACGGAGGGAAAGTTCTCATTTCCTCTCACTTGCTTGAGCAATGAAAATATGAGGTTTTTTTACCCACACTATTAAACTTTGATTTTTCTTTTTAAAAGTTGTTTTATCATCTGTCTTGTCTAACATTAGGAACTTTTCTATTCTTACCCCTCGATCTTATCTCTGCAGCTGAGTATTCCCATTCATTTCTAAACATCCTGTAGCTTTGATCCCTCCTTTTGGGCTCAAGAACCACGATGCATCTGGCAGAACATCTAGAGAACAGACCTCAGTCTTTCCCTCTGCTCTTTGGGAATGTAACACATCACTAGCAAGTGTTGTATTTGCACTGGATTTTATTTATTCAACGCTTTTCCTGGACCCAAGGATGTTCACCTATCAATTTTTTGAATTAGCCAAGACAGATATTACTACGATGGGACAATATGTGGGTCAGAGGTATTTGGTCTAGATTCGCTTGTTCACTTCTGATCAATTAGCAACTGATGTCTCTAAACATTCAAGTGTTGAGCTAGTGACACTTTGTATTCATTTGACTTGCAGTCATTCAAAAACGGCAGGTAGTTGAGAACAAGACTCTATAAAGTAACCTAATGTCGCATGTGCAAAATAAAAATAAAAATAAAATAAAAATAAAAAAACCCTAGTGTCTTTCGCCTTCCCATCCTTCACATCTAGGAACTGCTTGCAGTTAAAAGAAAAGCAATTAAGAATTGAGTTAATCCCTCAATCATTTAAACATTCCCCTCCATCCCATTCTCTTTTTCTACTATCTATTTTTGTCAACATGGAAAGATAAGACCAACAGAATTCTGCTAAATGATTCATTTGGAACCTAACACATATTTCATTTTCATAGACTTAGCTTGGAGTATAAGAATTAGCTGCATGGCCCATCTATGCTTGAGGGTGAAAATGTTCTTATAATTACAGTAATTTCTCAAACCCTTGAACTGAAAAAACAACGAAATTGTGAAAGCTATTGAATCCATTGATGTAGACAGTTTGATGATAATTAGGATCATGATCATTTTAGTAAAAGACAACCTTGATTTGTTGTCTATATTCTGCTTACAATGTGGTGAGAGTAGGTGGTATAAAAGAGACATATGGCACGGCATTCATTTTAACTTGCTCATGTGAACACCATGGGTAATGGAACCTTCCCAGTTAATAAAGAGACAATAGAAATGACATTGTTTTTCCATTTTTCTAAATGCTCACTCTGGTTATTTAGTAACAAGTACCATATAAAAAATAAATTTTAATATATAATCTAATATAGTGAACAAGAAGCCTTTCTGCTTTGGGATGTGCTCTCAAGTAGTGATTCCTCACGTTTTCCTCACATTTCAGTAAACAGAAATCCCAGGTAAGACTTATATATACATCTGGTCTGCTTGTCTGCTTTGTGGATTTTAATCTGCCTCCTCCTAAAGGCCATTTTTTTGTCTTCTGTGAAGGAATAGCTTCCTATAAGGAAGCTATGGTCACTTCATTATCACAGCATTAGAAGTAGCAGAAGTGCTGGCCTGCAGCTGAGGTAATAGCTGTTCACAGAATCACAGAATATCCTGGGTTGGAAGGGACCTCAATGAGGTTACACTAAAGCCTTCACCAAGCTAAGCAAGTCCAGCTCCCTTAGCCTGTCTTAATAAGGGAAGTGCTTCAGCCCTCTCATTGTCGCTCCTCTGGATGCTTTCCAACAGCTCTCTGTCTTTCTTGTATTGGGGACCCCAGACCTGGATGCAGCACTGCAGATGGGGCCTCACAAGGACAAAGTAGAGAGGGACAATCACCTCCCTGTCCCTGCTGGAGACCCCTCTTCTGCTGTCATTTAAGAGGTCTGCAGCTTCTTTCTGAGAGAAGAAACTGGGAGCTTTGGGCTAAAAAGAAGCATGAGGACTAGAAAGAGGCCCCAAAAGAGATGCTGTTTTCTCGGTAACTTTGACAGTCCTTTATTGAACAATCAAATTTCTAAATCTGATTGTGCCAGAGATATGTATTATTGGGATATAGAAGGACAATTCCAACCCAAGGAATGTCTGCTGGAGCTACTGCATTACTGAGTAATGAACTGGTCAGCTCAAACACTCACTGCTGTTTGTTACTGACGTACCTCTGAAGAAGTCGATAGAAACTTGTCCAGGGCAAGTCAAAGTGGAGGAATACTTTAAATGCATAGAGAGCACCTCCTTTTAAATCACTTCAGATCATCCCTATCTACACAATGTTGTGTTTCTTAAACTGCTTCTACCACTGCAATGCAGAACTGCTTTTTTTTTTTTCCTTTATCTTTCCACACAGAGTGGTCATGTTGTGTACAAGACACTCTAATGGTGAAGAAGTCTGTTTTTGTAAATACAGGACTTAGTTCTTTGCAGAGATAACCTCAGATTTGGAAGTGCCTTTGCTTGTTGATTTTCCCAGTTTTCGACACCTTGCCCTTCCTTCCTTCCTTCCTTCCTTCCTTCCTTCCTTCCTTCCTTCCTTCCTTCCTTCCTTCCTTCCTTCCTTCCTTCCTTCCTTCCTTCCTTCCTTCCTTCCTTCCTTCCTTCCTTCCTTCCTTCCTTCCTTCCTTCCTTCCTTCCTTCCTTCCTTCCTTCCTTCCTTCCTTCCTTCCTTCCTTCCTTCCTTCCTTCCTTCCTTCCTTCCTTCCTTCCTTCCTTCCTTCCTTCCTTCCTTCCTTCCTTCCTTCCTTCCTTCCTTCCTTCCTTCCTTCCTTCCTTCCTTCTTCCAGAAAATTGAAGGAAGCAGCTTCTGCAGTGGAAGTCACTAGCTGAAATATTCAGATTTTGAACTCATCTTTGCTTCTCTGGGACTCCTTTGAAGTCCTGTAGATAATTAAATAGGACAGACAGTACACATTTTTTATTTTCAGAGTTCTAGTCCCTGTATTCCAGACAGGATCCATCCAGAACATGAGAACTCATCTTTCTTCCAGAAAACTAGTAAAGGTTCCTTAGAAAAGATAAGGTTCGCTTTTGTAGGAGACAATCACAAATACCAAACTGCAAGATCTTCTAGAGTTTAAAATTAGTGGGAACGCTTTTTTCTTCTTATGTAAAGCATAATATTTTTGAAGCGTATTAACTGGGTATGACTAAGGCAACTATGTCTTATTATTATTTCTTAATAAACAGAGAGCCAGATAATCTCTTCCATCATGATGAAGCCTGAGAATCTTCTCCTCAAATCTGTAACTAAATAAATAGAGGATTACTCTAAGAATCTGAAATCTGATCTTTTTTTAATCACTTACTGACTGAAATTATACATTTCTTCAGGAAGCATGAGTGGGTGGGATTTGCAATTGAAAGCAATTTTCCTAAAACACTGGAGTATGTATTGCTCATTTTCCAGTGACTCATTCCTGATGGACTGGGAGTGAGACAGTAAGAAGTACTTGCTGCGATCACAGAAAAATTGGTAAGCTTGAACTTAACACAGCCATTTCCTGTCCTTCTGTTGCTGTTTGTGACTGGCTTATATGGAGCTAAGTTTCCATAACAAACTACCTATAAAATATTTAGTATGAACAAATAATTGAGTTGACCAGGAATTATGACACTAAAATGGAAGCAGATAAAATTGACAATCTATCCAGTAACACAAGGTGGCATGGCTTTAGGGTTGATACTATAAATATAGGAGCTCTTAAGTTCATATGTGAACCCATAGCTGCTTTTATAATGACCAGAAAACACGTTCTCTCACACAGTGACACTGAAAGTAAAGGCAGTCCTGCAGAAATGAATAAAATCAAATACAAAGAATTCTACTGCTTATAGGAACTCATCCAATCTCTGAACATTCAGCAAGTCTTATTCCTCTTCACTCAACTGTCACTTCCTCTATTTTTCTCTTCTCAATTTAAAACTCACCTTTCCTTTTTGTCCTCTCTGTTTCTGTGATTCTGGAGACAGACATGACCAGTTCTTTACCTACTCTATTTGTGATACTAGTCTTGACCTCAATCTCTGACATGAATATGTGCATTTCTCTTTCAGTCTTTATTCTCACCACTGGCAAACTGTGCTATGATGAAAGAAGCAAAAGTAAGATCTTAAGGTTCATCTGTACAGGCTGAGATGACTCAGTTTCCTTTTCTGCCCTAAGGGGAATCTGACCTAAAATGTAAGACCTAGTTTTGCTGAGCATTTTTCTTCTCTTTTCTTTTCTTTTCTTTTCTTTTCTTTTCTTTTCTTTTCTTTTCTTTTCTTTTCTTTTCTTTTCTTTTCTTTTCTTTTCTTTTCTTTTCTTTTCTTTTCTTTTCTTTTCTTTTCTTTTCTTTTCTTTTCTTTTCTTTTCTTTTCTTTTCTTTTCTTTTCTTTTTTCTTTTCTCTCCTCCCCTCTCCTCTCCTCTCCTCTCCTCCCCTCTCCTCCCCTCTCCTCTCCTCTCCTCTCCTCTCCTCTCCTCTCCTCTCCTCTCCTCTCCTCTCCTCTCCTCTCCTCTCCTCTCCTCTCCTCTCCTCTCCTCTCCTCTCCTCTCCTCTCCTCTCCTCTCCTCTCCTCTCCTCTCCTCTCCTCTCCTCTCCTCTCCTCTCCTCTCCTTTTCTCTTCTCTTTTTTCTAAATAGAACATGAAGATGAAGGTTTAACAGACTGAACACAGTAGATTCAACATACAAGGAACACTCTGAGGACATAGCAACTCAGGGATGTGAACCATCAATTCAGAAGTTCAGTTTCTGTCCCACAGGTGTTACAGTGTCAGCCAAAGGTGCTCCTTTGTAGTTTTTGGAATTACTACATATCGAAAGAGCTCAGACTTGATTGGTTAGGGCAAGAGAATATGCAAAGCTTTCAATGTTCTAGTTTGCTTTGGCTCTGCCTGGAGCACCTACTGTTACATAATTGTGATTTCGACAAATCAGTTTCTTCATCTCTCTTCTTCAGTACTACTTGGTGATTCAATCTGTGGATTGCTCCAGATGCTGTCTGTAGACAGAACAAACAGCTGCATGCATTTCTCTGCTTTACCCAGAGGCTGTCAATGTGGGTAGTTTCAGGGGCACTTTAACATGCCAAAAACATTGGTGTCTGACACTCACGCTGCTCCATATTCCCCTGTATGTTTCTACAGACCCAACCAATCATTCTGATGTCCAAACATTATTACAACTCTGTCAGGAAGCAGCCTGTCCTTATGTGGTATTAAGAAGCTGGAACAATACCTGGTGAGTATCATTATTCACACAGCTGTTTTCTTTCTCACTTTGTCTGCTGGAGCAATTGCTCATTTCACTTACCCCCAAGCCACCAATACATGCAGTCTCAAAAACAGGGCTTCTACTTGCTCTGAATCCTTGTCTAAATGTGATGTTAACTGTTCCCTCAAAGCTTTCAGAGTTAATCTTGAGAATGTTCCACATACCAGTCTCTTGCTCACACTCAAAACTCTTTCAGTTTATCTCCCTGAATTTAGTGCCCTTGTTTTTATGTATGTGTCTTTGCATTTAGTTACTGTCTATCCTGTTCTTTCTAATGACTGTACTTAGTAATAGGAGAGAAGTGTCCCAGAGGTGACCACCCTCACATTCCACAGAAGATGACTAATTACAATTGCAGAAGTGATGCTAGTTCAGCCCTGCTGGAATACTGGCTTTTATGTTAGTGATCACAAGACTTTGTATGTTAACCATTCTTATTTGAGTACTGACAATTCTGATTGTGGTTTAGAAATGTAAAAAAAAAAAAAAAAAGAAAGAAAGAAAGAAATCACCACATATTTTGTTTTCTCTTTCAATTCTAATCAGTAAACTGTTTTTTACAGTCTGTGGAAAACCTCTGACTCAGTGTTTTCATTTTACCTTATAGCTATGCTTTGGCTTGGGGTCAGCCTTCAGGAGGTGCTGCTCTCTGACTGTGCTTTTTAATAGCAGAAACTCTTAAGTTGCTTTATGGATATGAAGTTTCCTTTACTTGTGTTACTTAAGCAGTGAGTAACCACCTCTGTGCTCATGAAGACAGAGTTCAAGTAATGCTTTTTTAAAAATATTCTGCTAAACACTTTGTTATTCTGGCACGTTTTGATAAACTATTAAATATAAAACAAGTGCAGGACAAAATATCTATAATGAAAAATCCTCTTCTCAGATGCATATATATTCACTTAATTGCTTAACAAAATCCAGCGCCTTGTAATAGTTGTGCAGCTGAGGGAATCACTGCCCAGACTGACCAAGTGTGAACAGGAGCAGTCCTGCTAAGTGAGTATGTCCTACATGTCCAAGCATAGCAATGATTTCTGACAGCTTGGCAACTTTGCAGTGTTTTCTTCTGCACGGACAGCAGGGTGATACTGGAAGTTGAGCTTACTCGATTGATATCTCTGCAAATTAAAATAAGACTTCTTCCTTCCTGTATGTGGGCTGAGAAAACCTTCAGCCGCTCTTGAGTGAGCAGCAAGGACCACAGCTCTTTTTTTCACACAGATTATATGTTCTGTATGCTACGGGTGAACTAAATGGCAATAAAGGGAGAAGGAGTCACCAAACTAAGACGTTATAAGGTAAAAATTAATAATTTTACTTCTATAAATAGATTTAAAAAGCTAATCTATTTCTGAGTAATATAAACTATTGGTATCTGGGCTATAATTATGTCATTTATTATAATTTAAAAGATGATTGTTCCTACTTAAAGCCAGTCTGAAATATTAACAACGTAGAGTGGAATGTATATTAACAACGTAGAGTTCTTTTACCCTGAGTGTGGAAAGTCAACTTCATAAGCCTTGCATAACTGTTCTTACAGCAAAGTCAATAGTGATGCAAATTCCTCATGCCTGTCTCAGAAATATTGGTGGGTATGAGAAATTTTAAACACTTTGGAATTCCTCTAGGAGCAAGCATTTTAAAAGAGCAGAAATGGATTAGATCAAATTTGGACACAGTATTCCAAAGGTCTTCTAAAGATGCTTTGACTGATGCTTTACAAATAAGAACTTTCTCTGAAAATGCTCTTCAGTTATGATCAGCTACAGGGAAAAATGTGACCCTAATAATGGAAATGTTCTTTGTAATTATTTCATAGATGAATGCAACAGAATTAAGGACTGCAGATTAAAGCCATGTTACTGATTCCAAACAGGAGAGTAATCAGAGAGTGAAGACATTACCTCTTGGAGACACCATATTTCAACCATTACATTCTTTAGATACTCTTCATAAGGTGAAATCTCATTAACAAAATATTCATGTACCCATAGAATATTTATGGGAGTGCTACACACATACACACTTGTGCAAACAGAGACCTGTGTGCAAGCCTTATGTCTAAATATGAACATAGATGTATGCAGCTAAGTTTGACAAGTGCCAATAGGTTTTTCTCCTTGAAACAATAAGAATTTTTTTAAAATCCTTGATTATTTTTAGTTTCTCTTTGCTTTTCATGATAGAGCAGTGCAAGAGAAATTCTGTAGCAAAAAAGTTTTGGAAATGAAGCATTGGCTTAATCTGCAGATCCTTATTTTCCAGTGTGCTCTACACATCTAGGAACTGTTGCTGCCTTACAGGTGCCCTGCAGTCATCCAGCAAGATGCTAAAAATACGGCCTTAGTGTCCTCATAAATAATGCATAAATTGTATGTGCAGCCTCCTTACATTTCATTATTTGCCCCCCTTTCAATCTCAGATGCAAATTAAACTTGTAGAATTTTCTAAGTCAGTGTCTTAATTATTTCAGAAGGCTGATAGAGGTAAACTGTTTAAAAAACATCCTGTCATGCAGCTTACTGAATTGAAAACTTTCATTATTATAAACAGTATGTTTTAACACTAAGAGATGCAGTTTATTGCTGTCATATACAGCATGAGAACTGTTTTAAGTTTATGGTATATGTAAGATAATGTCAGATACAGTTCACTTAAATATTACTTCATGAATCTGTGATATCCGGTAGTTAACAATAAAGGAAGGAATGAATAAAACATGCCTATTTTACTAATTCCCTTTTTTCTTTTTCAGTAACCTTCAAAAGAGGTGCTTAGCAGGATGTCCAACAGCAGCTTAACCCAGCAGAATCATTCCTTGATCAGCACAGTGCCAGACATCTCAGGCAGGCTTCGCTCTACTCTCATAATCCTGTACAGCATTGACCTTGCTGGGGGTACTCTTGGTGTCATTGTGATGTCTCACCAGTTGTTTCAAAGAAGATCCCAATCCACGATGATTATTATCATAATCAACCTCCTAGTGCTGCACATCTTTCTGCTACTCAGCATCCCCTTCCGCCTCAGCTATTACATTTTACAGGAATGGAAATTCGGGACATTCATTTGCAAGCTAGTAAGTGCCACCGCCTACCTCCATATGTACATCACCTTCACCTTTTATGTCGCTATCATCGTAATACGCCTCTTCCAACTTGAGTTCAACAAGTGCCACACTACAATTTGGGTGACAGCTGTCTGGATACTAGGAGCACTGGTGATTGCTCCTGTTTTTCTCACTTACTATGGCACCTCTAGAACATACCCTTCCTCTCAATGTTTTCACTTCCAGAAGGAAATGGAAGAGACACCCATGGTGGTAGTAAACTACTGCTTGGTTGGAGTTCTACTGGCAGTTTGTGGCTTGCTCACTCTACTCCAGTTATCTGTGATGTGCAGACTGACTGTGAAATACTGGCCTGACATCAACTCCCATGTGGAATTCAGGGCTCAGGCAAAGAGTTTCTTCTTCAGCTTGGTAACAATAGTGTGCTTTATGCCTCATCATATATTCAGAATATATTACATTCAAAACTTGCACCTGGATAAAGACCATAAACTTCTTACATACAATGAAATTTTTTTAGCTTTAACAACGATGTGCTGCTTGGATATGTTGTGCTTCATAGCAGGCATAGCCCACTGAACTAAGAACTACCAGGAAATCCAACTAATAGTGTGTCAGTTCCGGCTCTTGGCAGAAAAAAACTGTGTCAACTGCTGAGTTTTCAGCACAGCTATATAGGATTGCAACAGTTTCTGCCTTTTACAGGCTAGAAAGATGCATCTTTCAGAAGATACTATTTTTTACCTTCTCCCTTGAAGGCAGGCGGATTAACCATACTTTGGACTTTGACCTAGATGTCATGCTGTGAATCTTCATTAAGATTTTCCTCAGCTGTCTCTCTCTAACCATTGCAGGACAACTATACATCCCTTTGTCTTTTTTTCCTCAGAGCATCTCAGTAACAAGCCATTGTGTCTGATAAATTGTCCACTGTGTAAATCTAACAATTTCTTTTGACAGCTGTGATACCAATGGAAAGAGGAAAGACATTTCTTTACAGTATTTTTCCACAAGGGATTTTAGATAACAAGGGCGTAAACTATACTAAAAAACATATTCAAGGCATTCAACAGGGCATGAATGTAAAAATTTAGCAGAGTATTTTAGAAGAAGCTTCTTTTCTTCACCTCTACCACGCATGTATTAAACCAAATGAAAGCATTTAAGATTTTAACAACTTCATTTTTACTTGCTTCATTTAAAAGATACAAGCAGCCCCTGAATCGTAGTACTTATACCTCTAGAATCAGCAAGAGCTGAACAGGTCACAGGTTTCAAAAAACTACTGTTTTGTGTTAATCTTCCAACAGGACTGAACTGGTGGCTGTTTTTCTCTAAATCTGTCGCAGCTACTATGGCTCCCTGCCCATAACCAGAGCTAGAATTCAAGATTGGGGCTTCAGTTCTCCACTGAAGGATCAACTGCTCTCTGACACGGGGAAATGTTCTATCAGAGTTCCAAAAAACTTTGATCAGAAAAAGTCTTTGATGTCTGGTCACTTTCATTTGCATGTTATTTATTATCAGATGCCATATTTTTCCATTTATGGATGTAACAAAGCAAAACCAGAATAAACTAACTGAACTGCATTTAATCAGTTCAACATATGTTCCTGCAAGTGTATATAAACTTTCAATGGGGTGTATATTTTTTTCCATTAGCTGGATTATATTATTTGTGACCTATGAAAAGTGGAAGTAAACATTTGAGTCTTGCACTTTCAGGAACTGCATCCATCATGGAAATATCTGTTTTTCTTCATTATGTATAAGCTATTTCCATGCATGCTTGCTCTGCTCAGTGTAGAAGATCTCTAACCCTTCTGTCTAAGGCCCTACTGTCATTTGCTGCATCACAACAGTCTGAGGCAATATTTCTCCCACCCCAGATACCCCAGACTCACTCAGGAGTATATTTCCTTCTTCATAGCACCATGAGATATCAGAATTCATACACTGGCTACCTTTTCTACAGAACTGTTATGATGCCTGGATTCAAACAGGTCCAAAGTTGGTTTCAGAGGGTTAAAGAGCTACACCTTTCACGTATCACCATTGATGTCTCATAATGGGATTTTAGTTTTATAACAAAGAGTATGCACTGACATTGCCAATGCTGAAGAGATATTTTTACTTTTAATCATTGCCATTAAAACTTTGTTCAAAATTCCCAGTGGTTCCAGGATCTTTTCTGCCTCTTTTGAAAAGGAGGAGTCCAGAGGACTATTAGCAAGTCCTGACACCTTCTGATAATCCCATACTGTCCTTAGTGATACTAGGTCCGCTCCTGTTCTCACTGCACAGTCTTCTTGGTCCATGATACAATAGAGTACAACAGAGATACAATGCAAAAGGCCAGATTGTAAAAAGGATTCCCAAAATAGCAGTTTTTGAAATCTTTCTCAAAGTAGGATGCTCCTTACATACCTGATAAGAGACCCAGGGTCTCTTAAGGTGAAAAAGCTTAAACAAAGCTTTGGTACTTTAGAAGAATTCTGAAGAAAACTAGGTAAAAGAAAGGGTCTGCAGACAAGTATTTCATCTATCTGTCACCAGAAATGGTTACTTTAAGCTGGATCTGCCGAAGTCTTTAGGAAAAAGCCCTGCAAAGCCCTGGATGGGGCAGCCTTGCTGAAAGTATGAGAAAATCAGGAGAGTTCTATGCTCCATGTGCTGGTATAATGTTGATCACACTATGCATTTCATATCTGTCTACATTTGAGGAATTAAATTGCTAATGCATTCTTTTGTACAATATCTGTACTCAACCATTCTTCAAAATTAATGAAATCCTTTCAGTAGAATAACTCCAAGGAAAAGTGTTTTATACAGTTCAGAAATTAACTGAAAGGTTTTATCTGAGCAAGGGGGAAAAGTAAAAGTAATATTGCTCAAACCATCACAGAAGTGACAGGACTCTGAGTGTTCCAACAGGCTCTCTAACTTCTCCCCACTGTCTCCTGGAGGTCTGGCCGCTTGTTCTGAAGATCAATGAAACTGTCTGATGCTGTGTCAGATTGCTATTAACAGGGTGGTGTGAGAAAGAGCTGTTAAATGCACCTTGTTAGGGGCCTCTCCACCTTGACTTGGTGGCCTGTCCACCTTGGTTTGGTGGCCCTGCCCTTGGCTTTAGTTTGTGACCTTTTTCTTTTCACTACTGAGAAATTTGCTGAAACAATCCTTACCTACTGACACAAGTTCCTGGCTTGATTTTGAAGCTGTATTGTCACTGTCACTTTGACTGGCAATAGCTGGCCATCACCAGACCTGCTCTACTTGCTTTAGGATCTATGGGACTGCATGCTGCACTGGCCATAGCTGGGACAGAATTAACAGTGCTTCTAGCAGTCTGCTTGATGCTGACTTTTGCCTAAAGCAGTGCTTTTAGAACACCAGTGTTTTGGCTTCTACTGGACAGTGCTTGCACAGAATTAAGACTTTCAATTTTTGTCACTTTGCATCCCAGTGAGTAGGCTAGGACAGGGCAAGGCACTGGGAGAGGACACTGGTGGGATAGCTCTCCCAGACTTGCCAAAGGTATATTCCATGCTACATAACATCATTCCCTGTCTGTGAATAACACTCCCCTCTATCTCTTGACCTAAGCCACTTTTTCCTTTTAATACTTAACCACTTTCTCTGCCTCTTTTCTCACTGACTGGAGCTCAGCCATGTCAGGTCAAACCACTCACTGATCTCAATATGGTTCCCTTAATTCAGAGAATAATGGCTTGAGCGTTGATGCCAGTGTTATTAGCTTTGAGACTCACAGTAATTTGATAGAGATAGGCTGTAATCAATACCCAGTCATCCACTGAAATCTGTATGCAGTCTGAAAGCTGGTTAAAATAGAAAGTTATCATTCTCATCATTCTTTAAGTGGATAATCTGATAAGTAAATTCTGATAGGGCAATAAAACTAAGCTCATACTATAGGAGATTGTTCTTATTATGTATTATATAACAACACTTCCTCCAGAAAACAGTTAAAATTGTTGGTATGAATGCCGTTTATACAATCTAAGTAATTCTGGAGATAATTATACACATTAGTAATTGCTTTCATGTTAACTGAGCGTATAAAATTATAAACCATTTAGTCATCCCATTCATTTTTAATGCTTTCATATGAACGTTGGGAAAATCCCCAGACTTTCTAAAGGCAAGAATATTGAACTAATAAATGCATCTTCTGATGTTGCAATTTGCATGAAATTGTGCTTAAGAAAAACAGGTAAGCAAAACAAAACCAAAAGTCTATTTGTATACCTTCCTAAATTAGCTTGGCAATAGAAATCTGTAGGCAGAGCAAAAGAATTCTTACGATCAAGAGGCAATTTGTCAACATAACTCTAGGTGTATATTTTATTCTCTCAGAAGTTGCATTCCCTCTGATAAAACATGCTTGGAGAATACACACACAGTAGATTATTTTCTCTGCTATAGTAGAGAAGAACTGGTAGACCACAGTCCAGGCACTTTTGAAAAATAAGAAGTTTGATCAGTTTACATCCACATCAGCTTTGGTTCCTTGGAACACTTAGAGCATATATGCTGCCTTCTGTAGTAAAATTACTCTGGACATCTGAATGCAAATGTAGAAAACACATGAAAATTCATTTACTGCACATGCCCAAATGTTTGTGAGCATTTCTGGAACTCCCTCCTGTCACAGCTACTGTGCTACTATGGCTGGCCTCTTAATGTGAGCTCACTCAAAGGCAAACTGCACCAGGGACATATATTTTTGTGATTCAAATCTGCTGGTATCCAGAATGACAATATTACATGGAAAAAAGCCTCCATTTACTTAGTGTTCATCTATTCCTTCTGCTTGCTTATACAGTAAGGCCATATTGATGATGCTGTCAGATGAGAATGGCCCTCACTGTAAACAAGTTGAAGGAACAGATTCATTAGGAGGAACAAGCAGCCCTCCTCTTCCTTTATTTTTCTTCTTCACTTGAGCATCAGTATTTTGAGCACTAACAGATTCTGGTGGAGAAAACAACACAATCAGTTAATGCTGTTTGCCTCAGACAGGCTCAGAAGCTGCCAAGTTCATGCACAGCAAGATGCCCGTTACTATTTACATTGCCCATTCTGCTGTCTGCAATAGATGAAGATCATTTCCTGTGGAATTTCACCAGTGAGAACTAAGGAAGGTGTCTTGAATTTTCATTGTTTGAGTCTGAATCGCTTTTCCTGGCTATCCTGATACGCCATGTTTCAGAGTGACTCTTTGATATGAGGGAGTCAGTCCCTGAATCAAGGGTTTGCTTACAGCAGGGTGTTCTTGTTCAGAACAGCAGGTTTCACAGATGTATATTTTCCAGTGCAACACATACATAAAGATCCATTAGACTCCCTGCCTTTTATTATATATGTAATCCATCTTGGGGTCTCGGTGCCATGGCATTTTATAAAACATAAGCCAGGGAGCAGTGATCTGGCACACAGAGCGTAACCACATACAAGTAAACCTGTGAAAGGCATTTCATGTTGAAAACTACTTCTATCCACAAGTGAAAACTTTATGCTGTCAACAGACTGACTTTGCACAAATCTCTGAGAAGGTAGTATTTATAGCAATGATTGTTACACAAAGAATCAGATGAAAACAAATACACAGAAACACGAAAAATGAATTTAATAAATACATAAATAAAGCAATAAAATGCCCCCAAGCTACAAATGGCCATCAGAAAATAACACTTCTCAATATCTTTTTTACTACATCATTTCCAGCTATTGGCTAAGGGCTGTAATGAATACATAGTAAGGCAAAAACTCCTGTTGTCATGCACAGAGTATTTGTTCATCAAGTAGCAATTCACTGAACCAAACTGACAAGGAAGTCATATAATGTAATGGCAAACAGCAAAAATGCAATTCCTAAATTCTTGCTGATGACTGTAATTGCTCAGAGTGATCTATGTCCTGGCATTATCTGGGCAGAACAAGAGGCAAGGTCTCTGCCAGCAAATTTGCTTTACCTGTTCCTTAGTACTAAAAGCATTCCTTATGTTGAATAGACAGACAATACAACCCTTGAGAGCTCTGAGAAAAAGTCTGACAGTACAGAATCAAGTGCCTTGAGCAGCTCTATTTCTGAATCAGTAGATTCCATGGTTTCTATGCAAACTCTTGAAGAAATTCACATTTTGATTCATCTTGTATAATGACAACCAGTCTCAGGATATTCTCTCTAAAAGGATGTGAATTCCTCAGCAAATACATTCATTGCTCCATGAATTCAGCTCCTTGGTAGCCTTGTATTTGTACCTTGTATTTCTTGTCTGCCTCTTACCCCTTTAGATACACAAGCACACCCCTTACCTCCTAGATTCTGACCCATTTGGGACTGAGATTCTATCCCAGCTTGCTCTCTCCTGTTTTAAGAATATGTATGTGATCAGTTATGATTAAACATGTAGAATCATCAAGGTGCACATAGCTTACAAGCCAGGTAACACAGTTTGTGAGGCACTAGACTTACAAATAGCAGGAGATAGTTGAGCTTCAGCTGAGGTAATTTTCTCTCAGCTAAAAAAAGATGTGATGGCAGCTCTCAGTGCCCTGCCTCAGTTTTAATAAGAAAATATCCGCTTGATTTTAGATCCTGCCAAACTTAGAGGAAGATGATGAATGTTTCAGAGGAAGGAAGGTTGAAGGAGATAAACTGGATGGCACTTGCCTATCATGCCAGTTCTTTCTTTCATTATTTCTCTTGAACACTTGGTGAGGCTGATTTATACTGTCCAAGACATCCTACTGTCATGTAAAACAAAGCGTAGGTTCCATTATTCAGTGGCAATAAATGTCAACAATCCATCAAACAAAAAGAAAATAAAGTCACTGTAATAAGTTACTCTTTACATTATATTAAAAAACACATGCTGCTTTCATATGATACTTTACTTGGCAGAAATGTCTTACGTTAAATAAATCCAGTGATTCATCTTCTGTCCCTACCCCGCTAATGTTTACTCAAAGATATGATGAAAAAACCTTCAGCTATATTTTTTAATAAAACCTCTTCCTATAGCAATTCTTCCTCATTCATCTTCAGATCCTCTCTCAGTGGAAACCCCCATCTAAATTTTGCAATGAAAAACAAGCAGGGTAATGAGAAAAGGCCTACAAACTGAAGAAAAACAACAACAAAAAACAACCAAATTTACCTCAGATTATAAAAGTAACTGGAACTTGGTAATGTCTCTTCCAGTCTCAGCAGTTTATGAGAGTCAGTGAACTTGGTAAAACTGAGAGAAGCCAGGAGAAACATAGACTTTTTGAGAAGAAGCAGGCAGGGGTAGTGTTGATCCTGTACACCATGCCTTATTTCACCCCTAGCACTGGCATGCCAGCCTTCCTTCCCAAAGCTTAACCTAATCAAGTGCCTTCCTGTATATTGTGGATGGAGCGTATGAAGAAATTAATTTAGGAAGAGGCTTTTCGCCAGTTATGAATACCCTGATGACTGTGATGTAATGATAGGATGAGGGATAATAGTTTTATACTTAAAGGGTGGATTTAGATTAGATAAAAGGAAGAAAAGGAAGCATTTTAAGGCCCCTTTCAACCCAAGATGTGATTCTAGGGTTCTATGATTCTTCTGCTGCTCCTTTCTGTACTCTGATTCTGCAATAGAAACATGAAATGTGGGTACATAGACTAAAGGAGCCTTTTCCCATGAACAAGCTATACAACTTAAGTCACTAGGCTCAGTCTTGTTTTATTTTTGTTATCTTCACAGTTACTCTGAAAACATTTATTTATATAAAAAGGTACATATCCTAATTAGTAATAATCTTTCATCTTAAGTCGTAGAACCCTGACAGAAGAAATACATTTTTTAGGGACATGGGTCTTGAAAAGTGACAATATTTTTTATCCCAAACTCTCATTTCCCTTGAAATTTTACCAGTTTTTGCTCTGTCTGAGAAGATTAATTCCAGCAAAAGTTATGTCTAAATTATTATAGCTTTCTGAAGTTTTTAACAACCAGCAGTGTACTGAAGAGAACACAAAATACATCCCTAGCATGTGACAAGGCCACTTTTTGTTCTGTCAGAACACCAGGACATGACTGAAAGAGCAGCTCCCTGACTCCTGTGTGGGAGATGGAAGTCCTAAGATAAAGAGCTCTCCCTTGGTATTTGGTAAAATGAAGAAGACAGGTAGAAGAAAACAAGGTACAGAAGTACAAGTTTAATTTGCACACAAGCTTTTATTCATTCAGATGGCTTTCTACTTGAGTAGAGTATGGTAGCCATGCACACAATGGAGGAAACAGATAACCATGTAAAAGTATGTATTAAGTACTTGAGTTAAAAGTGTTGAGAGTAAGAGATCACTCTAGGTTTTACAGAAGTAAGAAGAAAATGCATAGCAGACACTAAGGGGCTACTGCAAGATGAGAATCCAAGTTGAAAAAGCAGGAGTGTACTTAAGAGTATAAATGTGTACATGCACAGCCACATACTCTTTGCTGAAGTAGGAGACACAGAGAGCAGTGACAATTGTCATCCAGATATATACAAATCATTTACAAAATAATCTCACATAGTTGTATCTGCATGCTAAGTATTAGAGCGAGATTTGAGTGACTTAGAGGAAATGAATTCCAAGCAGTCTGAAAGAATGAGACAACAACAGAAGAAAACCCACCTCTTATGTTCTATTACAAAACTCAGAGCATTATGATTCAAAACAAAACAGAGCAAGGGAGAGTGGAAGGAGAAGGAAACGTGTAAGTCATAATAATTTGTTTATTTGCTATTTAAAATGATAAAGTTTATAGAGTGTTTAAGAGAGAAATAGATATAAAAAAGGCAAAGAAACAGAAGAAATAACCTCCAAAATATTTTTGAAGCAAGCTAGCAAAATCTGATGGTTCAAAGTAAAAGACCATGGCTGACTGATAAACAGAAGCAACTGAAATAAGCAGGAAATAAGTAGTAATAAGTAGAAGTGGTGAAGATTGACTGTTAAGAGAAAAGTCAAAGAATTTTCAGGAGAATCTAAGTAGACCAAAGCCATGGATTACACCTGCAGATGTTGAATTGCTCCCTGAAGTCACCCCAAATCAGATTAGTATCTCTACTATTAAATATAGCATACCCAATTCCATCAGTTTTCTTCTATAGCTATTCTACTATTGCTCACACATCTTGAAAAGGAATTCAGTGAAAAAGAAAAGCTCTTCTGTCATTATCAGGTGGAATAAAATCTATTTAATTAGATCCCATAATCTAATGAGAAAGCAATACATTTTCAGATATTTCTTTAGTAGCTTCTGACAAAATAGCTCCTAGGGAAAAGCTCTCAGTTCACCTTCTGTTCCTACACACACTGGCAGCATAAGCCAGTGAGAGTCTGATCAAAGCATCCTGCCTTGTCTGCCAACAGGTAATGGGCTCTCAGCTGCTGTACTGTCTCCTCATGCTGAGTTTTCCCTGCGCTGCTGTCATCAGAGAGCACTACCACTAAAGTATTATGGAAATACTTCCATTCCAGTGGCGTCCCTTTGTAGTACGACCACACAGTGCAGCAGTACGCCTGCAACACCTCTGCCTGAGAGATCGCAGCACAGTAGCAAAGCAAGGAACCAGAGAGTGGTAAGGCCTTTAGATATCATCCAATTAAATCAGAATTCATCTAATATTTCCTGGTTCCATCAGTCATTAGATGGGAAAGCCAGAAACCATGAAGTTTAGAGAAGTTACTCAAGGTACATATAAAACTGCAAAGGAATCACAACAGTGGAAACAATTCTTGAAGGATATTGCCTGCTCTGGGTATCTGTCTCATGCCTGAGACTGTGCTTTCTTTCTAATTGACTGATTTTAGTCTCAGTATCTGCAAAACCTCTTGATACCATAGGAAAAGAGCCAGCATGCAGGCAGGTAAGGTACAGATCAGACTTCTATGATGCATTTGTGAGTTAGAAGACAGTCCAAAGGGCTTAATCCAGCAATTTTGGATCACCAAGACTTCTTACACCTGCAAAACCAAAGTAGAATATCCATCATTCCTTTCTGCTAGGGGTAATCCCAACCTTTGCTTTCTGCTGAATAACTGTCCTTGCAGTAAGAGCATTTTAAGAGGTGCTGCCCATGGAATACAGCTGGGTATTTGCTCCTGGGAAGGAGGACAGTGGGAACATCAGTTTTTAAGTAGCTAACAGAACCAACAAAATACACTCTCTGATAATTAAATGAGATGGATGCTAGCCAATCAGAAAAATAATTGTGTGAATACATAAAAACATAATTGTAAGACTTCAGGCAGTCAAAGTAAGCTATTAATCCATCTCATAACCTGAGAAATATTTACATAGATTTAGAAGAGGTACTGATAAAGCATTTCAAATGGACTCAGAAATCACAAAAAGACTCAGTTTTTCATTCATTAAACAACAATTTGATGCTCAGGGATATGCCTCTTGGAACATGCATTAGACTTAAGAGGAAAGAAATCATTAACCACTGAACTGAGGAACTGAATTGTTTCACATCACAATACCATGTCAATATCCTGTCACTCTGTGACTCACTGCACTTAGGCAGAGTCCTGTTACAGTTACAGATAAAACAGCGGGCAGTGTGAAAATGCACATAAGTCTTCAAGAGTCTCGGAGGAGTTAAAGGTTAAGACTTCTTCACAGGATTAGCATCTCTTCTCTCCAGCCATCAAAGCTGTAGAGAATTTCCCTCTTCCTCTCTTGTCAAATCTCCTGCATCATGTGTAAGTGTTATAGTAGTAGTTTGATTCTAAATGATATTGAGAAAGACTGTTGTTAGGCATAGATATTACTGCAATATATATACAGCACTACTATCACACCACTCTACTTTGTATATCACAGCACTGCCTCAGCATACACCAAAACCTGAGCAGTTCTGGATGAATAATAATACTGATGCAACAACGGGAAAAACAGTCCTATTTCAGTTCCTCTTTAATTTTTCCTCTTTAATGCTTAGAGCTCCTTTTCCCACTTGTTGAGGGAAGACAGGCATTTTGCAACTGTTCCTCTACATGTCTCAGAGGTAGATGAAAACTGATCAGACCTGATTTCATAGCCCTGAAGCAGCTACATTAGGAAGGAAGAGACCGGTGGGAGATCTGCCTGGCAATTGTGTTGATGATATCAGCAATGAGTAAGTGGCACAAGGGATTAACAGAACTTACCCCACTGTAAAGCCCTGTGGACAATCTCTAAAAGTGTCTCAACAATTGGTTCATTGCTTAACAGCAAAGAAGGAACACAAATTGCAGAAATTCCAGCTTAGTTTGTAGCTGGAATAAAGGAATCAAAATTGCTTGCCAAAGAGGCTGGAGAGTTCATTGGAGGATGGATGTCCCCACTCCCTTCTCCACCCCACGTGCAAATATCCTGGTTGCAAGAGATACCTACCTGACCTATGTAATAAGGAACAAGGTCTCCAAGACTCCCAAGTCAGTTGGAGGAAAGAGTCATTGTAACCCTTCCCTCCTCCCTCTTCCTTTTTATCTTTCTCTTGTCAGGATATATTAGAAGTAACACAATCATAGCTTATTGACAGAAGGGTACAGATATGTGAATATATATATACACAGCATCTTGTGCTAAATATCAGAGTGGGAAATAAATAAGCATTTAACTGTTTGTTCTTGTTTCACCTTAATTTAACCTGAGGGAATTTCAAAACCTCCACAACCTTGGTATGATTGGGTCACGACACCCGCTGACTCCCAGTGTACTTCCACAGAGCTTATAGGCAAGAAAAAAGATCACAACATCAAAGAAGGACTGAGGCTGGAAGCGACGTCTGCAGGTCACCTGGTCTAAACCACCTACTCAAGTAATGCCACCCAGAACAGATTGCTGAGATTTTCAGTGTGAAATAAACATCTTGGAACTTTCTGAAAGTTACAAAGATATAAAGTTTCAACCATCACATTCTCAGCAGACTATCACCATACCTGTGGCAGAGGTTTTTTATTATCTACTTGTTACAGGGAAAGAAGTGCTGCAGTTCAGAATGTGTGGAAGCACTGTTCAACCCAGGCAGCACTCCTGGACACCCAAGAGCAGACCTCTTCAACAAACACCTTAAAAAGCACATGCAAATTTATTCATTTATTTATTTTTAGAGCCATTTGGAAGTAGACCTTACTTAGGAGGTAAGAAAAATTATAAACAGATGAAAACATAGCTTAGATTTGTAGACTTAAAACTCCCTTGACTACTCCCAGAACATGAAAAATACAGTGAGACTTGCAGAAGAAACAAATGGATTGATAGCACTTAATGTTGTAATCTCCTTCGTGCACCAATCCAAACAGGACTTACATCAGCACCAGGTGTCTGTGTATTGGAAGAACAGGCAGTTGCGAGCACAAGACACATTGAGACTACTGGGACTGTTGGTTAGTACTGACCAAGACAGTATATTGGAAAAAGAAAGATATCATCACACTTCTGTCAGACATTACTGGTCAGAGAAGCAAAGAGAAGAAAATGATTAGGTTATCTGTGTAGCAGAGTCTCTGATGTAGAAGATACTCCCCTATGAGCTCTTCAGATGTGTAATCTCCTTGTACAACAAATGAAACATGCTATCAAAAGTGTCAAAGTCCATCAGAATCAGAATGCTTCATTTGCACTCTAACAGGACTGTGGTTTCTCTCCAGCTATAAAACTGCCAAAGTCATGATGGTGCATCAGAATCTAACTTTGCATTTTCTCTGAAGCAAGTTCAGAAAACTAAAGGAAAAAGCAACCAACCACCTGTTTCCAAAGACTGAGTAAAGCATGCTGAAATGTACCAAGTCTGAGGGGAAAAAAAAGGGCAGCTTGATTACACTGCTGGAAATTCAAGTTTTAACGTGTATTATAAACCACTTTATTTCTGTCAATACAAACACAGCTGGAAGTAAGGCAGAAGTAGTGCCAACAGTGTTTGATTTACTGATGAAGAGGAAAGGTAGCAGCAAACTCTCTGCCACCACAATAATTTCAGTTTCAAAGAAATGTATGTTGCCCTATGTCAAATCTCCATCAGATAAGGTGATACTTCTGGTTTTATCTGCTGTCTAGCATGCAGCCAACTTTCTTTTTTGGCACCTGATCACACTTGTTCTTTGACTTAAAAGGTAGCTAGGTTAGACCATTGTAACAACTGTAAAATGAGCCACATAACTACTTTTTCCCTTTTGACTTGAGTCCTGCTTTATCAAGACATTTTTCCTGTAATGTCACATCAAAAAAAGTCTTCTCCTTTGACACGATAAGAGATATGCTCATTTTATTGTGCAGAATGCTGTATGTGCATAGACAATAGCTGTGACAGCAGGAAGAGTGCCACATTATGAAGCTTTCATAACAATGCAATTATTAAGTCAAGTCATTCAGACATATTTTCCAATAACCGCTTTGAATCCTTGATACCATAATCAGTTGTGTTAGATGACTCAAAATGTGCCACCATTAGAAGCTTTCTGGCATATTTCTTCTCTATTCTCTTTAGCAGAATTATGATACTTGATGGTATCATATTTTTTGTTGGTGTTAGTGTCATGAAAAACTCAAGTGTGATCCAAGTGGGATTACTCAGCAGCTCTGTCTTCTCATCCTTCTTCAGTGTTTTCGGATGTATCTGACCACTTATCAGACTCTTGGAAAGCCTCTTACACACTTTCAGCTGTGTTTCCTCCCCAGCACTATCCTAGGCAGCATATGACATTATTTAACTTGGCCTGGCAGTTTCTGCGCTTCCTACATTTTAGTCTTTCTTGAATGTCCAGGTCTGCCTGGTTCCTCACCAATGATCTAAGATAGCCTTTGAACAGACTGCCTGTTTGCTACCCCTCACGTACTTAGTCAGATATGAAAGCCTCTAAAAACCATTTGAATTTTGAGTGCTATTCATACCGTGTAACAATTATGTCGGGTTATCTTCCATTTGAAAAGCACACACCGAAAAGGTCTATTAGTACGTAACATTTAACAGAGTGTTCTGAGAAAGATTAGAAAAGCTTACAAAATCTTTTTCCATTTGGTGGTAATGAATCACACTGTGGTTGTTGTTATCTCTCCTTGTCTTTCCAGCATTTAAACTTCTTGTTCGTCACAAAATCACTCATTGCAACTAATTGAGGCCACCCAAAAGTTAGCCATATAGTTTCAGCCAGTCTTGAAGAGATAGGCAGTTCCAGCATGCAATCTAACCTTCTCTAAAATAGTTGTTTAAGATAAACAAGAAAATTAAAAGTTGAAGGCATGAATCTATCTTGATATACTGAAAGATTCCAGATATCTACTTTATTCTTTCTAACTCCTAGAAACCAACTGAGGAAAATACACATAGTGCTGATGATATAAAGGAAATCAACTTTTGCCCAATTGATCTCTGTCCAGACTTGACTCTAACAATCAAACTGATAGGTTTTAAATATTGTAGTTTCCCCCTCTGACTCTCCCAGATCAAATATCTGAGCTTTCTGCACTTCCCATTGCACATATTAGCATCAAGAGTTTACTTGGTTACATTTCTAGTGTTTTACAATTTAGTTTTCATATCCTTGTTAGACATTTTTATAATCTCTTGGAAATATTTACAGTAAGTAAGCTATATTGCTTAGTATGGAATTACAGAATTATAGGGTTTGGAAGATGGAGATAATCTAGTTCAACCCTGCTGTTAAAGCTGCTTCCATAGATTATCTTACACAGGAATATGTCCAAGAGGTTTTGAATATCTCCATAGAAGGAGCATCCATAGTCTCTCTGGGCAGCCTGTTCCAATTCTCTGCCACCCTCACGGTAAAGAAGTTCTTCCTCATGTTCTTATGGAACTTCCTATGATCCCATTCCTGCCCATTGCCCTTTGTTCTGTCTCTGGGCACTGCTGAAAAGAGCCCATTCCCATCCACTTGACTCCCAATCATTAGGTCTCTGTAGGCTGCTCTGAAAGTAATGCCTCCTATTTATTTCCATGGAAACTGCAACAGATACAAGCAGCACAATAACACTACTTTATAGAGACAGTTCTCACCTACCAAGTATTATATTTTAATATAGTAAACACCATCATTTTCACCAGCAATGAATGAAGGCCTGCATGTCATGTTTGTAAAAATTTATATGGCTGTCTGAAATATGGCTTGTATTTCATGCTGCTGCTGAAATGTTCCACTCACCACCTCACTCTGCTCACATCCACTGCTTGGTCTCCATAAATGTACAGCAAGCATCACTGAATGTCAATGGGTGCACTTATTTCTACATGGAGGAATTAAATGACTCACCTTTTCTCCATACACACTTACATGTCAGACACCATGCTGTCAAACTGCTCTTCTGCTGCCATCTGTTGCACAGGAACAAAATGTTACTGAATATTGGTGGGAATGTTCAACCTCTTCAGCCAGACCACCAAAATCTGCCTCTGAGATTGTGGACTGACATAAAACGGGGAACATTTGTTTTGGAGTAGCTTTCATGTATATATTAATAAGATCTCCTCTGGATCTTCTCTATGCCAGACTTTCCTCGTAAGAGAGATACTCCAGGCCCCCGCCTTTGCGGCCCTCTGCTGGAGTATCTCTAGAAGTTCCCTGTCTTTCTTGTACTGAGAAACCCAAAACCGGACACAATGTTCCAGATAAGACCTCACCAGGGCAGAGTAGAGGGGGAGGATCCCCTCCCTCAACCTACTGGCCACACTCTTTTAAATGCACCCCAGGCTACCACTGTCCTTCTTCACTTTATTCCTTCCTTGCCCCATCTTTCCCCCGGATGTTAATCAACTAGGAAAGTACACAGCAATTTCTCATGTCCACATTAGTCTTTCTGTCCTTCCTCAAAAAAAGAGGTATTCTTTTGTTAATAGTTTTCAGTAAGTGATGTTTTCATAGTCCTAATTTACTTTACATAATCTTCTTTATCCACTTTTGCTTTCACTTGAGAGCAAATACTAAGCAGACTGTACAAAGATGCATAGATAAATGGCAACTGACTTGGCTGTCTTCTTCCTTCACTTTTCTGTTTTGCTGCAGTAGTTCATGTTTAAGCACATCAGTACTGACACTTATTCTGTTAAAGCCCCGAGAATCCACATCAATGCTACTGCAATACTATAATTCTTTACATTTTTCCCTGCTGGCTGAACAGACAATGTGATTGATGACAGAAAGTTTGGCTATGCTGAAAGTAGCTACTGGTAAAAGACACATTTCAGTGAGTCATGAATAAAGAATTAAATGAAAAACAGAACTTGTAATTGGAAACTGGCTGTAAGTCAATTTTCTTTAAGAAGCAAACCACCTCTCTTTTTGGTTGTGATTTATTCTTCAACTTGAAACAAAAATTCAAGACAAGAAGTAAACTTGTATGAACTGCAACTACCCAGACTGAAATCTAGTGCGGCAGCATGATTCCCAGTGCCTATATTATATGAAAGGAAGATACAATCCAAACTCAGAACAGACTGATAATCAAGATGTGAGAAAAACAAAACATCAGACCGGGATGGGGGGCAGGGGGGAAAAGGTAGAAATGGACAGTAGTTGTTTCCCTACAAAATAAATTATGCACATGGTGGTAGCTTTTCAAAAGCTTCAAATATGACTTTCATGAAGTAATATTTGAAAGTTTATTTTGTGACAAAATAAAGAAATATGAGAAGAATGTGGGTTTGCACAGTAGCTACATCTGTTTTTTTTAAGAAATATTATTTGTATAGTTCATTTAAAAATTACTGCATATATATATGAAAGAAAAAATACACAGGCTTCCCCTGTAGATATAAAAAAATGATGATTTTTTTTCTCAAATCTGGCTGTTAGAAGAGATAATGTTTATAGGAAAGAACATACTCTATTTGACTTCAGATGTCTGACTTAAAGGATGACTTTAATCATGCCAGAGAAGGGAGTGACTTCCACAAAGTATGTATCAAAGCACTGTAATATCATCGTGCACAGTCCATCTGTTTATGAAAAATGTCCACTGCAAGTTCCTACAACTTCTGCCTGTAAGAAAACAGTCTCTGATCCTTCCCTCCAATGCAGTTAACGCCACCTTCTGGTTTGCAGCTTCCAGTACAAATTTCAGCATTGAGATCTGGGGAATAAGCTCAGCAAATCCTCTTCAATAAATTCTAAAGTAGGTGCTGTGATAAAAATTGGAGCTCCAAAGAAATACTTAAACTTTACATTTACAGATTGTCTCAATAAACAGCTTGTTGGTAGAAATCAACACCGCCATGCAAACAGTCTAGTTTTGCTTTAAACCATCCCAACCAGTTGTAAGCGTTGCATTAGATGCGTCTGGACAAAATTTCTACAGTTACAGGAAAATATCAGTGGGAGAGAAGAAAGCATGACAGAACACACGAGTCCAAATGAGGTTCCACTGAAGAAGTCATTCTAAAGCATATCTCAATTATAGATGGTGCAAATAAGGGTTTTTAACAAGAGGTACTAAGAAGGCACATCTGAAGAACCTACTTAAATGGTGAAAACTAAAAGAGAAAAAAAACAAACCAACAATCACTTTTTCTTTTCTTTCCCCATCTGGCTCTCTTTTTTAAGGACAAAATGACTCTAATGAATCTGAGAGACTGTGGGAAAGAAGTCACACTGCCACTCATCTGTTTGTACGGTACCACATGTCTCTCACTCAGAACTGTATGAGAAAGTAAGTGTGAAGTTTTAGTACAAACTCATTACTGATCTGTCAGCTGTCAGCATTTCCTCACTGCACTCCTCCGCCATTCACATTTCTCTTCAGGATCCAGTCCTGCTGGGGTACTGACACAGTGTACGAGTTGCTCAGGTTAGAATACATCCACTTTAAAAAAAGCTACTGAAGTGATTCACATCCACAAAGCTTTGATATTAATGGTGTCATGTAACTTCCTGATCTTACTGTTTCCTACTTTTGAAATTACAATAACAACAAAGAGTGCAAACATTAGACAGGACCAACTGGGGCAGCAATAGGCAAAATATTTCATTTTATGCTATGGCATTTTTTAGTGTATTTTCATGAGATAGCAGTAGAAATTTAATAGAGGAACTGTGTTGAGATGTGAGTCCTACATTAATTCAGTTTCACATTCATGACTGGCAATGCTGAAGCCTGAGCCAGTGCTGCAGCTCAGGCAGTGGTCAGCAATGTCAGGTGCCCAAACTAAGCGCATATTTTCTGTGATTGCAGTTCTCAGAATAAAGGGGATACACATAGTGCAGAGCTTGTGTCTGCCTTACAACAGCTGTCTCCATGCTGCACCGCAGAAAGAGCACACTCTGGAACAAGTGGTGTATTGCTACATATGTTGGCAACTCTAGTAGGCACTGGTCAAGCATCAGCTCTTCCAGCAGGTCCTAACCACTCAGCAGGCGCTACCAGAGGAGCTCTGACTGCTTCTAGTCATCACCACATGCCATAGAGTCACTGCAGGAACATGAGAACTGATGTTGTAAGTGTACTGGACGATCCTGAATTCTGTAGCAGACCAGTGCTGAGGTCCTCCCATTTCTCTGTTCTAGGGCCATGCATGCTAGCATATAGCAGATAGGACAGAATGGCAGACAGGAAATTGCCCTGGCTCTGTCCCATGGAGAGAAGGGTTCACCTATAATCAGAAATGACCATAGAGCTTAACGTAGAGCTTTGGTTGCAAATAAGCAATACTATTAAGTAGCAGAGAAGGTCTAACATCATTCCTTGTAGTCTGACTGTCCTAACCCTAATGGATGAAAGCATACAGGTCCTGAAAAGTGATGAAACATGAGATTTGGTGCTACTGCCTAGGGTATTACACCCATGAGCACAGAATTGGAGAGAAAGCTTTTCTGCCTCTGTAGGAAAAGCAAAACAGCAACTCGTTTATTTCTTCTTTCCAAATCCAGGTAGTCGTGATTTTTTTTTTTCTATTAGTTTTATTGTGCTCTTTGTATCTGTTCTTGTTTCCATGGAAATAGGAGGTATGAATTTTGGTGTGATATTTTAGCACCAAGAAAAATCAATATTTTAGAAGTATGCCTTCATAGCTTTTAATGGTGGTACAGCTGAACTTTGTGATAAATCTGCAGTAATAGTTAGCACCATCCCCATAAAACTGCTCTTGAAAGACTCCTTTACAATGGACCCGTGGTTCATACATTGTGCAAATGAACTGCTGCAGAGTACTCCAGTCATCTCCAGCAATTCTGACAAGTGCTGTGGCAGCAGGCGGTCGAAACATATCTACCTTCATTCTAGCATGGAAGAGGCTCATTGAATTGGATTAGTTACTTCGTAAGTAGAAATAGTTATTGATTAAAAGCATAATTATTCAAAAATCATTGATGGATACTGTACAGAGGAAGCTTGCAAGTGGTGCAACACAATCTAAACACAATCTGATTGATAGCAAATGACTCTGTTTGGTTTATTTATAAGGGCATCCAAGATGATTACTTTTTATCCATGGTATGAGAATAGTTTGAAATGTTTTCCAGGATGTTTTGTTTTCTTTTAAAGTATATGTGTATTTACCCCAAGTTAATGAAATAACAAACGATTCCTTTTTAAGATTTGCTGGCATATCTTGGAAAGGTTATACCTTCTGTTTTCAAAAGACAGCACTGTAACAGCTATTTGAAAGTGTGTACATCCAATTTTCCTAATCATTTCAAAGAGCTCACTTGGGAAACAAGCAGGATAAATGATTTCACTAGAGCAATATTTTTTATTTCAACTCCAGCAAGAGACAAGGCAGGGGGAATGAAAGCCAGCAGTCAGCAAAAGAAGTTCAGGAACGTGACATAACTGAAAAATTTACACAGTTCAAGGCTGATTCTCTGAATTAATTTCAACTGCCGAAAAATTGTCTGTCTTCCTTCCTGTAGATTTACATTCTGACTATGTACACATATATAGATGTTTCATATACAAGCTTCTTTTTCATTACTATTGTGAGTACTACATTTATATTATGCTGGAGCTTTAACAACGTATCTTCGCTTCAACCACTGATATTCCGTCTGGCAGTGGGAAAAAAAAACCACAAAAAACAATCTGCCTTTTAAAATATTGAATAGAAGTTTTATGACATTACAGTACTATGAGTATTCAGTTGGGTGTTTCTAGGTTCTGCTGTAATGACTTGTAGTAGTATCTCCTGGCAAATTTAATCAAAAGCAGATCAGAAGTACTGACAGTACAGCTGACCATGCAAAAAAAATCTATTCACCACATATGCAAATTAAGGTTAGAGAAAAAGAAGAGACATGAAAATGTGGCGAAAAATCATTCTTATACAATATCTTCTGAGTCTCATAAATGCACAGCTTTCCATTAAAAGAAAAATCAGATTTTTTTCTGTTGATATGAAATCAAAGTTCCCAGCATTCACTGGGCACTAAGAAGCATTTACTTACCTTTCTTAATTTCCTTAACTGTTCTTGGCTTTCACTGCTGGAGATTCATGGATTTGTCTGACCTTCACCACAAATTCTCCTGTTATGTACAGGAAGACTCACTTATGTAAGTAGTCCCAGTCATGAGTACTATTCGTATTTGAGAGGGTGATGTGTATTTTTCACCTGTGCAAGATGGAGATGAAAGCAGGGAAGCATTGAAGACTCTAATGAATTTTGATCATAGTTATATTGGCCTTCTTGCTTTGCACTGAGAACTTTATTTCAAATAAGGCAAAGTGTTCTGCTCAAAATCTTACTTGAGATTAATTCTTTTCCTCGTCAGCTATGTAGGGATTTAATATATATACTGTTATGTATTGATAGATTCATTTATTTAGTAACTTTATAATTAGGAACAATAAGTCAACAGGAAAGCACAGAACAAAGAGTTGCCACAGATTCCTGTTTCCAAAATAGAACCAGGGCAGCATTCTCAGTTTTTACCAAACTGGGAATTTCAGTGTCTGCAATATTCAGTTCTGTATATTTTTAGAGGAGAAGCAACTATCCACCAAAAACTTATGAAAACAAAAGCACACGGCAAGTTTACCTTCAGAGTGTCTCAAAAGAGCTGTTAGCAATTGCAGCAACTGCCTGTGCATCAAGTTTTCCACTGTTTGCTGCCCAAAGTGTCAGTTTTTACGTCAATTTCTGAATTTACTAAATAAAGACAAATGTCTCCTCTTGGGATATTAAAAAGAAAAAGAAAAAAAAGAACAACAACAAACTCAGAGGCACTTTAAGAAAATTCATGAAACAGAAAACTTCTATGTGATTTTGAAAAACAAATACCCAAGCCAAAATATGTAGTAAATTGCAAAACTAAAAATATAACTCAACCTTGAGTTCCTTCAGTTTATAAACCATCTATGTTTTAATAACTCATCAAAACAAACAAGCAAGCTATTTGTTACAACTTGTCCTAATCAGTTTAAGATGAGGGAAAGCAGACCTCGAGAGAAGAAATGAGTACTTCACTTGTAATCTGTCCTCTGTCTACTTATTCGTTTGTGGTTCGGAGGTACAAATGACATCCTTCGGGTCTTTTTTAAAGCCAGATGAATCATCAGATTCTTCTTCCAGACATTTAGTTGTTGCACTAAGAAAGTTTCCACTAGACATGAAGAAAATTATTGCCTAACGTGAAGAGGAACCCAGCAGTGAATTCTACAGATGTTACACACTAACTGTGATTGTCAGATCTTTACACAGTACTGCAGAAAAGAAATGCCTTGAGCCCTTATTTCTTGCATAAAAGATTAGAAAATTACCATGCAGTAATTAATAACAATCACAAAATCAATGGACAGTGGGTTAGAAATAATTTGAATTTTCACAATGCACCAAGGAAGATGTATTTCCTAGATGCTTCTTCAAATTTATACAGAAATGGTGTTTGCTTTTTGTGGCTGGTGATTATGTAAGCTTCTCTGCTGCAGCTGCTAAGGTCTGTGCTGAATGACAGCATGGTTAATACGTGTTTCTTACATACTGGTGGATCAGTCACTAACCCACTGATTTGGAGTTACTTCCTGTTTCTGATCACGGATAGAAGCCAAAAACTGACACTACACCAAGCTCTACATTTTCTTTGTGCGTTCTACCTTATCTTTCATAAGCCAGGCTTTTTTTCCTGAAAAGGATTCAAAGAATATGCTCTTGATATCATGTCAAAATCCCACTGACCAACCCAAGCCATTCTATGATTCTATGATTCATCACAGTAAGTTTGAAGGGCTGACAATAGCAGGACACGAGGAAATGGTTTTAAGTTGAAAGATGGAAGATTTAGGTTGGATGTTAGGGGGAAGTTCTTCACTAGGAGAGTGGTTAGGCCCTGGAACAGGCTTCCCAGGGAGGTTCTGGATGCCCCGTCCTTGGAGGTGTTCAAGACCAGGTTGGACAGGGCCCTGGGCAACCTGATCTAGTAAATGTGTATGTTTGGTGGCCCTGCCAGGCAGGGGGGTTGGAACTACATGATCCTTGAGGTCCCTTCCATCCCGAGTCATTCTGTGATTCTGTGATTCTGTGATCTGTGATTCTGTGTGAATCTCTCTCTCAAACAGCTGCTTACAGTGCTATAGAGGTTGTGAACACAGAAAATGAGAGGCGATAATTTAAAACAAGTTATTAGCAGGTATGATGGCTGTATCATTGCATTTTTCTTGTTGAATCAATAACACGCAGAGTTTTAGAACTGAAGCACATATTGAAAGAGAAAAGGTTATAAACATTCAGTTTGGCTTCAGACTGAAATTCATCTGCTTTGGTTCTGGAGTTCACTGAATCTGATCAGTGAGGGTAATTCTCTGGGACGTGCAAAAAAAAAAGTGGACTGGGAAGCAGTCTGTCTGAGATGTATATCTCTAGTTTCCTAACTGATTCCTATTACTTTATTTCATTTTCCAATAGAATTTTTTTCAGGAAAAATTGTTCAAACTCGTTGCTACCAAAACTAAGAACATCATATGGGATGGCAGACCTGTTACTGAACTTTGAACAAGGAATTTCTGCATACATGTTTATGCGAGAGTTTACAGAGTACGTACGCATGCTTTCTGTCTGCCTTTGTGTTCATGACCAGTATTGTAACCCCCCAGAAGTCTGTGTTAAGCCTACAGGACTGTGTAGTCCATTGGCACCTGGGCTGTGTGCAAGAGCAGTTCTTATCATTGCGACCATCTCATACGTATATGAAGTGCATGTGTGTGCTGTCTTCAGCCAGAACATAGGAAGGAAACCATGAGAACAGAAGTAGGTATGGCTTTGAGGTGACTCAAAGGTGATTTTTAATCCTCTAGCACATGTTTGTCTTGATGGAGGCTATACTGGAAAACCAGGGGGAAATCCAAGCTGCAGATCACAGAGTGAGTCATCCAGCCAAGGGTTTGTACCACATCACCCTTTTCCAGAAGGACCCCTCATCTACGGACAAAAATTCATCTCTAGCCACATAAAACCTTGTGTCTGCTAAAAAGTGACTATTATTCTCTCTCCCAGTGACCACTCAGTTTGATATATGATCATAGTGATGAAAATCCGGATTTCCTTTTCCCGTCCACTGGAATATATGACAGGAATGACCATTTGTGGTTTATTTCATCCTTCTGTCATATACTGAGAGTGCACATAGCACTCATCCCTCTAAGCCCTCAGTAAAAAAAAAGTGTGACCTGTGCCAGCTAAAACTTGATGACTGCCAACACTACTGTATGCAGACACATGCTGCATACAAACCAGAACTTGGCATCCATTAAACAAGTTGAGCTACCATAAAGTGCTTTGAGTGGTATCTGAAAGAGCATATAACACTTAAAATGTTTCTGAATGTGACACTGATGTTCATGATTTCTAACCAGCAGTCTTCCCAGTATTGAGGTATGTTTTTAAAGCTACTGACACCTAACTGCTATTCTTACTGTGACCTGTTCAACTTCCTCTGCTCTGTGCAGTCTTTTTATTTATAAGTTGCCCACTACCTTTTCTTTTAGGTAACCACATTGTGCAAATTAGTAGGGAATTCAAACACAACACCAACACAGATTTGGTTGTGTTTGAATTCCCTACTAATTTTTGAACACCAACAGCCAAATCTTGTTCCAACTGCTCGACTATTTTATATATTGTGTCCATAAAAGTACACTTCAATTAGACTCCGTCAAAGTTTTCAGTGGCTGCTTTAATACTGCTTAATTTCCACCATTATGTTTTCAAGGAACAGTCTTTCACAGGCTTTCATATTTCCACTCAATACATCTGCGCAGATGCTAGCCTGTGTCATAGCAGGAAAGTAGCAAAATAGTTGACTTCAGCTACATGGTGATTCAAAGAGTCATATAAATTTTTCGTGTCTGGTGTTCTCCAACATCTTAAACCCTTCCTCAGTTATATTTTGCTTCTCACTTTAATGTGTTAAGACTATGTGATTATCTGACCCCCTATTTATTTTTTTTCACACTCATCTGAGTTTTACAATCACAAATATGCTAATATTTTTCACATATATATGTTCAAATTGTGCAGATGAAATCTCTCAGTCAAAAGAGGAATACATCAAAGATGTGTGAGGTATTATGAAGGTCTTTGAAACAAGATTTGAAAATCTTGATGTTAGATAAACCAGAAATCCTTTTATCTTTATCAGTTAAAGTTGATTTAAAATGTTTTTGTTTTCCTGATATGAAGACATTAAATATTCTTCCCCAAAATTAATTAAGATGAAAAGGTGTAGAGGAGTTTGAGCAAAAAGATGTCAGAATGCATTTTTGTTTTAAGTTCATATTCAAACTTCCAGCCACTGGGCTTCAGCATCTGTTCAACCAAAACACCTGCAGGCATAAGGCGCAAATATCCCTGGCATGAGGTGGCACACAAATTTGTCAGTGACCTATGGAAGACAGTTGCATTCTGATCCATAGTAGCAGTCAGTACTACTATACAACCTCTATTAGCTGCTAGTTGCTGCACACACTGACAGAAGATTAGAGCCCATTCTGCTCTTTCCTAGGATGCCAAACACTGCTGTGCTGCTTGCGTTTTGCTTTGTTTCTTCCTATTTCCTCCATTTGCTTAATGTTACCCAAACTTACCTCCCCCAGCAGGAAGAGAGAGGTGATTGTCCCCCTCTTATCAGCTCTTGTGAAGCCCCATCTGCAGTACTGCATCCAGGAATGGGTCCAGAGGAGGGCCACTAAGATGATCAGAGGGCTGGTGCACCTCTCCTATGAAGAAAGGTTAAGCTTGTTTAGCTTGGATAAGAGAAGGCTCCAGGAGACCTCATTGTGGCTTTCCAGTACTTGAAGGGTGTGTATAAACAGGAGGGACTCTATAAATCATAAGATGTTGCTTATGTTTCATACAATCAAAAGACAAGATAATCTGCAAAGGAAGAATGACAAGTACATCAGAATATTTACATATAAATGACCAAAACTACATAAAAACTTCAAAAATAGCAGCAATTAAAAATTACACTGTCAGTTATATTACATCCACAGCTATTAACATTGTCATTCACATAATTTTGAGATTCTAGGGTAATGTAGAATAAAATATCCCTGATTTTTCTTGATTCAGGTCATCAAGTCCAAAAGACAGCTACATTACTTGGAAGGATTAACGCCCATACATCAAAGATATATATATATATATATATTCCATGCAGGTATTCATAAACATCTCTTCTGTGGTTCAGACTGAGAAGTTTTGGTATTAGAAATATCCTTTAGAACATTTGTATGTTGTCTTCAGGACATTTCAGGGGACTATACCTACCAGTAACAGACACATGTCTTGCCTCTGAAAGCAAGCTTTTAATTCCATTATGCTAGTTACTATCTGTGGGTGAAACTAATATCAATTACCCCTCAAACCTTTCCAACTGTATCATACAGTAATCTTGGACTACCAGCTAAAAGATAACTGTCTGATTTTGCAGCCATCTGGTCTCTCATCTTGAGAGAAAAATGCTGATATGTTACAATTAGCTATAATACAGAATTTCTTAGATTGCTCATTTATTTTATCTTTTTTTATTGTTTATCAATTGGCCTCTACCACCTGCAGTTCTTTTATACCCACAACAGGCTGTGCACTGCAGATCTGCACATGCAACAGCATGCAGCAATTTCTTAAGTTTTGCAGCTTTCTGAATCAAAATCACTGTTTTTGATTTGAAGATATTAAAATCTTCACCCTTTTGGATGTTTTCTTTCTGTATTCCACAAGAAGATGAGAAATAAGAAACCAGAAAGCTCTTACACTGCTTTCAGATCCATAATCTACCAGTGGGTGAAGCAGAAACAAAACAGTAAACACATCCAGAGCTTTCAAACTTCATGCTCTGCTATACTGCCAAGCTAACAGTTCTGCACAAGAGCTGAGAAGGTCAGAAGTTCTCATTATGAACAATTCTAGAGGGAATCTGTGTAAAGGCAAAGGAGGAACAACAGCACAAATTCATGGAATCTAGCAAGGAAAAGGCATGGATTGAATCACTTGCAACACCATCATGCACACAGAATTTAAAGCCTGAAAAGAAACGAGATCATAAATACCTCAAGGTGATTAACATCTTCAGTGTTAGTTTAGTGTTTAGTTCAGTTCATTAGCAAGTAGTCATCACAGGCACTGTGACTGGTTTGGTTAAGCTAAGCACATCATTATTAAATTCTCTGAGACTTTTACAGATCTCTAAGCTGTAAACTAAAGAGGCATCTTTTTATTATACTTGTCCCACCAAAAGTGAAGATTTGCAATCTATTAGCAGTGTTTATTATTGAACAACACCACGTAAAATCAACAAGCTGTACAGAAACTGCATAAGCTGGCAGCTAAAACACTCTGACTGAATAAAATCTCTCCTGTGGGGAAAAACATGACACAGAACTCAGGTACAACCTTCAACCAAGGTCTGTGTAGACAATGTTATGAACATCTCCCAAGGGATAGAGAGAAGAAACAGCCATTGACTTTATTCCAAAAATAAGCTCTAACTAGTAGGGTATAATCAAGAGCATAGAAAGATAAAAACCTGGAGAAAATATTTTCCATAACCAAAGCCCTTAAATTTAATTTACCTTTCCCCATCCCACCCAACCTCCAAACAGCAATTAGTGGGCAGTACTATGTCAACATAACTGCCCATCAAAAATGTTGACAGTCATAAGAAATGAAGGATCTACTGCACAAGACCTAAGAGGAAGAGGTGCGCTGCAGATTAGCAAACAACTCAGCTCCTACTTTCATTTACTTCTTGCTTCTGAACTTTGCAAATGAGTATCAGCCTCTTCACTTGATGTGCCCTGACAGGGCCTCAAGAGGAAATTAAAAGCACTGGCATTCCATGAAGCAGGAACAACGTGCAGATCTGAGATGTGTGTAGCATAGAGATGCCTAGACCTGTGGTGGTTCTTAAACCTGTAACTCGATAAAGAATGATATGTGCCTTTTACCTTCACATTCTGCACTCTGGGGTGGGGTGGGAGGCCTCTGGGAGGCACCATCAGACAGGCAGCTGTTAGGGCCGTTACGAGGAGTTACTGGGCAGGAGGCCGTTAGGGCTGCAGTAGGGTGCTGCCAGACAGGTGGCTGCAGGTAAGGCAAAGATGTGGGTGCTCTAGGCACTGTGGGTGACAGGACACGGGCAAGGAGTTTTGCGTGGTGAGGTGTGTGTATCAAATTGCTGGTTGTTATCTGGGATCTGCTGTTACGCACAAGACCCAATGCACAGGCTGCTGTGTATGTATCTGTCCTTCTGTATGCTCAGGGACATGGCCGGATATCAGAAGTGCTTGGTAATAATAAAATCACAAAATCATTGAATCAGTAAGGTTTGGAAGACCACTAAGAAGGCATCAGTCAAGAGTTGTCTTCTGTATTGGTCTCTGTGCCTCTTTGTTCTGACAGGAGCAACTCCAGTGTGAATGACAGGACGCTTCTACCTCTGGACTCATTTGCTGGTTGAGCTGCCAAATAACAGTGCACAGATAACAGAGGTAACATTCATGGAGGCACTTCCCTTTTTCCCATGACAAAGGCTACTATCTTAACCAAGAGCTATGAAAACCTCCACTTCTACTGCTGATCTAGTGACACATCTATCGTTCAGCCAATATCCATCTGGAAAGTGAAATCAAACTTCACCTGAATATGTAATTTAATAGATAATTTTTCCACTCAGATCAAAGTTAAATGTCTATTAGATAGAGAGAGAGAGAAGGCTATGTTTTATTAATGAGGGAACGATGAACGCATCATGATTCAGTTTGGCAGTTCAGCTGTGGGACACATGAAAATCATTGCTTTACATATATCCCAGAAGACAAGGAACTTGATCTAATGGCATTTTGAGTTGAAGCTCTTTAATCATTAGTTTTCTGAAATGGTTCACTGTCACTGCAGCTGTCATCCTATCCAATGTTCTTTGGTCATTCTTATCAGAGCAATTATGAATTTGAAATATGCTTGAGGCCAAAGAATACTGAAGTTCCTAGCAGATTAAGAAGCGAACTTTTATTCAGTATCCTGTGCTATGTGGGTCCTGCTGGCAAGTCTCATGTTGCTCCACAGAATGCACTGGTATGGAGACTTCAGTGGAGTTAAGTTTTAAGGGAATCAGAATACAGTGCTATGATGAAAAAATCAGTTCTACATGTCACAAATGTGGCTCACTTTTCTTTAAAAATAGTAAATGTTCTCCATGTTTTGACGTGTTTCCTGTAGTTACAGGGATATGGCAGGCATGAAGAAAGAAATCCAGCTTCAGGTATGAATTCTAATTACTTGATCAGTTCCAGACATTAAAAGGTTTTGTTTGTTTGTTTGTTTGTTGTCCTTCAGAGATGTTAAAATGTCAATTCATTTTATTTCAGACCACAATATGCAACCAAGATGAGTGGAATGAAATGTTGAAGACAAAAGGTGTCGTAGGTACTGACTGTTACTGTTTTCTGACAGTTTCTTGTGTATTATCCCACCTATATTATGTTAATATAGTTAAATATAAATAGTGCTTATGAATAAATGCTATCTTCTGTAATAAATTAATACGTTGCAAATCATATTATCCATTACTTTATGCACTTTTATATGCTTATGTTTAGTAAGTGCCATTTCAATTATTTTTTATGATAAGTGTTAGGAAATTTCTTTTCAGGGATTTCAAGTATTTTTATGATAAGTGTTAGAACACTTCTGTGAAAGGTTTTTCCTAAAATCTCCTAAGGACTAAATTAATACCATACATAAATAAACAGCAGTTAATCAGTCAGCATTCTTCAGAATGCATCTTCTGTATTTTTCCAGTTCTCAGTGCCCTGAGTACAATAACAAAATCTCCTGGATCTCTGAGGATTTGTACTTGGATAGAGGGAACAAATCTGAAATTGGAATGTACCTACAGAAAAGCAATAATGGGAAAGGATTTGTGTGCATGAGCTTTTGTGTGGGGAAATGTAGAACAAAGATTTTGAGAAGAATGAAAAGCAACAATGGGGAGAAAAATAATAATCAGAAGAAAAAGAAATAAGAAAGAAATTTAGCTGTTTTGATTAATCATCATGAATGGTACTGCAAAGTAAACCTCTGCTGTCGAAAGTAATAGAAATAAAAGAGGAAACTGTGATGTGTCCACTCAATATATGCATGAAGTACTTACTGATTAGAAGAGGACTGGATGGTAGAGGTAACTACCTTCTCAGTCCCATTCCAACGCACTCATGTGTATGTTTAATTTTGTATGTTTCTCAATGCAGCAGTTTTTAATTTTGAAACATTTTATTTTAGTGATAGATGTGTATCAAGCTTGGTGTGGCCCTTGCAAAGCTGTGGTAAATTTATTCTCAAAACTGAAGAATGAGTTTAGTGAAGATGATGTGCTGAATTTTGCAGTGGTAAGGATGTAATTTTTTTGCAGAACTTCAAGTGTAGTTTATGTTAAATGCATCTTTCTATCTGTCTGTGTTTACAGGGTTTTCATTTAACTTCCCTTATGTCAATTGAGTCATTACAGTTTTGGTCTGGTTGCCTTTTCTTCATGGTATCTCCTTATAAGGCTTTCTTCAAAGGTAGATTAGAAATGGTATTAGGTTTGGAAAAAAACTTTCATAGAAAAAGAGTTAATATCCCCCAAATTTTCTTTTCGTTGGTAAAAGTTAATGAAATTTTTGGAAACTAGACTATGTTGGTTTGGGTTTTGTTTTTATTTATTAATTTTAAGTCTTCTCATTATTGCCACATTTCAAACTCTTACAACCTTAAAAATGTGTTACATCTTTCTCCCAAATATTTCTTTGCATTTAATTTTTAAAAGAGCGTAAGAGAGGAACTAGAACATAAATTATCAGAGAGCTATTGTACTACACTGGCCGTAGATATAAATTCTATGTCTCCTTCATATATCCTATTTATAGGAATCATATATCATATATAAAGTAGATGACATTTGTTTCGCAGATTTACTTCCTCACAAATATTGACCAAGCTTGCTTCTTCTCATGTTGCTGAAAACTTTCCATTGTTTGATCAGCATTTCAACTTTTTGCAGAAATTGTACATATGATAAACAAACACAAAAAAAGCAGTTAGTTCTGCGCAGAGGTAATATGAAGAGATTTATCGTTGAATTGACCACATCACAAAGAGATTAATAGAGTGGATATTTTCTTCTGCCAAGACTGCATGTACTGCCTCCCTGTTTCTCTATGTTTATACATGGGAAAACAGTGCTAGGGTGACATTTTTCCATGAGTAATGTAATACGAAGGGAAGCCAACCTCACATCACCAAACCAGCTCTTTCTTCATCACCCACAAGTGGCATAAAACATTACTGAGGTGATGTAACGTGTTATATGGCTGCAGTTTTTTTTCAAGCAAAAAGATTTCATGTACATATATACATATGCATAGATATAAACAACTAAGTACATAATTTTCTTCATCTGACTGTAGGCAGAAGCTGACAACATTGAGACTCTGCAACCATTTAGGAATATATGTGAACCCATATTTCTCTTTTGTGTTGTAAGTAAACTGCATCTGTTTCTATTAATGTATTGCCTATTTTTGCATTGATTTTTCAGTACATTAAAAATAAATTTAAAACTGTGTAAGTCATGTGTTTACATTCTACACTAGATAGGATTTTATTACCAGATGTTGTTTACTTCAGGCTTTTTACCATGCCTGCATCTGTGGCTCCTGAGCACATTTTTGTTATGTTTGCATGTAGCACCACCACGGCTTTGTCATAGCCACATTTTTAGTAGTTCATGACTGATAAATCAGTTTTATCCAGGGTTGCTTCATATATAGTGCCTACCTTTGGCTACTCTGGAGTGGTTATTCTGTTCTTAAAGATGTTCCAGCCTCTCTGCCAAGAACAGGGATATCTTTCACTAGATCAGGTTGACCAATGCTCTGTCCAAACTGACGTTGAAAACTTCTGTGATAGAACATCCTCAGTTTCTCTGGGAAACCTATTCTAGTGTCTTATCACCTCATCACAAGAAAGTCTCTCCTATATGCAGTTGAAATGTTCCCTCTTTCATTTTAAAAAGGCTGACCTTTATAATTGTGAGCTGGTTATTTGCATTCATTTTTGACATATTTTGGTAAGTCCAGAAACAAACATAGAATTAGACAAAAAAAGGAAAGGAAAAAGTGAAGATGAGAAAGATTCATCCTGAACAAGCAGAGGCATTAGTGTCTTTGGTATTCACCTCAATGAATGAACAAGTTGTGATATTTCTGGGTGGAAAAGAAACAAAAACCAAGCAACAAAATATAAAAGGTTCTCTAACTGAAGTGAATGTGTAAACTAAGAGACAAGAACTAAGAGTGTTATTTCCTCTTTCACAGGATGGCAAAATTATTGCAATAGTGAGAGGTGCAAACGCTCCTCTTCTAACTAAGAAAATAACAGAACTAGTACAAGAAGAGAGGGAAATCCTTGCCGGAGAGAGGGAACGTCTCAGGGTATTCACTTTATATACATATATATATATAAACATAAGTGAGCATTTTTACAACAATTTATGGATTTTTCTCAATGCCTATGATCATTTTCTGTAATTTTTTAATTTTTTTTAAATTTATTTATTTATTTTTGCTTGTTTTTACAATTACCATAGTTGGATGAAATTGTTTTTGTGGAAGAGAAATTGTCAGAAGAGTCTATTGAGGCTACTGAGGAAACTGAACCTGAGGGTAAATATTCTTGTTTTATTTTAGAAATTTATTTTAGTTCTTTGATTAAGAATTGCGCATGTTGAGCTTCAGTAGGTCTTTCTTTCATTCAGTTAATAAGATGAGAGTTTATGTTTGAAAATGTCAGACTGAGAAGTTTTCTTCTGTAAGGAATTAAGATACTGGTCTTTCATCAATAGTATTTTCAAGCCCTTTTAGGAACATTCAAGATTCAGGCTGCATGTAAGATTACTACCTGAAGGTCACTTCTACACAGTCTCTGTGTTAGCTACATACATAGGTCACTCTGAAAATGATGCTTCCTATTATTTCCATGGAAATTACAACAGATACAACGATCAAAATAGCATCATTTAATAGAGCAATCTCACCACTACAAAACATTGTCTTTCAACTTAGTCACCACCATTAGCTATGTATTTTTGCCAGTGATTAATAAGAGTCTGTATGCCATACTTACAGAAATCTGCACCAGTGCAAGCGACCCATGGTTTCACAGCTGCTGTGATGCCAGGAATATGTTGCCCACACAGATTATCTTTCACTGGCCCAAACAGACAAAAGTCAGAAGGCTCCAAATCCAGGTTGCACAGTCTGTGTGGTAGGACTCTACAGCCAAGAATGGCCATGTGCTTCACAGTCTTCAAAATGATACTGGACCTTGTATTGCAAGAGAAAGGTTGTCTTCTTCTCTGGCTTCACGCTGGAAGTTTGAGCTTTTGGTTTAGTTAGCACTGCAGAATAGCAATCAGAGTTAATGGTTTCTCCAGGTTCCAGAAAATCCAGAAGGATCACTCTTTTTGTATCCCGAAAGACAGTGCACATCACTTTACTCACTGAGGGCTGCACCTTGAGTTTATTGTTCTATGGGGAATTCACATGTCACAAATTGCCATTTGGCTTTGACTCATACGCGTCTTGTCACCAGTAATGATGCAGTCCTGGAAATTGTCACCTTCAGCCTCATATGGGTTCAATAGGTCATGACAAACTTGCATAAAATGATCTTTCTATTCCTGTGTGAGCATCTGTGGGACTCACCTGGTGCAAACTTTGTGGTATTCCAATTTTGCCACCCACGTTTCCACTGCACTGAAGCCAATATTCAGCTCCACACACAGTAGCTGGATTGTAAGACACTGATTCATGCAGATGAGCTGATTAAGACATTCTTCATTTTGTAGTGCGACATCTGTACATGGTTGTCCACAGCATGGCTTTCAGACTGCTATTATTCCTGCTGAAACACAACACCCACTGCTTCACTGTGCTAACATTCACTTTTTGGTCTCCATAAACATTTAGCAAATGTTGATGGATGCTGATGGGTACAATTTTCTTCTACACTGAGGAATTCAGTAACATGCCTTTTCTTCTTACTGTTGTAATATATTCCTTACTACATGCAGATGCCTTTAAGTGTTTTCTAGTATTGGCAACAAATAGTAGCCTTGTTTTAGAGCTGTCATTAACTGTTTCTTCAGTGTCTGAGATCTTATTGAATTACATTTTTATGCTTGCATGTAAGCTTCAGGTTCTACAAAGGTATAGTTTACATTCTCTTTTGAACACTTTAATTTAGCAGTTATGTGTATGCTACAGGTGCTGTAATAGCATGTCTGAGCAGGAACACATCTTGTGTTAATGTCAGATTGTGTTAGCAAGCAGGTGCTACTTCAGCAGTTATTTATTGCAAATGACACAGTGCAAAGGAAATAAACATCTACTAAGATAAGAAGCGTACATTTTACTGGAAATCTCTGATAGTCATAGGAGATTTTCACTACAGTATTTGTTCTTCTCACATTCTAGTCCTGCTCATAGAAAAGCTTCAAGAGAAAGCACTCATCTTAAATTGTGGATTTTGTACCACAATTAGCTGCATGTAGAACATTTCTCTACCATATGACCCAGAAACAACAGTGGTTCACCAGGAATGAATTTAGAGATGACCCAATATTGTCATAGGTTTAAGATAGGTTTTCTGTGCTGGAGTCACTTATTTCTTGGAAAAACTTCTTGATCATCTCAATACTAAAATAGGGGCATTTAAAGAGCCTCACTTGTAAGTAATAGAAAATTTATCTATTTACTTATTTTGATATACATATTCATTGCCACATGATTTTTTATGTTTTCCAGAAGAAGACATCACATACTCTGTTGGAATTATAAAACCTGATGATGTCTCGGAGGGACGTGTAGAAGAAATTAAAGAAAAGGTACACAGAACTTGAAAAGATTCATTCACTCTTTTTAGCCAGGTGGCACGATAAGATGAAAGATCAAATAGATCCTGGTTTATTTCCAGGCTTTGTAACAATGCTTTTTAGTGCACCTCTGATAAGGATAGTAATAGCAAGTTAATTTTAATCTTACATTATATAGTATTCATATTGATACCATTGCTTTAATATTTTATATCAGTAAGTCAGGTATGATATACGTATTATATACTATATATATATACACATATATGTAAAGACGGCGAGGGGCCTGTAGCAACTGTATTATGAGGAAAGTCTGAGAGAGCTGGGAGTGTTCAGTCAGGGGAAGGATGACCAGGCTGAGGGGTTCAGAAGAAGGTTGAGGCTGAAGGGGGATTTAATTACTGTTTATAAGGGCAGGAATCAAGGCAAAACAGAGTGGACTTTTTTTTGATGGCAAGTTACAATAACACAAGGGGCAATGGATGGAATCTGGAGCACAAAGAGGAACTTCTTTACTGTCAGAGTGACCGAGCACTGTAACAGGCTGCCTGGAGTGGTTGTGTTGTCTCCTTCTCTGGAGATATTCAAAGCCAGTCTGGATGCTTTCCTGTGCAATTGACTGAAGGAAGCCTACTTTAGCAGGGGAGTGAACTCAATATTCTCTAGACATCCCTTTCAGCCCCTGCAATCATGTGATTCTGTGTTTCTGTGACATGAATTTATACTGTGGAAATCACTGACGCGTGAAATCCACAAGCAGAATAGTGTCTTGCTTCTCATATTGCAACAGAAATGAAATCTAGAAGCTATGGTGGTGGAGTTAATTCTTTCAGGTACAGAAGGTGTATTTCCTGACTGCACAGTGTCTTTAAGAATTGCAGGCACACATAAAGCAGCTAATCAGCTTGTCATGGGGTAGCGTGTATATGCACTTAAATGATTTAGCATATGCTTGCAAATTGTAAGACTGATTTGCGCACACTGGTAATTACTATAATCAGACATTCAACACTAATAAGAATCTCGGTGCATCAAAGGATTCTGCATTTATTTAAGCCATCACACAAGAAAAAAGAAATTCTCTTTCCTTTCAGAATATAATGCTGTAGTAATGATCGTTTCAATTAGAGGAATATCTGACTGATATTGATACAAATGGGGAAAAAAAAGTGCTCATAGAACTATATACCAAGATAACATTTTAATTTAAAAAACTAGTATGAGAGGGTCTGTGACACAGAGGAAAGAAAATCAGTGATGCATGCCTTGTTTCTGCATGTTCTTCATCTTGACCAGAAAGGAAAGAGGCTCAATCAAAGCAGAAAACAGCTGGCAGTGTTTGAAGGCAATTTAGATGTAGCTGAGCAGCTGTTAGTTAGCTCCATCTTTACACTGCTTTATGAGATGAGTACCAATACTGTTTCCACATACAAACTTTGCAAGACAATCTGAAAACTCAGCAGCATCATTGGGGATTTTAAAGAGCAGAGTGTTGGTAGGTAGACAGATACTGGCATATGGGGCTGAATAATGCTGTCTTCGCTTAGATATGAGTATATGGTGTATATCTCTTATCAGTGACACTATGAATTTTGATACAGAGCACAGAACTGTAGAATTCAGTGCAGTAATGTTATTTAAAACAGTTAATTGTAAAATACATTTTATTTTTGATCTCTGCTGTTCCTCATGTCTACTAACCAAAAAGTTTAGCCTATTTGTATTGCAACCATTACTGACAAACACGCACTTAAATGGTAACTGTGATTATAATGAAGACTACAACCAATTTTTAGAAGTAGTTGTATGTTAATCATTTACCATAGTAAAAAAAAAAAAAAAAAAAAAAAAAAATGCTATTTGGTCTTAAAGAAAATTATTGACCACCACATGAATGAATACATTGCAGTGCATTATGCTTTTTAAAAACTTTAGCATAGTGAACATTGTTATCCTGAATGCAGTAAAGGGCTTTGAAAAGCTGTAATTTTATTTTAGGCAAACATAATGCTGTATTTGGAATATTTCAGATAATTCGAATTTAAAATAGCATCCATAATCAATCATCTCTAGGTTTACATAGGATTTCATAAGTATCTTTCATCAAATGCCACTGAGTAATGACTGAATAATTGCAGATTAGAGCCGCGGGCTTTGGCATTGCAGCATCAGAAGAGAAAATGCTGACTGAAGAGCAGATCAGAGAATTCTACTCCAAGAAAAGTGAACAGGTAGGAAAAAACAAACCCCACACACAAACCAAAACAAAAGAAAAAACCCGAACAAAAGGAATGGATAAGGTTTATCAGCATGGCTGCCTGTATTTTTAAACCTCTAGGCTGTAATTTCTCAACATGTTGAAGAACTGAATTAGTGGAGATTTAGTACATAGAAAAAAAGAGAATTTTATCCCTCTTTTTTCTTACCTACCTTTTCACAAATATAGCCCGGTAGCACTCCAACATTTCTACTAAGTTATATTAAACCCCAATTAAAAACTAAAATATTTTATTACTTCTTTCTCTTATCAGAATGTGCTTGATACTCAATCATGTCCTACGTCTTCCAGCCAGGAAATAAGAGATGGTGTCTGGATAGGGAGCTAGGAGATATGGTTTAGCGGTTTTCTGTAGGTATGGTAAAGGGAGGACAGTAGGACTAGATGATCTTGTAGGTCCTTTCCAACCTTGTGATTCTATGATTCTATGATGGCATAAATTACTTTTTCTTTCCTTCACATTTTCTTTCACTGGACAATGCTGGCAATAAGCACTGGCACAGGCAGAAAGATAAAACATCTCCAGAAAAGGTTATTTTTCTGTCCATATCCTATAATAGGGGAAATTGCAGATAGTTCAAGGAAACGATGAAATAATGTTGTTTAACATTAAATGACAACAGTTTAGCAAAGTAGCAAATGAACACTGCCATGTGTTTTGGCAGAAGTTAGCTAAAGTTAACCATACAGAGGGGTTTGTATCACACAAAAATAAACATATATATATATATATATATGTCTTAGTAAATATTTATTTCTATTTAAAATAAGGTAGTTTGGAATTACAAGCAGACAGCTAGTTTGTCAGAGGGACCAAGGTAAAAATAAAAGGTTGATATAATCCAAACAAGAAGCTGAGAAAATGTTCTTGAAGTGTTACAAATAGGTGAGAGTGAAATAAGATTCTTATTACTGAAGCCATAGGGAAAAACAGATAGTAATGATCAGATTGCTGCAGTATTGTTTAGAAAGAAAGCAACAGGGTGAGCACTTGAGGAATTATGAAGAGCTTGGCTTTGCAGCCTGGGATTCTACTTTAGACAGACAGAGGCAGTTATGAAATGCAGGTATGTGATGTCTTCAAGAGAACGGCAGCTGAATATGAGATTAGTTAGATGCAGTGGGAGACACAGGAGGAAGACAAGGAGAAAGCACACTGTTTCATATATAACAGCACTACCAGACTGTAGTAAATCCCAGTTAACATTAGAATAGTCAGGTTCACAGAAAATTGCTATGAACTATCAGAAGCAGTTCAGAGGGCTCTGTGCTTGTTGAGAAGCCTGTTACACTATTTGTCATTCTTTAAGTGTAATTCTAAGTTGAAAAACAAGTACGCTGAAGTGACAGGATAGAATATAGGCTTTGTGCTCAGTGGGAAAAATTCTTCCCAATTTAATGCTGTGCTAACCTGTTGAAGGTTCAGGGATTACCAATTATAAGAGATTTGAGATTGAACTTAATAGAATCTCAGACATAAATGGAAGAAGTTGTTCCTTTTTATTGATGAAGCCAGGAGAGTCATGTCTAGTAGTCATATCTATTTCTTCTCTTGTGAACAAGAGTACTTTTAAAGACACAACAGTATACTCACTTCATTCTATGTACTAAATGTATTTCACTCAGTGGTTCTTCTGAGGTTTCTCACCTTGTATAGTGGCTTATATGGATGTGCAGATATAAAGATAACTGAAAGAGAAAAGCAGTTTGATAGGGTTCTGAATAATCAATACGACTGCCTTTTAAGAATAGGAGTGCAGTTACTTTAAAAAAAGTTTCATTTTATTTCTGATGATAATGTCAGAGTTTGTGAGATTCATGGCAAAACAAAAACCATGTTTTTTAGCCCGATTTTGATGATTTTGTTCAATTCATGATGAGCGGACCGTGCCATATTCTGATAATCACTAAAAAAAAAGATGCGGATGCTATTCCTCTCTGGAAAGAACTAAGTGAAACTGATGAGACTGAGGCTGAAGAGACAGATGAGTAAGTAACAGTGTTAACTGGAATATGTGATTCAGTTACGGTATTCCAAAAGCATAATAAACAAAGAGTTATTTATATCCTTATGTAGGCAGGACTCAGGGAGCAGTCAGAGGTCTTTACCTGGTCTTTCTCAAGACCATCATTAAATATCCAATTATAGCTCCTTGAGGAACATAGTAACTCCATACTTCCCAGGGAAGGATAACAAATAAAGGGCAGTGATCTCTTGCTAATTCAGAACTAGACTTGAATGAGTCGTCTGTTTAAGAGGAACAGTGCTGTACTTCAAGGATGGTGTAGTCCATGCAATTCCTCTTCATACTATTTCCCCAAGACAGAGTGACTGCCAGCACTATAAACGGATTGTTGCAGTTTTCTCCATGTTTATTCTTATGTATGCCAGGAAGCTGTAGAAAAGGCTCAAGTAACATCTAGGGAAAACCAAAGCATGCTGTGGTCCCTGGGATCTCTATGTAAAAGCCAGCAAACAAGTGGGAGGGGCTGCAGGTTGGTTTGGGGTTTTTTGGCTGGTTTTGTTTTGTTTTTGTTTGTTTGTTTGTTTTTGTCTTATTTTGTTCTGACACAGATATGTGAGTAGACTGCAAGGATTTGCTGCTCACAGTCATGACATCTTGGAATGTCTGTTTTGCTCTTACGTCAAGTGTTTAGTGAAGAATATTTAACAGGATGTTAGTTGCATTCACAGCACAAGACAAGAGAGTGTTCACAAAAATACAGATACTGGATTGAGCATTACATTTAGATTTGCAGAAAGCAGCATTTTTAAATCTTTGTTCAGAAAAATAACTTACTGTAATCTGACTAAAAGATGGTATAACTGTTTCTTCCTAGGCCGCAAGAAACTGAAGAAAATGAGAGTATATCAAATATATGTGATGTGCCAGACAGTTTAGAAGATGCTAGCAGGCAACTTGGCTTCTTTTTCCCAAATTTTGATAGAAAGCACACAGAACAAAAATTTGAAAAGACACTGGCCTTAATTAGACCTTGTGTCCTAAGGGAAAGACGGGGTAAGTTTGAATAACTATATTTTCCATCCAGGGCAAATAAAAAGTCTCATACTTTGCATTTCAAGAATTCTGATAATGGAAAAGAGTTAGATCATCTTTTCTGCTCGGCATTAAGTTGTCAGTAATCTTTATCAGGAAAAAGTTCCACGGCTAATTTGTTTGATATATTTAGAATATAAATGTCAAAAACAATTTTGTTCCTTTGTTTGATATTTTAAGGCTATCTTTATAATGTTTATAGAAAATGTCTCAGAGAAGCTGGGACTTCTTAGGACACAAAGTGTACTCTCTCTCTCTCTATATAAAATGTCATACTTCCCACCAACATAGTAGCTGATACTGTCCCTGACAGGCACGTTCAGGGTAAATCAACGGCAAGTGTGAAAAAGACCTGATTCAGGATGCTCTGTGTTGCTTAATACACCGCTGCACACAAATAAGTTTATACAGACAAGGTGTTTACAGATTCTATCAGAAAATCTACTCCATTAATATTAAACCCCATCCAAACAAATTTCTTCTTATGTATATTTACATTTCTTGCTAGATCATAGTTAGCTCTCTTATTTAAATTCAGGAATTTCTGCACTGGAATTGGCATAAACATAAAGATTTGTAAAACTAGAATTTTGAACTTTCCATGTATTTGTTTTCTTGATTACTGTCCAATATTTTGCTAGGAAGAACCATTTGCCAGTCCTGTAAATAGAGAGTTATAATTTTGACTTGTGCCTGAAATTTATACATATGTTCTTGCAAGACTTGGTTAAACGAAAATCTATCTATACAAATCTCCACGTCTTCCTTCATTTATTGCAATGCATATCAAATTTCTCAGCCAGGAATTCCTACTGAGATTTCTGAAGTGAGAGAAAACCTTAAGAGAGTGAGCATCAACTTTATGAGCATCTAGGCAGCTACCAAAAACATCTAGCAGTTGCTTTAAATTAGCTTTCTGTTTCTCTTATTAGCATTATTATTATTGAAGTCCATGCCATTTCTTCACAAGTGTACGAATTGATGAGTGGATAGTGATTTAGCATTATTTCAATAATTTAAACAGATTCCATTTTGCAAAGCATAAAGGATGATGGCTTCGAGGTAGCAATGCAGAAGGAAATAACTCTAACTGAAGAACAAGCACGTGAATTTTATAAAGAACATGAAAATGAAGACTATTTCCCAGCCTTGTTAGAGCAAATGACCAGGTAAGGTGAAAAGTGAGAACGTGGATTTATAATCGAGAGTGATGTTTTCACAACAAAGAATTGAACTGAATATTTTATGGCTACCAGGTACCATAATATCTGAGAGTTTGATAAAATTCAAAACAGAATCAGACAATTGCAGATAATGAGATAATTACTAAGTAAAAATATCAGATTTTTAAAAATTACCAGCAACTTCATAACTACAGGATGTCAGTCAGTTCCATTGTTTTGAATGAAAACATTTGAGCTGTGCTCTGAGAAGCTGCATTTAGACTGACTATAGGAGAAATCTTTATTCAGACTATGTTCTGGACTTCTTGGAGAGGAAAAAAAAAAATCATATTTGGATAGTGTTTCCCAAAGAAGTTGTAACATGGCTGGGACGCATACAAAATCTGAAGAGCTGAACAGCATTTCTGTGTCTAATAATAAAGATATAGCCCAATCCCTGCCATTTTGGTAACAGTAACTTTAAAATTTAAATTAATTTAAGCTCCATGAGGTTTTATCAGAGTGTGGCTGTTTGAAAAGAGACTGGTTTAAAAGTCCTTCAGTAGTAGGCTTTGTTTGCCCGGCCTCAACCACATGTGATCAAATTCTTTTTGCCAGTTACAGAGAGTTTAATTTTCAGTGTTTCTGATGCTGGTTTTCTATTCTACAGTGGTCCAACGCTTGTACTTGCTCTAACACGACAAAATGCTGTATCACACTGGAGAGATTTATTAGGCCCAAAGATTATTGAAGAGGCAAAGAAGACAAATCCTAACAGGTAGTACATAAAACAATAAACTGCCACCCTCTGCTTCTAGTTTACCTTCTTATTCTTCATCTTAATGAACAGCACATTCCAACTGGTGTAACTATAGTGCCATCATCTGGAAGCTGATGTATATTTCTGCAGCTTGTTAAAGTTTTCTTGGATGAAAGGTGTTTCAGCTGCAGCACTTTTAGTATTGAACTTTTGTTGGTTTTGTTTGAAATAGCTCCATTAATTTTTAAACCTATTTCCATAGATTACAGAAAACTTTTCATTGGTGGATTGTGTTATTTGTGACTGAGTTCCTTTCATGTATTTTATGAATTAACACCTTGTTTTCTCACCTCCTTGCAGTATTGTTCTAATAAGCTGCTGTGATATCACCTTACTTCTTGTTAACAAGTGCTATTTCATTAAGCAAAACCCGGTGTTGTCTTGCAAATATAACAAGATGACAGTTAGGAAAATGATCATATTTCATGTGGTTAATTAAAAGTTTGATTGCTCTTTCTGTAGGCATATTCTTACACCTTCAGAGAGATCACAGAGCACTTAATTTGCCAGATCAAGTTCAATACATTAGGTTAAGGTTAGTCACAGTTAAAGCTCAAGGTAACTATTCCCTTGAATAACTTCACCGTTTTAATGACTCTTAGTTTACGCGCAAAGTATACAGTCGACAACATAGATATTAATCAGCTGCATGGCAGTTCTTCAGTTGATGATGCTCAAAAGGAACTGGAGTTCTTCTTCCCTCAGGAGCAAACTTTTGCATTGATCAAACCTGATGCTGCTAAAAATCACAAAGGTAAGGGATCTAGAAAGCACAGGCTGTATTTTCAGATGTTATTTCTGCAAAATATTAACAATGTACACTGCAGTAAATCATGCCAGATGCATTATATTTATCCTGTGAAATGCTTTTACCATGCAGATAACTGCTTTTACAGGGCTTGCCTAGTTCATATCAAGGTCTCAAATGTGGCATTTCATTTATTAAATAGCCTACAGCTCTTTCTTCACAAGAACAGTAGTGAACTTCAGTGAGAGAATTCTTAGCTAAGTTAAACAGTTTAAAAGCCAGGCATATGTCCAAACTATCTGTCCAGTTTTCTTTTAAGGACAGAGAGGCTTTTGTAAGTCATGCTACTGATTTCAGACAGTTTTCCCTACTGACCCAAAATGAGCCACTGCTGAGTCAGTTTCATTCCTGTACAATCATAATATCATAGAACCAAGGAATCATAGGGGTTGGAAGGGACCTCTGGAGATCATCTAATCCAATGCCCTGGTGAAGCAGGTTCCCAACAGTAGGTTTTGCAGAAAAGCATCCAGGCAGGTTTTGAATATCTCCAGAGAAGGATATTCCTCAGCCTCTCTGGACAACCTGTTCCAGTGCTCTGTAACCCTCACAGAAAACATATTCTTCCTTGTTTTCATATGAAACTTCCTGTTTTCAAGTTCATCAACACCCTGCTGGTTCAGAGCCAACCTGCTGCCCACTAGAATACCCAGGTCCTTCTCTGCAGAACTCCTTTTCAGCAGGTCAGCCCCTAACCGGTACTGATGCACATAGTTATTCCTCCCCGGGTGTATGACTCAGGACTTGCTGTTGTTGAATCTCATCAGGTTCCTCTCTGCCCAAGTCTCCAGACTGTCCAGGTCTCACTGAATGACAGCACAGTCTTCTGGGGTGTGATCCACTCCTCACAGCTTTGTATCAACAGCAAACTCGCTGAGGATGCATTCTATCCCTATATCCAGAAGCAGATGTTGCACAAGATTGGACTCCATACTAGTTCGTGGGGAACACCGCAGGACTCCAACTAAACTCTGTGCCAATGATCACAACTCTCTGAGCTATACCAGTCAGCCAGTTCTCACCCCATCTCACTGTCCTCTTGTCATTGAAGGCATTCAGTAACCCACATTTTCCCTAGTCTTACTTGTACTACTGACATAATTAAAGAATCCTTTCTTGTTGTCCTTGAGCTCCCTCACCAGATTTAATTCCAAGTGGGCCTTAGCCTTCTTTGTGGCATCTTTGCATGGTCCGACAGCATTTCTATATTCCTCCCAAGTAGCCAGACCCTTTGTCTACATTTCATAGACTTCCTTCTTTTGAGTTTTTTCATAAACTTCTTTTTCATCCATGTAGGTCTCCTGTCACCTTTGCCTGATTTCTTACTCTTAGGGATACACTAATCTTGAGCTTGGAATAAAGGGGTGCTTGAATGTCAACCAACAATTTCAGACCCCTTGCCTTCCAATACTCTGACCCATAGGATACCTCCAAGTAGGTCCTTGAAGAGGTAACAGTTGACTCTCCTGACATTCAGGGTTGCAATTCTACTTAATGTTTTCGTTGTTCTGTCCATGGATTAACATGCCAACAGACACAGAGAACGAGGAGGAAAGGTCCAAGTAAAAAGAACACCGTTTATCTGCAATTGGTTTTGTTGGTCTTTCTTCCCCTCCTGTACCAATCTAGATTTATTTAATTAATGTGCGCTGTAGCATTACAGCTACCTTCCACATTCTGTCAAGTGTCAGGAATAGTGATGAATGCTACTACTATAATTAGCAACAATACACGTTTGTCACCTGCATAGAGAGAGTTCAATTCTATGACAGCAGTTTATCATATATTAGAGAAATGTTAAAGTGCTTGTAATGTTGTTGGCTATTGCTTGACATTGTAAGTAAAATTTTAATAGATCCTGGTGGTTTGTGTTATTTTAAAGAGTATATGCGATGTTTTCAGAGACTTTTAAAGAGTTTCTTTGCCTCCATTTTGTTCTTTTTCATTTGAGCTAACACCTTTAAACAAGAAAGAGTGAATTTACTTGTTAATTCTTCCAGATGAAATTATGCAAAAAGTTAAAGATGCCGGATTTACTATCTCAAAAATTAAAGAAGCACCTTTAACCCGTGAAATGGCTGCAGAGTTTTATAAGGATCACAAAGGAAAACCCTTTTTCGATGACCTAGTGTCATGTATGACTGAGTAAGTAACTAGCTAGAAAGTACTGAGTTATGTAAACTGTGCATCACATCTTTGAGTGTACAGAAACATGCAATTCCTTACATGGGCTGAGGATTTTATACTCTGTTACGTTCTCTGGCAACTTCAATCCATTTTTCAGTGTTTTATGATTACTATTTAGCATGACGCGCCCCTACTTAAAATGAAAAATTACAGTTCTTTCAGAAATTATGGACAGTAATTATTATTTTGGATTTGTTTCTCAAATAACTCATTTCATGCAAGTAAAATATTTTTATCATAGTATCTTCACATAGCTGTTGATAAAAGTGTTTGTTGTCCCACTTCAGAAATTTTTGAGTGAGTGTTTTTAGGAAAAGAAGTCCAAATCCAAAAAGCTGATTGTCTTAAATTTGTGGTTTCCATATATTGATTTTACAGTGGCCCATCGGTGGTTATGGTCTTAACAAAGGAAAATGCTGTCGAAGAATGGAGGAAACTAATGGGTCCAACAGATCCAGAAGAGGCAAAAGAGAACTGTCCTGAATCAATTCGAGCTCAGTTTGCACAAAATATTTTGTCTAATGCTGTTCATGGATCATCTAATAGAGAACATGCACTGGAAAGCATTGAGTATGTTTTTGGTGAGCTTGGTATTTAGAAATTTATAGTCAAGTCATTAGAAACATTTGTCTACCAAGCCACCTATATTTAACCTTATATGTCTGTACACATACCTATTTTCCTCAACGTTCCATCCATTTTTTGTTATGAGCCAGTTTCTATGTGACAAAGAATATCTGTGTAACAAGTAATAAGTACTAGAAAATTGATGTTAGTAGTGATTTATTCGTGTATGCTTAATATATAGTTTTTATTTGTTTGTTCGTTTGTTTTTATCACTTAACAAATGCATGCTTTTCAAATAGCCCAAGAGTCTGATGTGTTTTGTGTCTAATTATCTTAAAAACAGGGTCAAGGATTGTCCTTAAAACACTGTTAGTGATACACCTCCTTTAAACACTTCAACCAAACTTAACTGGCTTGCAAAGCTTTACATTTGTAGCGCTGAAGAGTTCTTTGCCTTGAATTTGACCAGAAACATGAATGACTGACACAGAACAATGGTTAAACTGGTTGGAAGGACCTCTGTATACCATCTAGCCCAGTCTCCTGCTTTACATGGACCTACTGCAAACAGTCAATCAGGACTGCAGTGGCTTTTCTTGATCATGTCATGAAATCCATCCTCGTTTCACTGCATTCAAATAACAGATTACCATGCCATGTCAAATTCCAAGTAAAACACTTTTCCTAACATCCAAGCAGAACCTGCCAAGCCTTCATTTGCGACTATTGCCTTGGGCTGTATCTCCTTACCTACTGAATATTTCTGTTGATAGTAATCCCCACCAGCAATGAACCTGCCCCTCATTGCTGGGCTCTCTGCTGGATCTATGCTAGTTTCTCAGTAGCCATTCTGAAGTGAGAGGCCTCAAAGTTGGGCACAGAAATCCAGGGGTAGCCTCACCAGCACCAAGGAGTCAAACATGTTCTATGAAAAAAAGAGTACAAATATTTAATTCCTGCAGATTCCAGATGAATTATTCTTTTATGTCCCTATTTTCTTTAAAGAATGACCAGCTAGGTCCAGACAGGACTGATAAACAGGAGGAAAATCAGCTTCTTACATGTGTACATAATGATAAGACAAGGAGGAATGTTTAAAAACTAAAAGAGGGGAAACTGAGTTAGATGTCAGGGGAAATTCAGTGCCAGTGTTGTGAGGTGCTGGCACAGGCTTCCCATAGAAGCTGTGGATGCTTCATCCCCGGACGTGTTCAAGGTCAGGTTGGATGGAGCCCTGGGCAGCCTGATCTACTTTTTGATTTAGTGTTTGACAACACTCACCATTACAGTTCGGCCCAGTTCCATGACAGGTTGCTATGGGACCCATTCTATCCAGTGCCCGGATGCTGAGGCATCTCCTCACCAGAATAAAAACACTGCAGGCTGACTTGGTAGCTGTAACACAGTTACTGATGGGATCATTCCTCGGTTTTACCACCAAGCAAAGTGTGTTTCACTCTCCAATGAAACGTCCATGGAAAGCTGAGAAGGGCTTCTGAAACAGTAGCTTCTGAAACAACCACCATCTGTGGCAACAGAATGAGAACACTCCCATACAAAGTCTACCTGGGTACACAGCAGATGGAATCAAAAAGACAAAGACTTAAAGAGAATATTTAATTTCTTCATGCCTGGTAGGCCTAAAAATTACAAAGAAAAAGAAAAAGCAACCAACAAAAGCCCTCACCTTTTATCTCAAAAGTTTTAATCTATTTAATCTTTGTAGCCTGCCTGAATGCCACAGGAAATTTGGGTTTTTCAGTCATGGGGTCATTCACTCAGCACCCAGTCTAATGGCAGCAAGTGGGTGTCACTTGTCTCTAAGAGGGAAAGGGATCCTACTCCAAGAGCCAGAAGGGCTCACTAAGAGGGTTTTAAGCTAGGTTGGAATGGGACACCCGGGGCAGACCGACAAGTGCCGAAAACGACACGAGGCGCTTTCTGGCTTTACTTTGACATTTTATTGTTCAGTTTTCTTTGCTTGTCGTCTTCGCCTGGTTCCTCGTCGCGCCTCTCTGCAGTCCTGACGGAGCACGTGGCACAGCCCTTCCCTCTTGGCGTCCGATGCATCTTCCGCTTCCCCCGGGCCACAGCTGCTTCTGTTGCTTCTGTGGCACCGCCTGGAGGCCGCAGGGAGCGCGGGGCCTTTCTCCATCTTCCTGCTGTTGGCAGCGGCTCCTCAGAGCCCGCCGGTCCCGGCCCTGCCCTCTTGCTCGGGGCTCTCTCTGAGGCCGCACGGAGGTCGCTCGCGGCCGCCCGCCGCACTCCTCCCGTTGTCCTGGCGCAGCGGCTCGGGACGCCGATGCCGGTGCCGGTCCTTCCCTTCTCCTCAGAGTTAGGGAAAGAAGAGGGGAGGGGTCTCGGGGCAGGAAGGGGAGGGGGGCAGGGAGCAGCAGCGGGGGCTCTCGGGCGGATGGTGGCTCCTCAACGCCCAGATGAAAAGCGAGAGCCCCTGGAGCGCCGTTCCTGGATGCGGCGACGTCGACGGGCGATCATGATGTTATAGTGGATGCCCAGCCGTGATGGAGATGGATCCACCTCCATCGGTTCTTCCTCAGGAGGCAGGTCCACCTCCATCGGCTCCACGCCGACGTCGCCATCATTGGAGTCAATCTCCATGGGCTCCGGCTTGCTGCTGCTCTCCTGCAGGCGACGCCTCTTCACTGGAGGAGGATCCATTGTCCTCCTCCACAGCTCTCGCCAACACGGGAAGGGAATTCAGAAGTTGCTCCTGTCAGAGGGCACTCTGGCTCTGAAGGCGCAGGTCGAAGACAGTTCTGGGCTCTGGGTCCCCGTATTTATAGGGGTCCAGGAGGGAGGTGGCTCATGAGATCACAGAACTGTGGCACAGTGACCTCACAAATGTCCCATGACAACCAAACATCCCGCTGGATGGGGGGTGGGGCGACCGTGGCCCCAGCGTTGCCCTGGTGCCGCTCATGGGATTCCACAGGCCTCTGTGACATTTCATCCATGGCTCCAATAAAGATATGAACGTTCTATTAAATAACAGTGTGCTCACATGAAGCTAAACTGGGAGGAGCGTTGACTCCCTGGTATGGGGCAGCCCTGTGTCTTTGCACAGATCTGATGGATGAGGGGCTGGAGAGAAGTGCTGCGGAAAGGGATCTGCGGGTTCTGGTTGGCGGCACATTGAATCTGAGCAGGCTCTCAGCCCCACCACATCTGGGGCCTCCAGCTCCTTGCAGTCCCCTCCAGTGCCCCTCCCATGAGCAGGATTGTGTAAGGCACAACACCACGTTCAGGATGAACGCAGAAAAGCAGGAAACTCATCAGCCATGAGGACAACAGAAACCTTTGTGTCTGAGAACGCTTCAAGTAACAGCCTCAGATGCTCACACTTGCCTTGTGTCTGCCAAAGTTTATTTGAGGCATCTCCTCACCAGAATAAAAACACTGCAGGCTGACTTGGTAGCTGTAACACAGTTACTGATGGGATCATTCCTCGGTTTTACCACCAAGCAAAGTGTGTTTCACTCTCCAATGAAACGTCCATGGAAAGCTGAGAAGGGCTTCTGAAACAGTAGCTTCTGAAACAACCACCATCTGTGGCAACAGAATGAGAACACTCCCATACAAAGTCTACCTGGGTACACAGCAGATGGAATCAAAAAGACAAAGACTTAAAGAGAATATTTAATTTCTTCATGCCTGGTAGGCCTAAAAATTACAAAGAAAAAGAAAAAGCAACCAACAACAAAAGCCCTCACCTTTTATCTCAAAAGTTTTAATCTATTTAATCTTTGTAGCCTGCCTGAATGCCACAGGAAATTTGGGTTTTTCAGTCATGGGGTCATTCACTCAGCACCCAGTCTAATGGCAGCAAGTGGGTGTCACTTGTCTCTAAGAGGGAAAGGGATCCTACTCCAAGAGCCAGAAGGGCTCACTAAGAGGGTTTTAAGCTAGGTTGGAATGGGACACCCGGGGCAGACCGACAAGTACCGAAAACGACACGAGGCGCTTTCTGGCTTTACTTTGACATTTTATTGTTCAGTTTTCTTTGCTTGTCGTCTTCGCCTGGTTCCTCGTCGCGCCTCTCTGCAGTCCTGACGGAGCACGTGGCACAGCCCTTCCCTCTTGGCGTCCGATGCATCTTCCGCTTCCCCCGGGCAACAGCTGCTTCTGTCGCTTCTGTGGCACCGCCTGGAGGCCGCAGGGAGCACGGGGCCTTTCTCCGTCCTCCTGCTGTTGGCAGCGGCTCCTCAGAGCCCGCCGGTCCCGGCCCTGCCCTCTTGCTCGGGGCTCTCTCTGAGGCCGCACGGAGGTCGCTCGCGGCCGCCCGCCGCACTCCTCCCGTTGTCCTGGCGCAGCGGCTCGGGACGCCGATGCCGGTGCCGGTCCTTCCCTTCTCCTCAGAGTTAGGGAAAGAAGAAGGGAGGGGTCTCGGGGCAGGAAGGGGAGGGGGGCAGGGAGCAGCAGCGGGGGCTCTCGGGCGGATGGTGGCTCCTCAACGCCCAGATGAAAAGCGAGAGCCCCTGGAGCGCCGTTCCTGGATGCGGCGACGTCGACGGGCGATCATGATGTTATAGTGGATGCCCAGCCGTGGTGGAGATGGATCCACCTCCATCGGTTCTTCCTCAGGAGGCAGGTCCACCTCCATCGGCTCCACGCCGACGTCGCCATCATTGGAGTCAATCTCCATGGGCTCCGGCTTGCTGCTGCTCTCCTGCAGGCGACGCCTCTTCACTGGAGGAGGATCCATTGTCCTCCTCCACAGCTCTCGCCAACACGGGAAGGGAATTCAGAAGTTGCTCCTGTCAGAGGGCACTCTGGCTCTGAAGGCGCAGGTCGAAGACAGTTCTGGGCTCTGGGTCCCCGTATTTATAGGGGTCCAGGAGGGAGGTGGCTCATGAGATCACAGAACTGTGGCACAGTGACCTCACAAATGTCCCATGACAACCAAACATCCCGCTGGATGGGGGGTGGGGCGACCGTGGCCCCAGCGTTGCCCTGGTGCCGCTCATGGGATTCCACAGGCCTCTGTGACATTTCATCCATGGCTCCAATAAAGATATGAACGTTCTATTAAATAACAGTGTGCTCACATGAAGCTAAACTGGGAGGAGCGTTGACTCCCTGGTATGGGGCAGCCCTGTGTCTTTGCACAGATTTGATGGATGAGGGGCTGGAGAGAAGTGCTGCGGAAAGGGATTTGCGGGTTCTGGTTGGCGGCACATTGAATCTGAGCAGGCTCTCAGCCCCACCACATCTGGGGCCTCCAGCTCCTTGCAGTCCCCTCCAGTGCCCCTCCCATGAGCAGGATTGTGTAAGGCACAACACCACGTTCAGGATGAACGCAGAAAAGCAGGAAACTCATCAGCCATGAGGAAAACAGAAACCTTTGTGTCTGAGAACACTTCAAGTAACAGCCTCAGATGCTCACACTTGCCTTGTGTCTGCCAAAGTTTATTTGAGGCATCTCCTCACCAGAATAAAAACACTGCAGGCTGACTTGGTAGCTGTAACACAGTTACTGATGGGATCATTCCTCGGTTTTACCACCAAGCAAAGTGTGTTTCACTCTCCAATGAAACGTCCATGGAAAGCTGAGAAGGGCTTCTGAAACAGTAGCTTCTGAAACAACCACCATCTGTGGCAACAGAATGAGAACACTCCCATACAAAGTCTACCTGGGTACACAGCAGATGGAATCAAAAAGACAAAGACTTAAAGAGAATATTTAATTTCTTCATGCCTGGTAGGCCTAAAAATTACAAAGAAAAAGAAAAAGCAACCAACAACAAAAGCCCTCACCTTTTATCTCAAAAGTTTTAATCTATTTAATCTTTGTAGCCTGCCTGAATGCCACAGGAAATTTGGGTTTTTCAGTCATGGGGTCATTCACTCAGCACCCAGTCTAATGGCAGCAAGTGGGTGTCACTTGTCTCTAAGAGGGAAAGGGATCCTACTCCAAGAGCCAGAAGGGCTCACTAAGAGGGTTTTAAGCTAGGTTGGAATGGGACACCCGGGGCAGACCGACAAGTACCGAAAACGACACGAGGCGCTTTCTGGCTTTACTTTGACATTTTATTGTACAGTTTTCTTTGCTTGTCGTCTTCGCCTGGTTCCTCGTCGCGCCTCTCTGCAGTGCTGACGGAGCACGTGGCACAGCCCTTCCCTCTTGGCGTCCGATGCATCTTCCGCTTCCCCCGGGCAACAGCTGCTTCTGTCGCTTCTGTGGCACCGCCTGGAGGCCGCAGGGAGCGCGGGGCCTTTCTCCATCTTCCTGCTGTTGGCAGCGGCTCCTCAGAGCCCGCCGGTCCCGGCCCTGCCCTCTTGCTCGGGGCTCTCTCTGAGGCCGCACGGAGGTTGCTCGCGGCCGCCCGCCGCACTCCTCCCGTTGTCCTGGCGCAGCGGCTCGGGACGCCGATGCCGGTGCCGGTCCTTCCCTTCTCCTCAGAGTTAGGGAAAGAAGAGGAGAGGGGTCTCGGGGCAGGAAGGGGAGGGGGGCAGGGAGCAGCAGCGGGGGCTCTCGGGCAGATGGTGGCTCCTCAACGCCCAGATGAAAAGCGAGAGCCCCTGGAGCGCCGTTCCTGGATGCGGCGACGTCGACGGGCGATCATGATGTTATAGTGGATGCCCAGCCGTGATGGAGATGGATCCACCTCCATCGGTTCTTCCTCAGGAGGCAGGTCCACCTCCATCGGCTCCACGCCGACGTCGCCATCATTGGAGTCAATCTCCATGGGCTCCGGCTTGCTGCTGCTCTCCTGCAGGCGACGCCTCTTCACTGGAGGAGGATCCATTGTCCTCCTCCACAGCTCTCGCCAACACGGGAAGGGAATTCAGAAGTTGCTCCTGTCAGAGGGCACTCTGGCTCTGAAGGCGCAGGTCGAAGACAGTTCTGGGCTCTGGGTCCCCGTATTTATAGGGGTCCAGGAGGGAGGTGGCTCATGAGATCACAGAACTGTGGCACAGTGACCTCACAAATGTCCCATGACAACCAAACATCCCGCTGGATGGGGGGTGGGGCGACCGTGGCCCCAGCGTTGCCCTGGTGCCGCTCATGGGATTCCACAGGCCTCTGTGACATTTCATCCATGGCTCCAATAAAGATATGAACGTTCTATTAAATAACAGTGTGCTCACATGAAGCTAAACTGGGAGGAGCGTTGACTCCCTGGTATGGGGCAGCCCTGTGTCTTTGCACAGATCTGATGGATGAGGGGCTGGAGAGAAGTGCTGCGGAAAGGGATCTGCGGGTTCTGGTTGGCGGCACATTGAATCTGAGCAGGCTCTCAGCCCCACCACATCTGGGGCCTCCAGCTCCTTGCAGTCCCCTCCAGTGCCCCTCCCATGAGCAGGATTTGTGTAAGGCACAACACCACGTTCAGGATGAACGCAGAAAAGCAGGAAACTCATCAGCCATGAGGACAACAGAAACCTTTGTGTCTGAGAACGCTTCAAGTAACAGCCTCAGATGCTCACACTTGCCTTGTGTCTGCCAAAGTTTATTTTTCAGAACATTTCCAATGATTGGATATGAGCAGCAATCTGAAAGAAAACAAAACAGTTTTAACAAGTTGTGAAGTCCCACAGTTAAAATATCAACAGAGCCTACAGCCAATCTTGGACTTCTGATTGTTATTATTAAGATTTTTTTAAAAGAAGAAAAGAAGTTGTATGGAAATAAATAGGAGACATTACTTTTGGTGGGACCTACATATTTTTTATGCAGCACAAGTCAATTCTTCTTTACTTAATGCAACCCAGGTGAACCAAAAATTTAGTAACCCTTGAGGTAGCTAGTGCAGACCAGAAAGGAGAAATGCTGAAAGGTCTTGGGCTGCAGTTATAACACTGACAGAAGGGATTAGTAAGTGTGGGAAAACTCCACAGGCAAGAATGGGCCTGAAACCAAAGAAGACTGTAGCACAGGCTGTGTCTTCACTGGTGGATTACCCACACCTCATCCTGACATAACAAGGTCCATTAGCAGCCCAGGAAAGGTTGAGAACTGGGTCCAACACCCACTCAGGTGTCCTGTCAGGAGCAACAGAAAAGAGAACCAGGGACAAGTAGTACAATGTAGCTCAGGCTAGGATTAAGCCCAGGTCTCATCTGCAGCAGACGGCATGGCTGTGAATCCCAAGGGAGCCTCAGGGGCCTATAGACTCCCTCAGAGCACCGACAAATAATTGTTTTACTTATTTATCCTTCCCCTTATCATCTTCTGCCATAGATGGGATAATAGTATAGGTGATCCTTTCCAACCCACTTACTCAACTCAAATAGATCAGATGAAGCAAAGTATGAAGACAGCCCTTATATACAGCTAATCTTGAAATACACATTCTTGACAAACTGATGAGTCTACATCCTGTCTCAGTCTAATTTCACTGGCTTTTGTGAAGAACATAAATACCCTTCAGTAGCTGATGGTTTCTTACTTTTGCTGTCCAAGTCTGATGAAGTTTGAGATATTAAGGAATGACATTCAATTAAAGCAGTTTACTTTATTGAGTTGATTATAAATGCAAAGTCCAGAAAGAATGAAGAGTCTTCTCACACTTTCCTTTCTGCTCCTATGGTATTTAATATTGCTTGCTGTTTTAAAGAACTTCCTGACAAATATTTCTGTTGAGATGGAGCCTTTGTTAATTTGTTATTATAGACATTCCTCTAGCAGGAGTTGGACTGAGCATTCTCCTGGTGGCCCATTTGCACCTACAGCTTCTTTATTGCAATAAAATCTACTTGAGGTGAGCTGGAAGGAAGTTTTGATTTGTGTAGAATTTATAATTCACCTCAGTGAACTGACTTCTGAGAATCACTCCCCAGAACTGCCATATGTTCTTTGGCTCATTTTTTTACTTCAAAAACCAATTAAAATTGTTCTTCCTTGTATTATTCCAGTGCTCTGGATCTTTTGGGTTATACTTTAATCCTGATATTTATACGTATGTTCTTGCAAGACTTGGTTAAACGAATATCTATCTATACATATCTCCATGTCTTCCTTCATTTATTGCAATGCATATCAAATTTCTCAGCCAGGAATTCCTACTGAGATTTCTGAAGTGAGAGAAAACCTTAAGAGAGTGAGCATCAACTTTATGAGCATCTAGGCAGCTACCAAAAACATCTAGCAGTTGCTTTAAATTAGCTTTCTGTTTCTCTTATTAGCATTATTATTATTGAAGTCCATGCCATTTCTTCACAAGTGTACGAATTGATGAGTGGATAGTGATTTAGCATTATTTCAATAATTTAAACAGATTCCATTTTGCAAAGCATAAAGGATGATGGCTTCGAGGTAGCAATGCAGAAGGAAATAACTCTAATTGAAGAACAAGCACGTGAATTTTATAAAGAACATGAAAATGAAGACTATTTCCCAGCCTTGTTAGAGCAAATGACCAGGTAAGACGAAAAGTGAGAACGTGGATTTATAATCGAGAGTGATGTTTTCACAACAAAGAATTGAACTGAATGTTTTATGGCTACCAGGTACCATAATATCTGAGAGTTTAATAAAATTCAAAACAGAATCAGACAATTGCAGAAAATGAGATAATTACTAAGTAAAAATATCAGATTTTTAAAAATTACCAGCAACTTCATAACTACAGGATGTCAGTCAGTTCCATTGATTTGAATGAAAACAGTTGAGCTGTGCTTTGAGAAGCTGCATTTAGACTGACTATAGGAGAAACCTTTATTCAGACTATGTTCTGGACTTCTTGGAGTGGAAAAAAAATAATCATATTTGGATAGTGTCTCCCAAAGAAGTTGTAACATGGCTGGGACGCATACAAAATCTGAAGAGCTGAACAGCATTTCTGTGTCTAATAATAAAGATATAGCCCAATCCCTGCCATTTTGGTAACAGTAACTTTAAAATTTAAATTAATTTAAGCTCCATGAGGTTTTATCAGAGTGTGGCTGTTTGAAAAGAGACTGGTTTAAAAGTCCTTCAGTAGTAGGCTTTGTTTGCCCGGCCTCAACCACACGTGATCAAATTCTTTTTGCCAGTTACAAAGAGTTTAATTTTCAGTGGTTTTGATGCTGGTTTTCTATTCTACAGTGGTCCAACGCTTGTACTTGCTCTAACACGACAAAATGCGGTATCACACTGGAGAGATTTATTAGGCCCAAAGATTATTGAAGAGGCAAAGAAGACAAATCCTAACAGGTAGTACATAAAACAATAAACTGCCACCCTCTGCTTCTAGTTTACCTTCTTATTCTTCATCTTAATGAACAGCACATTCCAACTGGTGTAACTATAGTGCCATCATCTGGAAGCTGATGTATATTTCTGCAGCTTGTTAAAGTTTTCTTGGATGAAAGGTGTTTCAGCTGCAGCACTTTTAGTATTGAACTTTTGTTGGTTTTGTTTGAAATAGTTCCATTAATTTTTAAACCTATTTCCATAGATTACAGAAAACTTTTCATTGGTGGATTGTGTTTGTGACTGAGTTCCTTTCATGTATTTTATGAATTAACACCTTGTTTTCTCACCTCCTTGCAGTATTGTTCTAATAAGCTGCTGTGATATCACCTTACTTCTTGTTGACAAGTGCTATTTCATTAAGCAAAACCCGGTGTTGTCTTGGAAATATAACAAGATGACAGTTAGGAAAATGATCATAATTCATGTGGTTAATTAAAAGTTTGATTGCTCTTTCTGTAGGCATATTCTTACTCCTTCAGAGAGATCACAGAGCACTTAATTTGCCAGATCAAGTTCAATACATTAGGTTAAGGTTAGTCACAGTTAAAGCTCAAGGTAACTATTCCCTTGAATAACTTCACCGTTTTAATGACTCTTAGTTTACGTGCAAAGTATACAGTCGACAACGTAGATATTAATCAGCTGCATGGCAGTTCTTCAGTTGATGATGCTCAAAAGGAACTGGAGTTCTTCTTCCCTCAGGAGCAAACTTTTGCATTGATCAAACCTGATGCTGCTAAAAATCACAAAGGTAAGGGATCTAGAAAGCACAGGCTGTATCTTCAGATGTTATTTCTGCAAAATATTAACAATGTACACTGCAGTAAATCATGCCAGATGCATTATATTTATCCTGTGAAATGCTTTTACCATGCAGATAACTGCTTTTACAGGGCTTGCCTAGTTCATATCAAGGTCTCAAATGTGGCATTTCATTTATTAAATAGCCTACAGCTCTTTCTTCACAAGAACAGTAGTGAACTTCAGTGAGAGAATTCTTAGCTAAGTTAAACAGTTTAAAAGCCAGGCATATGTCCAAACTATCTGTCCAGTTTTCTTTTAAGGACAGAGAGGCTTTTGTAAGTCATGCTACTGATTTCAGACAGTTTTCCCTACTGACCCAAAATGAGCCACTGCTGAGTTAGTTTCATTCCTGTACAATCATAATATCATAGAACCAAGGAATCATAGGGGTTGGAAGGGACCTCTGGAGATCATCTAATCCAATGCCCTGGTGAAGCAGGTTCCCAACAGTAGGTTTTGTAGAAAAGCATCCAGGCAGGTTTTGAATATCTCCAGAGAAGGATATTCCTCAGCCTCTCCGGACAACCTGTTCCAGTGCTCTGTAACCCTCACAGAAAACATATTCTTCCTTGTTTTCATATGAAACTTCCTGTTTTCAAGTTCATCAACACCCTGCTGGTTCAGAGCCAACCTGCTGCCCACTAGAATACCCAGGTCCTTCTCTGCAGAACTCCTTTTCAGCAGGTCAGCCCCTAACCGGTACTGATGCACATAGTTATTCCTCCCCGGGTGTATGACTCAGGACTTGCTGTTGTTGAATCTCATCAGGTTCCTCTCTACCCAAGTCTCCAGACTGTCCAGGTCTCACTGAATGACAGCACAGTCTTCTGGGGTGTGATCCACTCCTCACAGCTTTGTATCAACAGCAAACTCGCTGAGGATGCATTCTATCCCTATATCCAGAAGCAGATGTTGCACAAGATTGGACTCCATACTAGTTCGTGGGGAACACCGCAGGACTCCAACTAAACTCTGTGCCAATGATCACAACTCTCTGAGCTATACCAGTCAGCCAGTTCTCACCCCATCTCACTGTCCTCTTGTCATTGAAGGCATTCAGTAACCCACATTTTCCCTAGTCTTACTTGTACTACTGACATAATTAAAGAATCCTTTCTTGTTGTCCTTGAGCTCCCTCACCAGATTTAATTCCAAGTGGGCCTTAGCCTTCTTTGTGGCACCTTTGCATGGCCCGACAGCATTTCTATATTCCTCCCAAGTAGCCAGACCCTTTGTCTACATTTCATAGACTTCCTTCTTTTGAGTTTTTTCATAAACTTCTTTTTCATCCATGTAGGTCTCCTGTCACCTTTGCCTGATTTCTTACTCTTAGGGATACACTAATCTTGAGCTTGGAATAAAGGGGTGCTTGAATGTCAACCAACAATTTCAGACCCCTTGCCTTCCAATACTCTGACCCATAGGATACCTCCAAGTAGGTCCTTGAAGAGGTAACAGTTGACTCTCCTGACATTCAGGGTTGCAATTCTACTTAATGTTTTCGTTGTTCTGTCCATGGATTAACATGCCAACAGACACAGAGAACGAGGAGGAAAGGTCCAAGTAAAAAGAACACCGTTTATCTGCAATTGGTTTTGTTGGTCTTTCTTCCCCTCCTGTACCAATCTAGATTTATTTAATTAATGTGCGCTGTAGCATTACAGCTACCTTCCACATTCTGTCAAGTGTCAGGAATAGTGATGAATGCTACTACTATAATTAGCAACAATACACGTTTGTCACCTGCATAGAGAGAGTTCAATTCTATGACAGCAGTTTATCATATATTAGAGAAATGTTAAAGTGCTTGTAATGTTGTTGGCTATTGCTTGACATTGTAAGTAAAATTTTAATAGATCCTGGTGGTTTGTATTATTTTAAAGAGTATATGCGATGTTTTCAGAGACTTTTAAAGAGTTTCTTTGCCTCCATTTTGTTCTTTTTCATTTGAGCTAACACCTTTAAACAAGAAAGAGTGAATTTACTTGTTAATTCTTCCAGATGAAATTATGCAAAAAGTTAAAGATGCCGGATTTACTATCTCAAAAATTAAAGAAGCACCTTTAACCCGTGAAATGGCTGCAGAGTTTTATAAGGATCACAAAGGAAAACCCTTTTTCGATGACCTAGTGTCATGTATGACTGAGTAAGTAACTAGCTAGAAAGTACTGAGTTATGTAAACTGTGCATCACATCTTTGAGTGTACAGAAACATGCAATTCCTTACATGGGCTGAGGATTTTATACTCTGTTACGTTCTCTGGCAACTTCAATCCATTTTTCAGTGTTTTATGATTACTATTTAGCATGACGCGCCCCTACTTAAAATGAAAAATTACAGTTCTTTCAGAAATTATGGACAGTAATTATTATTTTGGATTTGTTTCTCAAATAACTCATTTCATGCAAGTAAAATATTTTTATCATAGTATCTTCACATAGCTGTTGATAAAAGTGTTTGTTGTCCCACTTCAGAAATTTTTGAGTGAGTGTTTTTAGGAAAAGAAGTCCAAATCCAAAAAGCTGATTGTCTTAAATTTGTGGTTTCCATATATTGATTTTACAGTGGCCCATCGGTGGTTATGGTCTTAACAAAGGAAAATGCTGTCGAAGAATGGAGGAAACTAATGGGTCCAACAGATCCAGAAGAGGCAAAAGAGAACTGTCCTGAATCAATTCGAGCTCAGTTTGCACAAAATATTTTGTCTAATGCTGTTCATGGATCATCTAATAGAGAACATGCACTGGAAAGCATTGAGTATGTTTTTGGTGAGCTTGGTATTTAGAAATTTATAGTCAAGTCATTAGAAACATTTGTCTACCAAGCCACCTATATTTAACCTTATATGTCTGTACACATACCTATTTTCCTCAACGTTCCATCCATTTTTTGTTATGAGCCAGTTTCTATGTGACAAAGAATATCTGTGTAACAAGTAATAAGTACTAGAAAATTGATGTTAGTAGTGATTTATTCGTGTATGCTTAATATATAGTTTTTATTTGTTTGTTCGTTTGTTTTTATCACTTAACAAATGCATGCTTTTCAAATAGCCCAAGAGTCTGATGTGTTTTGTGTCTAATTATCTTAAAAACAGGGTCAAGGATTGTCCTTAAAACACTGTTAGTGATACACCTCCTTTAAACACTTCAACCAAACTTAACTGGCTTGCAAAGCTTTACATTTGTAGCGCTGAAGAGTTCTTTGCCTTGAATTTGACCAGAAACATGAATGACTGACACAGAACAATGGTTAAACTGGTTGGAAGGACCTCTGTATACCATCTAGCCCAGTCTCCTGCTTTACATGGACCTACTGCAAACAGTCAATCAGGACTGCAGTGGCTTTTCTTGATCATGTCATGAAATCCATCCTCGTTTCACTACATTCAAATAACAGATTAACATGCCATGTCAAATTCCAAGTAAAACACTTTTCCTAACATCCAAGCAGAACCTGCCAAGCCTTCATTTGCGACTATTGCCTTGGGCTGTATCTCCTTACCTACTGAATATTTCTGCTGATATTAATCCCCACCAGCAATGAAACTGCCCCTCATTGCTGGGCTCTCTGCTGGATCTATGCTAGTTTCTCAGCAGCCATTCTGAAGTGAGAGGCCTCAAAGTTGGGCACAGAAATCCAGGGGTAGCCTCACCAGCACCAAGGAGTCAAACATGTTCTATGAAAAAAAGAGTACAAATATTTAATTCCTGCAGATTCCAGATGAATTATTCTTTTATGTCCCTATTTTCTTTAAAGAATGACCAGCTAGGTCCAGACAGGACTGATAAACAGGAGGAAAATCAGCTTCTTGCATGTGTACATAATGATAAGACAAGGAGGAATGTTTAAAAACTAAAAGAGGGGAAACTGAGTTAGATGTCAGGGGAAATTCAGTGCCAGTGTTGTGAGGTGCTGGCACAGGCTTCCCATAGAAGCTGTGGATGCTTCATCCCCGGATGTGTTCAAGGTCAGGTTGGATGGAGTCCTGGGCAGACTGATCTACTTTTTGATTTAGTGTTTGACAACACTCACCATTACAGTTCGGCCCAGTTCCATGACAGGTTGCTATGGGACCCACTCTATCCAGTGCCCGGATGCTGAGGCATCTCCTCACCAGAATAAAAACACTGCAGGCTGACTTGGTAGCTGTAACACAGTTACTGATGGGATCATTCCTCGGTTTTACCACCAAGCAAAGTGTGTTTCACTCTCCAATGAAACGTCCATGGAAAGCTGAGAAGGGCTTCTGAAACAGTAGCTTCTGAAACAACCACCATCTGTGGCAACAGAATGAGAACACTCCCATACAAAGTCTACCTGGGTACACAGCAGATGGAATCAAAAAGAGAAATGAAAGACTTAAAGAGAATATTTAATTTCTTCATGCCTGGTAGGCCTAAAAATTACAAAGAAAAAGAAAAAGCAACCAACAACAAAAGCCCTCACCTTTTATCTCAAAAGTTATAATCTATTTAATCTTTGTAGCCTGCCTGAATGCCACAGGAAATTTGGGTTTTTCAGTCATGGGGCCATTTACTCAGCACCCAGTCTAATGGCAGCAAGTGGGTGTCACTTGTCTCTAAGAGGGAAAGGGATCCTACTCCAAGAGCCAGAAGGGCTCACTAAGAGGGTTTTAAGCTAGGTTGGAATGGGACACCCGGGGCAGACCGACAAGTACCGAAAACGACACGAGGCGCTTTCTGGCTTTACTTTGACATTTTATTGTTCAGTTTTCTTTGCTTGTCGTCTTCGCCTGGTTCCTCGTCGCGCCTCTCTGCAGTCCTGACGGAGCACGTGGCACAGCCCTTCCCTCTTGGCGTCCGATGCATCTTCCTCTTCCCCCGGGCAACAGCTGCTTCTGTCGCTTCTGTGGCACCGCCTGGAGGCCGCAGGGAGCGCGGGGCCTTTCTCCGTCCTCCTGCTGTTGGCAGCGGCTCCTCAGAGCCCGCTGGTCCCGGCCCTGCCCTCTTGCTCGGGGCTCTCTCTGAGGCCGCACGGAGGTCGCTCGCGGCCGCCCGCCGCACTCCTCCCGTTGTCCAGGCGCAGCGGCTCGGGACGCCGGTGCCGGTCCTTCCCTTCTCCTCAGAGTTAGGGAAAGAAGAGGGGAGGGGTCTCGGGGCAGGAAGGGAAGGGGGGCAGGGAGCAGCAGCGGGGGCTCTCGGGCGGATGGTGGCTCCTCAACGCCCAGATGAAAAGCGAGAGCCCCTGGAGCGCCGTTCCTGGATGCGGCGACGTCGACGGGCGATCATGATGTTATAATGGATGCCCAGCCGTGATGGAGATGGATCCACCTCCATGGGTTCTTCCTCAGGAGGCAGGTCCACCTCCATCGGCTCCACGCCGACGTCGCCATCATTGGAGTCAATCTCCATGGGCTCCGGCTTGCTGCTGCTCTCCTGCAGGCGACGCCTCTTCGCTGGAGGAGGATCCATTGTCCTCCTCCAAAGCTCTCGCCAACACGGGAAGGGAATTCAAACGTAGCTCCTGTCAGAGGGCACTCTGGCTCTGAAGGCGCAGGTCGAAGACAGTTCTGGGCTCTGGGTCCCCGTATTTATAGGGGTCCAGGAGGGCGGTGGCTCATGAGATCACAAAGCTGTGGCACAGTGACCCCACAAATGTCCCATGACAACCAAACATATCCGTTCGGTGGGGGGCGGGGCGGCCGTGGCCCCAGCGTTGCCCTGGTGCCGCTCATGGGATTCCACAGGCCTCTGTGACATTTCATCCATGGCTCCAATAAAGATATGAACGTTCTATTAAACAACAGTGTGCTCACATGAAGCTAAACTGGGAGGAGCGTTGACTCCCTGGTATGGGGCAGCCCTGTGTCTTTGCACAGATCTGATGGATGAGGGGCTGGAGAGAAGTGCTGCGGAAAGGGATCTGCGGGTTCTGGTTGGCGGCACATTGAATCTGAGCAGGCTCTCAGCCCCACCACATCTGGGGCCTCCAGGTCCTTGCAGTCCCCTCCAGTGCCCCTCCCATGAGCAGGATTGTGTAAGGCACAACACCACGTTCAGGATGAACGCAGAAAAGCAGGAAACTCATCAGCCATGAGGACAACAGAAACCTTTGTGTCTGAGAACGCTTCAAGTAACAGCCTCAGATGCTCACACTTGCCTTGTGTCTGCCAAAGTTTATTTGAGGCATCTCCTCACCAGAATAAAAACACTGCAGGCTGACTTGGTAGCTGTAACACAGTTACTGATGGGATCATTCCTCGGTTTTACCACCAAGCAAAGTGTGTTTCACTCTCCAATGAAACGTCCATGGAAAGCTGAGAAGGGCTTCTGAAACAGTAGCTTCTGAAACAACCACCATCTGTGGCAACAGAATGAGAACACTCCCATACAAAGTCTACCTGGGTACACAGCAGATGGAATCAAAAAGAGAAATGAAAGACTTAAAGAGAATATTTAATTTCTTCATGCCTGGTAGGCCTAAAAATTACAAAGAAAAAGAAAAAGCAACCAACAACAAAAGCCCTCACCTTTTATCTCAAAAGTTATAATCTATTTAATCTTTGTAGCCTGCCTGAATGCCACAGGAAATTTGGGTTTTTCAGTCATGGGGCCATTTACTCAGCACCCAGTCTAATGGCAGCAAGTGGGTGTCACTTGTCTCTAAGAGGGAAAGGGATCCTACTCCAAGAGCCAGAAGGGCTCACTAAGAGGGTTTTAAGCTAGGTTGGAATGGGACACCCAGGGCAGACCGACAAGTACCGAAAACGACACGAGGCGCTTTCTGGCTTTACTTTGACATTTTATTGTTCAGTTTTCTTTGCTTGTCGTCTTCGCCTGGTTCCTCGTCGCGCCTCTCTGCAGTCCTGACGGAGCACGTGGCACAGCCCTTCCCTCTTGGCGTCCGATGCATCTTCCTCTTCCCCCGGGCAACAGCTGCTTCTGTCGCTTCTGTGGCACCGTATGAAGGCCGCAGGGAGCGCGGGGCCTTTCTCCGTCCTCCTGCTGTTGGCAGCGGCTCCTCAGAGCCCGCTGGTCCCGGCCCTGCCCTCTTGCTCGGGGCTCGCTCTGAGGCCGCACGGAGGTCGCTCGCGGCCGCCCGCCGCACTCCTCCCGTTGTCCTGGCGCAGCGGCTCGGTATGCCGGTGCCGGTGCTGGTCCTTCCCTTCTCCTCAGAGTTAGGGAAAGAAGAGGGGAGGGGTCTCGGGGCAGGAAGGGAAGGGGGGCAGGGAGCAGCAGCGGGGGCTCTCGGGCGGATGGTGGCTCCTCAACGCCCAGATGAAAAGCGAGAGCCCCTGGAGCGCCGTTCCTGGATGCGGCGACGTCGACGGGCGATCATGATGTTATAATGGATGCCCAGCCGTGATGGAGATGGATCCACCTCCATGGGTTCTTCCTCAGGAGGCAGGTCCACCTCCATCGGCTCCACGCCGACATCGCCATCATTGGAGTCAATCTCCATGGGCTCCGGCTTGCTGCTGCTCTCCTGCAGGCGACGCCTCTTCGCTGGAGGAGGATCCATTGTCCTCCTCCACAGCTCTCGCCAACACGGGAAGGGAATTCAGAAGTTGCTCCTGTCAGAGGGCACTCTGGCTCTGAAGGCGCAGGTCGAAGACAGTTCTGGGCTCTGGGTCCCCGTATTTATAGGGGTCCAGGAGTGCGGTGGCTCATGAGATCACAAAGCTGTGGCACGATGACCCCACAAATGTCCCATGACAACCAAACATATCCGTTCGGTGGGGGGCGGGGCGGCCGTGGCCCCAGCGTTGCCATGGTGCCGCTCATGGGATTCCACAGGCCTCTGTGACATTTCATCCATGGCTCCAATAAAGATATGAACGTTCTATTAAACAACAGTGTGCTCACATGAAGCTAAACTGGGAGGAGCGTTGACTCCCTGGTATGGGGCAGCCCTGTGTCTTTGCACAGATCTGATGGATGAGGGGCTGGAGAGAAGTGCTGCGGAAAGGGATCTGCGGGTTCTGGTTGGCGGCACATTGAATCTGAGCAGGCTCTCAGCCCCACCACATCTGGGGCCTCCAGCTCCTTGCAGTCCCCTCCAGTGCCCCTCCCATGAGCAGGATTGTGTAAGGCACAACACCACGTTCAGGATGAACGCAGAAAAGCAGGAAACTCATCAGCCATGAGGACAACAGAAACCTTTGTGTCTGAGAACGCTTCAAGTAACAGCCTCAGATGCTCACACTTGCCTTGTGTCTGCCAAAGTTTATTTGAGGCATCTCCTCACCAGAATAAAAACACTGCAGGCTGACTTGGTAGCTGTAACACAGTTACTGATGGGATCATTCCTCGGTTTTACCGCCAAGCAAAGTGTGTTTCACTCTCCAATGAAACGTCCATGGAAAGCTGAGAAGGGCTTCTGAAACAGTAGCTTCTGAAACAACCACCATCTGTGGCAACAGAATGAGAACACTCCCATACAAAGTCTACCTGGGTACACAGCAGATGGAATCAAAAAGAGAAATGAAAGACTTAAAGAGAATATTTAATTTCTTCATGCCTGGTAGGCCTAAAAATTACAAAGAAAAAGAAAAAGCAACCAACAACAAAAACAACAAAAGCCCTCACCTTTTATCTCAAAAGTTATAATCTATTTAATCTTTGTAGCCTGCCTGAATGCCACAGGAAATTTGGGTTTTTCAGTCATGGGGCCATTTACTCAGCACCCAGTCTAATGGCAGCAAGTGGGTGTCACTTGTCTCTAAGAGGGAAAGGGATCCTACTCCAAGAGCCAGAAGGGCTCACTAAGAGGGTTTTAAGCTAGGTTGGAATGGGACACCCGGGGCAGACCGACAAGTACCGAAAACGACACGAGGCGCTTTCTGGCTTTACTTTGACATTTTATTGTTCAGTTTTCTTTGCTTGTCGTCTTCGCCTGGTTCCTCGTCGCGCCTCTCTGCAGTCCTGACGGAGCACGTGGCACAGCCCTTCCCTCTTGGCGTCCGATGCATCTTCCTCTTCCCCCGGGCAACAGCTGCTTCTGTCGCTTCTGTGGCACCGCCTGGAGGCCGCAGGGAGCGCGGGGCCTTTCTCCGTCCTCCTGCTGTTGGCAGCGGCTCCTCAGAGCCCACTGGTCCCGGCCCTGCCCTCTTGCTCGGGGCTCTCTCTGAGGCCGCACGGAGGTCGCTCGCGGCCGCCCGCCGCACTCCTCCCGTTGTCCTGGCGCAGCGGCTCGGGACGCCGGTGCCGGTGCCGGTCCTTCCCTTCTCCTCAGAGTTAGGGAAAGAAGAGGGGAGGGGTCTCGGGGCAGGAAGGGAAGGGGGGCAGGGAGCAGCAGCGGGGGCTCTCGGGCGGATGGTGGCTCCTCAACGCCCAGATGAAAAGCGAGAGCCCCTGGAGCGCCGTTCCTGGATGCGGCGACGTCGACGGGCGATCATGATGTTATAATGGATGCCCAGCCGTGATGGAGATGGATCCACCTCCATGGGTTCTTCCTCAGGAGGCAGGTCCACCTCCATCGGCTCCACGCCGACGTCGCCATCATTGGAGTCAATCTCCATGGGCTCCGGCTTGCTGCTGCTCTCCTGCAGGCGACGCCTCTTCGCTGGAGGAGGATCCATTGTCCTCCTCCACAGCTCTCGCCAACACGGGAAGGGAATTCAAACGTTGCTCCTGTCAGAGGGCACTCTGGCTCTGAAGGCGCAGGTCGAAGACAGTTCTGGGCTCTGGGTCCCCGTATTTATAGGGGTCCAGGAGGGCGGTGGCTCATGAGATCACAAAGCTGTGGCACAGTGACCCCACAAATGTCCCATGACAACCAAACATATCCGTTCGGTGGGGGGCGGGGCGGCTGTGGCCCCAGCGTTGCCATGGTGCCGCTCATGGGATTCCACAGGCCTCTGTGACATTTCATCCATGGCTCCAATAAAGATATGAACGTTCTATTAAACAACAGTGTGCTCACATGAAGCTAAACTGGGAGGAGCGTTGACTCCCTGGTATGGGGCAGCCCTGTGTCTTTGCACAGATCTGATGGATGAGGGGCTGGAGAGAAGTGCTGCGGAAAGGGATCTGCGGGTTCTGGTTGGCGGCACATTGAATCTGAGCAGGCTCTCAGCCCCACCACATCTGGGGCCTCCAGCTCCTTGCAGTCCCCTCCAGTGCCCCTCCCATGAGCAGGATTGTGTAAGGCACAACACCACGTTCAGGATGAACGCAGAAAAGCAGGAAACTCATCAGCCATGAGGACAACAGAAACCTTTGTGTCTGAGAACGCTTCAAGTAACAGCCTCAGATGCTCACACTTGCCTTGTGTCTGCCAAAGTTTATTTGAGGCATCTCCTCACCAGAATAAAAACACTGCAGGCTGACTTGGTAGCTGTAACACAGTTACTGATGGGATCATTCCTCGGTTTTACCGCCAAGCAAAGTGTGTTTCACTCTCCAATGAAACGTCCATGGAAAGCTGAGAAGGGCTTCTGAAACAGTAGCTTCTGAAACAACCACCATCTGTGGCAACAGAATGAGAACACTCCCATACAAAGTCTACCTGGGTACACAGCAGATGGAATCAAAAAGAGAAATGAAAGACTTAAAGAGAATATTTAATTTCTTCATGCCTGGTAGGCCTAAAAATTACAAAGAAAAAGAAAAAGCAACCAACAACAAAAACAACAAAAGCCCTCACCTTTTATCTCAAAAGTTATAATCTATTTAATCTTTGTAGCCTGCCTGAATGCCACAGGAAATTTGGGTTTTTCAGTCATGGGGCCATTTACTCAGCACCCAGTCTAATGGCAGCAAGTGGGTGTCACTTGTCTCTAAGAGGGAAAGGGATCCTACTCCAAGAGCCAGAAGGGCTCACTAAGAGGGTTTTAAGCTAGGTTGGAATGGGACACCCGGGGCAGACCGACAAGTACCGAAAACGACACGAGGCGCTTTCTGGCTTTACTTTGACATTTTATTGTTCAGTTTTCTTTGCTTGTCGTCTTCGCCTGGTTCCTCGTCGCGCCTCTCTGCAGTCCTGACGGAGCACGTGGCACAGCCCTTCCCTCTTGGCGTCCGATGCATCTTCCTCTTCCCCCGGGCAACAGCTGCTTCTGTCGCTTCTGTGGCACCGCCTGGAGGCCGCAGGGAGCGCGGGGCCTTTCTCCGTCCTCCTGCTGTTGGCAGCGGCTCCTCAGAGCCCACTGGTCCCGGCCCTGCCCTCTTGCTCGGGGCTCTCTCTGAGGCCGCACGGAGGTCGCTCGCGGCCGCCCGCCGCACTCCTCCCGTTGTCCTGGCGCAGCGGCTCGGGACGCCGGTGCCGGTGCCGGTCCTTCCCTTCTCCTCAGAGTTAGGGAAAGAAGAGGGGAGGGGTCTCGGGGCAGGAAGGGAAGGGGGGCAGGGAGCAGCAGCGGGGGCTCTCGGGCGGATGGTGGCTCCTCAACGCCCAGATGAAAAGCGAGAGCCCCTGGAGCGCCGTTCCTGGATGCGGCGACGTCGACGGGCGATCATGATGTTATAATGGATGCCCAGCCGTGATGGAGATGGATCCACCTCCATGGGTTCTTCCTCAGGAGGCAGGTCCACCTCCATCGGCTCCACGCCGACGTCGCCATCATTGGAGTCAATCTCCATGGGCTCCGGCTTGCTGCTGCTCTCCTGCAGGCGACGCCTCTTCGCTGGAGGAGGATCCATTGTCCTCCTCCACAGCTCTCGCCAACACGGGAAGGGAATTCAAACGTTGCTCCTGTCAGAGGGCACTCTGGCTCTGAAGGCGCAGGTCGAAGACAGTTCTGGGCTCTGGGTCCCCGTATTTATAGGGGTCCAGGAGGGCGGTGGCTCATGAGATCACAAAGCTGTGGCACAGTGACCCCACAAATGTCCCATGACAACCAAACATATCCGTTCGGTGGGGGGCGGGGCGGCTGTGGCCCCAGCGTTGCCATGGTGCCGCTCATGGGATTCCACAGGCCTCTGTGACATTTCATCCATGGCTCCAATAAAGATATGAACGTTCTATTAAACAACAGTGTGCTCACATGAAGCTAAACTGGGAGGAGCGTTGACTCCCTGGTATGGGGCAGCCCTGTGTCTTTGCACAGATCTGATGGATGAGGGGCTGGAGAGAAGTGCTGCGGAAAGGGATCTGCGGGTTCTGGTTGGCGGCACATTGAATCTGAGCAGGCTCTCAGCCCCACCACATCTGGGGCCTCCAGCTCCTTGCAGTCCCCTCCAGTGCCCCTCCCATGAGCAGGATTGTGTAAGGCACAACACCACGTTCAGGATGAACGCAGAAAAGCAGGAAACTCATCAGCCATGAGGACAACAGAAACCTTTGTGTCTGAGAACGCTTCAAGTAACAGCCTCAGATGCTCACACTTGCCTTGTGTCTGCCAAAGTTTATTTGAGGCATCTCCTCACCAGAATAAAAACACTGCAGGCTGACTTGGTAGCTGTAACACAGTTACTGATGGGATCATTCCTCGGTTTTACCACCAAGCAAAGTGTGTTTCACTCTCCAATGAAACGTCCATGGAAAGCTGAGAAGGGCTTCTGAAACAGTAGCTTCTGAAACAACCACCATCTGTGGCAACAGAATGAGAACACTCCCATACAAAGTCTACCTGGGTACACAGCAGATGGAATCAAAAAGAGAAATGAAAGACTTAAAGAGAATATTTAATTTCTTCATGCCTGGTAGGCCTAAAAATTACAAAGAAAAAGAAAAAGCAACCAACAACAAAAGCCCTCACCTTTTATCTCAAAAGTTATAATCTATTTAATCTTTGTAGCCTGCCTGAATGCCACAGGAAATTTGGGTTTTTCAGTCATGGGGCCATTTACTCAGCACCCAGTCTAATGGCAGCAAGTGGGTGTCACTTGTCTCTAAGAGGGAAAGGGATCCTACTCCAAGAGCCAGAAGGGCTCACTAAGAGGGTTTTAAGCTAGGTTGGAATGGGACACCCGGGGCAGACCGACAAGTACCGAAAACGACACGAGGCGCTTTCTGGCTTTACTTTGACATTTTATTGTACAGTTTTCTTTGCTTGTCGTCTTCGCCTGGTTCCTCGTCGCGCCTCTCTGCAGTCCTGACGGAGCACGTGGCACAGCCCTTCCCTCTTGGCGTCCGATGCATCTTCCTCTTCCCCCGGGCAACAGCTGCTTCTGTCGCTTCTGTGGCACCGCCTGGAGGCCGCAGGGAGCGCGGGGCCTTTCTCCGTCCTCCTGCTGTTGGCAGCGGCTCCTCAGAGCCCGCTGGTCCCGGCCCTGCCCTCTTGCTCGGGGCTCGCTCTGAGGCCGCACGGAGGTCGCTCGCGGCCGCCCGCCGCACTCCTCCCGTTGTCCTGGCGCAGCGGCTCGGGACGCCGGTGCCGGTGCCGGTCCTTCCCTTCTCCTCAGAGTTAGGGAAAGAAGAGGGGAGGGGTCTCGGGGCAGGAAGGGAAGGGGGGCAGGGAGCAGCAGCGGGGGCTCTCGGGCGGATGGTGGCTCCTCAACGCCCAGATGAAAAGCGAGAGCCCCTGGAGCGCCGTTCCTGGATGCGGCGACGTCGACGGGCGATCATGATGTTATAATGGATGCCCAGCCGTGATGGAGATGGATCCACCTCCATGGGTTCTTCCTCAGGAGGCAGGTCCACCTCCATCGGCTCCACGCCGACGTCGCCATCATTGGAGTCAATCTCCATGGGCTCCGGCTTGCTGCTGCTCTCCTGCAGGCGACACCTCTTCACTGGAGGAGGATCCATTGTCCTCCTCCACAGCTCTCGCCAACACGGAAAGGGAATTCAAACGTTGCTCCTGTCAGAGGGCACTCTGGCTCTGAAGGCGCAGGTCGAAGACAGTTCTGGGCTCTGGGTCCCCGTATTTATAGGGGTCCAGGAGGGCGGTGGCTCATGAGATCACAAAGCTGTGGCACAGTGACCCCACAAATGTCCCATGACAACCAAACATATCCGTTCGGTGGGGGGCGGGGCGGCCGTGGCCCCAGCGTTGCCATGGTGCCGCTCATGGGATTCCACAGGCCTCTGTGACATTTCATCCATGGCTCCAATAAAGATATGAACGTTCTATTAAACAACAGTGTGCTCACATGAAGCTAAACTGGGAGGAGCGTTGACTCCCTGGTATGGGGCAGCCCTGTGTCTTTGCACAGATCTGATGGATGAGGGGCTGGAGAGAAGTGCTGCGGAAAGGGATCTGCGGGTTCTGGTTGGCGGCACATTGAATCTGAGCAGGCTCTCAGCCCCACCACATCTGGGGCCTCCAGCTCCTTGCAGTCCCCTCCAGTGCCCCTCCCATGAGCAGGATTGTGTAAGGCACAACACCACGTTCAGGATGAACGCAGAAAAGCAGGAAACTCATCAGCCATGAGGACAACAGAAACCTTTGTGTCTGAGAACGCTTCAAGTAACAGCCTCAGATGCTCACACTTGCCTTGTGTCTGCCAAAGTTTATTTGAGGCATCTCCTCACCAGAATAAAAACACTGCAGGCTGACTTGGTAGCTGTAACACAGTTACTGATGGGATCATTCCTCGGTTTTACCACCAAGCAAAGTGTGTTTCACTCTCCAATGAAACGTCCATGGAAAGCTGAGAAGGGCTTCTGAAACAGTAGCTTCTGAAACAACCACCATCTGTGGCAACAGAATGAGAACACTCCCATACAAAGTCTACCTGGGTACACAGCAGATGGAATCAAAAAGAGAAATGAAAGACTTAAAGAGAATATTTAATTTCTTCATGCCTGGTAGGCCTAAAAATTACAAAGAAAAAGAAAAAGCAACCAACAACAAAAGCCCTCACCTTTTATCTCAAAAGTTATAATCTATTTAATCTTTGTAGCCTGCCTGAATGCCACAGGAAATTTGGGTTTTTCAGTCATGGGGCCATTTACTCAGCACCCAGTCTAATGGCAGCAAGTGGGTGTCACTTGTCTCTAAGAGGGAAAGGGATCCTACTCCAAGAGCCAGAAGGGCTCACTAAGAGGGTTTTAAGCTAGGTTGGAATGGGACACCCGGGGCAGACCGACAAGTACCGAAAACGACACGAGGCGCTTTCTGGCTTTACTTTGACATTTTATTGTACAGTTTTCTTTGCTTGTCGTCTTCGCCTGGTTCCTCGTCGCGCCTCTCTGCAGTCCTGACGGAGCACGTGGCACAGCCCTTCCCTCTTGGCGTCCGATGCATCTTCCTCTTCCCCCGGGCAACAGCTGCTTCTGTCGCTTCTGTGGCACCGCCTGGAGGCCGCAGGGAGCGCGGGGCCTTTCTCCGTCCTCCTGCTGTTGGCAGCGGCTCCTCAGAGCCCGCTGGTCCCGGCCCTGCCCTCTTGCTCGGGGCTCGCTCTGAGGCCGCACGGAGGTCGCTCGCGGCCGCCCGCCGCACTCCTCCCGTTGTCCTGGCGCAGCGGCTCGGGACGCCGGTGCCGGTGCCGGTCCTTCCCTTCTCCTCAGAGTTAGGGAAAGAAGAGGGGAGGGGTCTCGGGGCAGGAAGGGAAGGGGGGCAGGGAGCAGCAGCGGGGGCTCTCGGGCGGATGGTGGCTCCTCAACGCCCAGATGAAAAGCGAGAGCCCCTGGAGCGCCGTTCCTGGATGCGGCGACGTCGACGGGCGATCATGATGTTATAATGGATGCCCAGCCGTGATGGAGATGGATCCACCTCCATGGGTTCTTCCTCAGGAGGCAGGTCCACCTCCATCGGCTCCACGCCGACGTCGCCATCATTGGAGTCAATCTCCATGGGCTCCGGCTTGCTGCTGCTCTCCTGCAGGCGACACCTCTTCACTGGAGGAGGATCCATTGTCCTCCTCCACAGCTCTCGCCAACACGGAAAGGGAATTCAAACGTTGCTCCTGTCAGAGGGCACTCTGGCTCTGAAGGCGCAGGTCGAAGACAGTTCTGGGCTCTGGGTCCCCGTATTTATAGGGGTCCAGGAGGGCGGTGGCTCATGAGATCACAAAGCTGTGGCACAGTGACCCCACAAATGTCCCATGACAACCAAACATATCCGTTCGGTGGGGGGCGGGGCGGCCGTGGCCCCAGCGTTGCCATGGTGCCGCTCATGGGATTCCACAGGCCTCTGTGACATTTCATCCATGGCTCCAATAAAGATATGAACGTTCTATTAAACAACAGTGTGCTCACATGAAGCTAAACTGGGAGGAGCGTTGACTCCCTGGTATGGGGCAGCCCTGTGTCTTTGCACAGATCTGATGGATGAGGGGCTGGAGAGAAGTGCTGCGGAAAGGGATCTGCGGGTTCTGGTTGGCGGCACATTGAATCTGAGCAGGCTCTCAGCCCCACCACATCTGGGGCCTCCAGCTCCTTGCAGTCCCCTCCAGTGCCCCTCCCATGAGCAGGATTGTGTAAGGCACAACACCACGTTCAGGATGAACGCAGAAAAGCAGGAAACTCATCAGCCATGAGGACAACAGAAACCTTTGTGTCTGAGAACGCTTCAAGTAACAGCCTCAGATGCTCACACTTGCCTTGTGTCTGCCAAAGTTTATTTGAGGCATCTCCTCACCAGAATAAAAACACTGCAGGCTGACTTGGTAGCTGTAACACAGTTACTGATGGGATCATTCCTCGGTTTTACCACCAAGCAAAGTGTGTTTCACTCTCCAATGAAACGTCCATGGAAAGCTGAGAAGGGCTTCTGAAACAGTAGCTTCTGAAACAACCACCATCTGTGGCAACAGAATGAGAACACTCCCATACAAAGTCTACCTGGGTACACAGCAGATGGAATGAAAAAGAGAAATGAAAGACTTAAAGAGAATATTTAATTTCTTCATGCCTGGTAGGCCTAAAAATTACAAAGAAAAAGAAAAAGCAACCAACAACAAAAGCCCTCACCTTTTATCTCAAAAGTTATAATCTATTTAATCTTTGTAGCCTGCCTGAATGCCACAGGAAATTTGGGTTTTTCAGTCATGGGGCCATTTACTCAGCACCCAGTCTAATGGCAGCAAGTGGGTGTCACTTGTCTCTAAGAGGGAAAGGGATCCTACTCCAAGAGCCAGAAGGGCTCACTAAGAGGGTTTTAAGCTAGGTTGGAATGGGACACCCGGGGCAGACCGACAAGTACCGAAAACGACACGAGGCGCTTTCTGGCTTTACTTTGACATTTTATTGTACAGTTTTCTTTGCTTGTCGTCTTCGCCTGGTTCCTCGTCGCGCCTCTCTGCAGTCCTGACGGAGCACGTGGCACAGCCCTTCCCTCTTGGCGTCCGATGCATCTTCCTCTTCCCCCGGGCAACAGCTGCTTCTGTCGCTTCTGTGGCACCGCCTGGAGGCCGCAGGGAGCGCGGGGCCTTTCTCCGTCCTCCTGCTGTTGGCAGCGGCTCCTCAGAGCCCGCTGGTCCCGGCCCTGCCCTCTTGCTCGGGGCTCGCTCTGAGGCCGCACGGAGGTCGCTCGCGGCCGCCCGCCGCACTCCTCCCGTTGTCCTGGCGCAGCAGCTCGGGACGCCGGTGCCGGTGCCGGTCCTTCCCTTCTCCTCAGAGTTAGGGAAAGAAGAGGGGAGGGGTCTCGGGGCAGGAAGGGAAGGGGGGCAGGGAGCAGCAGCGGGGGCTCTCGGGCGGATGGTGGCTCCTCAACGCCCAGATGAAAAGCGAGAGCCCCTGGAGCGCCGTTCCTGGATGCGGCGACGTCGACGGGCGATCATGATGTTATAATGGATGCCCAGCCGTGATGGAGATGGATCCACCTCCATGGGTTCTTCCTCAGGAGGCAGGTCCACCTCCATCGGCTCCACGCCGACGTCGCCATCATTGGAGTCAATCTCCATGGGCTCCGGCTTGCTGCTGCTCTCCTGCAGGCGACGCCTCTTCACTGGAGGAGGATCCATTGTCCTCCTCCACAGCTCTCGCCAACACGGAAAGGGAATTCAAACGTTGCTCCTGTCAGAGGGCACTCTGGCTCTGAAGGCGCAGGTCGAAGACAGTTCTGGGCTCTGGGTCCCCGTATTTATAGGGGTCCAGGAGGGCGGTGGCTCATGAGATCACAAAGCTGTGGCACAGTGACCCCACAAATGTCCCATGACAACCAAACATATCCGTTCGGTGGGGGGCGGGGCGGCCGTGGCCCCAGCGTTGCCCTGGTGCCGCTCATGGGATTCCACAGGCCTCTGTGACATTTCATCCATGGCTCCAATAAAGATATGAACGTTCTATTAAACAACAGTGTGCTCACATGAAGCTAAACTGGGAGGAGCGTTGACTCCCTGGTATGGGGCAGCCCTGTGTCTTTGCACAGATCTGATGGATGAGGGGCTGGAGAGAAGTGCTGCGGAAAGGGATCTGCGGGTTCTGGTTGGCGGCACATTGAATCTGAGCAGGCTCTCAGCCCCACCACATCTGGGGCCTCCAGCTCCTTGCAGTCCCCTCCAGTGCCCCTCCCATGAGCAGGATTGTGTAAGGCACAACACCACGTTCAGGATGAACGCAGAAAAGCAGGAAACTCATCAGCCATGAGGACAACAGAAACCTTTGTGTCTGAGAACGCTTCAAGTAACAGCCTCAGATGCTCACACTTGCCTTGTGTCTGCCAAAGTTTATTTGAGGCATCTCCTCACCAGAATAAAAACACTGCAGGCTGACTTGGTAGCTGTAACACAGTTACTGATGGGATCATTCCTCGGTTTTACCACCAAGCAAAGTGTGTTTCACTCTCCAATGAAACGTCCATGGAAAGCTGAGAAGAGCTTCTGAAACAGTAGCTTCTGAAACAACCACCATCTGTGGCAACAGAATGAGAACACTCCCATACAAAGTCTACCTGGGTACACAGCAGATGGAATGAAAAAGAGAAATGAAAGACTTAAAGAGAATATTTAATTTCTTCATGCCTGGTAGGCCTAAAAATTACAAAGAAAAAGAAAAAGCAACCAACAACAACAACAACAAAAGCCCTCACCTTTTATCTCAAAAGTTATAATCTATTTAATCTTTGTAGCCTGCCTGAATGCCACAGGAAATTTGGGTTTTTCAGTCATGGGGCCATTTACTCAGCACCCAGTCTAATGGCAGCAAGTGGGTGTCACTTGTCTCTAAGAGGGAAAGGGATCCTACTCCAAGAGCCAGAAGGGCTCACTAAGAGGGTTTTAAGCTAGGTTGGAATGGGACACCCGGGGCAGACTGACAAGTACCGAAAACGACACGAGGCGCTTTCTGGCTTTACTTTGACATTTTATTGTTCAGTTTTCTTTGCTTGTCGTCTTCGCCTGGTTCCTCGTCGCGCCTCTCTGCAGTCCTGACGGAGCACGTGGCACAGCCCTTCCCTCTTGGCGTCCGATGCATCTTCCTCTTCCCCCGGGCAACAGCTGCTTCTGTCGCTTCTGTGGCACCGCCTGGAGGCCGCAGGGAGCGCGGGGCCTTTCTCCGTCCTCCTGCTGTTGGCAGCGGCTCCTCAGAGCCCGCTGGTCCCGGCCCTGCCCTCTTGCTCGGGGCTCGCTCTGAGGCCGCACGGAGGTCGCTCGCGGCCGCCCGCCGCACTCCTCCCGTTGTCCTGGCGCAGCAGCTCGGGACGCCGGTGCCGGTGCCGGTCCTTCCCTTCTCCTCAGAGTTAGGGAAAGAAGAGGGGAGGGGTCTCGGGGCAGGAAGGGAAGGGGGGCAGGGAGCAGCAGCGGGGGCTCTCGGGCGGATGGTGGCTCCTCAACGCCCAGATGAAAAGCGAGAGCCCCTGGAGCGCCGTTCCTGGATGCGGCGACGTCGACGGGCGATCATGATGTTATAATGGATGCCCAGCCGTGATGGAGATGGATCCACCTCCATGGGTTCTTCCTCAGGAGGCAGGTCCACCTCCATCGGCTCCACGCCGACGTCGCCATCATTGGAGTCAATCTCCATGGGCTCCGGCTTGCTGCTGCTCTCCTGCAGGCGACGCCTCTTCGCTGGAGGAGGATCCATTGTCCTCCTCCACAGCTCTCGCCAACACGGGAAGGGAATTCAAACGTTGCTCCTGTCAGAGGGCACTCTGGCTCTGAAGGCGCAGGTCGAAGACAGTTCTGGGCTCTGGGTCCCCGTATTTATAGGGGTCCAGGAGGGCGGTGGCTCATGAGATCACAAAGCTGTGGCACAGTGACCCCACAAATGTCCCATGACAACCAAACATATCCGTTCGGTGGGGGGCGGGGCGGCCGTGGCCCCAGCGTTGCCATGGTGCCGCTCATGGGATTCCACAGGCCTCTGTGACATTTCATCCATGGCTCCAATAAAGATATGAACGTTCTATTAAACAACAGTGTGCTCACATGAAGCTAAACTGGGAGGAGCGTTGACTCCCTGGTATGGGGCAGCCCTGTGTCTTTGCACAGATCTGATGGATGAGGGGCTGGAGAGAAGTGCTGCGGAAAGGGATCTGCGGGTTCTGGTTGGCGGCACATTGAATCTGAGCAGGCTCTCAGCCCCACCACATCTGGGGCCTCCAGCTCCTTGCAGTCCCCTCCAGTGCCCCTCCCATGAGCAGGATTGTGTAAGGCACAACACCACGTTCAGGATGAACGCAGAAAAGCAGGAAACTCATCAGCCATGAGGACAACAGAAACCTTTGTGTCTGAGAACGCTTCAAGTAACAGCCTCAGATGCTCACACTTGCCTTGTGTCTGCCAAAGTTTATTTGAGGCATCTCCTCACCAGAATAAAAACACTGCAGGCTGACTTGGTAGCTGTAACACAGTTACTGATGGGATCATTCCTCGGTTTTACCACCAAGCAAAGTGTGTTTCACTCTCCAATGAAACGTCCATGGAAAGCTGAGAAGGGCTTCTGAAACAGTAGCTTCTGAAACAACCACCATCTGTGGCAACAGAATGAGAACACTCCCATACAAAGTCTACCTGGGTACACAGCAGATGGAATCAAAAAGAGAAATGAAAGACTTAAAGAGAATATTTAATTTCTTCATGCCTGGTAGGCCTAAAAATTACAAAGAAAAAGAAAAAGCAACCAACAACAAAAGCCCTCACCTTTTATCTCAAAAGTTATAATCTATTTAATCTTTGTAGCCTGCCTGAATGCCACAGGAAATTTGGGTTTTTCAGTCATGGGGCCATTTACTCAGCACCCAGTCTAATGGCAGCAAGTGGGTGTCACTTGTCTCTAAGAGGGAAAGGGATCCTACTCCAAGAGCCAGAAGGGCTCACTAAGAGGGTTTTAAGCTAGGTTGGAATGGGACACCCGGGGCAGACCGACAAGTACCGAAAACGACACGAGGCGCTTTCTGGCTTTACTTTGACATTTTATTGTTCAGTTTTCTTTGCTTGTCGTCTTCGCCTGGTTCCTCGTCGCGCCTCTCTGCAGTCCTGACGGAGCACGTGGCACAGCCCTTCCCTCTTGGCGTCCGATGCATCTTCCTCTTCCCCCGGGCAACAGCTGCTTCTGTCGCTTCTGTGGCACCGCCTGGAGGCCGCAGGGAGCGCGGGGCCTTTCTCCGTCCTCCTGCTGTTGGCAGCGGCTCCTCAGAGCCCACTGGTCCCGGCCCTGCCCTCTTGCTCGGGGCTCTCTCTGAGGCCGCACGGAGGTCGCTCGCGGCCGCCCGCCGCACTCCTCCCGTTGTCCTGGCGCAGCGGCTCGGGACGCCGGTGCCGGTGCCGGTCCTTCCCTTCTCCTCAGAGTTAGGGAAAGAAGAGGGGAGGGGTCTCGGGGCAGGAAGGGAAGGGGGGCAGGGAGCAGCAGCGGGGGCTCTCGGGCGGATGGTGGCTCCTCAACGCCCAGATGAAAAGCGAGAGCCCCTGGAGCGCCGTTCCTGGATGCGGCGACGTCGACGGGCGATCATGATGTTATAATGGATGCCCAGCCGTGATGGAGATGGATCCACCTCCATGGGTTCTTCCTCAGGAGGCAGGTCCACCTCCATCGGCTCCACGCCGACGTCGCCATCATTGGAGTCAATCTCCATGGGCTCCGGCTTGCTGCTGCTCTCCTGCAGGCGACGCCTCTTCGCTGGAGGAGGATCCATTGTCCTCCTCCACAGCTCTCGCCAACACGGGAAGGGAATTCAAACGTTGCTCCTGTCAGAGGGCACTCTGGCTCTGAAGGCGCAGGTCGAAGACAGTTCTGGGCTCTGGGTCCCCGTATTTATAGGGGTCCAGGAGGGCGGTGGCTCATGAGATCACAAAGCTGTGGCACAGTGACCCCACAAATGTCCCATGACAACCAAACATATCCGTTCGGTGGGGGGCGGGGCGGCTGTGGCCCCAGCGTTGCCATGGTGCCGCTCATGGGATTCCACAGGCCTCTGTGACATTTCATCCATGGCTCCAATAAAGATATGAACGTTCTATTAAACAACAGTGTGCTCACATGAAGCTAAACTGGGAGGAGCGTTGACTCCCTGGTATGGGGCAGCCCTGTGTCTTTGCACAGATCTGATGGATGAGGGGCTGGAGAGAAGTGCTGCGGAAAGGGATCTGCGGGTTCTGGTTGGCGGCACATTGAATCTGAGCAGGCTCTCAGCCCCACCACATCTGGGGCCTCCAGCTCCTTGCAGTCCCCTCCAGTGCCCCTCCCATGAGCAGGATTGTGTAAGGCACAACACCACGTTCAGGATGAACGCAGAAAAGCAGGAAACTCATCAGCCATGAGGACAACAGAAACCTTTGTGTCTGAGAACGCTTCAAGTAACAGCCTCAGATGCTCACACTTGCCTTGTGTCTGCCAAAGTTTATTTGAGGCATCTCCTCACCAGAATAAAAACACTGCAGGCTGACTTGGTAGCTGTAACACAGTTACTGATGGGATCATTCCTCGGTTTTACCACCAAGCAAAGTGTGTTTCACTCTCCAATGAAACGTCCATGGAAAGCTGAGAAGGGCTTCTGAAACAGTAGCTTCTGAAACAACCACCATCTGTGGCAACAGAATGAGAACACTCCCATACAAAGTCTACCTGGGTACACAGCAGATGGAATCAAAAAGAGAAATGAAAGACTTAAAGAGAATATTTAATTTCTTCATGCCTGGTAGGCCTAAAAATTACAAAGAAAAAGAAAAAGCAACCAACAACAAAAGCCCTCACCTTTTATCTCAAAAGTTATAATCTATTTAATCTTTGTAGCCTGCCTGAATGCCACAGGAAATTTGGGTTTTTCAGTCATGGGGCCATTTACTCAGCACCCAGTCTAATGGCAGCAAGTGGGTGTCACTTGTCTCTAAGAGGGAAAGGGATCCTACTCCAAGAGCCAGAAGGGCTCACTAAGAGGGTTTTAAGCTAGGTTGGAATGGGACACCCGGGGCAGACCGACAAGTACCGAAAACGACACGAGGCGCTTTCTGGCTTTACTTTGACATTTTATTGTACAGTTTTCTTTGCTTGTCGTCTTCGCCTGGTTCCTCGTCGCGCCTCTCTGCAGTCCTGACGGAGCACGTGGCACAGCCCTTCCCTCTTGGCGTCCGATGCATCTTCCTCTTCCCCCGGGCAACAGCTGCTTCTGTCGCTTCTGTGGCACCGCCTGGAGGCCGCAGGGAGCGCGGGGCCTTTCTCCGTCCTCCTGCTGTTGGCAGCGGCTCCTCAGAGCCCGCTGGTCCCGGCCCTGCCCTCTTGCTCGGGGCTCTCTCTGAGGCCGCACGGAGGTCGCTCGCGGCCGCCCGCCGCACTCCTCCCGTTGTCCTGGCGCAGCGGCTCGGGACGCCGGTGCCGGTGCCGGTCCTTCCCTTCTCCTCAGAGTTAGGGAAAGAAGAGGGGAGGGGTCTCGGGGCAGGAAGGGAAGGGGGGCAGGGAGCAGCAGCGGGGGCTCTCGGGCGGATGGTGGCTCCTCAACGCCCAGATGAAAAGCGAGAGCCCCTGGAGCGCCGTTCCTGGATGTGGCGACGTCGACGGGCGATCATGATGTTATAATGGATGCCCAGCCGTGATGGAGATGGATCCACCTCCATGGGTTCTTCCTCAGGAGGCAGGTCCACCTCCATCGGCTCCACGCCGACGTCGCCATCATTGGAGTCAATCTCCATGGGCTCCGGCTTGCTGCTGCTCTCCTGCAGGCGACGCCTCTTCACTGGAGGAGGATCCATTGTCCTCCTCCACAGCTCTCGCCAACACGGAAAGGGAATTCAAACGTTGCTCCTGTCAGAGGGCACTCTGGCTCTGAAGGCGCAGGTCGAAGACAGTTCTGGGCTCTGGGTCCCCGTATTTATAGGGGTCCAGGAGGGCGGTGGCTCATGAGATCACAAAGCTGTGGCACAGTGACCCCACAAATGTCCCATGACAACCAAACATATCCGTTCGGTGGGGGGCGGGGCGGCCGTGGCCCCAGCGTTGCCCTGGTGCCGCTCATGGGATTCCACAGGCCTCTGTGACATTTCATCCATGGCTCCAATAAAGATATGAACGTTCTATTAAACAACAGTGTGCTCACATGAAGCTAAACTGGGAGGAGCGTTGACTCCCTGGTATGGGGCAGCCCTGTGTCTTTGCACAGATCTGATGGATGAGGGGCTGGAGAGAAGTGCTGCGGAAAGGGATCTGCGGGTTCTGGTTGGCGGCACATTGAATCTGAGCAGGCTCTCAGCCCCACCACATCTGGGGCCTCCAGCTCCTTGCAGTCCCCTCCAGTGCCCCTCCCATGAGCAGGATTGTGTAAGGCACAACACCACGTTCAGGATGAACGCAGAAAAGCAGGAAACTCATCAGCCATGAGGACAACAGAAACCTTTGTGTCTGAGAACGCTTCAAGTAACAGCCTCAGATGCTCACACTTGCCTTGTGTCTGCCAAAGTTTATTTGAGGCATCTCCTCACCAGAATAAAAACACTGCAGGCTGACTTGGTAGCTGTAACACAGTTACTGATGGGATCATTCCTCGGTTTTACCACCAAGCAAAGTGTGTTTCACTCTCCAATGAAACGTCCATGGAAAGCTGAGAAGGGCTTCTGAAACAGTAGCTTCTGAAACAACCACCATCTGTGGCAACAGAATGAGAACACTCCCATACAAAGTCTACCTGGGTACACAGCAGATGGAATGAAAAAGAGAAATGAAAGACTTAAAGAGAATATTTAATTTCTTCATGCCTGGTAGGCCTAAAAATTACAAAGAAAAAGAAAAAGCAACCAACAACAAAAGCCCTCACCTTTTATCTCAAAAGTTATAATCTATTTAATCTTTGTAGCCTGCCTGAATGCCACAGGAAATTTGGGTTTTTCAGTCATGGGGCCATTTACTCAGCACCCAGTCTAATGGCAGCAAGTGGGTGTCACTTGTCTCTAAGAGGGAAAGGGATCCTACTCCAAGAGCCAGAAGGGCTCACTAAGAGGGTTTTAAGCTAGGTTGGAATGGGACACCCGGGGCAGACCGACAAGTACCGAAAACGACACGAGGCGCTTTCTGGCTTTACTTTGACATTTTATTGTACAGTTTTCTTTGCTTGTCGTCTTCGCCTGGTTCCTCGTCGCGCCTCTCTGCAGTCCTGACGGAGCACGTGGCACAGCCCTTCCCTCTTGGCGTCCGATGCATCTTCCTCTTCCCCCGGGCAACAGCTGCTTCTGTCGCTTCTGTGGCACCGCCTGGAGGCCGCAGGGAGCGCGGGGCCTTTCTCCGTCCTCCTGCTGTTGGCAGCGGCTCCTCAGAGCCCGCTGGTCCCGGCCCTGCCCTCTTGCTCGGGGCTCGCTCTGAGGCCGCACGGAGGTCGCTCGCGGCCGCCCGCCGCACTCCTCCCGTTGTCCTGGCGCAGCAGCTCGGGACGCCGGTGCCGGTGCCGGTCCTTCCCTTCTCCTCAGAGTTAGGGAAAGAAGAGGGGAGGGGTCTCGGGGCAGGAAGGGAAGGGGGGCAGGGAGCAGCAGCGGGGGCTCTCGGGCGGATGGTGGCTCCTCAACGCCCAGATGAAAAGCGAGAGCCCCTGGAGCGCCGTTCCTGGATGCGGCGACGTCGACGGGCGATCATGATGTTATAATGGATGCCCAGCCGTGATGGAGATGGATCCACCTCCATGGGTTCTTCCTCAGGAGGCAGGTCCACCTCCATCGGCTCCACGCCGACGTCGCCATCATTGGAGTCAATCTCCATGGGCTCCGGCTTGCTGCTGCTCTCCTGCAGGCGACGCCTCTTCACTGGAGGAGGATCCATTGTCCTCCTCCACAGCTCTCGCCAACACGGAAAGGGAATTCAAACGTTGCTCCTGTCAGAGGGCACTCTGGCTCTGAAGGCGCAGGTCGAAGACAGTTCTGGGCTCTGGGTCCCCGTATTTATAGGGGTCCAGGAGGGCGGTGGCTCATGAGATCACAAAGCTGTGGCACAGTGACCCCACAAATGTCCCATGACAACCAAACATATCCGTTCGGTGGGGGGCGGGGCGGCCGTGGCCCCAGCGTTGCCCTGGTGCCGCTCATGGGATTCCACAGGCCTCTGTGACATTTCATCCATGGCTCCAATAAAGATATGAACGTTCTATTAAACAACAGTGTGCTCACATGAAGCTAAACTGGGAGGAGCGTTGACTCCCTGGTATGGGGCAGCCCTGTGTCTTTGCACAGATCTGATGGATGAGGGGCTGGAGAGAAGTGCTGCGGAAAGGGATCTGCGGGTTCTGGTTGGCGGCACATTGAATCTGAGCAGGCTCTCAGCCCCACCACATCTGGGGCCTCCAGCTCCTTGCAGTCCCCTCCAGTGCCCCTCCCATGAGCAGGATTGTGTAAGGCACAACACCACGTTCAGGATGAACGCAGAAAAGCAGGAAACTCATCAGCCATGAGGACAACAGAAACCTTTGTGTCTGAGAACGCTTCAAGTAACAGCCTCAGATGCTCACACTTGCCTTGTGTCTGCCAAAGTTTATTTGAGGCATCTCCTCACCAGAATAAAAACACTGCAGGCTGACTTGGTAGCTGTAACACAGTTACTGATGGGATCATTCCTCGGTTTTACCACCAAGCAAAGTGTGTTTCACTCTCCAATGAAACGTCCATGGAAAGCTGAGAAGAGCTTCTGAAACAGTAGCTTCTGAAACAACCACCATCTGTGGCAACAGAATGAGAACACTCCCATACAAAGTCTACCTGGGTACACAGCAGATGGAATGAAAAAGAGAAATGAAAGACTTAAAGAGAATATTTAATTTCTTCATGCCTGGTAGGCCTAAAAATTACAAAGAAAAAGAAAAAGCAACCAACAACAACAACAACAAAAGCCCTCACCTTTTATCTCAAAAGTTATAATCTATTTAATCTTTGTAGCCTGCCTGAATGCCACAGGAAATTTGGGTTTTTCAGTCATGGGGCCATTTACTCAGCACCCAGTCTAATGGCAGCAAGTGGGTGTCACTTGTCTCTAAGAGGGAAAGGGATCCTACTCCAAGAGCCAGAAGGGCTCACTAAGAGGGTTTTAAGCTAGGTTGGAATGGGACACCCAGGGCAGACTGACAAGTACCGAAAACGACACGAGGCGCTTTCTGGCTTTACTTTGACATTTTATTGTTCAGTTTTCTTTGCTTGTCGTCTTCGCCTGGTTCCTCGTCGCGCCTCTCTGCAGTCCTGACGGAGCACGTGGCACAGCCCTTCCCTCTTGGCGTCCGATGCATCTTCCTCTTCCCCCGGGCAACAGCTGCTTCTGTCGCTTCTGTGGCACCGCCTGGAGGCCGCAGGGAGCGCGGGGCCTTTCTCCGTCCTCCTGCTGTTGGCAGCGGCTCCTCAGAGCCCGCTGGTCCCGGCCCTGCCCTCTTGCTCGGGGCTCGCTCTGAGGCCGCACGGAGGTCGCTCGCGGCCGCCCGCCGCACTCCTCCCGTTGTCCTGGCGCAGCAGCTCGGGACGCCGGTGCCGGTGCCGGTCCTTCCCTTCTCCTCAGAGTTAGGGAAAGAAGAGGGGAGGGGTCTCGGGGCAGGAAGGGAAGGGGGGCAGGGAGCAGCAGCGGGGGCTCTCGGGCGGATGGTGGCTCCTCAACGCCCAGATGAAAAGCGAGAGCCCCTGGAGCGCCGTTCCTGGATGCGGCGACGTCGACGGGCGATCATGATGTTATAATGGATGCCCAGCCGTGATGGAGATGGATCCACCTCCATGGGTTCTTCCTCAGGAGGCAGGTCCACCTCCATTGGCTCCACGCCGACGTCGCCATCATTGGAGTCAATCTCCATGGGCTCCGGCTTGCTGCTGCTCTCCTGCAGGCGACGCCTCTTCGCTGGAGGAGGATCCATTGTCCTCCTCCACAGCTCTCGCCAACACGGGAAGGGAATTCAAACGTTGCTCCTGTCAGAGGGCACTCTGGCTCTGAAGGCGCAGGTCGAAGACAGTTCTGGGCTCTGGGTCCCCGTATTTATAGGGGTCCAGGAGGGCGGTGGCTCATGAGATCACAAAGCTGTGGCACAGTGACCCCACAAATGTCCCATGACAACCAAACATATCCGTTCGGTGGGGGGCGGGGCGGCCGTGGCCCCAGCGTTGCCATGGTGCCGCTCATGGGATTCCACAGGCCTCTGTGACATTTCATCCATGGCTCCAATAAAGATATGAACGTTCTATTAAACAACAGTGTGCTCACATGAAGCTAAACTGGGAGGAGCGTTGACTCCCTGGTATGGGGCAGCCCTGTGTCTTTGCACAGATCTGATGGATGAGGGGCTGGAGAGAAGTGCTGCGGAAAGGGATCTGCGGGTTCTGGTTGGCGGCACATTGAATCTGAGCAGGCTCTCAGCCCCACCACATCTGGGGCCTCCAGCTCCTTGCAGTCCCCTCCAGTGCCCCTCCCATGAGCAGGATTGTGTAAGGCACAACACCACGTTCAGGATGAACGCAGAAAAGCAGGAAACTCATCAGCCATGAGGACAACAGAAACCTTTGTGTCTGAGAACGCTTCAAGTAACAGCCTCAGATGCTCACACTTGCCTTGTGTCTGCCAAAGTTTATTTGAGGCATCTCCTCACCAGAATAAAAACACTGCAGGCTGACTTGGTAGCTGTAACACAGTTACTGATGGGATCATTCCTCGGTTTTACCACCAAGCAAAGTGTGTTTCACTCTCCAATGAAACGTCCATGGAAAGCTGAGAAGGGCTTCTGAAACAGTAGCTTCTGAAACAACCACCATCTGTGGCAACAGAATGAGAACACTCCCATACAAAGTCTACCTGGGTACACAGCAGATGGAATCAAAAAGAGAAATGAAAGACTTAAAGAGAATATTTAATTTCTTCATGCCTGGTAGGCCTAAAAATTACAAAGAAAAAGAAAAAGCAACCAACAACAAAAGCCCTCACCTTTTATCTCAAAAGTTATAATCTATTTAATCTTTGTAGCCTGCCTGAATGCCACAGGAAATTTGGGTTTTTCAGTCATGGGGCCATTTACTCAGCACCCAGTCTAATGGCAGCAAGTGGGTGTCACTTGTCTCTAAGAGGGAAAGGGATCCTACTCCAAGAGCCAGAAGGGCTCACTAAGAGGGTTTTAAGCTAGGTTGGAATGGGACACCCGGGGCAGACCGACAAGTACCGAAAACGACACGAGGCGCTTTCTGGCTTTACTTTGACATTTTATTGTTCAGTTTTCTTTGCTTGTCGTCTTCGCCTGGTTCCTCGTCGCGCCTCTCTGCAGTCCTGACGGAGCACGTGGCACAGCCCTTCCCTCTTGGCGTCCGATGCATCTTCCTCTTCCCCCGGGCAACAGCTGCTTCTGTCGCTTCTGTGGCACCGCCTGGAGGCCGCAGGGAGCGCGGGGCCTTTCTCCGTCCTCCTGCTGTTGGCAGCGGCTCCTCAGAGCCCGCTGGTCCCGGCCCTGCCCTCTTGCTCGGGGCTCGCTCTGAGGCCGCACGGAGGTCGCTCGCGGCCGCCCGCCGCACTCCTCCCGTTGTCCTGGCGCAGCAGCTTGGGACGCCGGTGCCGGTGCCGGTCCTTCCCTTCTCCTCAGAGTTAGGGAAAGAAGAGGGGAGGGGTCTCGGGGCAGGAAGGGAAGGGGGGCAGGGAGCAGCAGCGGGGGCTCTCGGGCGGATGGTGGCTCCTCAACGCCCAGATGAAAAGCGAGAGCCCCTGGAGCGCCGTTCCTGGATGCGGCGACGTCGACGGGCGATCATGATGTTATAATGGATGCCCAGCCGTGATGGAGATGGATCCACCTCCATGGGTTCTTCCTCAGGAGGCAGGTCCACCTCCATCGGCTCCACGCCGACGTCGCCATCATTGGAGTCAATCTCCATGGGCTCCGGCTTGCTGCTGCTCTCCTGCAGGCGACGCCTCTTCGCTGGAGGAGGATCCATTGTCCTCCTCCACAGCTCTCGCCAACACGGGAAGGGAATTCAAACGTTGCTCCTGTCAGAGGGCACTCTGGCTCTGAAGGCGCAGGTCGAAGACAGTTCTGGGCTCTGGGTCCCCGTATTTATAGGGGTCCAGGAGGGCGGTGGCTCATGAGATCACAAAGCTGTGGCACAGTGACCCCACAAATGTCCCATGACAACCAAACATATCCGTTCGGTGGGGGGCGGGGCGGCCGTGGCCCCAGCGTTGCCATGGTGCCGCTCATGGGATTCCACAGGCCTCTGTGACATTTCATCCACGGCTCCAATAAAGATATGAACGTTCTATTAAACAACAGTGTGCTCACATGAAGCTAAACTGGGAGGAGCGTTGACTCCCTGGTATGGGGCAGCCCTGTGTCTTTGCACAGATCTGATGGATGAGGGGCTGGAGAGAAGTGCTGCGGAAAGGGATCTGCGGGTTCTGGTTGGCGGCACATTGAATCTGAGCAGGCTCTCAGCCCCACCACATCTGGGGCCTCCAGCTCCTTGCAGTCCCCTCCAGTGCCCCTCCCATGAGCAGGATTTGTGTAAGGCACAACACCACGTTCAGGATGAACGCAGAAAAGCAGGAAACTCATCAGCCATGAGGACAACAGAAACCTTTGTGTCTGAGAACGCTTCAAGTAACAGCCTCAGATGCTCACACTTGCCTTGTTTCTGCCAAAGTTTATTTTTCAGAACATTTCCAATGATTGGATATGAGCAGCAATCTGAAAGAAAACAAAACAGTTTTAACAAGTTGTGAAGTCCCACAGTTAAAATATCAACAGAGCCTACAGCCAATCTTGGGCTTCTGATTGTTATTATTAAGATTTTTTTAAAAGAAGAAAAGAAGTTGTATGGAAATAAATAGGAGACATTACTTTTGGTGGGACCTACATATTTTTTTATGCAGCACAAGTCAATTCTTCTTTACTTAATGCAACCCAGGTGAACCAAAAAGTTAGAAACCCTTGAGGTAGCTAGTGCAGACCAGAAAGGAGAAATGCTGAAAGGTCTTGGGCTGCAGTTATAACACTGACAGAAGGGATTAGTAAGTGTGGGAAAACTCCACAGGCAAGAATGGGCCTGAAACCAAAAACGACTGTAGCACAGGCTGTGTCTTCACTGGTGGATTACCCACACCTCATCCTGACATAACAAGGTCCATTAGCAGCCCAGGAAAGGTTGAGAACTGGGTCCAACACCCACTCAGGTGTCCTGTCAGGAGCAACAGGAAAGAGAACCAGGGACAAGTAGTACAATGTAGCTCAGGCTAGGATTAAGCCCAGGTCTCATCTGCAGCAGACGGCATGGCTGTGAATCCCAAGGGAGCCTCAGGGCCTATAGACTCCCTCAGAGCACCGACAAATAATTGTTTTACTTATTTATCCTTCCCCTTATCATCTTCTGCCATAGATGGGATAATAGTATAGGTGATCCTTTCCAACCCACTTACTCAACTCAAATAGATCAGATGAAGCAAAGTATGAAGACAGCCCTTATATACAGCTAATCTTGAAATACACATTCTTGACAAACTGATGAGTCTACATCCTGTCTCAGTCTAATTTCACTGGCTTTTGTGAAGAACATAAATACCCTTCAGTAGCTGATGGTTTCTTACTTTTGCTGTCCAAGTCTGATGAAGTTTGAGATATTAAGGAATGACATTCAATTAAAGCACTTTACTTTATTGAGTTGATTATAAATGCAAAGTCCAGAAAGAATGAAGAGTCTTCTCACACTTTCCTTTCTGCTCCTATGGTATTTAATATTGCTTGCTTCCTGACAAATATTTCTGTTGTGATGGAGCATTTGTTAATTTGTTATTATAGACATTCCTCTAGCAGGAGTTGGACTGAGCATTCTCCTGGTGGCCCATTTGCACCTACAGCTTCTTTATTGCAATAAACTCTACTTGAGGTGAGCTGGAAGGAAGTTTTGATTTGTGTAGAATTTATAATTCACCTCAGTGAACTGACTTCTGAGAATCACTCCTCAGAACTGCCATATGTTCTTTGGCTCATTTTTTTACTTCAAAAACCAATTAAAATTGTTCTTCCTTGTATTATTCCAGTGCTCTGGATCTTTTGGGTTATACTTTAATCCAAGAAACAGTCCCAGGAAAGGCCGAATCCCGAATAGGATGATTTCAGACATGTCGATTCATGTTATTTAGAATCATAGAATTACCCAGGTTGGAAAAGACCTAGAGGATCATCAAGTCCAACCACAGCCTTTTCCCAAGATCCAAGATCTCTTTTCAAGTCCAACTGCAGCCATTTTCCAAGATCTTTGCTATAGTTAAGTGGCTTATCTACCACCAGGGCAAATATAAAGCTGAAAATTTAGACGGGATTATTTATTTTTACAGGACCAGCTGAGATACAGACTTCTATAGAATTATCAGAATGTCATACATTCAGAAGCATGGCAGCTGTCAATATTCTAGCAGATTGTTTTGTCTCCAAAGTTTATCTTAACACTTAGGCATTGTACTCATAATCTAGACTGACTTGCATTATTCTTTATATGTTATGTTACAATGACATAGGCATGTTGCACAATAGGCATGATATCTAAGTGTTTGAGCACATGTGATGACATAGAAAAGCACTTTCAGTTATAGGCTCAGGAGAAATGTACTCCAGCATCTCAAGGTTTCTTGAACATCTCCAAGGTCAGTGACTGTACCACCTCCCTAGTCCTCCAACCTGAATCTCCCCTAGCGCTGATTACTCTACAGTTTGATCCAGAAGACTGTTGTCAATCACAACAGGAGCCAGTCTGACATTAATAGGTTACTTGGAATGCCCTCAGTTTCCTGCATATCCAACAAAGCAAGCTCAAAATCCTGTTTCACCCCGTAATAAGGCTGGCACTCAGTTTCAGAAATGTTACAGGAAATATAATGTCAGCAAGTGAAATTAAATGTAGTGTTTCCACAGGGTCTTGATTATATTTAATTAGAAGTAATGAACCATTATAGAAACGAAATACTCATTTGCAGGTTCTTGTAAGCTACCGCTTTCTACTATCAGTGGAAAAACAATTTGTGAGTCATCCTGATGCGTTTGTATTTATTTACAAGATCAATTGGAGCTGATGTGGTTTACAAGAAAAATGTGGCTGAGGAAACATTTTAAGATGTGCTTTTACATTCAGCTACTAAGCGCAACCCAGAAATGTGGGTCAATTGTGCATAATTGCAATAAATATTTTTTCAGGTTCCATTCATTTGAAATCTAGGTTACAACGGCAAAGAACATCATAGTTTAAGAGCTGTTTGAGTATTTTGGACTAGAAAATCTTCCTTTTGTTTGTCCAGGAAGTATTTCTCAGTTATATGCAGTGACTGGACAAAAGTAATAAAATTACAACGCTGCATTGAATTAAAGTGACCGGGTCATTCAAGTTCTATTGGAGGCAACGTTATGTTTTGCTTTGTTTTGTTCTTGGTTTGTTTTTCTTGTATTTTTTTAATGTGGTTCCTAAGAGTTCTGACTTGCATTGATAGTGACTCTCTAAAATGAAGCCAATTATTCGCAATTAGAACAAATATTTTTTCAGGTTTCATTCCTTTTGGAACTGAGGTTAGAACATTCAGTAAAAATATTCAATGGCAGTTCTTACTGAATTGGCCACATACGTGTGGGAGCTCTCAAGACACTCACTAGAAACATCTGTTCAATGTTCCAGGCCATTTTTATTTTATATGACAAAAAAAAAAGAAACGCCAAGACCCTCATAATGAAGGCAGCTGTAATATCGAGAAAAAAAACATTTGACACTACAGTTTTTTGCTAACTAATATTCTAGCTGTAAATAGGTACAATAATTGCTTTCATCCATCAATAGTCTACTTGTCTACTCTGCTGAATCTAGGTTTTGTGACTGCAGTGCTGGGGTGCCCTAACGAGACACCAGATGTGCACTAGGAGAGCTGAGTCTGACTTCTTGCCATGTGGTAGAGAGAAGAAGTGAGTTGGCCATGTGGGTCTGCAGGACCTGCTTGAACAGCCCTTGCTGCTCTGACATCTGCCTCACATCTTCGTAAAGGTAAGGGCAGCAGGCTGGAGGACGGGGGTGATCTGAGTCTACATTCAGTGTTGCAAGAAGTTAAGAAGCATAAGGGATTTTCAGTATGTGTTGTGTTATATTAGTACTGAATGGAGCCTGGCTATATTCACCACTTGAACTTGTTAAAGTGAAATATCGTGGCTTCTGTATTTGTTTTTTCAGTCTCGCATTGATAGGATTGTGATCGATTTTGATTAGTTACCTTTATACGTATTTACTGGAGTACTTCAAGTTGACATCAACAGGAAACCAAAGCTTAAGAACTCCTGATACACAATAGAAAAGTGTAGAAACTTTCCAGTCGTATTTATCTTCTAGATTGTGCTTCCTTCAGTCATTGTTTTCCAACTTTCCTCATGTAGCCACCTGCAGTGAAATGCTGTCTCATTTCACTGCTATTTCTTATGTTCCACTTCATCCCATTTTACCTATAGCCTGTGTTCAAGAACCAAAGTTTATGGTCTGTTTTTTCCTGACATGTTTAACACGCACAGTTCTCATTCTAGCCAAGGAATCCAGTATATGCTCAGCATTCCTGCCACCTGGATTAAATTTTGCCTCTTATTCTGCAGATATTCCATTGAGATGAATTTTCACATCTGCCCAGAATTAGTAGAAAAGACCTACATTCATATGATGACCTTTGCTTATTTTAGCCAACAGTTCAAAACTGCAAAAATCACTCCAGCATATTTTGCCTTAACCTATGCAAACTGCACTGGAATTCAGGTAAGGTAATATAGATCAACATACTGACATGATTGGTTTAAACTCTATGTTCACCAACACAGAGCCAGTTATTTTTTTCTGATGTGGACCATCTCTATTTTAGAAATATCAGTTTTGTTTTACAGATATCAGAAACACTAAGTCTAATCCTCAGTTTTGCTGTAGGAATTCCTGAAGTTCTTTAAGGTATCAATTATGACCTCTCACAATGTCAATGAAGGTGATCTCCTTATCTGTTAACAGAAATCAGACTGTGCCAGCCATACTGCCGTATCCAGGTAAAGCCTGGGCAGGCACAGCACAAATGCCATGATGGTGCTGTGTTATGTCAATTTGATTTGTATCACCTTTGCTTTCTCCATAGCTCATGCAGCTAAATAGGTCATTAAAACTCTGTACATAAATACTAGCATCTTCTTTGTTCACAGCAGCTTGCAGGGTAAACGTGACTTTCAAGTCAGAAGAACTGAACCCAGCCGGTTGTTTTCAGAAGGCAATGAAGAGAGACAAATCATCTTTCTTATTTATTAGTCTATTTATTTGTTTATTTGGTATCAAATGATAAAAATGATCCACGTGAACATGGAGCCGCACGAAGCCCTCTAATGCAATACTGTTCAGTAGCTGTCAGTCACGTTTAGAGGAAGGCTTCTCTTCCAGTTTTTGTAACAAAGATATATTACAGCAAACATATGTAAAATTCTTAAGAATTCTGCAGATCTGCTTCATTTTAATCTGTCCTTTTAAAAGATACTGATCTTTTTCAATTAGATGTTTAAATATATTTGAAATAATAACAACAGAAGGCAGCCTGAAGTACAGTGATAATAATAATTAAAAAAAATTAGTTTGCTTTCAAGGCATTTTTGCTACACAAACAAAGTCAAAAACTAACACTGTAAGCATATTTCTGGCACTCATAAAAAGTAAATAACCACATAACGCATACCCAGATGCTCATTGGTAAACTATGCTTTTGACTGCTCTGACTAAGAGCTGTGATTCCCAACAGCAGATAGACTCAGCCACAGCAGCTGTAATAGTCACTGCAGCTCTCTGCCAGAAGTTATAGCCCTCTGCTGCTCCTCAGCTGCCATGGTTCTCAACTCATCAGATTCACTCACAGAGTAACTTGCCAACTAACACACCTAGCTGCAAAGTGCACTTTCTGAGCAGAGAAGAGATGCCTTGTGCAGCCCTCCCAACCTCTGGCAGGGTAACAGGGACAGAGTTAAAACCTCTAGCAGCCAAGACAGCTCTACCTAGAATTGCAAATGAGAGCCCTAAGATAAAGCTCAGTCAGCCTGAATATGCCTACCACGTATTAGTGCAAACCTACACTCTGCGGCTTGCACTGGCTTGAAAGGAAAAGCAAACCTTTACAAGTAAAGTGCAGCAAAAATGTCTATGTAGAAATGGAGTTTCTAAATCGATGAGTTCTGGATTAATAAAACATGCCAGTCGAGCCAGATTGTGACCCTCATCATGTAAGAAAAATCTTTCTCCTCTTTCCAGAAATGTCACACTCATACTTTTTTAGCATTTGTTTCTTTCTGGCCATTTCTCGTTCTAGTGGCCTTTTTGGGACCGCTGACCAAAGTGTTGGTGTTCTTGTTTGATGGTTTTGGGGCCCCACTCCGACCACTGCGTCCTGCATTCTGATTCTTACTGCGGGCTGTTCGCTGCTTTTGTTCCTGCAGTCTCTGTTCCCATCTCTGTGGAAGGACAGAACATGACAGAAAGACATTACTGTAAATAATGGCATCTATTCAGAACCAGGGATCTCAACATCTTTGTGCTCTGTCCTGCAGGGCCATCAAGCTCAGTATGTAGCAGCTGGCTGTAGTGGAAACCTGCCACATGTTCTTGGGTGCACAAGATATTCCACAATATCAGCTGATGAAAATGACAACTGCACATCTCTCCTGTGTGCTGTCTACGAGTGTGCTTCTCACACCTTTCCACAAACCAAGGGTTTTTAAAGTGCTGTTAAGTGGTTAGGTGATCCAAAATATGGAGATCTGCAATACTGCAGAACTCTTTTACCTCTAGGAACAGAAACATGTTTTAAGAAAAGAAAGGTTGATAGTAAAAGCTGGAGGTCTTCACCTTTTCCTTCTACTAATGCACTTTTTTTGTCTGAAACTCACAAAGAAGGGTCTTTTCCCAGTGATCAGAGCAAGAGCAATGCTCTGCAGCTTCCTTGTTTGATCTCTCTGCACTAATCTTGCTACTCAGACTCTCAGCCTGGCTAGAAAAGAGACCAGCTACATTGTGGTTATGTTAACAGATATATTTTGTGGTCCAGAGACAGCTCAAAATATTCATTTTAATCAGTAACTCAAGATAAATGTTGGATGTAAGTCTTCAGAGATGAATAACAGACTTTAAACAAATCCACTGCAACACCCAGCTCCATACTGGCTATATTCGTGAAGGCAGAGTCATCATAGATATCTTTATCAAACAAGAACTATCAGCAGGCATTTAAATGTGTATCACTCAAACATGTTTAAAGGAGGATTTAATTTAGAGAGCTGCTGATATCAGAAGGAAGGACATACGCTTGGAGATGTAGTCTGTTTTGCAGCTGTGTATCTATTTTGACTGTCTGAAAATGAACATCCAAACAGGATTCAAGCTACAATTAGAAATCAGAAAACAGTGTAAAAAGCCCACTAAAACACATGTGCCAGCAACTTGTCATTAAGTTTACAGCTATGGGATTTCAAAAATCCACGTTATATGTCAGTAATCTCTCAAATCCTGCCTGGTCTAATCTGCAATTGCAATATATTTATTGTTTACAGTCTTAAAAGTGAGGACAAAGGGGAATGATATAAGCATCAAGTACAGACGCCTGAAAGAAGTTGATCTGTAATCTAAAAGCTTCTACAAGTGGAAATATGCATCCTTTTTCCTCCTCTATCACCTACATGTGGACTGTAATTAAGGTACATGTCTCCGCATATCTTTAATGCTCTGAAACCTTTTCCGAATTAGAGAAATCTTTTTCATCTCTACAGGTGTGAAGAAGAGTCAGACACTGTCTCTATATTAAAAAGAGTTTACAAGCAGGGAGCGATAACAAGGGTTAGACATTTTCCTCCAGTGTTTCTTAAAAGCAGCAAGTGAAAGCACAATACCTGCAGTAGGCCCTTATCTGGATGTAGCTGGTGAGTACTCTGTGTCTCCGGATTGCACTCTTCAATGCATCAAAGCCCTTTCATCAGGTGCAGTGGATTTTAACTACCCTTCTTACCCAGTAGGGACTCTACAGTTATCTGCTTATCACCAGACAGCTACTTCACTAAGCAGCTATACAAAGGCAATTCTCAGAGTCATTACTGTAATATGAGTTCACACAAAGACCAGACAACATCCTACCCAGGGACACTTGGCAGATAAAACAGAAGTAAAATTTTAGAGAGTGAAGATTTCAGATTTCCATTGTCATTTATATATAACTAAGCATAGATAAGTGATCTGATTTTTGGAGGTATTAAAAATATTGAAGTGAAAACAATAATACTCAGAGGTATTCTGCATATGTAAAGTTCAAGCAAATTATTAAATGCTGAAAAATCTACAATGGAGTTTAGCTTTTCAATGAGAATATTAACATTCTTTTCTTTGGTTGTATTTACCTTAAATCTTTTGTTTAATTGATCCTTCCATTTTTCAACTAGACATCCATCAAGAAGCATCAACCTGAAAATAAAGAAACAAGGAGACAGTTTTGGTTCTGATTCCTGAGACGTCATTCCAGATGACTGACACTGCAATGAACTAGCAAGTACTGATAGTTTCTGCATACAGAAAGGGGGAAAGTTGTCCTGCCTTGATTGCTGTTAACGAAACGTAATGAGTTGGGTAACATCCTATGAAACTGTTTAAATGCCTTTATCATATACATTTCTGCTTGTTGCCAATGTGTGTGCGTGAACAAGCAGTTTAAACTAATGTATTTGTATGAATGTATTTGACTTCTTTGATGGAAAAAAAAAGCTAGGTTTACATGCACTACTTAATACAGCTTTTCTGACAAATGGTAACACTACCTGATCACTTATAATTGTCTCCATTGCTATCTACTAATATATTATGATTACATTATTTATGTGTTACATGTAATTACTTAATGGGAGTTTTAAAGTGAATTTGGAATAATTATGGGTGTTGGTATTTATCTACCAATGAACTGTGGCCACCCCCTGTATGAAAATACTGAGTCTAGATATTATAAAATGAATTAAACAGAAGTGTAGTTATTAAATGGTCTATGCCTTACAGAGCTTCTAAGAGAGCTTATTCTAAAGCACACCATCTGAACACCAAGGTTGAAACAACTATTTTATACTGGAGGGATGCACCTGATGCAGCTGCTGTTCAAACCCAATTAGTGAGTGAAATCCTAATCCTACCTAAGAGCAACAGAAGTTTTGCCACTGACTTCAGGAGGGCTGCAGCTTTCATCCATGTTGTTTCTGGCATTCAAAACATTACTGTAACTCAAAATTTTCTGTTTACATACTGTTGAGTTCAACAGGAAACACATAAAAAAGCTTATTCTACTTTTGCAAATCTATATGAAATTAAAAACCATAAAAAATATTTAGCAATTGTTGTGCTTTCTCCATAGTAAGGGAGAAGATGATGAGGACCTTTCAATTCTGTAATCTCCTCTCTCTAAGAACTTGCTGAGGATTCACTCCAGCAAAGCCCTGCAGCTCAGAGCAACCTGATAGCTATGTCAGTCATGCTATTTCCACATGGCCCAGAGCACCTTCCCATAAACAAAGCTAACATAGCTAGAGGGTTCTAAATTAATCTTTGTGAAATACTTCCAGATCTGGAGTGGCAAGGTGCTGTGTAATAAGAAAATGCTTGTAATAATAAAATACTTGAAATAATAAAATATTTGTAATAACAAAAAACTTGTGAGCCCCTTAGCTGCCCCCCAAAAGAGCTATAACAATAAAGTATCAGATGGCAACATGTTAGAAACACCTGTAAAACCCTTTTAAAATATCTACACAAAAAAAGGTTGAAAATATGGATACGGTCCATTAAGCTCTGCACGTAGATGTTTCATGATCCTTACAGCTGCACATGTTCTGTATGTTCTGTCAGCAGCCATATACAAAACCAGCCTGTACATTTTACAAACAATCCTACCTCTGACCCATTGCATGGAGGCACATGTACCAATCACACCACAAGCTGTCCTATTGGTATCATTGCTACCATTACTTTAAGGCGCTAATGGATGGGACATTGCCTCAAAAACCCAAAAAGAAAAGCACGCTGCGGTTCAATGCTTCCTCTCCTCCAGCCCAGCATGCTGGATTTCCTTCCATGCCTGGGGCTAGGCTGACTGCCAGAGAAAAAGTCTGGTAAAGTCAGTTTTGTTTTGACTTTTAATCATACAGCAGAACTGGCAAGCTGCTCTGAGCTTATTTACTTTTCATCTGCCATCCGGGAGGCACAGTTCCAGTGGCTGCAGCCTGGGCTGGTCCCAGCACAGCTGTGGGACGAGAAACATCTCACTGATGGCATCGATCCGAAGCCTAGACAGGCCAGGGAAGAAGGGCTGTGTCCTGTGGACTCCCATTCCCTCCCTTGGGACAGAACTCTGCTTTACTCTGAGCCACTTCACCATTCTACCAGCACAGAGCACCAGTGCTGGTAGCATGTACTTGCAGCAGGCCTAGAGAACAGTCACAGAGAGCTGGAGTTGCTTCCACTGCACCTAGCAATTGGCCATCAGCACTCAACAAAACAGTGACTTGTGGGTTACAGGTAAGATTAACTAAGTAGAAAAAGATAATTGTGAAGGTAATTGCAACATGGAGACGTAGTATTAACAACAGATTTGCCAAGAGACCAGAAAGGGCGCTGTGTTGCCCACCTTCCCTCCCATCACACTGAACCATGTTGCAGGTGCCCACCTGGAGCGCCACTCATAGCACATGATAAGGACGTCCTGCTTCGGCTGCAGAGGTGGGCACTGGCAGGATGAATTGGTCAGAAGAGGCACTTGGGACTGAGTAATTGGTGTCGAGGACTTCAGGATGTCTTTTACTTCAACCACAGTCGTTATCTCGTTGCAGTTCCCCCTCTCCACACTTTTCACTTTCGCATGAATGACTGCAAGTATGAAAACAGTGGCGTAAGAACAACAAACCATCTCAGAAGTTTAAACACCACCTAAAATTAAATAAAACACATTAAATTGAAAGCTGTTGTTTTGGCTGTGAAACTAGAGCTCTTTCTTCATGTGTGGGCACATACAGTGGCTTAGAATAACAGAGGACTGATCCCGATTTTGGTTTTCAGCAGGACTGTTGACAACTGTGAAATGAAACATGTGCTTAAAGCTCTGCCAGATCAGGCCAGGCGACCTAGCTGGAAATCACAAGCACAGGCAGCACTTTTGAATCAGCTGAGAGCAACTTCTCTCATACATTTGGACTGTTCTACATCCATATTTTACTGCCTCCAATTAAGCAATGAATAATTTAACCTCATAGATGGCATACAGCCTTATCAACAGCAAAGTCATTTCACCATAGGTCACATCCAATAACTTACGTCTTCTCTTAAATATAAGAACAGAAGACTTGAAGCAAATACTTAGAAATGAACAAGGTTGGGATTTCCATGCTGTACTCAGTTAATAACTTTCTTTTTCATTCAGATTATGTACTAGTAGTAGCATTCTCATATAAAATAAATTCTGAATGATGTTATTCTGATCCTGAATGCAGAAGCATCCACAAGGCTAAGGAGAAGTTCTGCAGATGGCTCTGATGTTGATACCTGACTGTCTTTGATCCTGAGCAACCTGGGAGTATCTGCCACTGCCCTGTGCTGAGCACCAGATGGGAGCAATAGAACTAGAGACTTCGCCCCTAGGAAACATCAAAATATGAAGTGTCTTATTATCAAATGGTCACACCATTCTTCTGCGAAGAAGAAATAGAGTTTCAGCTTTAGAGACTTACATGAATGCAGACGTTGGTTTTATATTGATAGCACAAAAGACATATGAAGTATGGAATGATTTCTGAGAACATTTTAAAACCACACCTATCCAAACAGCTATGGGCCTATAATCAGCTGACACCTAAGAAAAGCTCTGACCAGATAGAAGTACATTTTGTTGTATGTATTACTTTAAAGCATTTCAGGAAAATGTGTATTTTATTTGCAACCTGCTCTCTCGTTTCTCAATCCATCTTCCATAGGAACATGCCTATCTATTTTAGAGGAGGCTGGATAAAAACCTGCCTCTCAACAACAGAATCTTGATCTCACAAATTCAGTGGAATGAAACTCTTCAATCTTATCTAAATTTTGGAATCCAACTTGCAGTTTTTATTCATGTAACTCTCCCACTGAAGCCCCTGCAATCCGAATTTGCGTGGCTAACACCTGCATTTCATGTCAGAACAATCATTTTATATCACTCGGTTTACGTATACTTCAGACCAGCGTGAAATTTCATTGTCCCACCTTAACACATCCTTACAGCGTACCAAGACGGGCTAAGGAATTACATTAAAGGAATATATCATATATATGAACCAAAATGCCCTGACAAGAAAGTCTGCAACATCCTTACTAAGCTAGATATAGAATCATAGAAAAACAGAATGGCCTGGGTTGAAAATGACTTCAAAGATCCCCCAGTTTCAACCCACCTGCTCAATTTGCTCACCAAAGTGACTTGGATTTTTTTTTCCCCATATAGTAACAAAGAAGCCAATAACTACAAGCTCACTTTCATTTGCTATCAGATAAGCAGGAATCAACTAATTGCAACATCTCTATTGCAAGATAATTCAGTACTTCCCTCACAGAAACAGCCTTTCCCTGAGAAAAAGCCCATAAATTCCTAAGCCTGATACTGCATGTTCAATTCACTGTTAACAGGGATTTTTCTATTGACATTAAAGATGTTTAAGGTGGTATGTAATCGATGTCAACTACTGTTTTTCTTGACTCCCAGTAGCAGAAAGCCCATCGATGGGATAGGAGGGTATTGGGTGCAGTGAATACTTACTTGTCCAGCCACAATGTCATGCAACATGAAAACTATCAGCCAGCTCCTTGCCTGGCTGCTGAAAATTGTCACTGAATTCAATTAACCTGTGACAATTCCCCACAAGATGAAGCTCTGGCCAGCATGTACAAGAATATACACAAGTAATAGAAAAGTTTTACCTCATGGTGGCTTTGTTTACATTTAAAAGCTCTATTTGGGTAACAAATCTGTTAATTCCAGCTGCTGGACAAGCACAGAGGCTGGCTAAGCAGTACTGGGCAATGCTCATCCACACTCAATGGAGTGCCCTGTGCAGCAGCAAGAACTATTCCTGCAGGGTGACCTGTTGGTGCTGTCATACACTACCAAAATTCCACTATAACACAGAAAAGTGGGAAATGGTGACCAACATCTTCATGTTGGATGGAGAAGCCTCAACACCCGTGGTTTGGAGATGGGGCCTGCACAGGGGTGCAAAACAGAGCAGGGCAAAGCCTGCAGCACTTACTGTAGCTGTAGTTCTTGGCCAGGTAGGTCGACAGCGTAGGCTTCGTCTTTTTGCACCTGCATCGCTCTTCGGTGGGAGAGAAGGGGAGCGGTTACGGAGTGCGGGGCGGGAAGGGGAGGTGGGGAGGCCCCCCGGGCTCACCCTGGCCGCGGCTCCTGCACTCGGGCTGCGGAGGTCTGTCCGGCACCAGCACGCCCTGCGTGAAGTCCGTCCACTTGCCATCTGCAAACAGAAGGGCTGTCGGGGGGTCGGGGCCGGGGGGTGCCGTAGGGTCTGGGGCCGCCCCCCGCCGCCCCGCCGCCCCCGGCCGGGCGCTCACCCACCCTCGGGCAGGTCGGTGACGATGGCCTCGGGGGAGATGCAGACGCCGCGGTCGTAGACGGGGAGGTCGTCGCAGGCCAGGCTGTCGGGCCAGCTGTGATTGTAGCGGCGCATGATGGGCTCGCAGCCGTCGCGGGCGCGCTGGCAGACGGAGCGGCAGGGCTTGATGGGGTCGTAGAGGAACTCCAGCGTGCAGATGGGAGCGTACATGGCGCAGAGGAAGAAGGGGAGGACCGGGCTGCAGCCGGTGCCCACCAGCTCCTCGTACTGCTCGATGGCCAGCACGGCGTTCTCCTGCGTGCTGTGGTGGAGGTGGTTGGGCATACGGGTGATGTTCCAGGGCATGGGGCGGCACATGGGGATGCGCACCGCCTCGCACGGCGCGCCCTGCGCCCGCGGGCTCACCCGCAGCCACAGGGACACGGCCACCAAGGCGCGCAGCATCCTCCTCCTCCTCCTCCTCCTCCTCCTCCGCCTCTTCCTCAGCCGCCTCCTCCGCCGCCGCCCCTGGGTCCGGCCGCACTCGGTGTCGGGAGCGGCGCCGACAGCCATGGAAATCGCGGGACGGCATTTATATCGGCGGCACGCGTGACGTGGGACCGAGCTGCTGCCCGGGCAGCCCCGCCGCGCCGCTGGGGGTGTGCGTGTGTGTGTGCGTGTGAGCGGCGGGCCGGCACCGTGACATCACCGCCACCGCCGTAATCCCCGCCGACATCCGTGCGACGCCTTCCTGGACGTGGAAGGGGGGGGAGCGGACCCAAACAAACGCACACGCTCCCGACCCCTGCGGGCTGAGCCCTGCGCTCCCTTCGTGCCGTCCCACAGCGGAAAGTTTCGGTGCGGACGGGAGGAGGCGAAGGGCGCGCAGGGGATCGCTCGGTGCCCGTTCTCCTCAGCCCCAAACCCAACTCGCAGTCGCCAACTGCGAAGGGGAACCCCTCGGTGTGTCTTTCTCCATACGCCCCTCACGCAGCGCATGCAGGGGAACCCTGGCCCGGCCCTGCCATGCCCCGAGCCCGGCGGGACGTTCCGCTGCCCACGTTCCCCTACGGAGTCCGGCGGGCCGGAGCGCCCCGGGGAGGGCAGTGGGAGCTTTGTGACAGCGCCTGTGGGGAAACAGCCCGTTCTCTCCACGCAGCAACCCCCCCGTGCCCGTGTAACCCCCGCTGGCGGCACCGGGCGACATGTTGTGTGTGTGTGTGTGAGGGGATACACGGTGCCCACCGGCAGGAGCCCGAGGCGACATTTTGCGTCTGTGCGGTGCAGGGCACACACGGCGCACGCAGCGTGCTGCCGGCGCAAGCCATGCGGGTTGTGCTGGGGGCGGGCCGCCCCCGCCCCTCCTTCCCTCAGCCGCCCCCTCCGTTCTGTCGGCGGTTCGCAGTGCGGCTCGGAGCATGGCGCTGCCGGCGGGCGTGCTGCCGCTGCCGCTGCTGCTGCTGGGCGGGCTGCTGCTGCTGCGCGGCGGGGCGGGGGCCGAGCCGTGCCGGGCGCCGGGGCAGTGGGAAGGGCGCAGCGTGCGCTACGAGCACGGCACGGGCCGCAACACGCGGGCCGCCGTCTCTTACGACGGCCTCAACCAGCGCCTCCGCATCTTGGAGGAGAGGAAGGCGCTCATCCCCTGCAAGAAGTAGGTGGCGGGGGAAGGGGCCGGGGTCCCACCGAGGCGAGGGAGGCGGGGCTGCGGGGGGCGGCTTGTCACGGGGGCAGGGAGGGAAGGGGCTGGCAGGAGGCGGCCGCGCTCCGTGTGTGTGTGGGTGCGTGCAGCCCGCAGTGCTGCGTCCTACTCTTAGCCGTACTGAGCGCCCCCAGCCCCAAATGCACGGTGTGATGTGAAAAATAATCTCCCGTTAGAGCTAGGAGAAATGAGCTTGAGTCACCTTCTCCCTGCTGTTCCCCATTCCTCCAAACGCGAATGTGGCACACGGTTGATCATACAGTCGGTACCTGTGCTCAGTGCTCGCACACACTGCACAGGCTGCCAGGCCCCGCAGGACCTCCCTGTTGTTAGCCTTGGTTTCTTGGTTGGGTGGAAGATCAGTGCAGGAAGGAGCAGCCTGCAGGAGGGCCTGTGTCTCCTCAGCCTGGAGCCACGGAAACTGTAATCAGTCCCTGTGTGCAGGTCCCTCAGTCACCACGCCGACATGTACCAGTCCACGGGGCTGCCACACTGCCTCTCCCACCCAAGGTTATTCAGATAACTGCATCAGCTTGGGAATAAGCCAAGGTGCAAAGCAACCCAAAATTGCTGTATCATCCAACCTTGAAAAGATCACTGTTCGGTTTTGCTTCTGGCTTCTTCCTGCCTATAATCAATTCCTTACCAACATGACACATTCAGTGTTTTTCTGCTGATGTACAATGCACTCTGTCCATACTTCTGCACCCCTTCTTTCAGGAGTCTTGGGTTGATCTGCGCATTCAACAAGCATAAAGCTTCTTTGCAAAGCCTGATGCAAGTGTTCTCTAGCTTCTGAGCTGCACTGAGCTCATTTCTTTAGGCCTGTGTTTGTTTTATTTGAAGACTTCATTTGAAGATGGACTAATTATTTTACATTTTCCACTCAGGGCCAGATTTTGGCCTCTGCCAAGATCCGCTGTCATTACGTTTTTGACAAATATTTGCTCTGGACTCTGTTTTGTCTGGGCTGATAGTGCTAGCACAGGGTCAGTGCAGACAGGTGTGCTGGCCACTCATTTTTGCCTGCATTGGTTTATCATTGCAGACAATCCCTGACCTCAGGCATCCCCACCATTCTGAGACCCGCTGCACTTTCTGCCATCCAAAAGCAGAGGGTGGTTTTGTTAGGAGCGTGGCTCTCGTCTGCTCAGGGTGTGACCCTGCTTCCATCAGTCAGTGGAAAGGCTCCCATTGATTTTAGCGTGTGTTGGGTCGAATCTAGGGCTGAGAGCACAGCTTCAGTTCACATCGGACACTGTGAGTCATAAGTCAAAGCCTTCAGAAGCTAGAGATGGGAGGATTTATCTTGCCTTTGGATGAATAACTTCTCTCCCACTCTGCTTTGATGTTGGCAAGAAAAGGAGAATTACACTGAGGCAGTGACTACAAAAGCATCAAGAAAAATAGTGCTTTCTTTGTCCCCGGGGAAATTTCAGTATGACTGCTCACAGCTACATTTACTCCTACAAGATGCAATAATCAAGACTGGCCAAAGACCAAATATCTATGCAGTGTTTTCTGAATCTTAGAAATGCGGGCCACAATCACACACAGCTCTGTTGGAGTCACCGGGGTTGATCAGGCAAACAAAGATCTGCCTCTGTCAAGTTGTTTGCAGGCTCCTAACCACCAGAAAACCTAAAAACTTCAGTTTTCCATGTAGATGTATGTTTCAAATTCATGTCATTTGCTTTGCGGCATTTTCATACCTACTTCAATCCTGTGTTCTGGTTAAACTCTTGAAATGCAACCATAAGATGAAGAGCCTATCAGTGCTTCCTTAACTTCACTTCTTTGCCCTCCAGTTGTCTCTTGAGTACCCAGCATCCCATTGCTGAGCAGATAGAGGGTGTCCTCTCTCATCTGGTCTCAGGCGGCCTGAATGGCCATTGTATGGTTGTTTCAGCTTATTGGTGTTCCTGTGGGTAGTGCTATTGACTGCGTGTGTTGCTCCTTGGAGCTTAATTAACTACCAATTATGATCTGAGGCTGAGGTTTTTGGAGAACCTGTTCCAACAGGAATCATTACTAAACTTTCTTTTTAACTTTTTTTACAGATCCAGCCTAAACTACACCCTGCATCTCACTGTTCACCTTACACTTTCCCCAGTGTGCCTTGTCCTACTGTATCTTCCGCCTTTAGGATGAAATTTGAGGGCAAGGAGGGCATGGACAGTCTTTTTGCACTTTGTTGAGCAGCCAACTGATATTAGGAAATAAGAAAACAGAAGGAGATTTTTAATGAGTAGAAATTGCCACTTTGAAGAGGTAATGCCAACGGAGTTTTCCATTAATGTGACATGAGTGTCCTTGGAATGGTTCCCTGAAGCCCTTAGGTGGAGCTGTATCACGGTACCTGTTGAACATACAGTGATTTTTAACTCTTTATTGTCCCCTGTTTAGAGTTATTTCCCTCTGTGTGTGAATTGCACCTTGCTCCTGTCCAGCCCTTTGTAGACCATGATCATTGAACACTTCACAGAGCAGGTGGTGATCTCAGCACAGCTTTGCTATTGGGTGTCAGGCGTTTGCTTTGTTGTAAGCTGAGGTCTCACCGTGGGTTCAGATTTGAATGTGCCCTCACTGCATTAAGTCCTGCCACTACCAAGGTCTAAACCTCAAACCCCACTCACAGCCTTGTGGCTAGTCCCATTCTTCTAGAACATGACACATCATGCATCATCCTTCATCTTCTTGGAGAAACAGAGCAGGACATTTACATCTTGGCCCTACTGAAGCCACTCACGAGGATTGGTGCTCAGCTAGGATGAAGAGAAGGCATGAGGTGGGGACAGAGCCAAAAAACACACCGGTATTGTTTGAAGATTGAGCTGTTGCATGCTGTATTCAGAGTGTTTCACCCTTAGCTTCCATACTGCTTTTTGCAGAGTGATTTTCAGAGGAGGCACAGTTTGGCATATAAAAAATGTAGAGGGGATGAACATTTTTCCATGTTATCAGCAAATCACTTGAAGGAAGACAATTAATTCTTCTGCGGATATCTTTTAACCACAGACCACAGGTATAAGTATTTGTTTAAAAACAGAGCTGCGTGGTGGTATCTTTAGTTTCTAAGGTAGTTGCAAAAGGCAAGCACAGTTTAAATAGCACTGACTTGCTTGGCTGCAGAAGCTACAAGTACAAGACGGGTGTGACAGGGCTGTATGTGGAGAAATACATCCTTTGTTCCTGCAGGCTGTTAGCATGCATGTGCCAATCCTGTCCTTGACTGGAGAGAAGCACCATCTGATCAGGTGCAAATGTAAGAGCATCTTTCTGGAGAAAAGGTGGTAACTTTTCAAAGTAAACAGCATGTAGGAACGTGTGTCTGACTTATCTCAAACTAACCCTTAGTTGCTTTAGGATATGTGATTGTAAAGGAAAAAACAGTGGTGTCTGACCTATTAAAATCATATAATCCATCCGTTCTGTGGTCATTATGGTGACTCAACAGGCTAAGTATTGACCTACGCTGAGCGACTGCAGATTTGTTTCCCAGACTTGGTTTTGGGAGTGGTTTCTGCAGCTTAAAGTTTAGGGGAATGAAATATGGTCATGGGTAAAACTTTCAAAATTGGCCAAGGGACTTGGGAACCCAAACCCCATTTTTTAAGATTACATATATGGAGTGTGCAGACTTATGAGACCCTTAATTTGCAGTGGAACAAAGAACTGAGATTTCAGCAGTTTCTCTATATCTAATGTGCATTCTTGGGATCTGAAATACTTCATAAGCTGCTGTGTATGTAAGCTGCTTTTGAGGATAAGTGCTAAGGGAAGATACTCAAACCTAAGTTTCCTGTTGTCCCATGGATTCCAAATTCTTCCAGGTGCCCACTGCTGGTGATGGGTACAAATAGCAGCGTGGCTACTTCTGTTGATGAGAGGCAAAAACCATTTTCCAAGTTCCCAGTGTTCTCAGCCCTGTTATTCACTGTTGCAGTTGTTCTGAGTGGGAAGAGATGAAAGCACCATTTGGAGGTGAAGGTTGAACGTCTTCAGATGTTGAGCTGCAATGCTGAGAAACGAGCAGACTGTATCAGAGGAAGTGATGGGTTGTTGCCTTAGCAGTGGTTTTGCTGTCTTCTGTTTTATGCTTTTGATTAGTTCCTTGGACTGTAACATCTTTGCCAGAGTTGTGTAAGAAGAAAAAACAAGGGAAAGAGTTTGAATAAAGCAATTCCACTGCTTGTGCTGGTGCATTTGGTGTAGCGTAGTGCAGCGACTCGGCACGGACTCAGATGTGAACGATCCAAATCGTTTATTACAAGTTCCCACATCCCTTATATACCTTCACAAGTTGTTATTTTCTAACTTTCCCATCCGCCCTTACAACTTTCCCAAACATCTTACATGTCAACAAAGCATTCTACAAAACACTTTTCAACTGTCCATGCAGGCACATAACCAATCAGAGCTGTGAGACTCTTCTTCTCCTTGCAGAGGTGTCCTTGGTTCCCATGCTGTTTATCTTGCTCCACAGCTGCTGCTCTGAACAGCTTTTCTTGTATTCCCACAGCGTAGTATTCTCAGAACCCTTATTTCTCCTCTGTACTACCAAAACACTCCACCAACACCAGCTGCAAAAAACAAACTGAAACCCAGGATCCAGAACCCTTTAAAACTGGAAAGAAAATGCATCTAGGCAATGTCCTGTGATCCCAAACTGATAATTGGCCAGGATTCTGGTCAGTGTGTTTAGAAACCGTGCACTGCCGAACATTCAGTGGGGTTGTTGCCACCTAGCAGTAACAAATACGGTTGACTGGATGTTCTTAAAAAAAACAGTTTCTCATCATGAGGTTTTATTTCTCTAAAAACCACTGTTAAATGATAGCCCCTGGCACAATACTGCTGTTGATACTAGCACATGTTGCCTACATCCTTATTATTCATCTGAACTCTTTAAAGTTAGAGGAGGGGGTGCATCCTTCCTTGTATCGTATCACTCTTGTCTGTTTGAACTCCACAAAATAAAGCGTGTTTGGAGTGTCCAGGACATTAAAACTTTTGGCTTCTTTTGTTGTATTGGACATGTGGTTGAGGATATTATATACACGTATTTCTGAAACTTGAAGCAGGAGAGCAGAGTTTTCACAAGATAAATCCCTGTTGTATTTAGATTCAGGGACTTGATTTTTTTTTTTTTGTAGAGTTGAGTGCAAATGAAGAGAGAGAGAAATTCAGGTTCATCATTTGCTCACAGACAGCACACAGTCAACTGATGGCATGACCACACAGCTAAACCAACACAGTGAAAGAAATCTTTGTATTCATTGTATTACTTTGAGCTCCATTCAGTTTGAGGCCTGATGTAATCAGATGGCATGACTTGCAACATCACACCTGTTCTCCCAAGAAAAAGCATCTTCTTTGAAGGATAAATCATAACCTTCGAATTTATGGAAGTTCTTGCACTGTTGTGAGCTGATAAAAAACTGCAAATTGCCTTTGGAGAAATCAGAGGGATAAAAGCATCCAAAGGACATTAGTTGCAACACCAGTTACTACATTAGTTCTTTGATTGTAATCTGCTCAAATTAAGGATCTCAGTCTCCTTTATGTAGAAGGACCAAAAAGTTAAAAACTGTGTGAGGGAATTGGCTGCAGTATGGTGTGGACAGTGCATGGTCCCGGGTGCAGGTTGTAGGAGCTACTACTGCTTCTGTGAATTTAGAGCTGTAGGACCCTACAACACACTGAATATTTTGGTTTGATAGTTTATCTTCCATGTAGAGTGGAAATGTATATCCTTAAAAAAGAGAAGGGTTTTGACTATAACAGCTGCAATCTAAGAGACACTGAAAAGCTGAAGAGTTTGGGTTAGTGGGCAAAAGATCTCCTGACTTCTTGCTTACTTTTGTTATGCAGAGCTGCAAGCTTAGTGAAGTCAATGAGAGCTTCACCTTTAGCACAAGGATCACATCCCAGAGCTTTACATTAGATGTGCATTTGTAATGTATGGGGGATGGGAGATAAATAGAAATCTCTCTGTTTCCGATTCAAACTCAGCCTCAATTCCTGAGGTTGATCCCCACTGCCAACAATGAAACCATCATTCAATCTTGAGTCCAGTTGATGACAGCAATGGTGTAACTGGTGCACAGCTTTCAGTTTTGTGTCATCTGAGTGGATTTGGAAGATATGGTGATAAAATCTGTGCCTCTGAATCTGGTCCACACTTTGCCTCTGCCAGAGCTTCCAAGGATAAGTTTTGGTAGGTGATTGCCAGTTAGAGGAGAGGAAGTGCTCAGGAGAGGAGGCAGGATGTTTTAATACAATACAAAATGCTTTCTTTTTTTACTTTTCTTGTTTTTAAATCTTCCCCACATTTCACTTTGCAATCCATTTGTGTGCCAACAAACTTGATATTCGCGCTGTAGTTGTGATTGTTTAGCATTGCTATTGATTTGTTCATGTGATGAGAACCTTTGAGAATCTTTGGCTCCAGCTGGAGAACTGGTATGTTTCACATATCAACAGTCAATATCACAAATCAACAGTCCATTTTCTAAGTGCATAAGGCAGGTTTTTCATCTGGAGGGTGTTTTTACAGACAAGTCAGAGGAACGGTAGCAGTTTATGCTGTTATTCGTAATGAGCATGATAGAAAACAGGGTAGAAACTCTGGGATCTAACTGTAATTAATACTTGGGGCCTGTTAGGTTTTTTACTTTTATATTAAGGACAGAGTTCTCTTCTCAAGCCAAGTTCTTCTGCATCAAATGAATGTAAGGATCAGAGGAGAGAATCTCCTCTCTAGCTTCTCACCCTCATGCTGGTCAATTCCACAGCCTTCTTCAGATGACCTTCAGCTTGATTTGCAAGGAATCCCATGCCTGCAGCTTGCCATGTTCTCTCTTAAGGTATTTTTACCTGTTGCTCTTCTTTACTGGAAGGGGAAATTATTTTCTTCGGGGTGTATTTAAGGGGTGGTATAGTACCTGACGTGCTGGGGAGGTGTGAAGTCTTTGTGGAACAGAGCCACATTGTGCAACATTCTGGCTCCCGTAGAATAAGGAGCATTGTGCCTGCACAACATTGCATAACCTGAGTGTAACACTGGGCAGTGAAACTTCTCCTCACCACTGCCAAGCTGACCTGTTTATTTCAGTTGTTTTTGTTTACTGCTGCATTTTTAAGGTCCTGAGGGAGATGCATGTATGTTGAGAGGAGAGTTTAGGTTCCATAGGAAACTTTGTCCTCCTATGGCTGTTTTCCCAGTAGTGTGGTTGCTTTCTGATACCTGAGAGCCACAGGTCAAGCACAGGGTTTTCTGCCAGGGGTTCTTTCCCATGCATGAAAGAACAGAAGGCTCAACATGTGAGACAATCCTTGTGTACATCACTGTATTGCCTGCCAGATCTGGTACCAGTTATACTTTCATATGCAGGAGCAAATTAGGGGTTTCCAACAGCAGCACAACTGTCCTTGTCCAAAAAAACGATTTGTGACAAGTGGTACCAAGAAAGAATCCCTTGTTTCCATCTGAACTTGTTTTCATTTTTTGTAAACGTAGATCCTTGACAAGCATTTATTTGAGAATCAATTTAATCATTTTTGAAGGTTATGTGCACATATCTGGCTTTCTGGCCACAAAAACTGAGCAAGGTAATAGTTGCAATTCTTGTTTTTGCTCTTGAGAATTTTTTTGTCTGTGTTCATATGGTCAGTAAGACTTGCTCCTGTAGCTTAGCAATGGGCATATTTCTGCTGTTTTAGGTTTTGTTTTCTGATTCTCATGACTTTCTGAATTTCTGGCATCAGAACATGAATTTGGCAGACACTTTCTTTTTGTACAGTACTCACACTGTAGTCATTACAATTTTTCAATCATTGGCTATTAAGATTTCACATGCTTCGGGATCTACATAGCTGTTCATTCCACGAAAGCCTATTTTATCCCTTTCATTTCTTATGAAATTAAATTTACCCTGACATTCTAGCATGGTCTAGAGTGTATTTTGTGGGACAAATCCAGCCCAGAGGTACTCCCAACTCAATAACTCCATGCTGCTTTCATGGTTTTCTGGCACTACTGTACTGGAAAAGTAATGTAGAAGTCACCATTAAGGTGCAAGGATGCCACACTACATGTGTTTAACATGCTTTACTTGCATATAAAGCAATTCAGAATTTAATAATCTTTCAGTAATAATTTCTTATTTGTGAGAAAAAAAACTGGGAGACTAGCAATTAAGAAGATCTGGGTTATTAGATACTATTAGTATACTCAGATACCAAACCAGTCTAAATCTGGAGCTCTCTAGATATGTCTTTAAATAAAAATGAGTTTCAGAACTTAATAGAAATACGTGTGGAACTGCGTAAATGTTTGGTCCAACCCTTGTGTCCCCAAATAGCCTAAAGGCTACAGGATACATAAGAAAGCCAAGCTTTTGGAACTATGGAAGAGTGGTAGTCACCTTGATTGCTGCCATCTTTTGGATCTTCAGAAGCTCTAACACAGTGCAGCAGTTTTCATCTAGCTTTGTTGCAATTGAAATTGACTTTTAATGTAAAATATTCATTAAGTTCATTAAATTTCATCGTCCTTCTGAGCTGGAAGGTAATGCTGCAAAGCTTACTGGATATTTTATTTTCTACATGTATTATGTATCCAGAGGCTTACTGAGGTAAAAAAGAAAGCTCCCTCAAACCAATACTGCAGAATTGGTACTGGTACTATTTAGCAGTGGGATAAAGGAGAAGAATCTCTTCTTTCGTCCTGCTCTGTTCTTATTCCAGGACTGGGACCAGTTACAAAGCAGAAGTGTTGTGAGATCACAATGAAAAAACCCTTACAGTAGGGTTTCAGTCTCTGATGTTGTCCATATCTGTTAGATCTAATACTGTCATGCTTAGCAAGCAGTTTGTGCTCCTCCCGTCATTTCTTTTTGGGAGTTCAGGGAAATGTTACTACTTATCTGAAAATCAGGTGATTCAGCAGGTAAAAGTATTCCTAAACATGAATTTGCTATGAAACTTTAAAGTTTCATCCAGTTCCAATTCCCTGTCTCCCCCTACACCAGGCTGCTCAGTGCCCCATACAACCTAGTCTTGAATACCTCCAGGGCTGTAGCATCCACAGCTTCTCTGGGCAGCCTGTTCTCTTTAAGTGGTCTGTCTGCATGGATACCTTGTTGTTTCAGAAGTGAATGCTTCTGAGAGGGGATGCCTGGGTTTTCCCCTAGTTTTCAGAGCAGTTTTGTTCCTGGCAGTGCTAAAGACTCTAAAGAGTTGTGTGGTTCACAGAGTTGATGCAGTGAGTGCAGCAAAATAAGGTCTCATTTTTTATTCTTTCAGTATCTCCTATAACTGTTTGCAACTGTGGTTTTATCATATTCAGATACTTTTTTTTTTTTTTTTTGCCAGGAAACTTATGATTCTACCATACTGTTAGGCAGCCAGCACTGGAAAGTTTATCCATGCTATGCAGTTATGGTAATTCTCAGAGGATGTTTATTATTTGGAAAATGGAGTTCCATACAGGATGAGGAATTCTTACTACAATTAGTTCCCAAATTAATGTATCACTGCATTATTAGATCCAGATTTCTTGGCCTGCATCTTCTGTACAGGAATCTCATATCTTTATTCTTGTCTGTGGTGGCATCTGGGGACTAGGAAGACTCTACTTATCATGTCAAATACCTGTACACATAAACACAGAAGAATCTGCAAAGTGAGGCCAGTTTGTTACCTTGCCTTTCTCAGGAAAGAGTGAAGACTGGGTAAGGTGCTTGATAAAGTGTGGAGGTATGATAGCTACTCTACTTGTTATGGAGGAAAAAATCATAGGGGACAGTGAAAGGAGACAAGGGCAGGAGAGAGGAGGCATGCCTTGAGTTTATTTATTCCCCTTTTTTCTTGAAGAGTGATGCAACATCAAAGTACCTCAGTGTAGCAGAAGAGGGAAGACTTGCTATCTTATTAACTTACTCTCTTGGGCTGCCTGTCTCCAAAACCAAGCATAAGCATCTGGATTATGATTCTCTGTAGATTTCTTTGAATTTTCTCACTATCTTGGTTTGTCACAGAACTTTTAAGTGTAGAGATTTTCACAAAGATACCTCTTACACAAGGTATTTTAAGTTTGTAAATCCTTACTGTAAAGTACTCTCATTTCTGGGGTAGAAAACATTTTCACAGAGATGGAGGCAGTATTGGATGTAATTCATCATGTTCAGGGTACCCACTGTTTACCATAGTCAAGCAAGGTCCAAGTGGCATACGGTGGAAGGAAGGCACAAACTGCTAGTTGAGGCACCACCAAGTGTTGGTGCCAGAGCTGAGAGGATCTCATCATGTATTGGTGTTTGGAATCCCAGCATGTGTCTGAAACACAACTTAGTTCACTGAATGTTCTTCTGAAAGAGTGGAAAAAAACACTTAAAAAGCACGTATGTCTCTGCGGGGTAGATACTGTAACTGAGATGCTTATGTACTGTAGCAATAGTAACTACAAACATTGTTCGGTATGTTCAGTGTCCTCTGGGTTATTTCTTTTACCATGGAAATATTCCTCAGATTTCCAGTATTCTCTTCTCATTGGCCTAATGAATGATCTGCTGATGGCAATTTGCAGCCCCATTTATAAGCAGTCTGCTCTTGATGATTTATCCTGCAAAAGATTTGAGTGCAGTTTTGGGCTGTGAAAATCCATAGATAGCTTTTGCGTTTTAGAAAATGTCAGGAGAACAGCATGTGTAGGATGTTTGCTGAGAAGTGCATGTAATATCTGAACAAGCATCAAATACATAGCCAAAATTTTGCTTAAGTTGTTATTAGCCTGAGCTGTTCATGTATAGATTAAGCTTTATTGCAGCTGATCTTAGCAGACTGGATGCCACCATGTTCATTCTGCCTTGTGATACACCTGCAATTTGGAAGGCTGAGGGCAGACAATACCAGCACTGGGCTTTGTTGGCATAGAAAGCCACCTGTATCGTTATCCTCTGCTTCTCTGGTTGCTGCTGAAGAAGGTCTGTCCCTCCCCAAGTCCATCAACGATATTAACACCATATAGAGAACACAGTTATCTGTATTTTTAAAACAGGAATTATTTTATAACAGTATTTATTAAAGCTGTAGAGGTAAAGGAAATTTGTTTTTATGTAGCTCAAAGAAAACTGTGGCTCCCTGCCAGTATAATATCATACGTATGATGCTTGGCTATGTGTTGGGAAGACACCTCAAAACGAGGCAGACATACCTGTTTGCTAAAGACTTTAGTGTGTATTCGTGTCAGATGCTAAATGGTAAACCTATTTCTGTCATGTTTTACTCAGCATGAGTAGTCTAAACATGTTCAATATGTCTAGTGACCTTTCCCTGAGTCATGGAAAACTTTCAGCTGTGCCAGCTCTGTATATTTATACTGATATTATTTACAGGTCTTGTCCTTTATGCTGTTGGTTCTTAGTACTCCCCTTGAATGAAAAATAAATATGGTAGGTTTTTAATACAATTAAAATGGCTATAGGCTTTCTTAAGAATGTATACTTAGCTGCTCTTACTTTAGCTGATTGCTTTGTCTTCGGGAACTGTTGTTTCTGTGATGAACTGACAGATAAACTGCAGATTCTCTATCAGTATGCTGGTAAGTGCCCTCAAGCAAGTACTCAACAGTTTGAAGAGAAGGGTTTTCAAATGTATGTTCACCTATTAAAAATTTATATATTTGCAATCCAGGTGATTTTAGAACATCTTGAGCCCTGTCTGTGTAGAGAGCAATGGTAGGTTGTCATTTTCAGTGCTACAACAGTTTCATTGCTGTAGCATTTACAGCATTACATTTAAAGGTAGCTCATTATGTTGTTTTGTTGGGGTATTTTTTTGTTGGTTTTTTTTTACATAAACCCATTTCCCTTCTGTTGTCCCTAAATACCATTTGCATAGGATACTGGTTTAAGGATGCTTAAGATTGATAGTATAAAACAAATCAGGCCCTTACATGTGTCTACCTCTGAATGCTTTTGTGGCCGCTGGTTCCCTATTTTTTTATTGCAGTGCATCATGGATATTGCTTACGAGTAAATTAAGGTCCTTTCCAAATCAAACCATTCTGGGATTCTATGACTATCTGAGCTGTCACTATCCTTCCAATCCCCAGGCTCCCCATTAAATAAGAATGGAAGCTCTACCCTCTGCAGAGACCCAGCAGAGAGGACTGGCAATCAGTACCACTGCTTTTGGGAAGACTCAGCAAATTTTCACTTAAGTTTGTTCAGTATTTCTGGATAGGTAGCAGTGTGGAGGATCCAAGTCAGTCATACAACTGACAATATCAGAACTCAGTGATGAAATTTGCCTGTTACCAGAAGAAGGAGTAGCCATCAGTATTCTAAGATCACCTGCACATAAGGCTGAGAAGGTCTCTGAGTTGCCATAAAACCTGTTCCTTGTTAATGGAGAAGGAAAGCCTTATTTGGGATGTCTCTGACTCCTGCTTTTCTTAACACTCCTCATAAAATTTGCAACAGAGAGAGAAACCTGTTCTTTGCAACACCTGCACATACAGAATATCTCAACTCTTAACTTCTTATTATGCACTGAGCAAGCTTACTATGGCATATTGTGGTCTTGATTTTGTAGACTAAACATGCCTAGTTTCTCCGCAGGTCATCTTCTTTAAACATCACATTGTTCCTGCTGTTCCCTGGACCAAATCCATTCTGTTTGTCTGTTCCCTTACATGGCATCCAAAACAAGGAGCATTACCACTCTGACCTCATCAGGGCTAATAAATGTCCTCCTGTGTCTTGCATCTGATGCTGCTGCTAATAGGCCTAAGAATGCGATTTACTTTTTGGCAACAGGTCTATATCCTGATTTATCTTTAGTCCGTCATCTACAGGACTCACAGATGCTTTTGTTCAAAGCTACTGACCAAGCAGTTATTCCACTTTTTATCTTTGTGGATCTGTGTAGTCCTTGTCCTTTTTAACAGTTTGCACATGGTGATGCTGATTATAAATTTTTAATGTACATTCCATTAGATCAAGATGATCTGGATAATCTGATCTTTTTTAATGTACTTGAGGCTCTTTCTAACTGTGTCATTGGTGAAGTGCAGTTTTCATAAAAAAAAACAAAACAACAAAAACAGTAATAACCAAAACCAGGCATGGGATGGATCTGTTTTGGAGGAGGGAGGTATTTCCATTTTAAATGGCTTCTCAGTAATGATGCTGAAAGCTTTTAGCTGTTTTCTTATCCCATAATGAAGTGATTTGTGAATTAGAACTTTCTTCATTATATTTATGTGCTTAGGGAGATGTGGACAGAAGAATGGGTAAATCTAAGACGCTACTCAACAAGTACATGGGGGTTTCAATCCTCTGCTTTTAACCTCCTAATCACGATATGTTCCCTATAGTCAGGGCTGTACTCTGCTCAGTCTTCCTGCTTACGTGTGTCATTCCTCAGCCTTAAATCTGTTCCTGTTAAGCCACGTTGTCCTTCTCTGTCTGAAGTGAAGGTACTTCTAATTGACACAGAACTGTAAACTAACCTTTCTAAATCATCACCATTTGTTGTACCACGGGTCATCAGATATGTGTTCGAAGTGTTATTTGCTTTATAGCTATTAATATTTGTCTGTAATTCTGTGTTTTCTCTCATTCAGACATTCTTTTCCATAATTCTTTTATTTTCCACACTTTCAGTTAACTTCACATGGACTTTTCATGCACGTAACTCTTTGTGTTTGGATCCAGTCACTAATTTATGTGCTCAGCAAACAGTATTAGCTTTCACTTATAGCTGTTGAAGGAAAAAGGCCCTCAGAAAGAATTATGGATGAAACACAATGAAGTTATTTTTACGTTGGAGGTGGGGAGGGAGAATGAAGTGCAGTGCCAGAACTTCAGGTTGCACTTATTTTCAGTGAAGTGAATCTCCATCTTCCACAAATTTTATTTAAAAATAAACTATACTCAGATCTTTGGATAAAAATGTTAGAAAGCTAAACTGTACTTAACTTTCAAACTGTGTTGTCTGATTATCCTAGCCGGCCTGACTTCCAAAATCCCTTGAAAGTAGATATAGTGCTTTTATTTTTTACTTTTTTTTTTTTTTACATTGGACAGATATCTGAAAGGCCTGAATCATCCCTTTTAAGGAAATCATTGCAGATGGAAGATGGAAATCATGACATCTTGGGGAAGTAATCTGGTACAAGTGAACATCCTCACAAGTTTTTCCAGAGAATGTTCCACCATGAAGTAAGAGTTTGCTCTATTAGAAGAGAGACCTACACACTATCTGTTGTAAAGGGCAATCTGTTCTTCAAACGTCTTTATTATTTTTATACAGGAGTTCATACTGAAGAGCAACTAACTGGCCAAGTATGTGGGTGATGGAATTTACAATCTATGTGAAGAGAAACAGCTCTCTTGGGTTTCATGTGTTCCCTTCTCGTAGTATCTGAAGATCCTTTTCTGCTTGTATGTGGAAGTTAAGATCCATGTACATATGAATGTGCCATGACCATTCTTAGCTGCAGATATGTTTATTTTTCATTATTCTTTTATTCAAAACTAAATGTCTTCAAGGGGGAGATTGTTTATTATTTGTGATTATGGACCTTATTCTGTTACATCTTTCTTCTGTGTGAAGTAAATACTATCCTATAGGTGCAGAGCTAAAATCCAAATTAATATGCTTTCTCTGAGCCTGGTTCAGAGGCAAGTGTGATAACTCCAGATAAATCTCACAGTTACAAGAAGTATTAAAAACAGGAACACAGGTATGTCTTTCCTGTGTCCTTTTTCTTTTGGGAATTACTCTAAATTATTGTAAACATCGTTTTTCTGGCTATCTCCAGATGTTAAATTTCTGCTTACTTTTTTATTTTGTGTTTTTCCAAGCTCAGGGAGTGCCTTAATATAATTGCATGCTCAAAAGAACATTTTGGTCTCAGTTTTTAGCATCTGTTCCTTCAATTGAATTATTTACTTCCCTTCTGTATGTAATGCAAAGAGAATGAAAAGCATAATGAATAAACAAATAGTAATGTGCCTTTGTCATTTCCCTCCTTGCCATTCTGTGCTTTCTGAGGTCTTTAATATATATTGAGATGAGAGTCCTGGCCTTGATCACTCTTTTTGGATCTTCTCTAAGCTCTGCTGTGACTTCCAAGTAAACTTTATTATCATTAACCTGTTCAGCGCAGCAAGACCTCACTAGCCTCTTTACAAACCCAGAACAAGAAAATAATCTCTGACCTCAAGCATATTTGATATTATATGGCTCTACTAGGATATACAGTGTTCCCTAGGAGATGATTCTACTGATTCATTGGAAAGCATTATGGTATTCTGACTGCATCTTTCAATCCTAAAGTTTTGAGCTATGCTGTTGTCTACTGAGGGGCTCCAGTTCACGAATATACCATTACTTATGGAGATTTGGAAGTGCTTTCTATTGAGGGCAGCGCATATTTTAGCCCCTTGAAAAACACAGCTCCCTTAAAAACAATGCTTCATTGTTTTCCTGGATTTTGACTTAAGTTGGAATGCGTTGTACTCGAGGGTGCCACTTGACGGATCAGGTTGTTTATTACGGAATGTCAAATAGCCAAAAAGAGGCAGCAGGGGAAAGAGCATTTTTGCTGAATAACTTAATTTCCCTTACTATTTGCCAACTAACTAATCTAATTTATGGAAAGAAAACAAAACAAAACAAATCAATTAAAAGAATAAGGAATTGCATTATTTTTACTGAATTTTGTAATTAAAGTCAACGAAATATGTAATCCTTTAGTTAATGAAGCTCTGACTTTCCAGCTTTTGTTTCCTATTTTTACAACTTTCTCACTAAATGAACTTCAACATTAATAGGATTTAACCTGCCTGATTCTCTCTGCTTCAGAAACTGGTAATGCTGGCAGAGTTCCTCACATACCATGCTAGTTAGATACCTGATACAGAGGGCTTGGTCATCTTGACAATAAAAAAAAAAATGGTCTTTACAATCTGTGAATGATTTAAGTCAGTCTAAAAAATACTGCATCTTCACAGTATCAGATTACGTTTGCTGTCACATGTATTTGCACAATACTATATTTGTACAATATACCATAGTCCAGCATCGCTGCCAAACATGTGAGATCAAATATGGTAAATTACTGTTGTTCTTGAGGTCTGATACACCAAAAGAAAAACACAAGACTGAAATTACCGAAACTTCGTGGGAAAGAGGAAAGGAGTTCCCAGAAATACACTGAGAAACGAATGCTTCTCAGTTTTGAAATGAGATATCTGGAGCTTTCCAAAAGCAGATTAAAGTTCTTGACCTGAAGAGTGTTTATCAACTGTCTGAATGTCTGCATAGTAGCTTTGCTCCCTCGGAAATGTTCTTAATCTGAGAAGGTGAGATGAGATTTTGTAGTTATCTTTCTAGCAGAGGTCTCCATTCACTTAGTACATCTTTCCTCAATAACAAGTCTGGCACTGATATGATAATTTTACGGGCTATGTTATCAAAAGGGTATCAGATAACTCTAAAATTCCAGAGGTACCTGTGTGTGCGCAGAAGAACAAAGGATTTGTTTGGAGTGGTTTTCGTAGGATTTCTTCTAGTTAGAAATGTTTCTGACTTCTTTCACAGTGTTGAATAATGCCCTTTTACAAACAGAGCTGGCAAAGAATGAAATAATACTACAATGGCAGACAGATGTTCCAAGCTTTTGGTTAATCTCAAACAGTAAGGCAAAGTTAGCTTTGGAATAATTGCAGAAGAATCTACTTGATATCTTAAATATCAAATGGTGCTCCCTGCTGAGCAATACAATAGTTCTGATACAAATAATACATAACATTTTGCTTTCATTTCTTTCAATTGCTTTATAATAATTACTGAGTACTCTGACCGATGTGAGTGGAAGTTTTAGGGATACAATAGCTGCAGCTGGGAGAAGTGAGTCAGCAGGTTAAAATCCTGGACACATAAGACCCCATATGTCTTTGCAGGAAAGGAAAGTCTGTTTTATGAGAACCATTGTTCTATTGTTTTGGGGGACAGGAGCTGAGTTTTTGTTCTTTGTTAATACAGAGCCTAACACTAGAGGTTCCTGGTCTCTGATTAGTGACTGTCTGGTGTTACTGCAACCAAAATCAAATAACAAGAACGGAATCTCAGGGCTTCCATACTGTAAGCTGCTTGTCCAAAGGCACATAGCAGAATGATACAGAGCCAAATTTCAAGCACAAGGAATTTCTTTCACCCCATCTCAGCTGCAAACCTCTATTTTGTTTCTCTTTAGCAAATAACCCTGTCTGAAGTGTTTCAGTGCATCCCATAGGCCTTGGCATTGCTGCTGCCAGTGCTTCTGTTCCCTTAGATCATATAAAGGCCAATAGGCTGCTGCTTCTTTCTAGGGAGCTAGAAAGCTGGGAGCTGCATACGGAGGTGTAGAAGTGAATCATGGGAGTGGTGAACGCTACCTGATGTGCTTCAGCACTGACACCAGGGTGCCATGGCACCTTTGTGGCAGGACACAAAGCAAAGCAGGTAGCGTGGTTTTGAGCCTCATGACTTTTTTCTCAGTAACACTGTAAGGTGAATTTATTGTTTTGGATTGCGTTCATAATGTGCAGTTCAGTGATCCACTCAGAATACAGGTATTTAGATAAACTCGTTGGTCTCTTCCCAAGGAGAGCAGGATACTGAGCACAGTGTGTATCCCACCTACTTTTAGCAGTCAGTGGGATTGTTTGCATAAGATGTGGTCCGGTGTTAAGAAATCATGTAGTGTATGGGAGCAAGAAACATGTATGTCTTTATGTCATGGAATGTATCCATTTTCAGGCCCAGACAAAGGGAACATTAAGAACAGCGAGAGAGTCCCATTAGGCACATAGTGTACAAAGGGTGTGAGGCGTAGGATAGAGTAGTACAGAATAGGACAGGAAAGAAAGGAAATAATCTCAGTTGGACAAATACAGTAACTTATCCAAGTAACTTCTGCAAATCTGCCTGACTGTGCCATATGAGGGGGTTACGGCTTTCTTGAAATTAAAGTTTAAGGAATGAAATTGTTATAAAAATAAAATAAGGAGTGGGCACAGCCTACAAATATGTTACTTCTTCAGGAAAATAAAACAAAACACACAACTAATTAAAAATAATTTCCTCCTCTGTGTTTTTTTGCCAAGCCTTATTTTCAGGATTCTGTGCTTCCCTTGAAGCAGCCAGTGAAACAAACCTCAAGCACCTAAAGCAAATAGAGGCAGTACATTTAGGACTTGGCTGTCACAGAAAAAAAAAAGAGGAAATTATTTTTAAATATTTTGTTTTAAAATATGCTAGATTGTAATTTTTATATCCACACATTTTACTATTAATTTTGGCTGGCGAATGGTTCCCTTTATAAAACAACAGCTTAACCCTTCACCTTTCTTGTGCGGTTAAGCTTAGATCCCGGGCAAACTTGTGTTTCTGTGCTCGCCGCTTTCAGGACACACATATGAGCAGTTCTGTTCAAAATTTAGATGTGAGGTACATCAAAGTTGATTAGTGACAGTATTGATAAGTTCACCTGCTTATCCTTATTCACATGAGTAAAGCCACACTCTTTGGTTCTCATCTTGTCTGTGTGCTGCTGGTCATGCCAGTAGTGCATCAAGTCATGTCTTTGGTATTTGTGCCACAGTTGTTCCCCTCTGCCTCTCCAGGAAGCAAAAATGTGGGTGGTGGAGTCTGTTGCTCTGCAGAATGTATGCTACAGACATGTTTAGTGATGAGCTCCATTTGTTTGCATTTTTCAGATTCTTGTTTTCATTGTGACTGTTTTGTAATGCACACATTGCCATCCGCATATAGAAGGCAGAGTCAAGGAAGCTGACTTCTCTGGATCGTGACCTTCTGCAGTTATTTAGATCACCTTACTGAAGTCACAGTGACTATTTACGTGCTAGAAATTAAATGCATGCGTTTGCTTGACTGAGGTTTGAACTACTGTTTCATTTGAGTAAAGATCGTGGCATGTGTCCCTTGTGCAAGGATGTCAACTCTTGGGTTTTAATTTATAGAACAGAAGATACTTCTTCCATGAAATATTTATGAAAGAAACAACGGTGAAACAGAAATCATGAAAAAAAGTATTGTTAATAATGCAAAATAAAATTGCTGTGGGAAATAAGTATTAATCAAGGTTTTAAAGGAAAAAAGAAATGAAAGCGTATACACTTTATTCCCAATAGTTTATATGACTTAATTAGTGTATAGTTTTTGTTATTTCACAAAATAACTGTATTATCACTCAGATATCTCAGGTATTGTTAGTCTCATCTGCCTTATTCTGCTTTCCTAAAGTGGCTGGGCAGTCAGCTGAACAGTGGTTGAGACATTAGAGGCTGGTTACAAACAACAGTAAGTGTATGTTGGTTTTCTTGTGACTGTATTCTCTGGTCTGGGTATGAGGCAAAAGTTACTGATGTGGTTATTTGAAAACAGGCTTGGATTTATATGAGGAACTAAGTGATTCATCAATAGATCATCACAGTTCTGCAGCTTTGACTAAGATAATGGCAGATGAGCTTGGGCTAATACAAGCTTTCGGTCGTAGTTATCACAGAAACAGGAATATTTTATTAAGATTTAAACAGGAGAATGGTTTACCACAGGGAAGCTAATATGCAGTCATCCTCTGTGTGAATCTTGTTAACGTGCCTGGTGACTTACTTCCTCACAGAAAGCTGAATAAGCTACTTTTCATGTGCAGCATTGGGTGTGAGTGATATACCCTAGCTTACCTCATGCCAACTTTGTTCACTTATTTTCTTCATTGCTGCTCAGTTTGGCTAACGCTATTTAGTTTGCCTGTGTTTCCACACACAGCTGCTTAAGTGATCTAAAAGAATCACAAGAAATGATGCTTCAGAATGTTGCTAAGATGCTTTTTCAGCATTGCTGAAGATGATCAGAGGGCTGGAGCACCACCCCTGGGATGTTTTATAAGGGCATGTAGTGACATGACAAGGGGAGATGATGGTTTTAAATTGGAAGACGGTAGATTTAGACTGGGTATTTGGAAGAAATGCAGGGAGATGTCTCTGCTTACAGCAGGGAGGTTGGAACCAGATGATCTTACAGGTCCTTTCCAAACTAAACCATTCAATGATTCTGTTATATACTTCCCATAATGCAGCCTTCAAGTGATTTTTGTGTCAGGAGTGGATGAAGTGACTCCTATCTAATATGGTTGAATAGTACCATTAACATTTTAATTATTTTGATGTCAGCTCTGTGTTATGTAAACTTCAAATCCCTCTGAAAAGACGGGGACAAGGAATCACAAGTGGAAGAAGACACTATTACAATGAACAAGGTGAAGCTGTATGAGGCAGTTAATCCTGTCCCCCTCTTTTCCCTAGTGTAACCAAGTGACTGCACACTGTAGCCAAATACTTGAGCTGAGAAATTCATGGGATGATCCTACTTATGAATTCACAGTTCTCTAAACTCTGGGGAGTTTAGAGTTTGGATTCCAACTCTGCTTTGCCAAAGGTGCAGAGCTCTCATGAGGATGCTCTAAATTGCGCTTTGAACAACATGTCATGTGATTGATAATGCTAAGCACATCAGAGAAGTTAGGCCCCTGGAATTTTTGGTTGTATATTCAAAATCAGCTGATATTTGCAATAATTTCAACTCTGTCAGATGACCATGACCTTCTTTTCATAGGTAAAGTCCACCATCTGTGGTGGAAGCAACTTCTGTAAGTATGGGCTTCATGAAAATGTCCATGAAGAGGTTTGTTACCTACCCTGAGAGTGGAGCTTTGTCAGCTCTTACTCTAAATACAGAAGATCAATTTTAAATCCTTATTAACTACCCATTTTGTTGACCTCACCTTCTGGCCTCTCCAGCTCACTGATCTCTACACCTTCTCGTATGTCTACCTCTTTTTTTTCCCTCCTTTCTGCTGTCACTATTTCCTTGGATCTGATAAATCTCAGAGTTAAATTTTGCCAGGAGGAGGAAGAGCTCCTCAGACCTGCATTTGGGACCATCTATTCATGCTTCATCAGCATGTCTCACTAAACTACATGGATTTCCATGGAGGAGCATCTTGGAGAGTGGCAATTACCACGTCTAATCAGCTCAAAGAAAGACTCTGCTACATTCATGGGGAGCTGAATCTATTCAGTCTCTGCAAACAGGTTTTTCAGGAGGTTTTTAACTTTGCCAAGTATGGGCAACTTTTTATGAAAACTTCTCTCCTGCCAACCCTCCAGTTTTTCCTCCAAAACATGGAGGCACTAGAAGCGTTTTAATGAAAGTTATTAAAAAACAAAGCAAAAACTAGTAATAACAACATGTTTTTTTCTCTTGGTTGTTCTCAGAAAAGTTGTTCTGTTGTTCTCAGAAATGGCTGAGCCAGTTCAGCCTGATTTATTTATTTTGGAAAGAGTCGGCCGAGACAAACTTTCAGCATGGGAAGTTTCAGCCGAACTGGTTAGTCTTTCTCAAAGTTTGGCAGAGTTAAAAGCAAGTGAAAATGGTCTTGGACTGAGAAATCAAGGGCGAGTTTAGTTAATTGACGGTGCTCCTTGTTTAGTACGGAAGGATATCAACATTAATTGTTGTTTTTGTTTGTTTCAGATTCTTTGAGTATATACTGCTCTATAAAGATGCAGTGATGTTTCAGATTGAGCAAGTTACAAAGCTCTGCTCGAAGATTGCTCTGACTGAGCCATGGGATCCATATGATATCCCTGCCAATTCAACATTCGAAGATCAGTACTACATCGGGGGACCTGGGGATCAAATTATGGTACAGGAATGGTCTGACAGAAAACCAGCCAGGAAATGTACGTGCATGCTTTTGTTTAATCTTCATAATAATGATCATCTGTTACCTGGGGGAAAATAAAATTGTTCATGTTTCACCTCAGCCTTCCATGTTTCCATAAAGTTTGCAGGAAGACACAATAAATATCTCCCCTGTACAGCATATTGTTTTATTATCAGTGCATTTTATTAAGAAAATATTTTGTATCTCTGCAGAATCAAATATGCCTGAGGGATTTATTTGTATTTTATTCTGTATCATTCAGATTTTGGCATAGAACAGCATCATTTTAGGCCTGAATCCAGCAGCCTGAATGCAAAATTGATCTATAGAATAACAGTAGTATATGTAGGTCACTCGGAAAGTAGTGCCTCCTATTTATTTCCATGACAACTACAACAGATACAAAGAGCACAATACTGTTTGATAAAGCAAACTCTCAGATACAAAACAATTGTTTTTCAGCGTAGTTGCACTTTTGGAGCAGACTTCATAATTGGGAACGCAAACTAGCATGTCTTCACTTAAAGATATAGTAGAAACAAAGCAGTTGTCAATGTGTATCTACACACTAGTATCAAATGTCATAGAACACATGGCTGTGCAGCAGTGGATATCGTTAGTACACACCTAAGTTTTGTTACGCACAACACTATTAAGAAATGTCTGCTCCCAAGGCTTAGTTCTGCATTTGGCAATTAAACACCTGCATCATAAAGAAAGCAGAATTTTCCAAGGTACAGTATGTTAGTTTTCAATACAAAGCAGTTTATTAGCACACTGGTTTCAATTTTGTCTGTGGTTTAGCGATGACCCAGACAACTATAAAAATAATTTTAAAACCCCATGAAATTTATGGCATTATTCACCTACTGCAATACCTTAGGTTATAGCCACCAAAATATATGGGCTGATGAGGAATCTGAGCATTGAGCCAGAGGAAAATATATATTTTTTGAATAAAAGTAGAAATAAAATGAAGGGTACAATCATTAGACCTCTGTAACTGTGTCGATGTATCTTCTGGTATTCTACAAGTGACAAGTTATCACTCACTCCAAGAATTTTGTTTTTCAGATTCAGTATTTTGTGAGCTTTTATGGAACTTAATATCCTGATACCTTCAGTTAATGATGTGTGATTTTTATCCTGTAGTATTTCAAATTTCCAGTGCTTTGCTGTATGATCATTCTGAAGAAATAATGTCTTAAGTTTGTCTACTCGCCCACCTTTCAGATAATACTGGATGGATTCCAGAAAGTAGAATGCTGTTAAAATTGTGAAGGTTTCAGTGGTGATGCAGAATACCTTGGTAGCATTATATGTTGCTTTATTTTCTCATTCAAAATTCCTTGCTGAGGAAAAGAATCTTCCATTTCTGGATACTAAAAAGCAAACTCACTCAAATTAAGACATTCTTTGTATATTACAATGTCCTGGAGAGGTGTGTTCAAATACTGCTTGGTTTGCCACCCTTTTTTTTAGTTACTGTACGTGCATTTCGTCTCGGTGCTTTTCTGTTTCCAATAATGATGTTGTGGTACAGCATATGAAACAATACTGGAGGAACAGAAAATAAGTGTTTGATTGCTGCCGAGTGAGAGAAAATAAACCTCCTTGAGACTGGAAAAGATTTTATACAGATGGTATTCAGAGGAGGCACGTTGTAACCTCATGGCTTTCTGCTATGAAGAGATCTGAAGCACGTGAAGTAATTGGATCGAGTGGTGTATGATGGAAGGATTAAAGAGAGATCACAGAAGGGGTGCATTAATAAAATAAATTTAAAGTTGAGGCTTTTAAAAGTGCATGGTGTTCGACGGAAACTGCTTTGATTGTACTAATGTCTGAGTAGAAGTAGAGGTGATAACAGGGGACGGGGGTAGAAGAGAGTGACAGAATGACTCTTGAGATAAGCATGTCATGGAATTAAACTGAAGTTAAGGAAAAATGACAGGCTTGCTGCATCACATACATGGAAGAGATCAGCATTAAATATAGTCTAGAAGTAATGAGTGATCCAGTAGAAATGTTTAAGTGGAATTACAAAAAATAAAAGTGATCACTATAGTGATTTTATGAAGAGATATTGGTAAACACATGGACTAAGTTAAGAGAGAGGTGAAAGAGGAATTGTATCTGGAATATTCCTCTTTGGAGACAAACATTCTGTGCTTGAGACAGTAAGATGCAAAAAAAATGAAGCAAAGTGATATTTATTTAAATCAAAGATGTGAGTGTCATCAGTATAAGAATGGCGGTTAACATTTTAGATAACTATAGGCTGTGAAGACAGGACATTAGGGATGTCAGTTCTGGTGTAAAGTCCCCATCACAGCAGAAGACAAGCAATTAGTTGTGTAGGTCAGTGCAGAAATATGCACGGGAAGGGACACAAAGGGATACTTCATACAGTTGTGGGAACTACTGCCTAAGACTGTGTTGAGGTCCAACAACGTGAAATGGACAAGTTTTCAGTAATCACCCCTTTCAACTTGTTAAGTCCAGAGTGTAAGGTGATATTTCCCTACGCTACCCAAGTTGAAGGCATTCGCCTTCTGAGAAGACAACTCCCTGAGCATTACAGGGCTATCATTGGTGAGTAGAGTAAGTGCTGCCATGACAGTAGCATGAATGATGGGAAGAAAACAGATTTCTGCAAAACAAACTAAATTTGGAACTAAGTAGTAGTGACATTCTTTCAGAAGAGGTACACTTGAGAGGCAACATACCAATGCCAAGATTGTATCACAGTTCAAAATGTGCTAGACACTGAAATGTTCAGGATTAAGATCACCATGGTTTCTAAATCAGTACCAATTTGTGGCTCTTCTTGGTGTAAATTCTTCATTAAGGCTATCAGAAAGATAGGGCCCCATGAATAAGTACAGGTAGTCCCAGCCTATAGGTTTTGCCTGAGGGGTGGCTGCTGTGCTGTAAGTGTAACACATTCCTTCATGCTTGACATATAAATTAGTCAAATTTCTGCTTTCTTTCAGTGGAATCTTGGGTTGGCGTTTACACAGTCAAGGACTGTTACCCAGTGCAGGAAACGTATATGAAGAACTACAGCGTGACAACCTCCACTCGCTTTTTTGATCTAAAGCTTGGTATTGCCGACCCCTCGGTGTTCACCCCACCCAGCACCTGCCAGACAGCCCAGCCAAGGAGGATGAAAGATGAATGCTGATTATGGACACTGGCTGCCCCGGGCAAACAAATATTAGCCAGGAGAATAGTTATTAATAGTCAACTGCTGACGTCTAACCTGATTTTTCAAGCTTATTGTTACTCTTTTGGGAATTGTAAGTTTTCTCTTGAAAGAGAACATAAACATTTAACTGAGTAAAGTATGCAACACAAAAGATCTCTTTCATCGCATTAATCTGTTCAGTGATGCAGTTGAAGTACTATATAGTTACCACTAAGATAATATTTATAGATATTATTTATTTAAGCTGTGGCTGATTTTCCTTTTGCAAAGGTTTTGTTATTTATTTTTTCAAGAAGACAAAGCATAAGCAGACGGCAATAATGGTAATATAATGTAGGAAAAGCTAGATTTTGTTGTTGTTACTTCTGGAGACTTGAGTGGAAATGTCCTGAGCAAGACCTCATCATCCCTGACCAAAAAATATGTAAGACAATGTGCATTAAAAGCATGGAAATTCATTCACTTTGTTTTGTTTTGCTTTGCTTTTGCTTTTTTCTTACTGCCCTTCAGAAAGGCAGCAGTCTAATGTTTGAGCTGACTTGTGTTCCTTTCTGCAAAGAAACAGGAGTAGTTCTATTCATGTAGTGCTCACCAACATGCAAAATCTTCTCCGTTTCTTGGGAAAAGGGCATGAAAGTAAGGGGAGAGAGGGACACCTCTAAAAAGTAAGCCAGAGTTTTCTTGCATTTGCTATACTTTGAGTGAAATATTCTAATAGGGCAATGAGACCTTTTTTGTTTGTTTGTTTTGGGTTTCTTTTTTTGGTCATATTTTACTTTAGCACTTTCAAGGCAATACTAGTTTTATCCTATGCAAAGAGATGAAGAGGTACTGCACTCTAAGAGGCTTTAATGTTTTGTAACTATCTTCAGGAGTCTTTCCTCAAAAAGTATGGAAACACCACTATACTTCCAGGTAGATGTGGAATAAAAACCTGTTCTTGATATATAAGTAGGCTAAATCAGGATTCAGATAGTGCCTGGCAATCCAGGTATTGTGAAAGACCAAGTTGCATGACAGGTATGGGAAGATGGGAGGAAGGAAGAGGGAGAGGGAGGTTTTAGGTGCCTCATATGTGGTCAGGTTGGAAGGCACTGAGATATAAGCAAAAGTGACAATCTTGCTTTCTTTTGCACTTACTCCATTGATGCCTGCCATCTTTGTTGTTTAGTTAGCGTTTCAAACCTTGCCATCTTGACATCTTTTTCTGGTGGGCAGAGAAAAAGTTTTGGTAAGGGAAATAAATAACTAGAAAAGTGCAAGAAATGCAAATATTTTACTTTAAAAAAAAAAAAAAAGATAAACCAAATCTGCATGTATCATCAGGCCGTCAAAGCTGCGGAATGGTGAAAGGGTTTTGAGCTTTTACCAAATGAAAATAGTTAGCTTATTCCTCGACATTTTATTTATTATTTGCAAATATATTTAAAGCCAGGTCCTGTCATGTTACATGTTATCAGGTAGTAGTTTATTCGTCTGGCTGAAAACAGCGATACTGGGAGGTTTGGTGTGGTTTTGGCAAAGCTGTCAGGTTCTGTCGCTTCCATAGCGTCTGTTGGACTCTTCCCCAACCACAGACAGTTTGCTTTTCTAGGGTACCTTTTAGTGAAGAGAAATGATCAAATTTGACAGTGATAGGAAGTCTTACATAAATAGGATGCATAATTTACTGGCCAATATTATCATATCATGACCAAAACCAAAGGCTTCCACTATCTGGAAGAGAGATGCTGGCCAGGCTTGCATTGCTTCATACGCTCATAGCTTTTAGTACACAGGCAAGTGGTTCAGTGGTTGTTTTCTTTTCACAGTTGTGGTCACAATGGAATTTTACTTAGCCTTATGTCTGACAAAAGCATATACACTAAAATGTAGATAATTCATTGTGTTTTTGCCTCAGATATGACCATTTCACTGAGGAAAAAAGGTGTGGGGTTCCTTAAATTTAGGATGCATTTAGTCTGTACTTACCTTTTGTATGTGACAACCTAAATGCTAACTGCATATTGTTTTCATTAGGGCAGTGATTAATATGTATTTCTTAATATGTGTTTCTTGCTGGAGTCTGGAAAATACAATAAATCTGGCCTGCAAACATGAAGCAGTGGTACTGTATTGTTTGGGATTGCTTTGTTGTGGTAGGGCAGATAGCTGAGTAATCATTGCTTTTATTACATTTTGCTGACAGTGATATAATTTCTAGCAATAATATTAAATACTCCCTTAAACATGAATTGAAGTCTGTTACACAGACATGGTTTAAAAGCCTTGCAGTGGCATCCAGGGCGATTTTGTATGGCTAAGCATATCCCTTTAAAACAATGTGGTCATCTTACCCATTGCAAATTCATTGAAGAGAGTTACCAAAGAAATGTCAGATAACAGAGTTTGGGATTACTTCTTTTCAATTAGCCAAATATGAAGCACTATGTCCTAGGGCCTGGTTTGTTATCATTTCTTGCAGTTTGTTATTGTGTACCACAAGAGACATTTTGTCTTTATGTGACTGTACCAGTGACTCAGTAGGAATGAACACAAAATGATGTTAAAGTAGACATATACTCTCCTGCCACAGTAAAGTAAAAATGAGGCTTTCATATGTCCAGTAGTCTGGGAATTTGTTTATCAAGATTATCCTGGTGGAAAATTAATAACGAGAGAGATAATAATGTGAGATTATATGAGATACATTATACTCAACTCAGCAACAGTACGAGAACCTCAAAGCTGGACAGACCATCAGGCAAAGCTGTTTTTGTGAGATTTCCAGTGCTTCCTGGTTTCAGCTGGGCCAGAAATAGTGCAAATATAGAGCTGCCTGCCTGCCATATTTTTGTGTTTCTGCTTGGAAGCTCAGCTGAAAGCAGGATGTGTAGAAACACAACATGACTTTATTTAAAGTTAACCAAACATTGCTGAACCTCAAAACAGGTTTAGTTTGAGTTTAAGGAGGAGATCTGGGCATTTGGTGCAGCTCCTATTTTAACAGTTTTCTTAGCTCTAGTATTATGGCCAGATTTTGCTGCCTTGAGTCACGCCACACGCTGTGAAAATGCTGCCATTTAGTGGGACATGCCAGCAGGCTCCTTTAAGAATCCATAGCCAAAGTGAGCCATAACAAAATGTACACAAGGCACTCGGAACAACACTGAGTGGCCAATGGTGAGAGCAGTCTTAGCTCATCTGCAGTTGCCAACACCCTGAAATCCAGGTGGATGAGAGGCCTGAGATTTAATCTGTACAGATTAGTACACACTGATTTAACATGCTCTCGAGCGAAAAATCATGATGTTTGATGGAGCTCTTTCAGCAGAAAGCCCAAAGCTGTGTAGTAAAAGAAATAAAGCCCAATTCATTTGTGCTACAGTTCAGTTTCATTTGAGGTGAGGACAAGCGGCCCAGCGGTGTGAATTCTTCAGACATGAGCTCTGATTAATAGCTCTCATGTTCCTGAAACAGCAACAGCTGAGTGGCCAGCATCAGTGTCACACTGAAAGGAGGGTTGTGTTTCACCCAGAGCACTAAAATTATCCTTCAGACCAGCCCAGAGACTCTAGATCATTTTCAGTGGAGAAAGCATACACACTCTTATGGCCTCTGTCTCTCACTGGACAACACTCCTCAACCTTCTACCCACTATCCCGTCTTTGCCCTCACACTTCCCAGGACAAGCAGGGGTCTCACAGGGTCATTACTCCTTCTGCTCACTGGGCTCTAGAGAGTCTGTAGATGCTTCATGGACCTTTGTAGGCCCCCGTGTGTAGCCAGAGTTTTACTCTCTGCCTTCAGATGCTGCTTAGCTTTGCAAATAACAGCAGGTGAAGCGATACTGAAATGAAGTACAAATTTTGGAATATCTTTTTGATTTGTGTTGTTGTTATGCATCCTAGACTTTCGTAGCTACAGGCCTTCAAACGCCATTAACAAAGGAGATCAGTGACAATGTTATCTTTCTAACCAACAAAACCATTTTTACCCAGCTGAATTTTAATCCCACTGGATAAAATGGAAGTTTCTTTGCTGATCAGTTCTCTGGGATACAGGTGGACTTTCTCAGATGAGTAAATCATGAGTTTGTATCAGTAACACTTGGCATTAAGAATACTTGCTCAAACCATTAATGAAAAACCTGAACTGAACTCTGAATAAATAGTCCCAACTGGCATTCAGCCTTGCAAGATCATGGTTTTTTGTTTGTTAGTTTGTTTTGTTGTTGTTGTTGAATGGGCCTGCTTGAACAAAGAACAGGAGATAAGCAACAGTCAGCATCCCTGTCATGGAGCAAATCTTGCCAAAACTGATTATTTTCCCCCTGTTTTCTGCCTGCAGAGACATCTTAGAATGAAAATACCATTCAGGACTGTGTGAGAAAGACATCTTCTGTCTTTCTGAGAATGGGAGAAAAGCAACAATTAAAAATAAAAAAATAAAATTAAAAAAAAAAAAAAAAGCAACAATTAAAAATAAAAATAAATAAAAATTAAAATAGGTTAAATTAAATTATCCTAACAAACTGGTATCCCAGAAATGAGTCCACAATATCCCAAAGAAAAGATGAGGGAGAAGGAGAAAAAGAAAAGGCACAGAACAGTCTTTGCCTTTTTCTTCATAGTCTGTTTTATGGACTTATAGAAATGACAAAGGAAACCAATTCCGACTGTAAAAGTTAAAAAACATCAGCATTACTTGTTAGGCAATAAAGATTCCTGAAAGACACAAACAGCCTGACTGAGAACCCATGGGGTTTGCTAACGTGGTCATTTCTTTATTCAGTGCCTAATTCCCCTGTGGCAATCAGTACAAGGTTTTTGGGTGCCCCAAAGAAGGATGGAGGCTTTGGGTGGGATCCACGCCAATATGATTTTGACCTTTTGGGCTCACTTCAGGGATGTACCAAACATTTGCAGCTGAAGTGGGTAGACTGAGAGTGAAATCATATCTAGCCAGTGGAAATTAACGATCATCCTGTATGACCCTGTTCTTTTCTTTCCAAGAAAAGTTTCTTAACTGAGCTGCTGAATTTGGACATTAAAAGCACCCAACTCCCTTCCATTTAATTTCCACCTTGTGCTAGCTCATGCTGCCAAAATGGTATTGCCCTTAGGATTGTTTTTTTCCAACAGTTTCACTCTTACAGATGTGGATAAAAAGGACAGATGGCCCCTTTGGGAAACATTATAAGAAATAATCAGAGGGAGAAGTCCAGATTGAAACAAGGCAGGACAAGTTCTCCTGCACCTGCTGCCTTTCCCATCACACAAGGCACTGAAGCTACAATTGCGAAACAGGCAATCACAAAACTAAGCCACAGGAAACAAAGCACTGTTGCACTTCAAAGGTCGGTGCTAATACTATGTGTGTATGATGTCAAATGTGTTGCTCACTAATGAAATTGCCCTCTCTGGAGAGTCTTTTTTAAGAGCAGGAGGAAACGTTGGATAATGTCTCCACAGCAAGTTGTGTCCAGGCCAGCCAAAAACACCAGACAAGGGTGGCCAAACACAATACATTTTTAAAGCTTCCTTCTTTATTTCTACAGCAGCTGCTTGAAACATGGCTGTCAAAGGGCTTTAGAAGAGGAAGACATATGTGGTGTGTGTTTGATCAGGTGCTTCAAGTGCTACAATGAACTCTGGGCCACCTGAGCCCAAGGGTGTGTGCAGAAGTGTTGCACTCAAGTGCTGTAAACAGCACTCATTTCATGCTAAAGGCCATCACA